>NW_026606782.1:0-1200000 GCF_029890125.1 Rhinichthys klamathensis goyatoka
AGATTTTGAAAAATCATTTTTACATGACAAGCATGCAATATATGGCACTAAGAGCGCGTTATCATGCTTATTATATACTACCTCACTCTTGTACTGTTATATTTAAGGTAAATCCTTATTTATGTACCACCATGAGTGAAGTAGTATGTATGGTCATGTCATATAATTCATATTCAGGTTATTCTTTTTCAGGACTTGCGAGCTTGTATCATTTCAGCAGATTAATTTAATAGAATGATCGTGGAATGAAAAATTGTCAGTTGCTAAAAAGGTATCAGCATGGAGCCAAAAAATTTCACTTTTCTTGTTCCCCTACTAAGAAAATGTTTGAGTAGTGCTTTATTTTGTCAAACCACGTGTGCTTGTATGATTTAACAGGAACAGTGTTTTGGCTCTGTCTACCTCGCTTTCAGTAGATTCACATTGGCATAATGAGAGTGTGAAATGTGCAAAGTGGAGTGTTGCTCACCTCATTTGCAGTAAAGATGTTATTTGTGTCATATACTTTCACACATGCTGGCCAAGTGATCGTTTCTTGCATTAGAAAGAGAGCAATAAAGCAGTCATCTCTGTTTAATCTAAAGTTTTGTCCTCTAGGAAATAAGATGTCTGATAGCTTTACGGTCTGTTAAAAACACTGCAACTAGATGCAGCAAAGCCCTTACGATTAGAAAACTCATGGTGATATTACAATGAGTTTTCTTAATTATTAGTTGTTGTTTTTTTTTGTATTAAACCAGTTCAGCACAAATTATGGTCTGTAACAGTCTGCAGCTATGCAACAAATCAAGTGCTGGGAATGGTCCATAGCAAAGTATTCTTCCACCAGTATTCCTACAATACTTAACTACCTATAGTAGCGGTCGAAGTATAAAACTGCAAATTATTTGCGGATGAACTTTATTTAGGTAATTATGTAGGTTGGGCTTAGTAGCTTCAACAACTTTACAGCCTCATTAAAGTTGTGATGTAATGGAAGTACCGACAGATCTTTTCTTATTGTGACGTAAATCCAAGTTTAATGGATTATCCAAAAAAGAGAAAAAGTATGTTGGTGACTTTGTTCTATCTAACTGTTGTGAATGGATTTTGACATGGGCGTTGCTCTCAAAAATGAATGAAAGCTTGAAGCTGATTGTGAAGGGGCGGGGTTTAAGCAGACAAAATTATTGGAGAAATCCAGCATATGACACCAGAGAGAAGTTTGTCGTTTCACATGATCTACATTTTAATTAAACATTAGGATGTAAAAATAAAATAAAAAAAGCACACGGATGATTTGTTCACAATAAGATCTATAAAGATCTAGAACATGCAATGAAATGAAAATGTCTATACTCTAAGATTTTCAATATAAAAAATCTATTCTTTCAGATTTGCAGGATGCTATTTAACATGCTCTGCATATGAGCCATGGTATCAATAATGAGTTGGCTATGCACAGACGGTGTCAGTATTGAAATCAGGGTTCAACTTTAGATATTTGTGATAGATTAACAGAGATTTGAGTCCTAATGGGGTAGAATGCAGGGCTCTACTGAGCCAGCTAAATGGTCTATTAAATAGCACTGGTTGATGAGGCTTAATTGTTGTTGAGGTCTGCTGAAATGCTGATGGGCATGCATCAGCCCAAATCTTTTGAGCCGAGGTATTTGTGTGAGTGGGTGCTGGATGGGTTGCATTCCGATGCTTTGCTGACTTAGGGAGGATTTGTATTTGACGCGGATGTGCCACCGGCGCTGAGTTAGAGAGCAGGAAAGGCTCATTCAATATGTCCAACAATATGAAGCAGATATTCATGCAACAGGCACATGTCTGTACAGTCAGGAACATTCATTGGTACATTGTATTATGTTTCTACATTTTATTAAAGTGCCCCTATTATGCCATTTCAAAGGTTCTTAATTTTGGAGGTTTCCTACAACAGCTTTACATGCATCAAAGATAAAAAAAAACACTTTCATTTTCTCATAATATTGCACATCATCTAATTTTTCAATGATTCTCAAATGACTCGCCAGATGAATCAGTCTCTCCAAATCCCTCCTTTTCGAGAGCCTACTCTGCTCTGATTGGCCAGACAGCCCAGTCTGTTACGATTGGTTTACCGCTTACAGAGAGTGTCGGAAACTAAACGACCATTACCATAACTGACCTTCAGCTCAGGAGGCTTCCTCAGCTCAGTCCTCAGCGATTGTACACACTAAAGACAGTAACGATGACATCAATTTTACCATATCAATCCAAGCACAAGTCTGATGATGAAACATTGGAAGAATTAGTTATTCCACCCGAATCTCCATCGCAAGGAGATTGAGCTGGACGTTTTTCAGTGAAATACACTTCTCATTTTGAGGTACATTATGAGATGTTGCAACTGTAATTCCTCACCATCAGCATTAAAAAGTGTATGTCCATCAACAAACTGATGTGTTTGACTGTTTCGTGTGCTGCTTGGGGCTGTACAAATCACCACACAATTGAAAACAGGTCTTGAGGAATTATCTTTCACAAGCAAGACTAAACATTTGTTTCTGGTTGTATTTGGTCATGATATGACTATAAGTTTAACGTTCAGAGGAGAAAGGACGCGAAATTTAAAAATACTACTGTTATTGTGTCATGAAATGTAGTTTTAATAGTTTTTCAGTCGACAATGTAGTTGTTTAAACCTCAAATCTGTGGTTTATTTATAAAGATAGCGCCTATTTAAAGTAACACCAGGTTACTTTTGCTCTCGGGGTGGGGTCCCCCTACATTTGGGAAACAGTATTGTCATCTAGACCTCTACTACTGTCGTAAACTCTGTCATCCTACATGCACGTGCAATTGTTGACAACCACGATAGCCCTGAACACTGTAGGAGGAGGTCACATGCAGGTGTTCTGCTTGCGTCTTGTCTTTAATGTCTTCATCCCAGGTACAGTGGGATATATTTCAGCATGTCATATGAATATAATTTCATGGGTTTTATTTTTTTCTAAGACAAATGATCGCGATGATCACGTTTACAAGCCAGCGTACTTATAGTAGCCTAGTCTATTGGTTACCGTTTTACTATATGATACTTCAATTCAATGTTTGAGTGGTTGATAATAACCATATATAGTCAATATTATAATATCAAGCAAGCTACCATAAATGAATCTGCAAATTTTACAAATCGATTTGCATTATAGCTTGAGGCAAGACAAATAAACAAATATCACAGACATGTTAGGTATCCTAAAATATGATTCTGTACATCTTATATATTTACTTGCAAGAATGTAGCCCCTACCAAACTTGTACACGCCGTTTAGACATAGGCTTTCATTTGATTTTTTTTTTTTTTTTTTTGCCAAGTCCGCATCGGTCGGGCACCCCTTCTCCTCCTTCAGCTCACGCCAGCGAGAAAATGCTGGCCCAATGTTGATCCTCGTTCTGCCTTTAACGCGATCACTTTCTCTTTTTCTCTTTTTGCTTTGCTCCGGTAAAACCTTTGCTTTCTTGTTTTTCTGTGCTGCTTCGGCCATGACTATAACATTTGGCTCGCACGTCCGATTTTAAGGAAGTGGGGGTGGTGGTGGAAGTGACATATAGGCCTATGCCGTAAAGCAGTCGAATTTTGTAGTTCTCTTTGTTCGCCGGTTACCCGAAACCCGAAGTTTAAAAGTACGATTAAAAACGCTACAGACCCCGTCAGGCTATGGCAGACGTGTCATTCAACCTATTGTAAGTTGATGTACCATCACAAGAGACTTGGAAATATATTATGAAGGTTGAAAAGTTACCTGTTACTTTAAAGCATTGTGAGATCCAGGTGTGCACCGGGCGCTCAGCGCTCATGTACCCCGCCTGGAACAGCCTTACCTCGGCTAGTGCTTCTGACGTTTGCCGCTGGCTCTGATGTCTCTAGTCTAGTGGTTAAACATGAGATATAATTCGTATATTTAACGGTCGATCTTTGGTCTCACAAAAAGAGACAGGGTTGTGTCATTTTATTTTATATATAGCCTATGTAGGAATATTTTAAAATATATAAATTATTTTATATATACATTCTCTTCACTGTATCTTGGCCTATATAAAATAAAATGACACATCTCTTTTTGTTAAATGTCAGTTTAATGATCAATATTAATGTTTCATATTTTTTTCATATTGTCTATATTATTCTGCAATTGATATTACATTGTATTTGCTGTTCTTATTATACCACTTGCGATTATCAATCTATTACAGATATGCTGTTAAATGATTGTACTATTCAGTCACTATTTAACTTATTATTTTTTATTGTCTATATACTGTAATTGATATTTCTTATTCCATTACTATTATTATAGTATTATACATAAACTATATGCTATTACCAATATTTGTATTATTATATTATGTACTTGTGATATTATATAATTATACTATTTATTACTATTTTATTTGCCGTATAGCCTACTGTTTGTTTATTTTATTGACTAAACTATTTACTATTACTTCTCACTTTATCTTATATTTACTATATTTGCATTCCACTGTAGTTGTACCATATCATATGTATTACCATAAAGGATCCATTAGTTATCTTTGTTATTGCTAAAATAGGGTCAATCACAGAAAATGCTTTTTCCACAATGAGAAAACTTTATTTTATTTAATGTGAAAATTAAATTATATCTCAGTATTGGGGTCTTCACAATTCTTATCCAAGAATAAAAAGCCAGATACATGACAAGCCTGAGCTTTGACAATTCCTTATTAAATATATATATATATATATATATATATATATTATAAGTAGTGCTGGGCAACGATTAAAAAATTTAATCGCGATTAATCGCATGATTTTCTTGCGATTAATCGCGATTAATCGCATTGTTACGCGCAAAATTGAATAATGAATTCTAGTAGTGTATTGCGCACTTTTGATTTAAATGTACTGCTACAAAAGTGCAATAACATGTGGTTTACAAAAACTTTAAACAAATAAGGTGCTTTTATACCAGCAGTATTCCCTTTACACAGTATCAATAAAATATTTCTTGTAAATCTCAACTTAAACATTAATGTAATCAAATCAAATATTTAAACAAAGCTATTTGCCACTGCCAGGGCATTACCTTTTATCTAGCTTGTTAAAACGAGTCCAGTTTTCTTTTTTTCTTTTTTTCTGAACAGGTATCTTGTATCAGGGAGCAGCAGAAACAGTCTATGTAGTCAAAGGGTCATGATCACTACTACAGATATAAGTCGACCAACGTTACTTCTCTGATAGCAGCTTAGGTTTGGTCATGGCATGCCATTTCCCACGTAAGATTACATTAAACAGAGGTAAAGCCCAATTTATACTTCTGCGTCGAACTCACGCCGTAGCTGTGTAGCGCGCGTACCCTGACATGCATCTCTCCAAAAATGTAACGTCAATTCTACGCGTACCGCAAGCGCTGTGATTGCTAGAACCGCTCCCCGGGTTTCACACTCTCCCTCATGTGTAATTGCGCGTCAACGCGGACAACGACGCAGATATATAAATGAAAACCAACGCGTTTTCTATAGCGTAGAGGCTCCGGCGTAGGTCCGACACAGAATTATAAATCAGCCGAAAAGAGTGAGGTGAAGTGGTCGAGCACAGGTGCAGCGACAAGCGGGTGCGTTCCTGTGAAACTGTTGCAGTCATGCTCGCCTCACGCACGCGCCCGCGCGTTGCCGAAGTTGAATTGTCTAACTTTTTTGTACACGACGCGCAGCACAAATCATTGGAAGAGAGACTGATCCTCGGCTCGCTGTTTGTGAGTTTCCAGAATCTAAATAGTTATCAGGACATCAACAGAAGGGAATTCACATTGCAGAGCATCCCCGCTAAACTAAACGCAGGCCTATCAGGTAAAGTTATGTATCATTTTAATTTAAGTTAAAAAGGCTACCGCTGCGTAGCGCACAGAAGCCGGTGCCATGGTTACTATCCATAGAGCGCCTGTCATTCACTCGCGGGGCGCTGTCTCCCTTTCTGTTCACCTGAGAGAACCTGCCAAAGCCTCTCCACTGCTTGTTTGGGTGGGTTATTTGCTGGCTGACCAACATCCCACCCCTCTTGTGATCATGGTTTGACTGTAGGCCTATGTGTATTCAGAGGCAGTGAGCAACGGACTTTCAAAATAATAATAAAAAAAACCTCTGCGTTAACGCGCGATAAAAAAATTGTCGGCATTAATTAATAAATGCGTTAACGCGATAATAACGCGTTAACTTGCCCAGCACTAATTATAAGTCTAACTATCGAGATTTTAAATAACTTAGAGATGGAACTTTTTGTACACCACGTACAAACCACTGAAATCGGTTGATAAATTAATATATATACACTCACCGGCCACTTTATTAGGTACCCCATGCTAGTAACGGGTTGGACCCCCTTTTGCCTTCAGAACTGCCTCAATTCTTCGTGGCATAGATCCAACAAGGTGCTGGAAGCATTCCTCAGGGAGTTTGGTCCATATTGACATGATGGCATCACACAGTTGCCGCAGATTTGTCGGCTGCACATCCATGATGCGAATCTCCCGTTCCACCACATCCCAAAGATGCTCTATTGGGTTGAGATCTGGTGACTGTGGAGGCCATTTTAGTACAGTGAACTCATTGTCATGTTCAAGAAACCAATTTGAAATGATTAGAGCTTTGTGACATGGTGGAAGTAGCCATCAGAGGATGGGTACATGGTGGCCATAAAGGGATGGACATGGTCAGAAACAATGCTCAGGTAGGCCGTGGCATTTAAACGATGCCCAATTGGCACTAAGGGGCCTAAAGTGTGCCAGGAAAACATCCCCCACACCATTACACCACCACCACCAGCCTGCACAGTGGTAACAAGGCATGATGGTTCCATGTTCTCATTCTGTTTACGCCAAATTCTGACTCTAACATCTGAATGTCTCAACAGAAATCGAGACTCATCAGACCAGGCAACATTTTTCCAGTCTTCAACTGTTCAATTTTGGTGAGCTCTTGCAAATTGTAGCCTCTTTTTCCTATTTGTAGTGGAGATGAGTGGTACCCGGTGGAGTCTTCTGCTGTTGTAGCCCATCCGCCTCAAGGTTGTGCGTGTTGTGGCTTCACAAATGCTTTGCTGCATACCTCGGTTGTAACGAGTGGTTATTTCAGTCACTGTTGCCCTTCTATCAGCTCGAACCAGTCTGGCCATTCTCCTCTGACCTCTGGCATCAACAAGGCATTTCCGCCCACAGAACTGCCGCTCACTGGATGTTTTTTCTTTTTCGGACCATTCTCTGTAAACCCTAGAGATGGTTGTGCGTGAAAATCCCAGTAGATTAGCAGTTTCTGAAATACTCAGACCAGCCCTTCTGGCACCAACAATCATGCCACGTTCAAAGTCACTCAAATCAACTTTCTTCCCCATACTGATGCTCGGTTTGAACTGCAGGAGATTGTCTTGACCATGTCTACATGCCTAAATGCACTGAGTTGCCGCCATGTGATTGGCTGCTTAGAAATTAAGTGTTAACGAGCAGTTGGACAGGTGTACCTAATAAAGTGGCCGGTGAGTGTATATATTTTTTTTTATCCAGAAAAACCGCAGCTCACCGTCTACTTGCATTTGATTACAGCGCAGTCTTGCCCTCCGCAAAATGGCGGGCGCGTTGACGTATCGTATTTATTATGTCTATGGGCAGATCGAGGCTTCGTGAAACACTGAAACAGTTGAAGCAAATGTGCCGTATTGTGTCGAGGCTTTGAAACAATCCGACACCTGTCTCCATGGTGACCCCTATTGGTCAGAACAGTGTAAATGCAACAAAAACCTGGGCCAAACCTTTTACAAATCTATTGCAAATGTTTTATTGAAATAAAAATCTTTTAAATGTAATTATCTAATCATCTAATAAGATTATCAAGTGTATACAGTGGTTAAATTGTGCCGGGGCTGTCCTGATGTGCCTGTTTGCAGTCAGTTGCCTACTGGAAATTGTCACATAAAATTTGATGAAAGTGATGCTTTTGAAAAACATATTTCTGAGAATAAATGAAAGATTTTTTTAAATGGCATGTCTATTTTGTCTAGGCGAATCTGAGATGAGAACAATATGGAACACGGCCGTATTTTTGTTCAGCTGCTTAATCTCGTCAGTCGACCATGATCGCGCACCGCTCGCGCATGCGCATCTAGGTGACACGGATAGATCCGTAGTTGCGCGGGATGTGGAAGCGCGCAAAAGTTCCAGAAATGCTTGGATGAGCATACCGCCCGCCTAAATTTGAAATAACGAACTTGAGCGCGCAAAAGACGCGATATGTGAACTAGGCATTCACACTGCATTTCTGAGCGTTTCCATTGTTTTCCATGCACCTGGTTTTTGATATTTGCCTGTGTCCTGGTTTTCCGTTCCTGTCTCATCCTCTAGATTTGTTTGTTTGTTTGTTTGTTTGTTTGTTTGTTTGATTGATTGATTGGACTGATTTACTGTGCTTTGACATTTTGCCTGTCTTTTACAACGATTGTGGATTACCCTTTCATTAAAACACTGCATTTGGATCCTCAACCTTCGTGTCTCGGAGTAGTTTGTTACAAAAGTTTTGCTGCCATAGTTTATACCGTGTTTTAGTTTAGGTGAGGAGGAGAGTTGGGTTTGGCTTACTGTTAGTCTGTGTGAATTACATGGGGCAGGAAAAACAGCCAAGGTCGAATGAATGGAAAAGCCCGTGCAAGGGGGATCTGGGTGATATTTCCTGACTGTGTTGATGCTGGTGTCCTGATCTAAGTGCATTGCCAGGTTAATGGAAGAATCCTACGTTCTTCACTTCACTACAGTTAGTTCTCTAACAATACCCTCCAATCCTTGATGGAAAGCAGAGTTGAACAGCCTGAAGTTGAGTTTTATCAGTTTTTTCTTTTCTTTTTTGGCTTGCTAAAAATTTTGGTTTATATGTTGTTGCTACACTGAGAGATTGATACTCTTGGCTAATAAAGCACTTTACAGGTTTCTATGGACACGGTCTACCTTACTGCAAGGGGCTACCAAAATAATTGCAAGGAATACGTTTTTCAGGGGTGGTACATTCCTCTCAGTGTGTGAAGCTCAAAGACAGCCAAGAAAAACACTTACTTTACAGACTCCTATCATTTTATTGGACACTGTTTTTTAGAAAGCTGTGCTGGCTCGATATTATCAAATTTTTGTGAAGTTAATATTCAAATTTCAATTGGTCTTTCTTTTAACACATAAAAATAATTTTAATTTGAAAGTATTTCCATATTTTAGTTCCAGGTTTAACATTCAAATTGTCATATTGAGAACTGTCAGTCTTATTAAACACTAGATGGCACTGATAGTTTTTTTAAATCAAAGATTTAGTTAACCAAACTGAATTTACTCAAGTCATCTAACTAACTGGGCCCAGTTGTTCAAAAAGTTAAATCTGGATCAGAATTATTTGGAAATCCCATGTTTTGCTATCCAGGATCAGCTAATCCATATTTCTTTTGTGCTGTTTCAAAGCAAAATTAGATCACCCTGATCCAAATACACACTTTTTCAGATTATAAGAGATTATTTGTGAGATAATTTAACGCTGTCTCTCGTGATGCTTTTGTTTGCTCCCTACTGTACGCGTTCATGTGTTTTTGAAGGAGGCATGGCTTTGGAGATGCTCTGAAGGGATATGCTTTCAAAGCTAGCTCACTATTGCTAGCCTCTCCAAACATTGCCTACCTTTAATTTGCAAACACTCAAAACATTTTAAAGTGAATGTAAAGTTTCTTGGGAGAAACTTTTAGAATGCTAAAACATTACAATACATTTCTCCTCCCACCACATAATTTTCCTCCCATCACCATGTCCGTAGCCCCTCAAGTGTCAAACAAACAAACAGATATACATGCAATAAGGTATGCAACTGTTAGAAACTGTCAACTGTTAGGATTTTGTGATCTAATCCGATTGCAGAATCCCTTTTTTCTTTTGAACAACCCATTTTGAAGATGTGATCCAATCCGATAGCTGAAATCTGACCAGATTACATTTGAACAACTGGGCCCTGATTTCAGGGACTGTATTATTTTGAATGCTTAGAAATTTGCACTTTGTATAACTGAAGATGTGTTCAAACAGGTCACGGAATCATTGAGTCAGTTGACGAGAATGATGGATGTGTTGGTTTTATTTTATTCACACAGTGTCCCTGGAGTTACGTAACACTTAAGACTCAGAGCATTTATTGATGGACTATAAACAAGTGCCAAACACAGTTTAGGATTTGGAAGATAAAGCAATTCTCCCATAACAGGACAGGGAGGTAAGTATGCAAAGCTGCTTATCATGGTTAGCACAGGCGCCAACACCTATAATGCAAGTGCTGTAGTGAAAACCGATTGAAAGGAAGTCATTAAAAAGTCCCACATTTTATTACTTTAGTTTTAGCTACATACTTTCTCAACTGAAGACCCCACACTGAATACTAATCACAATACACAGCAGCCTGAACATACACACAACACTCTAACCATGCCAGTTCCCATAGGATGTGTTCACAATGCCAGTTAGAAGTTGGTTTGCAGTGAGGGAAAGTCATTTTCCTTTTCACATAAAAAAAACCTTTACCCTCATGGGAAGACACATAATGGCCTGATAAATCATTGTCTCACTGTGGATCTAACTGTAGATTTTCTTTAATCAATATTTCTCCGACCATTTGTTAAATAATAATAATAAATAAACCATTACATATTTTCGGTCAAATGTTTGGAGTCTTATGCAAGGCTGCATTTATTTGACCAAAAATACAGTAAAAACAGCAATATCTTGCACGTGGATACTGTTTATTTTGCCTGATTACATTAGATGCTTTCCTTTTTTTGTCACATCGTAGCTGTGTGCATCTATGGCTGATTATTCTCTCAGGAAGAAGCACACAATGAATTTCTTGTCTGGTCCTTTAATGACCCCATAGATTTTGTGTGTCTACATGGCATGTGACTGCTACCTAATTCTCTCTCGAAAGAGGGAGAGGAATCAACATTTACTTGCAGAGGAAAGCAAATACCTGTGAAGGCAGATGCAGCAAATCCCTCAACCTCTTGAAATCATCCACACTTATAGCTTAGTGGAGTGATGAGACATTAGTCAAACACAGTTTGAAGTCCTGCGTGATGCGTTTAATGGGAAACTTCAGATGAAATGTCGGAGCGAGAATTTCGAATGTGTTGACAAATGGCTAATGCTGTCTGGCTGTGCCTCAGCATGTCCACATCATAATGCTTAAGTTTAGTTTTGGAGATACAGTTTTGTCATCCAGTCCCATGTGCATAAGCAACACTGTGAGTGGAGAGAGGAAATCCTCTCCATAAAGTGACCTTACATGCTTGCAAAATGACAGACAATGCCTGGATTTTCTCCAGTGGTTGCCTGTTTTACTGAGGAGAGTTTTCCGAGGAAGTGAAAGGATAGGGGAAGTTTTTTACTAATCCATACACTTGGAACTGGATAACATTAAAAGACCATTAAGTGGCAAGTTTTACACTGGGAGAAATTGGATGTAAACATAGAAAGTTACCCAGAGGGGCTTTTCAGGGCCACTAGAGAACATGTTAGTTCATTCTTTCTTCATCTGAAGTAATTAAAAGACAATAAAAAAATAATGTAGAAGATAAATGGATGAATGGAAAGATGCTTCAACAATGACAGATTTAATAAACAAAACAGCTCACTGCGACACTAACACAAAATATGCCATTTGTTCATTATCATATCTTATAGCACTTTGAGCATCACAAATATGTGTCCCCATTTTTTTTATTATAAAATAAAACTACTGTTCAGGAAGATTTTTTTATTATTTGAAAAAAATATTATACTCTTATTCATCAAGGATGCGTGAGTGTTAATGAAGACATTCATTAAAATTCATTTTTACAAAAGATTCATACTTCAAAGAATCCAGACAAAAAGTATCAGTTTCTATGAAAAATCTTAAGCAGCACAACTGTTTTAAACATTGCTGAAAGTAACAAGAAATGTTTCTTGAGCAGCAAATCAACATAGAATGATTTCTGAAGGATCATGTGATACTGAAGACTGAAGGAATGATCAATGAAGGAATGAAAAATCAGCTTTACCATCACAGTAAGAAATTACACTTTAAAATATTCAAATAGATAACTGTTCATTTAAATAATATTCATTATATAATCTTAGATCACGTAACATTTTTACATTAAAATAAAGTAATACAAAATCTCAACCTTACACTAAAGATAATCTGCAAATCATTTGTTAAGGATGTGCATGAACATGTCCTCCATGTTCCTCAAAGATATTCTAATAATACTGCAGTTATATGTATATATGATAGCTTTCAGAGGAGTGCATGTTTTAGTCCAACAACAATCAGGCATTCATACATAATCACCACAGGAACAGCTGGCTATCATCAGTTATCTATGACCACTCAGCAGCATTAACCGTGGCCTTCCTCTCGGGGGCTGTCCAGATGCCTGATGTTGATCACACACCAATCAGGTTTTTTTTTTTTCTCAAATGGGTTGTGAAAATGGAGGGAACATCTCTCTTCTGGTCGGAGGCGGGAAGCGCCCTGTAAAAATGTTTCATTTTTCCTCTAGTACAGATGTAAGTTATCACTCCTCCTCAACATACCTCATTCACAATATGTGACACTTTCTGCACAAAAATGAGAAAAATGATTTATATTCTCTCGTGCAATATATTTTACAGGGGAATAAGTGCATAGGCATGCAAACAGGATACATTTTCATCTTCATCGGTCTGACCCTCTTCAGTCTTGGTGACAGTTTGATTTTTCTTTTACAACGTCTCTGTGAAGAAACAAGTCATTTTAAAGTTTTTTTTTTTTTTTTCATATAAGAGAGCAATGGGCTGTGGATAGCTAGGTCAGGAAAGTCATTGGACTCCTGCTAAAGAGATTTTCACTGAGATCGATGACACCTTAGTTGGCATGTTAGAATCCGACAAAGACTAGTCCTGTAGAAAGACCAATAAAACCACAAATCTCACCATATATGGTCTGTGAGTGGATCATCCCGGGCCCTATATTTAATCTTGTACTACAAACAGGTCACATGAAAGTACATAAAGTTTGTCTTCTTTTCTCCTCAGTGAAGCTTATCCAGAAAGGGAGGACACTGGCACAGTAAAAAATGAGTAATTTGCTGCACATACCATAGAATATCTCCTATCTCTTGATGAAAGTTTCTTAGATGTCCTCATTAAGCATTAAACTCTTTCCCTAACAAGAAGCTTGAGACGCCAAATGGCTACCATGAGAGAGGTAATTAGATGGGTTTACTGCCTGTCTCCCATTAGCTTCCCATGATGGAATGTGTCTGTCATAGCCAATAATGAGGCAATAAGTCTTTACAGTAAACCTGTTGGCACATTCACCAGAACAAAAATGTAATATTGAAGATCCATGGAATAGTCTGTTTATTAAGAATGGTTGTTTATAGTCAAGCTGATGTTTTGGGGGAGTCAGCACACGCCTGTCTTGTTGCATTTCGAACTCTGTGCCATTTCTCACATCGCCTACAGTTTCCATGAACGATGGAAATTTAATTTGCAGACAACTTTTTACTGAGTTTTGTGCATTGCTTGCAATATATTATCCAGTATCATGGTACAGTATCTAAAATGATTTTAGATGTTAAGCTGTTTTATTGTATAAGAAAATGAATAAATGGCTCCCCTATCCACAACATAAGAACATTTTTATTCTAATATCCAAACTAACTGTGCCCATATAGTGGTATTTTAGTATTATCTACAATTATATTCTTAAATAATATTTAGATTTTTTATGTTTCAGTTGAATTTTAGCAAATATTTTGTGCTTTATTGCTCATTTGAAAAATATATTTTTATTTAGCTTTTATTTATTTTTATTTCAGTTTCAGTTTTAGTGATTCGACTTATTTCATTCACTTGCCAAGGCAACATACCTAATTTTCATTTAACTTTAAGCTTTATTTTTATATAGCAATATTTTGTTTTATTAAATGGTTTTTAATCAACAACTGCATGTAATATGCAACTGTTGAATGGAATTGGCATTCTGACTCATTGCTTTGTAGAAAGTCCCCACTGGAGGGCCTCAATGCCATGCAGTCAGCCCGGGCTAATAATGAGCCATCACACTGAGTGCTCAGAGACCTCGTTTGGCAAGGTGCAAGCTGTTTATGGGAAACAAATAGCCTGTTTGTAGTTTTGCTCAATAATTGCTCTCTTGGCCAGCAGCTGTCTGACTCTAAGCCGGTCATTGCCTTGACTGTGTTGCTTATCACACTAATTAATTGCAGGTCTCAAGCCAAGTACAGCCGCCCACTGAGTGTCCCTATCTAATCTGTATTCCTATGTATGTTTTCTTGTGCCTTTAATCAAAGAGCCAGCAAGAAGCAACCAGAGGCTGTGCTCCCATGAGGATGTGGACAGCCACAGCAGAAAACAAAGCAGCGCAGATGAGAGCGAGCAGTCAGAGTCCTGGTCCCCCCGCACCGTGCCAAGGAGACACACAGTAGGAGGGCCTCGCACTGCCGGGGACGTGATCATCATGCAGTCCTACAACATGGACCATAAGAAAGAGGCCTTTCTTGAGCATCTGAAACAGAAGTATCCCCATCACGCTTCTGTCATCATGGGGCACCAGGAAAGACTCAGAGACCAGGTAAGCTTAGCTCTGAGTCTGAAATAATACAAATTTTACTCTGGTTGGCTTTCGAAACCTCCACTAAATGCTAAATTAGGTTTTCAACTTGGTCTTAATTACTAGAATATCAAATCAAAGAAGAAACATCTAAAAGAGATGGAAGCATATGATAAAATAATATGGCAGCAGGGAAGCACAAAAACAAAGGGTTGTGAATGATGTGAATTATTGTGGATAAATATTTTCTTTAAATTTCCATTATTTTCTCTGTTAATCTCATTTAGTAATGTAGTAAATTCCATGACATTATATATTTCAATATTTCAATGAGCCAATGTTCCATGCCTTACAAGAACCTTTACAGTTGGTCCCTCAACAACACACTGATATGATTCCATATTTCATAGCATACTGACTGAGTATCCTTCCTATGATCTACATGTGTAGCCTATCTCTTGACAAATTAAAGGCGCACTGACATTTTTATTTATGCTAGTTTCCGCTTGACATTTTCATTGTATCTTTGATGGTTCGATAAGCTTGAGTGGTGTGTAGTCATATAGCCTAGCTTAAACGCTTGCAAGGGTTATTTGACTGCTTGAATAAACACTAAAAATGTGTCACGTGAACATAATATCAGATGCACAGAGGAAATGCTTACCTTGCCATCAAGTAGGCCTACTACAGCTGATATCCAATTCTCTAGTTTTTTTTTTTCAGTTCAGAATTTCTAGTATCAGTAGTTGCTTTCAAACGCCAAGTAGGCCTACAACAAATATAGCAGAACATACAAAGAGAAAGAAATACCCACGTGCAGTGTATAATTTAAAATAAAGCGCGTTACAAACCAGTGAGCGATCCTGCAATGTCACTGATGACCAAAACGTCACTTGCCATTGGTCAATTGCTGCCGTCTGCTATGTCTGATAGGATTTGATTTAGAATTACATTTAAATTGAATTAAATCAATATTTATTATTACTTTTATTATTACTATTATTATTACTAGGCTATAGCCTAAAACGTACGTGTAATAAGTCGACATGAAATTTTGACTTGAGTTGAAATATTATATTTTATGCTATATTGTTAGTTTAAGAGACAATAATACAGAACACAATTAAAATTGGTTTCTCGAAAAACGTTTAGTGATGTTTGTCCCACTGTCCGCATACCGCGATTGACCAATCAGAATTAGCCTAGAGAGGGTATTTGATCACTGATCTATAATGACTATATATAAAATTCTAAATAGATCAGTGGTTGTTATACATTTTTATATTTAAATACTAACCGTCGGTATGACGTGCTCTTGGTTGTAGTAAACAAGAAGGCGCATTTCGCAACCTCTTCCGTTGGAGCCCAACAAGTCTTTCAGGTAGGCTAAGTTCATATGTGGGTGTGTCTCTGTGTAGACGCTGATGTCACGCTTTCAAAGATCACCTCACACTCTGACTGCAGACAAACTTCTGCAGCGATCTACTACTCTTAGGCAGGAAACCACACTTGATATTGACATTTACTGTTTATTATCTGGAATATGTCCTGCTCCATTGTCTGAAGATTCAAGGTGGAAGTTTTGCATCAAGGTATTGTGAATCAAGCTAAAATGACAATTGTTTTACAGTGTCAGCAAATCAGTCTGTGTAAACTGTAGGTTACTTGTCTCAACTCGTTCTGTTGTGAAGGAAATTATTTTACTTATATTGAATCGGTTGTATCGGTTTTATGTAGTTAAATAACGCGTTCATGGGGGCATTAAACAAAATGATGAGCTTTTTACCTAATGAATGAACGCTTTGTCTTGCAAGTCGGAGTAATGGATGTGTGAAAACTAAATATGTAAGCAGAGAAGTCGACATACTGGTTCTCTTTTGGATCAAAATACTAAGAAAGAAGGACGTATGCAAAACAATTCGAATATCATGGCAGCTATCATATTATGAGATACAAAATAAAAATAAACTAACGTTACTGCTATTTCTACCCTAAAGAAATTTGGTAATATCACAAGTGTTTTGAACATGTACCATGGTGTTCTTTTTGAAGGACTCTGGAGTCCTACCATGCCAGTACTACCATGCAAATACCATGATAAAAATTATAATGTACCATCTGATACTATCACTTCACCATGTTATGTGCACAGTGCCTCCAGAGTACTTTTTGGAAGTTTCTTGGGATTTTTTCTTCTTCTTTTAACTTAAAAGAATCACTTACGCTCCCAATAACTGGTTTCTTTCAGTGCAATGTGTCTGTCTCTTGATGTGTTTTTTTATAATATATATTGCTTTTAAGCATAGTTTTGGTAAGTTTTCTTTGTGGCTGGGCACAGCCATGAGTAATATCATATCACACCCCAGGCACTGAATTAAACTGAAGCCCATCCAGCTGGAGGGAGTGTGTCTTTCATCCCCCTTTCACTCTTTCGTTCTTTCTTTCTTCAATATTCTCCAGACCCAGAGAGAATGAGGTATGATTTATCTGACCCTGCCAGTGCTTTCAAAGACCTGGCATTAGACCAGCTCAGATGAAGCATGGTCTGTGGCCATTCATCTGCCTGTGATTAGAGGAGAGTGCAGTGAACCGTGCGACCTGCCCCCCTCAAGCCCACCCTTATGCTTTAAACTGCTGTTTTCAGGCCTCTTTCAGTTTCCTGGCATTCTGCAGGTAACGCATTCTGACAATGCCCGAGTGCCAGCGTATGTCGGCACGGCTTGCTTATGCATGTGGAATAGGTAAGCAATCTTAAGAATGCGCCCATATTTATTTTATTTAATCCACAAGTAAAATGTTTAACGTACAGTTGCATTATGCATGTCTGAAATGATCCCAGCTGTCATGCACCATTAATCTGGGCACTATTTTTCAAGTCAACATAAAAGCCTATTATTTGCTCCTGTCTTGTCTCTGCACACCGGAGCGATTGTTAGTCGACTCACAATGCAACACCTGTGCAAAGATAAGATCAAACTCATATTCATCACTTTCAAGTCTCAGCCTGGACCTTCAGAATGAACGTTTTTTGGATATGCCTCCTAGTGAATTGCCAGAGCACTGTTTTCTGTCAGTCATCATAGTTTTTGACTTCGCAAAACTTGTGCATTAATGTACTTCAAGTTGGTGAGTCTGGTGTCAGTGCAGCAGTTTCATGAAGAAAAAAAAGTGAAGATGACTTCTTGGATTCTTGGGGCAGTTCCGTTTTGCATTGTTTTCCTATGTAAACATGCTAGGCAGACATCTTTGACCGTTTTTTACAGCATCTCGCTAATGACAAGATGTTCTAAAAATGCAGCACTCAAGTTAAAAGAAATTTAACTCTAGAAGTCCATCTCTAGAACTTGCGTTTTCTTTTATTGCCCTTTGTATTGCATTTTTGCATTCCATTGTACTGCTTTTCCATTGTGTTTGTAAACATGCGCTAGATGGAAATCTTTGACCATTGCACTTGCATCTTGCTTCTTTTGCAGTTTCTTGATCATTAGGCCTACAGGCAATTCTAAAAATGGGGCGCTCTGTTAAAATACGTTTTTGGGAGAGAATTGTCTCTCTCTAGACCTTGTCCTTTTTTATTACACTCTCCTGCATTTCGTGTTTTCGCATAAACATGTTTGCATGACTGTTGCACTCGCACTTCACTCGCAGAATCTCTCGCATGACACACCATTCTAAAAACGTGGCACTCAATTTCAAACTAGACCTTGCATTTTCTTCTGTTGAAGTGCCCTGTGTCTTGGGTTTTTAAACATGAGAGCTTTTTTAACCATTTTTAAACTTTAAGGGAATGTTCACACAACGTTTATTTATATTCCACTGCGCGACTTTTCCATTGTTTTATATAAATGTGCTAGACGTACGTGTTTGAGCGATAATAACCATTACTCTTAGTATCAACTTGCATACAGCGTGTCATGGAGAGTTTCGCATCTCTAATACAGACTACCTTCAGCAGAGATGAGAGATCCTCCCAAAAGTACAGCAGTATTGTTTTCACAAGTTCACACTTGCATACGATTAGAGAGAGTAAAGTTTAATGCGTATTTGGCGTGGAGTCCCCCCGTATTTAAATGGTTAGGACTAAGTGTGGAGAAGGGGTGGTGGAGGGATGCTGCAAAACTGTCAATGGATTGAGGAGAGACTGCTGAATCTATACACCTCTTATCGTTGATTGCTGAGTGCTCTCCACCCGTGTTAATTATCTGAACGTGCTTCTCCCGAACTTTGTTAATACAACATAATTTTTAAAAAATTGCATGACAAGACCTCTAAAGTGTCTTTGCAGATTTGCTCAGTCAAAACATGTGTCTTTGTAAAATAAGCTGAAGTTGAAGTACTAAAATTACTACAAGTGAAATAGAAATATTTAAAAAATGACAAAAGCACATAAAAATGGCTCAAACTTAAACTACTGAAACTGAAAATATATAAAAAAATATACAGAACCTGTTAAACTAATCTGTGGGGATGTGCAAAACCTTAGTAAATGTGCAAAATAACGCTCTGATTTAAATATAGTTCTGAAAAGATGTTTACAGAAACGTTTCGGAAATGCCTGCGTCAAACGCAGAGTCTAAGGTGTAATTGTGTGCTTCTCCCCTGACCTCATAATAGCGTTGTCACCAAAACCACAGTCAAAAATGAAGCAGTGCAGTATATAAGGATTAAGTTCCTTTGGGTCATGCAGGGTGGTAATCTGACAGGCGTGCGTGTCAGAGCAGGTCAGTGTGCGTGCTGACATTGTGATGAGACGCTCTCTGACTCAGTATATGCGTCCTTCTGCCTGTCACTTCTTCCTATTGCCGAGAAGGAAGCAATGACTTCCAGCCTCAGGGTGAAAACCCATCCTCAGTGAATTCGGCATATCCATCGTCCTACGTCTGCTGTCCGTGTGTCCAAAAGGTGTAATTGCGAGGACAACCACCACGTAGATGCACTTTGGTCTGTGAATATAAATAGACTACAAAGGATAATGACAGAGCACACTAATTGGTCTTTGTGTGTTTACTGCTTATGTGTCACTGGAGATAAATCAATCCATTTTTTCTTTTAATGCGAGCTAAATTACAAGACTGAGCCGTAATTGACGGTTGTATATCCACGTGCCATGCAAAAAAAAAAGGAGTCAGGCTGCTAATGTGCCGCCTTTTTATTTAGTAGTCATCCTTGTCATTAGTAGTTAATTGTTTTCATTTAATCTCTTTTAGTGTGGATGAATAATACTAAATGAAGTATTGTATTGTTATATTTTGCCTTTTTGTTCTCGCAGATGTTTATTATTTTACTGAATAGATCTTTGCCTGTCATTCAGCATTTCTCCACCATCCTCTCTGATCTTTCGATGGCCTTTCATTGAGCATTAAAGTTTATGACTGTCCCTCGGCTCACATCTTGACATTTAGAATACCCTACACTGTTAATAAACGTATAAACTGTTTCCAAATGTTTACCAGTGCAGAATAGATACTGTCCAATAGTGTGTTTAAAATCGTTAATTGATATAAAGTTGAATTAAATAAATAAAAAACAGAAACAGAAATCTTAAATGAAATGAAATGTTGCCTTGGCAACTAACTGAAATAAAATAAGCTTAAGCACATAAAAAAGGCTAAAATTTAAACTACTGAAACTGAAAATATATTTAAAAAAATATACAGAACCTGTCAAAAGTTTGGAAACATAAAGCATTTTTTATGTTTTTAATGTCTCTTATGCCCTTATTATTATCATCAATGTTGAAAACAGTTTTTGTTTCTTAACATTTTTGTTGAAACAGTGATACATTTAAAACATTTGTGGTAAGATTAAAAAAAGAGATAAATGAATACTTTTATTCATCAAGGATGCATTCAATTGATCTAAAGTGACTGAAGATTAAAAATTATTTATATTTAATAGATGCAAATAAATGCTGTTCTTTTGAACTTTCTATAAATCAAAGAATCCTAAAAAAAAAAGTATCACAGTTTCCACGAAAATATTAAGCAGCACAACTGTTTTCAACATTGATAATAATAAGAAATGTTTAGAATGGTTTCTGAAGGATCACGTGACACTAAAGACTAGAATAGTGATCACAGGGATACATTTCATTTTAAAATATATTTAAATAGAAAACAGTTATTTTAATTTGTAATAATATTTCGCAATATTACTGGTTTTACTTAGCCTGGTTAAAACCAGACCATTCTCAGTTGTAACCGAGTTATGGTCTGGCAAAGCGTCATAGACAAATCATTTCCAGAGGGGCGTCACCAACGGACGTCGCGGATAGACCTAAAACCAATCAGAGCGATGAAGGAGATGACGTATGCAGAGCGGAGGAGAAACATCTCCGAGTGTTGTTCTTTGCTCGGTTTTTAACAAAAAGGAAACGTTCAAATCGCTTAAAACAGACGCGATAGCTGATTCTAACGAGTGATGTTCGACGGCGGCATCCATCTTTGTAATGTGGAAAATCTGCTTCAAAATCCCAGCGCTGTCGTCATCGTGTAAAGCCCGCCCCAACGTTTCTGATTGGTGCCTCGATTTCGACGGATTGGAAATGGGCTTGAATGAGCTCTTTGCCAGACTAACTTTAAGAGCAACTTAGAGCAAATCTAAATTTGCCGGAAGTTGTCTGGGTTTTCCCAGGCTAGGTTTTACTGTATTTTTGATTAAATAAATGCAGTCTTGGTGAGCATAAGAGACTTATTTCATAACATTTAAAAAACGTGTAATGTTTCCAAATGTTTGACAGGTACTGTAAAAGCTAATTCAAAATATTAATAAATAGTATAGAAATAATGCTTAAATAACACCGCCCGAATCTTTTGGGTTGAATTATTCACACAAAAATATTGTCTTTTGTGAAGTGTTTGATGTTAGATCCAAATCTAAATGCTCTGTCTAACCTCTTCTTTGATCATTTTGTGTTGTCTTGTAGATCAGGAGTTCTGGACACAGTGTAACCCCTCAGTCTGCTGTAGGGGAGTCAGGGGAGCATCTCTCTTTGGCCCCCCTTGAGTCTTTGGAGGCCATGTCGGAGGCAGAAGCCCCCTCCGCCTTCACCCGAGGCAGCCGCTCTCGAGCGAGCCTCCCCGTGGTCAAGGCATCAAACCAGACCAAGGACAGGTCATTAGGTACAGTTCAACTTCTGACTCAGTGTTTTCACTTGTGGGAGTGTCTTTGATTTATTTCTTCTTTCTTCATTGTTGTGAATAGATATTTTTGAAGTAATATTGATTAAGTTACAAATCAAGTTTGTCAAGTTGATGTCAGATTAGTAGTTTAATAGAATTGTTGAACCTATGTTGCACAATATAGTGGATGATCAATAAGTTTGAGTGGCTGTTGTTATTTTAACACAGTGTTTGAATATTGTGAATTAATTCTTACTGAAACCATTCCAATAGCATCATTATTAAAGAAATAGTGTGTAATGTAAATTCCAACACATTGTGACAAATTGCCTACCTTTGGGCATGTCAGACAAATGTTGATGCCATTTTTAAATTCTTTGCTATTTTGCCAGCTGGCCTTTTGGATACCATACTATATATACTATACTATATTATATATACTATATTATATACTATGTATGGTAGCCTTATATACTGTATATATATATTACTTGGTAGCCTTATTAGTCTATATTCTGTTCTGTATGCATTTAGGGCAACTTTTAGTGTTATACAGCTTTACTCATTCCATAAGAGTACATATTATGCTGGTATACTGCCCTACAAAGCAAAAAGGCAGTAACTGCATTTTTGGTCAAAAATGAGTTATTATCATTTTCATGACATTCAAGGCATCCTTTGTTATGTGACAAAACATCTTATCTCAAATGTGTGTCGTTTTGGAGAAAAATGGTAGTCGTTTGTACAGTAACTGCAAAAAGCCCTAGTGAAACAAAGCAAGAGTACAGTAACATCCATTACTGTATTCTTGTTATGTTTTACCTAACAAAAAATAACCGTGTTGCTGCGCAGTGTAGTTACTGTTGCCATGGTGAACACACAGCTGATTTCGCGGCATCCTCACGGGACGGTTTTAACATTTGCGATTTCACGCTTCTAACTTCACACAAATTTAGTTTGAGATGCAGTGTTTCCCCTAATTGTTCCCCTACCAAACTAACACACACACACGAGCGCGCGCGCGCGCGCTGAAGCACGTGTGTAACGCTCGAGCTGGTTTTTTTTGCCTATATGAGGACACGGTCTTTACGGCAACCCGTCAAAATAAAAGTTCGGTTTGACCTATTTTTTACAGTCTATGGGTTTAACTTGACAGAAATATATTACTGCTGTACAGTAGAATTTAGAAACGTCTCAATGTACTAACACTAATACAAATAAATTAAGATTAAAACTTAATTTTTCTTCAATGTTTTAATTTTAACAGTAAAGCTCATTGTGCAGCATGTTGTTTGACCAAAAATGTTTGTTTTTAAAATGTTGTATAAGTTTAATAATAGTTTATAATAAAAGTTTCATGATTTCAATTAATTAGACATGATTTTTGATTACTAAAAATTTACACCACATATCCGTAACACGCCCGCTCCGCAACACTAGTTTCGCAACACAAATTTTTTGAAAATGTTGTCCAAATGGTTCCATTTATTTCAAACACAGTTTATCAGACCCAGAGCCCAAGTTGTGGCAAAGTAGTTTTGGGAGAATCTGTAGTTACTGCCTTTTCCCTTCGTATGGTGCCACGTTTTTGGTAAGTAATACAAAGCAAGAATACAGTAACTGCAAAATAGGTGTAAAATATCAAATTAAATATGAGTATTGATATGTACAAAGAATAAGCTAATATAAAGTAACAAAACAGCCACATGTCCAATAATCTACCTATAACTACTTAGGCTGGATTACAGGATAACTTTAAAGTCATTTTTCTCTGTTCTGCACTCTGCGTAGTTACTGCCTTTTTGCTTTGTAGGGCAGTATAAATCTCTGATTTTGTTTATTCGTAGGTGTCCTCTACCTGCAGTATGGAGAAGAGACAAAACAGATCCGAATGACCAACGACGTGACCAGTGCAGACACCCTCAGGGCTCTGTTTGTCAGTTCCTTCCCCCAGCATCTCACCATGAAGACACTGGAGTCCCCCAGTGTGGCTATATACATCAAAGATGACATGAGGAACATGTACTATGAGTTGACTGATGTCAGGTGTGTGTCTTGCACTATATGAGGTGTATACCAGGGGGCTTTTTTTGTTGCATGAATCTCAAAAGTGTCACATGCAATGCACAACACGTTAGATTATGTTGAATACGATATTGCAAAAATTATCACAGACATTCCATTTTACAGTGTGGTTGGTTCTTAAGTGCAGAAAATTGCAGGCAGTTTTTGATTTTAAGTAAGTTCAAACTGTTGGGTGACTCCCTTTTCCACACCCTACTCTTCACTGGCCTGCGGCTTCCTAATAAGTCAGTAGGAATAGAAAGAGAATGTGATCAGTCTGTTTTTCTGTGTGTGTGTGTGTGTGTGTGTGTGTGTTATTTGGCACAGGATGGGCTTGGTTTCTTAACAGGCTTTATAGTTATGAGGAGGTAGCTTGTGTTGACATGCTTCTTACCTCTCTGTCAAAGTGATAATGCTCTGTTATTTGCACCAAAACACTTTTGACTTTTTACCACCAAGAAAAAAAAAATATACACCACTATTCAAACGTTTGGGGTTAGTAAGATTTTTTTTTTTTTGGAAGAAATTAATACGTTTATTCTGCAAGGATTAATTGAATTGGTCAAAAGTGACGACAAATACTTTTGCTTTGCTAAAAAAAAAAATTATTTCAAATAAATTATGTTCTTTTGAACTTACTATTCATCAGAGAATCATAAAAAAGTATCATGCTTTCCAGAAAAAAAAATTAAACAGCACAACTGTTTTTAAAATTGATAACAATAAGAAAGGTTTCTATAATAGTGATTTCTGAAGGATCATGTGACACTGAAGACTGAAATAATGTCTTCTGAAAATTCAGCTTTGCCATCACATTAATAAATTACTAGTTATTTTGGTAACACTTTACTTGAAGGGGTGTGCATAAGACTAACATGACACCTTCATAATCATGACATGACACATGAATATGAAGGAAGTTTTATGCATGTTTATGACAACTGTCATTAAGTGTCATTCGCTCAGTTATGACATTTTTAATGCAAATATGACATTGTTTGAGATGTCTTTGTTATGATACCTTGACATAAACCAATTCATCATAACCTGTCAGTGTCTTTGTCATGACAACTTGACATTACTAAGACAACACAACCTGTCATAAACATGACATAGCAGATTAATTATCAAACTTAAGAAACCACTTAGCTTTATTGGTTAACATTACATTAAAGGTATTGTAGGTAGAATTTTTTTTTTTAACTTTTTGCCAAATTTGTTTAAACTTTCTATATATATCAATGCATAATTAAAATGTAAGTACTCTGGAAAAGAGAGTATAAAAATCGAGTGTCTGTAGTCCTCTCAGGGCTGTAATAAACACAGCTACTTATCTCCATTCACTTCCACCCCCTCCATTCTGGGCTCCTTCCAAAACCACGCCCCCAAAACACATGAACGCGCGATGCCGACAGCTCACAGCTGGAGGACGCGCTTACCAGCGCCGAGCGGAGAGGAGCAGTGCATGTAGTGACATCATGTCAGACTCACATGTAATAAAATACCTAACTTTATCATTATGAATATAAACAACTAACATGGCTGTTAGTACTCACTATCAAGCTAGCATATCGATACTGGTAAAGTTTAAAATATATTGAGTTTGATTCGTTAACGAGCTAGTAACATAAAGCAAAGCTAAAAACAGGCTGCATTGATACACGTTTTCCCATTACAATCAGTTACACTGTGATGAAGGTGAATTTCGTGTAAGATTCATAACATATACGCCGTGTTTTGCATGTAATTGTGTCTCTTACTAGTCTCTTACCCTCCTCGAGTCAAACGAGTGCGCGCATGTGGGCAGCGCATGTAGCAGCGGGGGTGTTGCCATGGTTGCGAGAGAGTGACAGTCGCCTAAGCCAATCCTTTGTTTCGTCCCGGAAGGAAATAATGAGCTGTGTTTAGTGCAGATTAAACGGTCTAGAGTCACTCGATTTTTATACTCTTTTTATCAGAGTACTTACATTTTAATTATGCATTGATATATATAGAAAGTTTAAACAAATTTGGGAAAAAGTTTTTTAGACCAAAAACGACCTACCCTACCTTTAAACTGTCAGGTGGTTGGTTTTGGCATTGGCTGTCATGAAGCCATTATAACTGTTTAATGACAAATTCAATTTGTACCACTGTAGTTGGTCACGGAAAATATTAGGGGTGTGACGAGACGCTTATCTCACGAGACGAGACTAGACACGAGATTGGGTTCACGAGAACGAGACGAGACGAGATTTTTGCACAATTTTTCAGAAATCCTCAATGACAAAATTCATGGCTGGAAAAATAGTATGCAGGTGCATTTTTCAATGTTTTAACTAATAATCTTCTAATGCATGTCATTTCAGGTCTACTTTATGAGTATGAATTATCAAATGCATTGAAAGAAAACAATATTCAAGCACTGTAAAAGGTTTTTATTGACTGGCTTTTCTCCTGTATAATTTCACATTAGTCTCTTCAGACCTCACTGTACATTTAAGAGCTTTCAGAACTTCTGATTGAGGCTGTGTGTGACCTCCTAACTGAACTCCTTTTAACACACATTTAACAGAGAAATAAAAACCGTATAAATAACAAAAATAAATAACTGTTTTCTCTTAGTCTTATTAAGTGCAAACAATAAGTGCGAGTGCAACCATAATCAAAGTTAGCACACAGACTCTTTATAATTGTTGTGAAATTGCGGTTTTATTTTGCACCGGCAGTTATAGGGTTAATGCGGTGAGTTCGGAAAAGGCCGAGAGAAACGAGGCTGTTTGTCTCTACAGTTGTTCTTGCGTTCCGATTATAAGTTCAGAAACGGAGCCTCCCTTGTCTGTTGTCCTTTGTACGTTACAGTGCTCTCTCAATATTCGCAGTGCCAACAGAGACCAGAGCCGCAAATAAACAGTCCAGAGATGGGTATTGGGAGACGGATTATTTTATGTATGCAGCCTAATTTGTGCGCAATGCACATCAGGGAGCTTGTGTTTTACTTTCACTTACAAATTCGTGACCGCGCGTATAGGGAGCAGCGGTGCTGAGCGCGCATTCTAAATGATAAGACATTTACCAGACGTTTAGTCTGTTGCGCAACGAATCCTCCGCCATCCTCCGCGATCAGTGAACTGTGATTCGTGCTGCACTGATTGCAACGGCAACTCGTGCTGGATGAGCAGAGCAGACTTTTGCATTAGTTTATAATGGTTTTTATTTTTTTATAAAAACAACAAAACGATAGTTTAGGCGAATGTGAGTGTAGCGGTGGAATATTAATGGGGATATCGCGAGACAGCTTTTTCACTCGACGAGAAATCTCGTCATATTTAGTCTCGCGAAATCTCGTGGCACGAGATCTCGTCACACCCCTAGAAAATATTCATGACACAGTTATAATGGCCTTATGACAGCCAATGTCAAAACCAACCACATGACAGTTTAACTTAATTTAATGTCAAGTTGTCATGACAAAGACACTGACAGGTTATGATGTATTGGTTTATGTCAAGGTGTCATAACAAAGACATCTTAAACAATGTCATATTTGCATTCAAAATGTCATTATTGAGCAAAAGACACTTAATGACAGTTGTCATAAACATGCATAAACCCTACTTCACATTCATGACATATGTCATGTCATGGTTATGAAGGAGTCATGTCAGTCTTATGTACACCCCTTCAAGTAAAGTGTTACCGTTATTTTTAACTGTAAAAAAAAGTTATTTGAAATTAATAATAATTCACAATATTACCGTTTTTATTTTAGACCACATAAATGCAGCCTAAGATATTTTTTTACAATTTTACTGAACCCAACCTTTTGAACAGTTGTATATTAAATAAAACAATATTAATATTCTAAAATATTTTTTCTTTACAGGAACATCACATCACAGTCTTGCCTGAAAGTGTATCATAAAGACCCAGCCCATGCCTTCAATCACAATGCAAGAGCCAATAATGGAGATATTAGGGTGAGTGACAGAGTGTGTCCCCAGTCCCACAGAACTGTCCCATTATTATTACTCTTCATTTTCAACTCAAAAAATCATCATCAACTCAAAAAGCTCTTTTCCTTTTCAACACCGTTTGCATCTGGTGTTGACAGGTGGCAGAGGCGTGAAGGATACGTTTCTGATCTGTTCTTTTAGAGCTCAGATTTTGAAGCAAATACTTGCCACACCCATTAATGTTGGCAGGGGGCCCACTGATTGGTCTCTCCACTGCTGCACAATTATAATGGGCAATTACCTTTAGCAAAACAGGTCGACTCTGCTGAGATCTTTGCTGTATGTCAAAGGCACAATAGTGTTGCCACGCTGTGTTAAAGTGATTTGTCTGACATCAGGAATGTAGATAATGCAAAATTTTGCCAGAGACCAATGAAGCTAAACAGTGAACACATTTTAAAAAGCCATACAATGTCTGTTCCTTATCTTATTATGCAACAAATGGAATTTGATTTGAGTAACGGATTTAATTGGAACCATGCTCTTAGCATCTTGCTCTCTAATCAAACCCATCTGCTTTCCATGAATCACCTTGTCAATTTATGATATTGACTCACACATGTACAGTATGATGATTTTGTATCTTAATCTTATTGAATTTTGCTTTAGCTGCTAGATCTAGTTTTGGAATGCCTAAAAAGAATATTAAAAAGTGTAGTGATTTTTTTTATATATATATTTTTTTATAGCGGTATGAATTAAACATTTGGGATGCTGTTGTGCTGTGTCATTTGCTTTATCTAATTATAAGCACTTCTGGGAAAAGAGTGCAGTGTCTCCAGCTATATCATCCATATCTTAAGTTCAGCAGGCCATGGAGGATTGGGAAGAGCATAATTCAAAGCCAAGGCTGAAATTCCTGGGCAGGGTGTAGGGATGAACTGAGGTCAAGCTCTCAGGAGAGCACAGCAGCGGATGCGTCTGACCTAGCATTTCTCAGCTCTAATGAGAGTGCAGAAGGGACTAGCTCCTGTCTGCATCACCACACCACCCATAACGCAAGCAGCCTGCTGTTTACTGAGGCTTTTGCATCTTTTATAACCACATCTAGTCTGAAGAACGGTGGCTAGATGATACACAGCTATATCAATAGAACAGACCTGCTTCCAACCTATTGCAATTAACTGGATTTTGAACATTTCCTTGAGCATAGTTTGTCCACAAGAATTGTTCTAGACTAGGGATGTGCAAAAGTGCATATTTGCAAAATCAACTAGACAGCGGGTTGTCAGAACAACTAGTCCACTAGTAAGCCCTCTATAATTTTGCTGGCTTAGAGTTATGTTCACCTGACTCCAGTCAAACGTGGTTCTGGAATAAGGTATTAGAGACCATGTTGTTATTATTAACTAAAATACTATAAACAGTAACATAAATAACCATACATACAGGGTTACCAGTCATGGGAAACCTGGAAATATCAGGGCGTTTTAAATATAATTTAAGGGATGGAATAATAGCTTCGATTTTGAGGGAAAAGTTATGGAAAGAACTGGTCCAAAAGAGTGGGAAGCCGGTGCATAATTAAAGGAATTTTGCTCACAGCAGGCAATTAGAAAATTGATATAAATGCATTACATTTTATTGAATTTGTAGGAGTGATGCTTTGATGGCTGGAGCAGCAGTACTTTAATGGGGATGAATTTATAAACATAACATCTTTCAGAGGGTTTTAGCATTATGACAGTTTGCACACCAAAGCGAAAACCCCTCTGCAAAATTGTGTGTCTCTAAATTTAGTCCCTAATCAACGACTAGTTAGTTGACCAACTAGTCTTTCACAGAAGGATGTGCCTATGCATTAGTGTTAATGTTCCACATTTCCTGTCCTTCAGAGCTGGAATGGCCAACCATCTACTCCCATTTTATCTCTACGCAGTGTGCTTTGGACATCTGTCAATTTGTGTTTATGGGACAATAACCTGCATAAGGTCTCCAACCTGTGACCTCACAGTAGCTTCACTGGCACAGCTGTGCAAAAACACTGCGCTCTGCCCACATGGTGTGGTATCGGGAAACCCTTTTCCCACCTAAACCAAATGTAAGATTAGTAGGATGATAGGAACTAGAAAAACAAATGAATGTGTAAAACAGGTCCTCTGAGAGTGTGAGAAAGCAAACATGCATGGACAAGTTTGTTGATGTAATGCACTTATTTTGAAGGATTGTAAAAATGGACCCATTTTCTGTAATGCTTGGGCTTGATGATATATTGGCCTTTCATTTTAGCTGTTTATCAACGCTCTAAATCTCTGGAAAGTTGAAGCTTGTCCTTCATATACATTATTTATAGACCCATGTACACTAGTGCTCTCTGAATTTGCTTTCCAAGGTGCTTTGCATCACTTCTGGCATGTGACGAACTACAGGTCCCAAAGACCTTTATGTTTAGACGTGCATGTTTGTAGTAAATTTGGTTTCTGTAGTCACGTGAGAAATATTAAGCCAATTTTATGGAGGTCTTTATGTACTTATTGAAAGAAGACACCTATTTTGAGCTTAGATAATACAATAATGAAACGATGGCTACACCTGTTTAAACATGCCTGACTCAGTTTGGTTGTCCTTCGTGAGAACTTAGTCTATTTCTAACAGAAAGCCTCTTTAAAGAAGTCTTTAAGAAGCAATGACAGACAGACTTAACTCTGAGGTAATTTATTTGAAGCAGCTTGTATTGTCTTGTCATTCATTTGATACAGTTTTCAGGACATAAGCATTCAGCCAAGCCATCAACTAACTACATTAAGTGCAATTATACACCTCTTATGAATGTGGTCTGAAGCTAGACTAGAGGTTATAAGGACAGGTTTGGAGAATGTTGTTCATCTTTAGGCTAATGCAGAGAGTGTTGTTGCTCTGAATGGCGGATAATACACCTGCACGCACACTCTGTCTGTGGGCTTTATTACTGCACGCTTAAGCATGACCACTGTACAAAGACAGGTCTGGGCAGGGCTATTGTCTGTCCTTTTGGTTCAATCTTTTGTTCATATCTGTACACTTGTCTAAACATAAAGCATATCAACACAGTCACACAATACAGTTTTTGTTTTTAGTTTCCTGCTTTGAAAACTTCTCTGTAAAGATTCATCTTTTTTTGTGTGACAAATATGTAATAAAAAGTTCCTTTTCATTAAATTCAAAGATCCTTTGCATATCCATTGACTTTCTTTGTCATAGAGTTGTTTACCAGCAGTTTTAACTAGTGGGATGGTGTTCTGAATCATAGTGTCACGGACAGCTGGAGAATAAAAATGCAATCTAAAAAGCAAAATGCAACTAACCATATAATCATGCATAGTTATTGTAAAATAAATAGGCTTATCAACTTTTAAAAGGGAGGGGAAAAAACAATTCCATACCTTTATTTTTTTTTATTGACATTTAAGATTGTACAGCATTTTGACACAAAAAAATGGTAGAAACTAACCAAATTAGACCAATACCAAAACTATGCCAAAAACTATGAACAGTATCACAAATCTAAGATAAAATAAACCAGAATACATTAAATGCATTACTACATTACTTTCAAACAAGGATAAACATGAAACATGAAAAAAAATTGGCCTGAAACCAATGATCCAATGACACTTTTTGACGTATCAGAGTCTATTTTAGGCACGCTACGCTACAGATCAGCTAAAACATGTCAGCAGTCACAGTGTGGAAGCATTTCACCGTAACCAAAAAGGATGCTAGAGTAGCAATATGTAACATTTGTTTGGCTTAAATATGGAGAGCTGGCTCATTGCTGAAGAACTTTACTATGACTGGTTTAATTTATCACATGAGAACACAACACCCAGAACAGCAGACCTAGTTCAATTACCCAATTAGCCAAATTGAATTGCCAAATTAGATTGCGTCTCAATCAGCTCCCTAGGTCGTGAATCAGAATATCGTGTACATGAATTCGGGCACTGGTAAGGACAGTAAGGACCCTGGATAACTACACATTGGGACACTGATGGGGACATGACAAGCTCCTTGTTGTACTATTACTATTGGTATTTATGAACAACAGCAGAATTGATTTTTCTGACATTTATTTATTTGTTATTTAAAGTACATTATGATAAATACTTTGATTGCTACATATACCTGCTACATTTCAGCCGAGTAATTATAAATGTTAGCTAGATTATCTTCATGACCTGTCTAGTGATGTATGTTTATGCTGAAATATAATTAAATAACGGTTTGTTTTTTCATCGTGTGTCATGATATGTATTGAGTTGGCTCACGCAATTTATGTATTGGACAGAATTTCTGCCAGGTGTACATAGTGAGTTGCATTGTGGGACTTTTTAGGGAGTGAACTTTTCAGTGCCCTGGAAGGATTTTGCGATTGAGACGGCCCTTAAAATAGCTATTCAGTGTCCTAACTACTGAACTAGGCAGATGATTGAGACGCATCCCCAAAGTTTATTTTCGGTTTTTGGCTAAATTAAAATTTTGATTTTGATTTTTGTGTTTTTGTAAAAAATTAATTACGGTGCATCACGATATGATGGTATAATAAACAAATTTGGTAATGTGTTGGGTTGCCACTTGATGTAGCAAAACCAGCTGATGACCACCATTTTACATCTGTTGTTTCTGACAACAAAGTGTTACATACCCCCCGAAAACTTGCTTTGTGGGGCTCGTGCTACCCAAATTCCCTCTGATGTGCTTTTTTGGTCCATCTCTAGATCACAAGAGAGAGACTCTACAGCAGCAGACAGCAGCCGGGAGGCCAAAGCCCAGTGCACACTTTGCCTCACAGTCCCATTCATTCAATCCAGGGCTCCATGTCTCCTCCTACACCTCGCTCCATGCCCTCCTCCCCTTCCAGGATGCCTTTAGTTCACACTGTTGCCATGTCCGGTGGCACCACCTTACCCAGGGACCGTCTATCCAGCGTGCCCTCCAGTCGCTCCATCACACCTTGCTCCAGTGCCATCCTGGAGCGACGGGACGTAAAACCAGATGAGGATTTGAGCAGCAAGAGCGTTCCTATCTATTCAGAAGCGTACAGTTCGCCTGAGGCCAGACACAGCGTCGCCTCATCACAAGGCAGCCATACCGGAGACATCCCAGATGGGGCAGCTTACATCCAGCACCGCTCCTCCATCAAGTCTGTCGGCGCATACGCTGATGGCCAGGATCTGCAGCACTCCCTCTACAGACAGAAATCTCGCAAGTACAGCGAGAGTCAGCTCGCCTCGATGGGCTCCAAAACTCCACCTGCTTCCCCTCATAGGGTCAATGAGGTCAGAATGATTGACATGCTCCCAAGCCAGAACTCCCACATGCCCTCACAGGGTGTGGCAGCGGAAAGGGTGTCACCTGTTCGAAGATCTTTCCGCAAGGACAGTAATGGAGCCATGGAGGTGGCGACCAGGGTGAGAGGCAACGTGGCCTCCCCTGTTTTCGCCGACCTTCCGCCCGGTCATGGAGAGAGGACGTTTCAAGGTCATGTGGCAGCTGGAGATCCTCAGAGGTGAGAGTGAATTTGGCTTTTTACATTTTCTGCAGCTCATTGTTCACATTCTCCAGAGACTTTGTGCTCATGTCAGGGATACAGGTTTCATGCCCTCATGATATTTTTTTGTACGTGCACAACCGTTCAAAAGTATTACAAAGGTGAGTAAGAAATATATACATTTATTCAACAAGGATGCATTAAATGTATCAAAAGTGACTTTTTTTTTTGTAACATTAGAAATGTATTTTCTATTTCAAATAAAGGCTGTTCTTTTGAACTAGATCAAAGAATCCTGAATAAAATGTTATGCAGTTGTGCTGCTCAATATTTTTGCACAAAAATATATTTAGCAGCACAAGTGTTTTCAACATTGATAGTAATAAGAGATGTTTCTTGAGCACCAATATTAAAATGATATCTGAAGGATCATGTGGCTGGAGAAATAGCTGGTGAAAATTCAGTATTGCCATCACAGGAATAAATTACATTTTAAAATATATTTAAATAGGAGAGAGTTGTTTTAAATTGTAATAATATTACTGTTTTGCTGTATTTTTGATCAAATAAATGGCATAAGAGACCTATTTCAAAAACATTAAGAAACTCTTGCAACTTTTAAATGGTAGTGTATAAACTATGCTTTTCTTTGATCTTAATAAAACAAGGAAACAGTGATAATACTTCCCTTCCCTCTGATGTTGTTATTTGTTCAAATAGTGCTTGAGGAATCAAGGGCTGATGGGGGGAAATATCAGATTAGTCATGTTGTGGTGAAGTGAAATTGAGAAGAGAATAAGAGTTCCTCAGAGCAAAGCCCAACATTCATATATATGTGCTGTTATTCATGCCTCCAAAATCAAAGTTTGGCAGAGTTTTGCCCTCAGAAACAGAGAAAGGCATTAAGGCAATACAATTCCCCTGATGGTGCCCCTTTGAGCATTGTTAGCATTGTTTAATACTCCTTAGATCCACAGTTGAATGGCCTGCGATCAATTATGGAATTGTCTTTATTGACCGTTAGACTCACGTCTAACAAGTCTAACAAACACATGTGACCTGTGTTTTGCAGTGAAAGAATAAAGGCTATGGAGCAGCAGATAGCCAGTCTTACTGGTCTTGTTCAACATGCTCTAATGAAAGGGCCAAGTACAAATGCCAAAGAGACTTCCAGGTAAATGTTCACAGACACATTTCATCTGATTCATAAATTTAATTTGTATTGATATAATATGAAGACAAAAACAATATAATTAAAACTCATGCAAAATTATTCTAAAACTCACAGTTTTGTCTTTCTCTATAGTGACAAACCAGTAAAGGTGGGTTCTCTGGCACAGAATGATGGTGAGTAAACATAATTGATAATGATGCTTCCTTTATTATTCCTTCTTGTTCCTATGAATCATGAATCTTAATTTAACTCAGACAGAATATGCCATATATGTGTTGTTACCAGAGCAATAACATCAGAAATGTGCGTTTTTCTCTAGGCGTCTATACTGTAACATCATCTAAGGACCCAGCTGTGCAGATAGACAGTCCTTCAGCACAGTTTCAGCCTCCTGTCAGAGACCCTGCTTTATGCTCAATCCTCTCCAACTTCAGGAGAAACGTCACTGACCTCAGACTGCAGCTCCACCAACTCAAACAGATGCAGGTACATAGGGAATTCAAATTGAGGGCATCTGCTCTTTCTATAGATGAGTTTCTGATTTCTTAAATGTTTGTTCCTGTGCTTTCAGTCAAATAAAAAAAAAGTATTAGAATAGTTATGCAAAAATGTAATAGTTAAGCAGCTATCTTCACATATTTCACTTTTAAATATAACACAATACCATGCAAAAGTTTGGGGTCAGTAAGATTTTTTAAATAAATTAGTACCATTTTCAGCAAGGATGCATTGATCAAAAATGACAGTGAAGACACATTTATGTATCCAAAATGATCAATTCTGTGCTTTAGAATTTTCTGTTCATCAAAGTATCCTGAAAAAAAAAAGTATCACGATTTCCACAAAAATATTAATCAGCATAACTGTTTTCAACATATATAATAATAAGAAATGTTTCTTGAGCACCAAATCAGCATATTAGAATTATATCTGAAGGATCATGTGACACTGAAGACTAAAGTAAAGATGCTGAAAATTCTGCTTTGCCATCATAGGTATAAATAACCTTTTTATTTCAATACATTTTTAAAATGTAATTTAAAATTGTAATAACATTTCACAATATTACTGTTTTACTAGATTTTTGATCAAATAAATGCAGCCTCTGTGAGTATGAGACTTCTTTCAAAAACAGTAAAAAATCTTACAGACCCCAAACCTTTGAAAAGTAGTGTGTCATGTTTGCATATATATATATACACACAGTGTGTATATATATGCAAACATATGATTATAGTAATGTGATGTAGTATTATAATATATACATGGGTTATAATATACACATGGGTTATAATATACATTTGGTCAGAAAACAATTGTGTTGATAGAGCTTTGCTTTGCATGTACAGCTGCAAAACCAGGATGCCATGAGGCTGATGCTGCGACATGCGGAGCAGGAGATCTCAGAGAAGGTTTCAGGCACTGTGCTGCACCTCGAGGACACTGTTCATAGACAAAGAGTCCAGGTGGAAGAAGAAAGACACATATATCTGGGCATGGAGGAGAGGGTTCTCGTGCAGCTCGGGTAAGACAACAGCGCTAATACTGATCCTGTTAAGACCTTGACATTAATTACCCATGAAGAATTCATCATGAATTGGTCATCTGTAGAATGTGAGAGACAGCTGTGGATGAACAGAACAAATGCTGTGATCTAGAGGGGAAAATCAGAGCAAAGCTGCTGCAAATGAGCCAGATTTGATGCTGATTAACTGCTCACTTCTAATCTCCTCACTAATTAATTATAATCCCATGTCTCCATTCAATGCTGAACGCATACTTTAATAAACAAAGATCAGTGTTGGTTTTTAATAGATGTGAGCAGAGGGGATTTTTTTTACATCATTAGTGCTGTACTAAATTACAAAATTTCTGTACTAGAAAATTTTGGTTTGACCCATTTGGTGTTGTAAACCTTGATAAAGTAAAATTAATCATGCCTTCCTTGGGTGGAGGTGTGTGTGATTGCATGAAATGACGCATTGAATAATCCACTGTCCCAACCTGTCTCAGAAGAATAAGGCTTGTGAAACTTTCTTCTTGTTTCCTGTCACGATGAATGCCTGTTGTTCTCATGGGGAAATATAAGTCAAATTGCTTCAGAGGGTGTTTAGCCACATGTGTTTTTTAACTAAAACTATTCAAAATAATTGATGTTAATTGAAATAAAGATTAAATCAAATATACATTTTAGATCAGAAATTTAAACTTAAAAGCTTAAATGAAAATTTGAAACTGTGCCTTGGCAACTAACTCAAATAAAATAAGTGCGAAAATTACTAAAAAAGGTAAAAAATATAAGTAAATTTAAGCTAGATAGAAAAATTGACAATGACAATAGTACATAACAAAATGACTAAAACCTAAATCAAAATTAAAACTGAAAATATAAAAATAAAAGTGTGTGTAAAAGTGTAAAATATGAATAAATGCTATACTAAATAACACTGCATGAAACAAACAAAAATTGTATTCTAGTGACCAACATCTATTAGTTCACCATACGCATAATAATACTGGCTTACATTAGATTGTGTTATAGTGAGAAAGATAACCAAAAGCAGAACTTGACATTGTGCATGGGAAAACCCTTAAGGCACCCCTCGGGTAAATTACAGAAAACACTAACCATTTCCCACAGAGACAGTGCTAAACTATGATCTCAGAGCATGTGTACTGGCTTGCAGATTCCTGCATAGCTGGTCCTGCTAAAGGCTTTCTAAATGCAGGTACAACTCATGATGTCCAGCTTCAAAAATTCACACTCCTTAACCATTTCAAGAGGGAAGAAGTCAGAGAATCTGAGAAAGATGTAGGTTGTGATGATCCACTGAAGGTATTTGGCTGAGGGCAGACTTTTGTTGCCATCTTAGCTTACACAGCCAAACTTCTCTGTATGTGAACTGTCAGTCAACAAACAAGCCTAAATCACGTTAAACAGGTTTCAGCCTTCAGCAGGACTCACAGTCGAGACTTGCTCATTACACAGTATTAAGTGTCGCTAAAAGCTGCAAATGCTGGATTAAATGCATTTGAAATAAATATAAAATGTGGCGTCCAAATGTCGGAGACTACATTGGAAATATGGGATTTTTGTTCACTTAAACCAGGAAATGAACAGAAACTTTTGAGCACAAGATGCTTTTCTCAAATCATGCTGGATATCATGATCATTAGGATTTACACAAACTTGTGCAGCTCGAGCAAAAAAGCAAAGACCGATACTTAAAGATTCTGAAATAAATTCAGTGTAATTTTTACCCCCATATGTTTATACAGATCATATATTTGTAATAAAATGTTAATAATAAAAAAGAACAGAAGCCTTTTCACTAGTGGTCTCAGACTTTTAGACCCCATTGTATATTCTGTAATTATATTGTACTGTACCTCTGTATGAAATTGTAAGGTAGTCACTGATTTCTCAACTTGCAATTTAAGTGACAGTTGTGCTGATAAATGACACATCCTCTGTTGTAACAATGTAACAGAGAGCTGGAGAACTACGTGGAGATGCTCAAAAAAGAATCTACGTCTGTCATGAACCATCGGCCAGTCACTCTGAAGGATGTGGAGGAAGGGGCAGTCAACTTACGAAAAGTAGGAGAAGCTTTGGCCACACTCAAAGGTGATTACATTTATATTTTTTTTCTGCCTGTGGACTTTCCTTTTCTAAAAGAAGGTGTTACACTACTGTTGAAGTCAGTAAGATTTATATATATTCATTACATTTTATAATCATAGCAAACATAATAAAGGTAAATTCAGGCAAAACTGATAAATAAAACACGAGAACCAGGGAACAGAATGAGCACACTGTCATGAAGGACAAGATTTGACAAGGAGCCCAAGAAACACTGGGGTTTAAATACATAAGGTGTAATTGGCTCACCTGGGAATAATCAAAGAACTTATCAACAAAAACTACAAAACGTGACAAAGAACAGGAAATAACACAAGTCCACACAAGACCAGGGGAACACAGGCTGAGAACATGACAGGTTTCCACAAAAATATTATGCAGCATAACCGTTAATTTCTGAAGGATCATGTGACACTGAAGATTAGAGTAATGGCTGTTATATACTGTCTATGTAAAATTCAGCTTTGCCATCACATGAATGAATTATATTTTAAAATATATTAAAATAGAAAACAGTTATTTTAAATTGTAACAATATTTCACAATATTAAGTTTGTTTGTTTTTTTGGTCAAATAAATGCAACCCTGGTGAGTTCTTTGAAAAACATTACAGACCCCAAACTTTTGAACACCAGTGTAGATCTTTCTCTTCATAATTTCAGGAGAGTTCCCAGCCCTGCAGATTAAAATGCGTGGCGTGTTGCGGGTGGAAGTGGAGGCGGTGCGCTTCCTGAAGGAGGAGCCTCACAAAATGGACAGCATGCTGAAGAGAGTCAAAGCTCTGACTGACACTCTCAGTGGACTGAGAAGGTGCAACTTGTGAACCACTTCGATTATTAAATCCCTTTAGAGCTTTGAAGTTGTTTGAAGGGTTCATTGTTAGGGTTTCTGTTTTCTGTAGATATGCCACCGAGAGCCACAACCACACTTCTGACCCAGTCCAAGTGAAGGCATTGCCTACTGATTCAGTTTCCTTTGTGGAGGAGTACAGATCTCCAAAACCTGTTCATGAGTCCCCCACCCCTCAACCAAGATCACCTGCCAAAATCAGCTGCTCGGAACCCGTGTCATCTTCTCCTGTTACTGTGCACCGCATTCAGACGGCTCCCGTCAGCACACACCACTCCAGTCCCCCCCTCACACCCACCCATGGCAGGGACTCCCCCACTGTGGCGAAGGTCAGTCCCAGGAGCAGAGAAAACAGCCCTGCCCTGCGAAAGAGAGCAGCTCCGCAGGGCCAGGAAGCTGTGCTTGTAATCAGCACGACTGGATCCTCCTCATCTCCACTACAAGCGGAGGAGATCGCTGTCAACACAAGCAGGCCCATGCCTGAAGAGGTGCGCCTCAACTGTGCCTTTCACTTTTGATTGATTAAGATTGGTGTACTGGCACCCACACAAGAATTATTTCTGTAACTCTGTATTTATCTGCAGGGAACTTTCTCCAAATATACTTTCCCATTAACTGTTTGCAACAAACAACTACTTCTCTCGGGCTCTCCACAGGTTTCAAAACGGGAGGACGCGGTTCACTCTGCTGGACCAGAAGCGGAAAGGGAAATGGAAAGGATCCTCCAGCAGACCCAGGCCAGCCTTATGAAGGCCATACCTGACCTGGAGCTGAGCAGCCAGGTGGACAGCGCCCTCTCTCAAACACCCATCTTGCCAGACTCTCCACTTCCTGTGTCTTCGCTCCCTGGTATGTCTGTCCATTCATGTGTATCTGCATGTGCATATAAACCATTCATTCAGATTGTAGGACATAAATAACAAAACTGGGATCTGGGTAAATGACATAAGAGTGTCCATGATAAAGGAAAGGATACACAGACATCTGCCAATTTCTTCAAGAATTTTGTTTAAATTTAATGAATTCATTTGAGGAGGGGGGGAGGGGGATCTTTGCCACCGTTTTAACCCCTCATGAGTTTGTTTAAATTACTTTTAGAGGAATGCAATCACATTATTTTCAAACAGATTTAAACGGGCTGAACAGGGCCCTTAGAATCATCCTAATCTTATCCTAATTAATCCTAATTAGTTATTAATTCATAAATATTGTAGATTCATAGCACATGACATTTTACAACCTGAACTAACCTTGCCTTGTCATTAAAAGGTCAAATTATATAATTAATATTTCAAAACATTTATTCATCTTGTGACAGTCTACAAGGGGGCTCTCTATGATATAATTTCCTGTTTTATGTTGTTGTTGTTTTTTGCATGTGTTGGACCACTAATTTTTGTTTAGTTTTTTGGCTGACAAAAGTTTTTTCTTACATTGCAACGCACCTCCCAGTTGTTTTAATGAGTTTTTAAATAATCTTTGTTTAGCTGATTCAGGTGTGTTTGATCCGAGTTTAATCTAAACTGCAGGATTAATGAGGCGCTTTTTATCTTCAAACAGAAGCCGCACCACAGGATGGACCCAAAGCAGATAAACCAGTCCAGACCAGTTTGGAGAGGCCACAGAAGCCGACCATAGAAAAGCCCCACAGGGCCAGTGTTGACAAAGTGAAGCCCAACACTGAGACGACTAGCAAATCGCCTCCCCCTCCCCCTCCACGCAGATTCTACCCCTCTGGAACTGGACTCACCACTGGACGTTCAGGAGATGTTATCTACACCAGCCGGAAAGAGTCCACTAGTGCTCAGGTGTGTGTGCCATTTCAGATTCCTCTAATTAGGATCCATGTGACTCAGGCCTTGCTGAGCCGCATTCCCAGTCAACATGACAATTTTCATTACTATTATTTGAAAACAGCACATCTAACTTGCAACGTACCTATTACGTGTTGAAATCAGACTGTGCTATATTTTGCATGGGTGTGCCGTGCGCTGCATATTGCGTCCTGTTTTTGTGAATAATAATGACGGAAAATCACAGTAGAGATTCCAGCTGCTTTTGTTGTTTTGAGAGACATAATGGAGGGTGAGGGTCAGTCACACTCGACTGGTTGTTTTGGCTGTAGGAGGGTGAAGAGGAGGCCCCGCAGCCCAAACCCTTGCGTGTGCGCCCAGAGGTCAAGCCCAAGCCCCGCACCCCTCCTGTCAACACCTCCACCTTACAAGATGAAGAGGATGAAGGAGATAAGATCATGGCTGAGCTACAGGTGAGCCACTCACACAAAGACATAAACGTACACTTATTCTTTTACAAACATACGTATAGAAGAACCAAACAACACACAGGAAGTTGAGACATGTTAGAGGTGCTAAGAGACAAATATAGAGACCATACAAACATTATTGGTTGCCCCACCAATGTCAACATTTACGCAAAAGCTTCAAAATGAGGGCACTATGGTGTATTGGCTCTCTCAGAAGTTTGAATTGTGCTGCCCTCTATTGTTGAGAATGGGTAAGATTTCCTATTAATCTGATGTCATCATGAATCCATGACTTTATTTTAATTAGCAATAAAAAGTAAGACAATGTAAATACACTATATATATTCTGTTTGACATATCATAATTACACAAACGCAGGATGGAAAAATCCACCAGACACGGCACCTAATACCCGTAACCCTTACCCCTCCTCAGGTGTTTCAGAAGTGCACTATTAAAGATTTAAAGCCCAAATACATTGTCGATCTCACAACCCGTGAGCCCTCAGACAGAGACATGGAGCCAGGGCTTTCCCTATCTTACCACACAAAGGTAACAGATGTGATGAGTGCTAACTCCCCGTGGCAGTCTCACGGCAGTACTCACATGTGCAATCGTGTCCCATAACCTCCCGCTCTGCTGACACTAATACACAAAACCCATTCTGATATACTGACATACTGACGAACGTCAATGCCTGACCGTAGCCCCTCATCAAGAGAGGGTGTAATATGTTTGAATGTGTGTCTAACACTGGTCTGTCACTCACACTCTCCTGCTGAATGCTAATAGATACAGCTGTATAAGATTGTGTGGGTCAGAGTGACTGGGGCGGTGGAAAGGCCATTCTGAACACTCTGACTTCTGACCTTTTCCTTTTTTTAGCATTCAGAGTCCACTTTCAAAAAGGGCCAGAATAGCCATTCTAAAGAGATATAAAGATATAATATAAACATATGTAGATACCAAATATTTTATTTTTAATATACCAAATGTTTAACTTTAGTTTTTAGAATACTTTTATGTCCTACAGGCCAACAGTGTCAGGGTTTTCAAAACAGGAGGAGCATTTCTATGTTCTGGATCTTGGAGTGTCTATACAAAGACTAGATGCAAGTCACTTTCTCCACTAATATATTTTGTTAAAAAAACAACAACCTCAAATTCAAGCATGTATTTCTCAGCAACCTCTATCACCATCAAACATATTTGCATGGAAAATGCTATGTATAACATTTCATTACTCCTTGTCTAGTCACAATAAAAACATTATTTTTAAGCAATGCTTGACAGCATACTCTAGTTTGCAAACTATGGATGAGACTTAATGTTTATATTCTTTATGAAAGCTAAACAACTCTAGATGGCGCCATTGATCTGTTTTGTTTTTTTATGTTTCTCTCTGCATTGTACTGACTAGCTGGGTATGAATTTGAGAATGTAAATAAAGGTCTGTCATAGTGTAATGCAATGACTTTGTGCTAACCAAATGTCCTAGCAGACCACCACTCATCTATCTGAAGAAGGAGCACTATCTGAAATTAGGGAGAATACTGCATCACCTGGTTCACCTGGGGTAAATATAATTTGTTTTACTGTTTGCATTAGTTTTATGTGATATTTAAGTATGAGATATTGTGCTCACTCAGTCTTTAATGTGTTGTTTGAAGTCCAAAGAATTCTTGATTTCTTTGTCAGGTCATGTATTATATCACCGGAACGTCAAATGCATCAAATGAGGGCACATATAGGCCAGATGACCTAAAGAAGCCCAGGGAAGCAACATTTTCTACTTCAGAGGTTGCACCTGAGAATGCTTCAGACCTTTCCTTGCAGCAAAAATTGTTAACATCAGATGACCTATCTGTAATTTCAGTCAAGGAGGTCCAAAGCAAGCTAAACTATATTCATCAGGTGCCATCTGGTCCATATAACTCTTCAAAGAACAGCCCTGTAGTTGGAAAAGAGCTCAAGACTGAATTGGTTCTGAAGTCCCTAAAGCAGGTAGTTCCCACACCCTCTGAGAAAGTTTCACCTGTTGAGAAGTTAGAACAGCAGGTACTGTGTACGTCCTCTGACCTAGTCGCACCTGTTCTGGAAAAATCAATAAAGCATGGATATCGCGCAACCACTGTTGAAGTTACACTTGTTAGCAAAAGTCCTCAGAGTGCTGAACCTCAAAATCACTCACCGATCCATCAGCCAAAAACGAATGCCTCATGTTCAACACAGCTGAATGACCATGAGAATGGGCAGGAAGGGACAAAGGGAAGTCAGGTCAGATACACTGAGGAGGCCAGTCTAAGTCCAGACCTCCCAGGAGAAGAAGGTCCTCCTCCACCAAATAACATTGCCTTTAGGATAACTAATAACAAGGTTCAGGCTCTGTCGACCGGAGAGTACCAACAGCTGGTAGACAGCAAGGGCACGGATGTCCAGACTCTTAAAGTGGGCTCAGAACCAACCCTATCTGGCCCAAATGACTCTGGATACGACAAGAAGCCGGTTATCATTATTTTTGACGAGCCGATGGATATCTGTCAGGCCTACAAGCGACTGTCCACCGTCTTTGAGTGTGAAGAAGAGCTGGAGAGGGTGCTGTCAGAGGAGAGGATCGATGAAGAGAATGAGGGGGAGGTGGAAGCAGAAGCCAACTCAGAGAGTCAGGTTGGTCAGGTTACACCTAAAAATAACGTTCTCGATCAGTGCAGAACTGAGAACAGTGTGAACAGTCAGAGAAATAGTAGTGCTTCAGTCCCTCTACAACAGCAGAGTTCCTTTGAGAGTTCTGCTCTTGACGTTGAGGAAGGAGACAAGACAGAATCTTCTAAAGATGTGAAAAAGAAATTCAAGTTTAAGTTCCCCAAGAAGCAGCTTGCAGCTATTGGCCAGGCCCTTCGTACAGGTACAAAAACTGGCAAAAAGACACTGCAGGTCGTTGTCTACGAGGATGAAGAGGAACCAAATGGAACCGTGACTGTGCTCAAAGAAGCTAAAAGGTTTGAGATCAAGTCCCACCCAGACTCTGATTCTACCACCCTTAGGTCTTCATCACAAAACCAGACTGGCACATCACAGAGCACCAAAGACAGAACCAAGGAACTCCGTAAGACTACGTATGAAACGTTAGACAGCCTTGAGCAGACTATTAAGCAGCTAGAAAGTACCATAAGTGACATTGGACCTACATTGGTTTCCGAAGTCTCCCGCAAAGAAGAATCAAAAGCAAAGAGAATTGCCAGTCATGCAGAACCGGAGGAGGGCAGTCCCACAAAAAGGCCGGCACCTCTAAAGCCCAAACCCCACAAGTCATCACTGCAAAAGAGATCCAAAACACAGTCTCGATCCTCCTCAAGCACATCCACCTCCAGTTCCTCCAGCAGTAAACAGGTCTTTCTCAACTCCTCTTCACCCTTCTGCTGGTGGCTTGGGTTTGCTTTAAGAGCCTGACTTTCTAACCACTGACTTTACTCAACTGTAAATGTGTTTCATGGGTGTCTTCTGGTGAACTCACTTGGGAATACTCTGTTTTGAGGGCTCTGTGTGATTTAAGTGGACATGATTATGTACTTGATGTCCTTCTTTTTCAAACCACTCTTGTCTACTTTCACTGTTAAGACTTTCATTGAGGTTGGACCCATGAACCGTTTCTGTCTGATCTTTGCCGACTTTCACTGATCTATTGTGGGATTAATAATGTGCATGTACTGTGGTTGGGAAATTGGTTGTACATTCGAGCATACTGCCTGCATTTTTCTGTCCCCAATCATATCTACAAATAAGAAATCGTTAAACACTCTGCCCTCATTCTGATGTGTAGTAGTCATTCGCCTCAGTCCGTATCTGACGTTGTTTCCTTGTCGATCTTTGCAGAACTCTGATGACTCTCCTGTTTCGAGTCGGATTTCTTCGCCCAAGTCCCGCCAGCAGCCAGAGAGTGCAGAAAAACCCGGAAAGCCCCAAAAGCTCCAGGACTCCCAGAGGCAATTCCGACAGGTAGTTTTACTGTAGGGCAGCCAGTGTAAGGCATGAAGACACAGATGGGAAATGTGTTTGAGTAATTTTATTGTGGACACACATGGATCCAATATGACTCTTCCCATATCCTTCATCACAACCAATTCCTTTTGCATGGTTATCATTTAAACAGACACTTCTAAGATATACCAACCCATGCATTCCCTGGGAATCTAACCCATGACCTTGCCATTGTTAGCACCATGCTCTACCAATTAAGCTATACAGGAAAACTGACTCTTGTCATCTAAAAATCATCACCCATAAAAACAAACACAAAGGATCTTAGATTGTAATCCCACTGTGTTGTTTGGGGAGTGATGGTTGGTTTATATTTCAATTTCTTTGGATTATGAAGACGTTTTGAAGGACCTCTGGCCTCTTCGGTCTGGTGGCCAAATTCATCCGTTTATTCCCTCTTTTCTCTCTTTATTGTTTAATGTGTGAATCAAACTGTGAGAGAAAAGAGACAAGATTATGCCTTTTGTTACAAGAGTAATATTTTTGTTGGTGTTGTATAGTAATGTAGACTATTTTTAGGGAATATAGATCTCTATATTTTCACGTATGTGTCATCATCCTACTTGACTTTCCATGTCTTCCGGCATCTTTGTTTGCAGGCTAACGGGAGTGCTATGAAAGCTGGTGGGAATAGTAAACATGCTTTCTTAGCTTTGCCAGCTTCTAAGATCCCAGCTTTTATACCTAGCTCATGGAAACATAGCTCAACCCATGCTCCTCGTTCAAATACGTCTAAGCTTACTAACCAAACCTCTTCCTCTTCTTCTAAGTCCTCAATCCCATGTCTCAGTCTGAGCTGGCCCAGCTGTAGACCCGTCTCGCCCTCACAGTCTCCCGGGCCTTCTCAGTGTTCTGAAGGTCAAAACCTAACCCTCCCTCCGCAGACTCAAAATGGCCAGTCCTGCTCTTATTCTTACTCATCCTCAGCCTCCTCTAGCTCGTACTCTTCCTCCTCCCCTGTCTCTCCAAACTCTACTTCTTCCTCCTCGTCCCCTTCCTCTCCCACTGCCATGTGCCGGGGAAGTCGAGCTGTACACGTGTCCAGCTTCAGCAGCCGCAGGTCTCTGAAGGCCCGCAGTGGCCAAGCCGCTATCACACCAGCATCCTTTACCGGGGACATGGCATGAGCTGTCCATTTCTCTCTTTTGTTCTTTCTGTTTGCACTCATTCTGGAGGGATTTAAGGTGTTCTTCTGCAGGCCATGTACTTCTGTAACAAACAGAAACACTGATTTAGTTATGCCTGTTTGTTTGGGGTGATGTTATTGTCGTTGTGCACTTCCTCTGAAATCCAGAAGTAGTTCAGAATCTAGAGTCACACATGGTGCTTCTGAATAATGAACTTTGTTTTTGGTTTATGTGAGGGATTAAACTTGACAGTGTTGGCTTTATATTTTATAGACGTGCATTTGTTTACTTACATGAACTATGTAAAATATACATTGCTTTTTTAGGGAAAGGAAATTAGATGAATACATGATATTTCTGTGTTTTAGTTTTAACTAGCCATATATCCATATATATAGGTCCAGAAGTCTGAGAGCACTTTGATTATTTTTAAACTGTCAATTTTTATAACAAAAAATTATTAACAAGGAATCCTTATTAATATATATATATATATATATATATATATATAATGCTCATAATATAATTTTGAATGAAAAATGTTGTATTAAATATTAAAAATGCAAAATAGAAGCAATTTCACTAGAATTCTCAGACTTTTGGAGCCCAATTTATGTCTATAAGAATCGGTTTAACAAGTCTGTGGTGATTGATTTGACAGTTTGAAAAGGGATTTAACCAAATGTTTGCCTCTTTGCCCCCACTGGACTGCCAGTTTTAACTAACAATATGCAGTTTATAGTGTTTTGCCATAAAGTTTTGTTCATTTAAAGACTAAAACATAAGTGTATATAGCGTGAGTGGATGTTGTACAACCATTGTGGTGGTTCTGTTGCCCAGCTTTGTGTTTCACCATTATTGTACTCCTTTAAATAGCTCATGTCAAATGCCAAAAATAACAGTGCTTTACATGCTGAGATGTTAAATATTAGACTAAAAAATATTGGCTATGAATAATTTCCAAAGTTGACTCCTATGCATGCTTTTCAGACATTTAACCATGGATGATGCAAAGGTAAATGCTGTAAATATTGATTTTGTAATACTGTATATAAATTGTACAAAAAAGTTGTTTGGAAGATGCTTGCCAGAGATGATTATCAAATAAAGGGCTTCCGGTGCATTGTCATTTCGTTTCACTTGAGGCTTTTTTTCATGCTGTTCATGTTAATGTGTGGAATGTTTTAGAATATGTATTTGTCAATACAGAAAAATGGAAGGATTAAGAGCAGAATTCAAAGCAAATGTAAAAACATCACACTTGTCTCTCTAGCAAACATAAACCAGTTTAACCTGTTTCAAGGCCTGATCGAACTATTTGAAAACACCAATGACAGACCACTTCAATTTCCCATCACAACAATATTTGAGCTGCAGAGGGCAGCACCGACTTGCAGGACTTCTCGGTGAAGAGAGACATGCTGTAATCACCTAAAGCTCAAATGGATGAACCTCTCAAAATTCATTTGATTTATTTTGGGGGAGGTGTTACGTTTTCTTTTCATTTTTCATATTTGTTGTAATCATGCATTTTTGCACAGCTGTATTTTTTGATGGAAAAATAATATTGACCCAATAATTTGAAAGCAACTGGCATCAGTTTTAGCACACTTTTTGTAGATAAAGTACTCATAGTAATAAGTATGTTTTTTCTTAATACATATATATTATTCACATGTGACATGACTCACTGTAACCAGACACTTTGGATGTGATCCTGTCACGTGTTACCAGAGTTGCCCTTTAATGTTTCAGACCTTTAAGTAACAATTTAAGAAAGGCTATATTGAGATATCAGATAAACTGAAGTGGGGATCTTAAACAAACGTCTTTAAAAATGGGTTTCAAAAGCCATTTTAGAACTATGCCTATGCCCTTTAGCAGTCATTTCATTATATGAGACGTGAAAGCAATTAATACCTGATTGATGTAAGAGTCATATCTATTATGTGGACAGCAAAACTCCTCTGAGACAAATGATTGGCACATCTATTAATTTGGACTTCTTTGTGCTTAGATATGCATTACTTTTAATGCCAAGTTCAATTCAGTCTTCAAGAATTAATTTAGCATACCTGTTCAGACACACATGGTGCAGTTGATCATCAGCTGAGTTGACTCTTTTATTGTTGCCATTCACATACTAAGCACCATGAAATTCACTCAAGGGCATTTGTAATGAATATTAAAAATGAAATTTCAATTTTCTATAAATGAATTTTCCGATTTGATCAGTTTCTCCAAATGGTCATACAGGCACAAACAATCCAATGTCTAATTAGATGAAAACACTGTCTGGACAAAGGAGTGCTGCATTTTCATTCCAGGTCCTCCTCAAATTTGTAATTAGCCAGCTTTAATGAAAGATAATTAGTTCATATGCAAATTTTAGAATGACTGAATCCCTAAGCTTTGCACCATCTAATTAGCATGTAATTTGTATAGTATAATACATTTACCATTAAGAAGTGAGGAGACCAAATGCTACAATGCTACAGAGAGGAGGAGAACAGGAGTAATTAAAGCGCAAGTCCTTTTAGCATTTAAGATTAATTATTGTGTCTCCTGATGTTTTATGGTACAAGAGCATCAACATCATAAATCTTTGAGGACATTAACAAACCAACAAGGAACTTGTGTAAGTTAATCAAAGATCTGGTCACTAATTTGCATTTTTAATTCATCGCAATTAACGAGAGTGTCAATTGGATAGGAAATTAGGATGGCTGCAATAGCAGTTTGCTTTATTTCTTTAAAGTGCCTCTAGAAAAGGAAGCTCATATTTATGCTTCTCAATCTTCTGCTAGAGCTTAATTTACTGCAACATAACCAGATATTAAGCATCTAACCAATAGTTTAAAAAAATCATGTTGTCACCATAGAACCATCCATGAATGTTGAGCTAAACAATCTGAACAGCAGTTACAAAAGAAAAAGAGATACAAACATTTCACAACACTCAAAGGCTAAAGAACCATTTCAATGGATCCATGAATAAAACTATTTAGTACAAGTTTGCAAAAGAATATATAGTTGTATGCATTCCCCGATGCAGTATATTAGATGCCAAAACAAAAGCATTTTGAAGACACTTCGGGTACAGGTATCGATCTCTATTTCCACACTCGAGGGTGGATGATCCCCAGCTCTGAGCGAACCACCTATTGTTTCCCCTGTTGCATTTCTGGCACATGACCTTGGCTGGTTAGTTTTAATTTATCCCATTTTAGAGGGCATTACTGCCAACTCCTCTCCACAACCCAGCTCAGGAGCCAGGGGATCACCCCAGGCGAACTGTCTGACAGCACACAATTGCCTTCCACCGGTAAGTACTCTAACACTTCATTAGCATTTAATTGAATTTCGTCTATCAGGAATAATGCTTTTAAGAGAAGAATGCCTCAATGAGAACAGAGCACCCTGTGTACTCCCAAAAGCATCGGTCAGGAGAGATGATTGGAAGCCATTGTGTAAATATGTTTTGTGACCTGCTAAACCTGGTAGTATTCTTTTTTTTTTTAGTTTAGATAGAATAAAAGATCTGTGATTTAGGAAACTTTATTTTAACCTAGGTTATCTTTTAGACTTGACATTAACAAATACTAGTCGATGTTCAAGCAGGCTCCAGAAAAGTGTATAAGAATCAAAACAGTCAGTCAGATATATTGACAGACTCATTAGTTAAAAATCACAATCAAATTCAGATTTTATTCCAAACCATAAAAGGGGCAGACATGTATCACAGTAAAAACAGCTTTGCCTTGATTTAAACAATCATTACAAATAACAGTAATTTATTTAGATTCACTGTTACTTTGTTTACAAAATTGGTAACAAATTATTTATTAATCAAGTAATAAAATACAAACATTGAAATATAACATAACTGTACACTAAAATTTAACAAGTAACCTTTAGCATCGATCCAGAGCAGGGCACCAGCAGTCAAATAATATTCATGTCCTAACAAGGACATCATGTGAATTTATATGTGAGATTGTTAAGGAGCAAAACATACATCTATAATTCTTTACAAAAAAAAGATGTTGCAAATGTCTAACTAAATGCCATCATATAACATCAGAAATGATGAGTTTCACAAAGTTTAACACCACAAATTCCAATTCATTGAGAGAAGTCCGGCATCACTGAAAGTAAATACTTGTGGTTCAGGGAATCACAAGAAACCGCTCAAAAGTGATTGTTGCTTATTTGTCTGTTAAATCTTGCTTCTATTTTAAAAGGATATGATTCATAATCCAAGGTTTGAGTCAACACCCCTGTCAATATAAGCTCAGCAGTATACACATCTGAAATAAAGAAAATAAATCATTAGATTCTGCTTGATGACTGATGAACAGTCTTAAATCTATACACATACTATAGCATGTCAATTTCATACTACCGTGGTTTTATACTATACAGTGATAAATGTAAATACTAAGATGGGAACTGGACATGAAGGATATGCCGTCTTACCAATGTTCTTCAGGAAGAACTCTCGACACATATGCCAGTCATTTTCACAGGTTATCAGAATGATCTCCGGTAAGTTCTAGATCAAACATGGATGAATCCAGAGTGCAATAGTCAGTTACTATTTTACACATACAAACATCAACAGAACAAACTTATTTTAAATAATGTCTTACATGCACATCCAGCATGCTTATTTACAGTTATATAGCAGGCCATAGTGTCAAAACCTTTTGGTAACACCTTACAATATAACTAATAATTATGGCATTTAATAATTACTGTATACTACTGTACTCAAGTTTGGGGTGGGTAAAATGTTTAAATGTATAAATGTTTCTGAAAGTCTCTTACACTCACAAAGGCTGCATTTATTTGATCAAACATATAGTAAAATGTTACAATTTATAAGACTTTTCTATTTGAATACATTTTAACCCTCTGGGGTCCTTCATTTCAGAGTCACACTCAGGACCTTCGGGTCCAAATGGGCCGGAAGGGTGGGATTAATATTTATAAAAAAAAAAAATCATCTTTTTTTTTTTTTACTTGTTTTTTATAATATTTTTTCTTTTCTTTTTTGGTGTTTTGAGATAATTTCAAAAATAAAAATGATTTATAATTAATATTAATGCAATAATTATGACCCATTTTTTCCCCATTGAATATAATAGAAATTTAAAAAAAATATTTTTATTTTATTTTATTTTTTTTAAAGCTGTATTTCATTTTAGAGTCAAGCCTAGGCCTCATGAAAGCAATTTTTGAAATGAGATGGATGCCATCTGGTGGACAAACTGAGCATTTTAAAAATTCAAAATTCATATGTAATCTGAATTTATTAGTGTGTATGTGTATAAAAGTGTGTTTGTGTGTGTGTGTGTGTGTGTGTGTGTGTGTGTGTGTGTGTGTGTGTGGATGTGTCTGTTTTGCACTCTTGATGTTTTATAGATTCACCCCTTCACTGTTGTGTGCTTTTTTTCTGGATCGTGGCTGATTTGTAGTTTGTACGCACAAAATAACTCTGTATTTTCACATTTTTGCCAATTTCCCATTCATTTCCTATGCGGGTCCATTTGGACCCGAAGGTCCTGAGTGTGACTATTTTTTTTACAACCACTTAGACTATTCAAATCCTGTCCCCAATTTTTTGGGGTGTTCATATGCCAAGTACCAACAAAGTCACCAAATTTCGGACCATTCCGATAAAGCAATGATTTAAAAAAATATATATATTTAAATGCTTCGGGTCCATTTGGGCCGAAGGACCCCAGAGGGTTAAACTTGTTTATTTCTGTGGTGGTAAAGCAACATTTTCAGCATCATTACTCCGGACTTCGGTCACATGATCCTAGGGCTGGACGATATGGCCAAAATTTATATCACGATATATTTCTTAATTTCGGTCGATACGATATAATTCCGATATCGATATGAACAGTATAAAAGCCTAAGGAAAACTGCCAAGAACGCCCACAATGAATGTCTGTACCTACAAACTTCTGAAAGATTAATTTGCCAAGTCTCTGAAACCTCCTCCTATAAAACTATATAATATTTTAGAAATAAAAATGGTACAAATAAATTGTTAATATTTTATTTGTATTTAGCCTTCATACTAACAAGAAATGTGAAATCACCGTCAAATAAACATAAGACTCAAAATATTAATATTAATATCTTTAACTTTAAACTATAGGCTAACATAGGTTGATTATAATATTCTTATAGATTGAAAAAAGTGCTTCAGCCAGAATAAAGAATAAGAAAAGTGCAGAGTTGCTGCAGAAAAAACACAGATGTTGCTAAGGGAGATTTTGAGTGCTGATGACACCCTGAATTCATTCCGTTTGATGAATCTGAATGTCGTGTTTACGCTAAACAAGTGATCGGGTCACAAGCTTTAAGCTTCAAATTGGAATTGATTTTTTGACATGCGCTCAATGCACAAAATAGAGTTTCCCGCTGTTTGCACATAATAACTATTCTCCTACATTGATTGATTATTTATTTGTTTTAAACCGCAGACTTAATATTTATCCATTTCTGGTGATAATTTGGAGACAATGAACATATGAACCGTTGTGCCGCTGCTTATATTTATCACGCAGTTAAAGCTGCAGTCGGCAAGTCTGGCAGATTGAGTGGACTTAGGCAAAATTTGGAATGTTTACAACTCTCATGCCCCTCCCCCACTATCAACGGATACCCTCCCACCGAGTTCGTGCTCGTCAGTGCGTGTGCACCAGGTTATCTGTGAACGCGCCCGTCTCATCAGCATCCATCAACACCATGGAGTATTTGGAGGTATGCTGCCCTGGCTAATCTACCAATAGATTGCAATTGCAAACGTCATTTATACTCTAAATGAGCTTACTTGATTTGTTAGTGTTTTGAAAGCGAGATACATCTGCCATCACTCTTCGTTACTGCGCGAACTTCAAGCGTGTGTTTGTGATTGTAACGTGCGTGAGGGGTGGCGTGTGCCCGATGTGTGATTGACAGTCAGATCTCACACCCCCCTGCGCTGATTGGACATGATGATCCGGGAGCTGTGGATTTTTGCAAAACAAATAACACGCTCCAGGTGGAGTTAGAAGTTCGGGTTTTTTTCTAAAACCACTTTATTTATGTTGTTCTGTCGGATTATAGTGTCGATTTCACTGAATATGATCAAAAAAATGTTGCCGACGGCAGCTTTAAAATACCCCTCCCCGCCATAGACTGTAAAAAAAAAAGTGCACGCGCCCAAAACCAGTCGTCTATGGCTGAGAGTCTGAAACGAGGACTGGTGGGACGTTGTCCTGCTCCACTTCACAGATGCTGAGTGAAATGAGTATTATAGAATGACGGGATGCTCATTTATATGACACTTTATTTAAACAGGAAAAACAGCTTGTTCGCACGTCATTCATACGCTATTTCAACGTCATTGCACATGCGCATTCCTTTCAGTTTCGGTTTTCAATCCGATCAAGTGTTTACATGTCCTCTCGATCGTATTAGAAAAGGAATAAACCACCGCTCTCTATTCGATCAAAAATGTATTCGGGTCGAGCTCAATCAGATCGATTAAGGTGTTTAAATAGAGGCTTTTCAGTCCGATCGAGCCGTCAATCCGATTACTAATGGATTATCTGGTTGCATGTAAACGTAGCCCATGCCTGTAATGTATATTGAAATATCGAAAATGTGTTTAAAAATCATATCACCGTTATTGAAAAAAAATATATATGGCGATATATATATATATATATATTGATATTGAATTATTGTCCAGCCCTACATGATCCTTCAGAAATCATTCTAATATGCTGATTTGCTGCTCAAGAAACATTTATTATTGTCAATGTTGAAAACGGTTGTGCTTCTTGATGTTTTTGTGGTGAATTTCTTCAGGGTTATTTTATAAACAGAAAGTTCAAAAGAACAGCATTTATTTGAAATCTAAATCTTTTGTAACATGATAGATGTCTTTACTGTTGCTTTCGAACAATTTAATGCATTCTTGCTGAATAAAAGTATCAAGAAAAAAAGAAAATCTTTTGGAAGTGTATATTAGGTACTACCATAGTCCTGGATACTCCTCTTAAATAGTGCGTACTTTCAATTTCACATTGTGAGCAATTATTCCAAACACCAAACAAAACAAAAAGAGCACAAAATCTAGAAAACAGCTCTGTTGTGTAGGCTGTAAATAGATGTTCATTAAGTCTGACACAGCATCCTCCTCAATACAACAGCCCTGTACGCCCCTGTATTGAGGATCTGATTAGTGTACCTTGTTTTGCTTGTGCTCCATGATCTTGCGGAAGGAGGGCTGCTTGGAGAGCACTTTCCCTCCGGCACTCTCCACTATAACTTTCATTGTGCTGAGGCTTGGACAGATTCCTGGAGTTATATAGAAATACTTCCCCTGTTAAAAGAAGAGTGAGACGACTGAACACACACCCATCAGTGAAACACATTCTCTGTGATATCCAATTAGGCCACATGTCAGTGCTGAAATGAATAGTTGTTTGGCTTATTGTTCTGCAGTCATATAAACAAGTGAACCTGCACACAGGGGAAGTGATAGTGGATGGACTGTAATGTCCTCAAAGCTCCTCACCTTGAACAGCGGAGCTGCATGAGCTCTCTTCAGTGACTCCTCCAGGCTAAAACAGAACAACACCTCTGCCTCTGCATCTCGCAGCATGTAGCTCTGCTCATCTGCAAACAAATCAAATTATCACTAGGGATGCACAATACATCTATGCCTGCTAATATAATGTTCTTAAAGGCATAGTTCACCCAAAAATGAAAATTCGTTAATTTACTCAACCACGTTGTTCCATAAATGTACGACTTACTTTCTTCTGCAGAACACCGAATATATTTTGAAGAATGTTGTTAACCAAACAGTTTTGGTGACCATTTACTTCAAATGTATGGACATTTCTCAAAATACAAGAAATAAAGTCATACAGGATTGGAACCACATGCGGGTGAGTAAATGATGACACGCTGTCATTTTTTGTGAACTATACTTTTAAAGTACAGCCACAGGTGTGACTGAAACAATATTGCAGGCAGATCATATCAGGCCTTATTTTTAAAGTACTAAATAAAGGTGTAAACCTAAAAGGTAACAGTATATTCAAAGCCTTTCAATGTTTTAATGCATTTGTTGTAACATTCTAGATTGGAGCTTATGGAAAATACACTACAAGATTAATAATTCCAATATTCATTTGCAAAAACACTTTTTTGGTGTTGATGTCAAAGTTGGCAGTTGGATACCAAACAAAAAGTTGGATACCAAACAAAATTTCCACATCAGCACATTTCTGATGGACTTTACTTTCCCAAGATGGAGCTGAGTTGAGATTGCCATCCATTTCTATGGAAACTGCTTGTGAACTCAAGAACCAACTTTTTTCCAATCTATGTTTTTTAGTATTTAATTTTTTAATCCAAAACCTTTCTTGATGGGATATGAAGCAAGGCTCCTCAGAGCGTCTACACATCAGTAATAATCGATTGAAACGTAAATTAGACTCCACACAGACTCACCCACAAATTTCTGGCTTTTCCAGCTTTCCTCCAGCCATTCTGGAGTGACTATGTGCTTGACTACGGATACGGCAGTGAGGAACTTCACCGTTCTTGTCACTTTGTTAGCAACCAGATGAGTGCACTTCTGATTGCTGTCAGCCACTTCCCCTCCAAGATCATACAATTTCTGCAGCCAAGGAGAGAGAGAGAGAGAGAGAGAGAGAGAGAGAGAGAGAGAGAGAGAGAGAGAGAGAGAGAGAGAGAGAGAGAGAGAGAGAGAGAGAGAGAGAGAGAGAGAGAGAGAGAGAGAGAGAGAGAGAGAGAGAGAGAGAGAGAGAGAGACCAAAAGAGATGAAAAAAGAAAGGATAAAAGGATGCAGGGGAGGGCGAACAGAACACCATGAAGGTTACTTACTGAAGCTCATCTGAATGGAGCAACATATTTCTCAGTGCTCTCGAACCGTTCAAATGGAATTAGTTCATGACCATTTTACAACATCATTTTCAACCTTTCCAGCAGCCTTTGACTAGAGAAATTTTATGGTACATCTTCAAACTAGGCCATTGTCATTAATTTGACTAAATGTATCCGATATCTGCAGGAAGTGAGCATGTGTTTAGATACCTTTATGTACTGCTGAGCCTGCAGAGGTTCAAAGCCTGTGAAAAGCACGTAAGGTGTGGACTCAGGTGGAAGCTTTTTAGTAGGTGTTGGCAACTCCTCTAACCTGCAAAATAAGAGAGACAATGTTATTTTGTCCAAAATTCAGCTCGGAAAGTTCTCCATGGTTTTTGAACTTCTTGTACTTAATGGAACTTTCTTTTAATATGTTATTTATTTATTTTAGCTTTTTTGTCACCTACTCCCTAAGTATATGTCTGTCTTTAGGCGTACGCTAGCATATACGTACCATGCGCACGGCGCAAATTTCATCATCATTATAGTATGCGTGTACTGTACACCCAGAGCTCTGTATGCTCAGCTACCACATGCACCTTGAATTTTTTATGCACTTATTAGTTTGTCCTAAAGCTGTTGTCTCACAGTCAAAAAAGAAATGGAGATGGAACAACAAAATGCAACAAACAGACAAAAGAGACGCTAAGAGATGTTGTCTGGCTCTTGGGTGAGTGGGTTAAGAGATACGCATAACTCCAGTTTAAATAAAGATTTTTTTACTGGTCATAACTCCTGGAGAGAAATGGGGAAGACACTGGACAAAGATGAATCTTTTCATCATTCATGCGTCGAGCGCCTGTGTTCAACTTCACATATGCTACCACATTGAGTTTATTGTAAAGGCTATGAATTTGGCGGTACTCATGCACTAAGCATTCATGATAAAACTGAAGTGTACTTTGGGCTTTACAGGAACATTGAGAGATACAACAGAAAATTATAGGAAGAACGGAATCACCACAATACAGATTCTGCTATACAGCTCTACCTACAGTTCCAGCAATCTTTCACTGTTTGTACTCACTTGGGCCTCTTGTTGGGTGGCTGCAAGCCGATGTCAGCCTGTTTCTGTTTCAGCTGCAGTCGCAAGGTCTGGTTGAAGAGACAAAAAAAAAAAAAGATGACTGAGTCTGCACACATACACCTCTGCCCAGACATGCTGTTACATGTGTATCCACTGAGGACCTTCACTGCAAGACTCAAGCATCACAAAGAGAGAGAGCAATCAGAGTGTGTCCGTGTGAGAGCCCACTCACCGCCAACACCTCCGGTGAGATCTTCACAGGAATGCGCCAAGCACCTGACCACAAAAATGAGAGAATGTTATTCTACCTCCTCAATAGCTTGGAAATCTGCCAGCTATACAGCATCAAAATAACTTGAAATTACATTGCTGAAATTTTAAATGAAACTTACTCAGAAGATTGTGCACAAGATGCGGGTTGGGTGCCAGTGGTTCGGGCAAATTGAACTGAGAATATCTACTGTGCTGGATTTGCCTCAAAGCTTCAAAGTGCCCCAGAAGTATGTCACACAGCCACTGGGCGTTCACACATGGGATCCTCCACTCCTTTGCCTTCTCGTATTTCAGCCCACTCGGCCTGATGGCATTGACAGGGGCATAGCATATTAACGATAATTACTAAAAACAGACAGATTGAGTTTCCAGAGAGATATAAAACAATTACTGTTGTTTTAGTTTATATTAAAAAAAAAACTCTACTTTAGATTTTCTACACTAAGAAACTTTTAACAGTTGCTAGAATAAAAAAAGTGAGCAACCAGTTGGAAGCAGGCAACAACAGGAGACTGCATTGGTTCTTACTCTTTACAGATGAGCACAGTGTTGCTTCGACACAGATAGCCTGTGTATCTTGCTCCTGCTAGATAGGCCATGAGCTTCAAATCATCACGGTCACTGTCCACGAATCCAGTCACAGAAATAACCTGAGTTACGACAAAAAACACAAAATCAGATAATGACACTGAAGTTCATGTAAAACTCAGCCACTCAAATGTATGATAAACTGAATAATGGCATATGACTAACATACATAGGACTGGGTATTTGATTATATTTTATTTCCTTTTTGTATTGATTCAATATCAATGAGTATGGTTCACACACACTGTGTGAACGTTCATGCCCTGGATTAGTATTTTATTATTATTTTCAATAAAACAAGTATTTTTATTTAAAACACTAGGATTGTTTAAAATCAGGACATTATTGTCATTATGGATGTATTGGCCAAATATTGGCTGATTTTAAATTTTTTTTAAACAGCTGATGATCAGGGCCAATTGTATCCTGCCAATCAAAAGGGGGCAGTAAAACAAATAGTACTACAACTCATACTAAGTGTGAAGAAGCCTCCATCTTGTCTTTAATCGTCTTATTTTACGTTAAAATATATGCATTATGAACAAAGAACCGTCCTTATTTCCAACTTCCAAGCAATATGTGTTTTTGTTAATCCTGTGGACATGTAGTTGTGAATGGGGTCTCACACACTGCTTGATCCACGCCCGGCATTTCTCCCCTCGGCATTTAGATTTTCGGGAAGGAAAAAAATTCCACTCCCCCGTCCAAACTTTTAGGATACCGGGTATCAGATTTGCACAATCCATACGCACAACGCTTCGGCATGTTTCCCTCGCTCGAAAGCTTGCCAGACCTCCCGCGCCTAGTTACGGTTGCTAAGACACGATTGGCCAGTGGCGGTTTTCGGACGTGGCATAGCGAAGGGTCAATTTAAGGCTGTCGAAGTTAAAGCAATAATGTAATAACACAATCTCACTTTAGTGCAGTTTTAAAAAACAATTGCCGGCGTTAGCTCCGGATCTATTTGACTATGAATCACAAGTAGTTCAAGTGAGGGTTGCCCATTCCATGATTTCAAATTCTGTCAATTTTATCACAAAATTCAAGCAATAAATGCCACTTTGAAATGCGGTGTAACAGATTGTTGTAGTGCCCAAGTTCAAGCAGCAGGGCGGAGCGCAAGTCATCTCTCTTCTACTTTTATACAAGTTATAGCACAAAATAAACATGAATGAACATCAGAAGGTATATTAAAAGAGAGGTCGACCGTTTCATTGGTTTTGCAGATATATATATCGGTACCGATAGTTGATTGGTGGAACTATCCTTATCGGCAAAAATCCACACCGATACTTTTTCCGGGTTACGTCCGTTGCTGGAGCGGCTGAGAAGTGCGCGCGGTCATTACACAGCACGAGAGCGCTGAGAAGAGACTGCTGGCATTATACAGAGCAAGAGCGGCTTCTAGAGGACAAATAACACACGATCACTGGCTGAGTTGTTTACGCTAACACATGAGGCAGCGCGCAGCACGGAGAGAACACGCAGCACAGAGAGCGCTGACACTTCAGATGTGCGTTTAAAACACAGAGATAGCGGAACGGTATGAATACAGAACACTAAAGTACATATTGCCATATCATTATAAAGTAATTCATTTATTGACTAGATGCTGCATTCGCAGAGAAATAACAGCAGTATGTTTGCTGTCAAGTCTGAGAGGAATAACATTAGAAACGGCTACCGCAAGCGATTAAAGCAATGTGACAAAAACACACGCAGACATGACCCAAATGTTTTATGTCGCAATTGTTACCATCTATTTCCATTAGTTTATATCCGGCTGGTCACTTTTATGCATTCATTAGTCGGTGAAGTTGCGTATTTAAAGCTAGTGACGTGATTGCTTTCTCAACATTGATATGTTCGTGCAGCCGACAGAAACAAACAGATTTTTTTTATCACTTCAATATATATTGTTATTTTGATTAGATAATCATCAAGTGTTCTAAAAGAGAAGCAAATAAAGTGAGAGACTATACATGTAATATAGGTCTACATTTATGTAATTTTAATGCTATGGCCTTTGCAGTTATTTAACCCTTTCATGCATGAATTATGATAACCTCAGTCAGGATGTTTTTCCTATGTGTTTTTATTGCTCTTAAGGCATGAAAAACAAGATTTGATTTGATTTTTTCTTCCTTTTTTTTAACAAATTTTTCAAAGATATTTTCAGATGTCCACTTGAGTGGACAGCATGCATTTATGGTTTAAACTGAAGAGATACTGTATTAAACATAATACAATAATCAAACAGATAAAGTATGTGTATTTAACAAACTAATCAATACAATCATATCAAATCATGTGAAAACTATAAAATATATAAAAAAATATATATAAATCCAAAATATTGCAAAGGCAATTGACCTTCATACAAGTTGCACTTCGTGTATCTTTGATATCAGAACATGAGGACGTGATTCCATCAGAATTTTCTACAGCCTGTCAAGGTACAACTGTGGAAACCACTCAGATGCCCCCTCCAGTGTGCCAGAGTATGTCAATTTACCCTTATTAGCTGATAATTCTGATTATGTTAGAGATGGACACATTTCTAGCATTGCCCTCTTCTGAGAAGACCTAGCGATACGTTTTTTTCAATCTCATCTGAAATGAGCAGTGTTGGGGCAGGCATAACGCATTCAGATGACTTTTTTGATGTTACAAGTAAAGTAATGTGTTACAAGTAACATGCATTACCTAATCAGATTACTTTTTGATCTAACAAGTAATTAATTACAAGTAATGTGCATTACGTAATCAGATTACTTTTTGATGTTACGAATAAAGAAACGCATTACAAGACAAGTAACATGCATTACGTAATCAGATAACTTTTTGATGTTACGAGTAAAGAAACGCATTACAATAACGTGCATTACGAAATCAGATTACTTTTTGATCTAACAAGTAATGCATTACAAGTAACATGCATTACGTAATCAGATTACTTTTTGATGTTACGAGTAAATAAATGCATTACAAGCAACATTCATTACGTAAACAGATAACTTTTTGATCTAAGAAGTAATGCATTACGTAATTAGATTACTTTTTTGATGAAATGAGTAAAGTAATGCATTATAAGTCACATAAATTATGTAATTACATTACTTTTTTAGATGTCAATGAAAATTACATTCTAATAATACAAATACATTTATTTACAGTCAAAAAAAGTTACTGCAGATTATCGGTAAGTATTTTCAAAAACAATATTCACAGTATAAGTATGAATTGTAGCTGAAATATAGCCATTGATGCATGAGGTCCACTATAGTGGACAGATGATAAATCTGATTTTTCTCCCAATCTAAAATCAAAACTTGGAAATTTTTACCGTGATATGACTCGTTAGATATTGCTTGACGCTGCAATATTTTTTTTACCTACAAGAGTCTCCTAGGATAGAAGGAATGGGTGGATATTCCGGAGCAACTTGGCATTTCTGACTGACCATTGGCCATCTTGGTTTGGAGGGGGAAGAAATCAAAACACAATGGCTTACAACCTGGTTGCAATGTATAGGATGATGCACCAGGGTCCACTGAAGAGATTGATGTGCAACTTTGCCATCAAAACCCTTGCAAATTCAAGAAAATGCTTTTTAAATAGCTGTCGGCCATCTTTAAGCATGACTTTTTGGATTTATATGAAATGGTAACACTTTACAATAAGATTCCATTTTTAGCATTAACTAAGGTTAATAAGTGTTGTAGAAGTATTATTCACTGTTTGTTAATTTCAACATTTAGTAATAGGTACAATTGTATTGCTCAAATAACAATGCATGCAGAAAAACTGTATATTGTATATTGCATAATGCATAGTTCATGAAAGCTATATTACATCCTTGTTAACAAATGGGACTTGCAAAGTGTTACCTATGTCATTTACAAATGTTTCTAGGTTATAGCTAAAAAAACACATATTTGACCTGTAATATTTTAATGTTTAAATTATTTGCTGTAGAGTTTGTTCTGTAGAAGTTCTCATTTTAATATATTCATTTTTATATATTTATTTAATTTAGCACATTTCAGTTCAGCACTGTTTTACTTGGAGTGTTATGTTTGTTTTTAATCCAGTATCCATTTAAAAAAATATCGGTTGAATAATCGGTTATCGGCATGCATGGTCAAAACTAAATATCGGTATCGGTAAAATCCACTATCGGTTGACCTCTATTAAAAGATAGAGTACAACTTACTAAAATGTATCATCTCTCATGTAACTGCCCAGTGTTTTAGTCACAAAATGTTTACATACAGATTAGAGCCCGACCGATATGGATTTTTGGGGGCCGATGCCGATACCGATATTAGGGAGTAAAAAAAGCCCGATACCAATTTATCGGCCGATATTATTTATGTGTATATTATAATACAGTAGCAATATTATTTATGTGTATTATAGTACAGTATACCAGTCAAAAGTTTGGACACTTTCCTATTGGTGTGTACAAACTTTTGATGGGTACTTTACACATATAAACTATAAACAGAATAAATATATTTTATAAACACGTTTTGCAATGATCACTCAAATGTGGTGATCAAACACTTGTGTGACACAGATATGTAATGGAGGCAGGGGGAATGATAGAATGAGAATTATACAGCTGAACTGTAACCAAACTAGTTTGCATTGCATGTTATATTATATTATATTATATTATATTCTAAATACTGTTGCATAATCTTCACTAACGACTTTGTCTTTTAATTTAGTCATAACTTGTATCAATAAATATATAAAAAGTGTCACTGACAAAACCTTATTATCTTCTATTTTTACTCTTAATTCCTCTAATCTCTACCAGTGGAGGAAGAACTCAGATCTTTTTACTAAAGTAAAATTAATAATATCATAATGAAAACATTTTTAATTACACAGTACTTTTATACTATTTTAAATAATTAGTAAGCAAAATATAGGCTACTAAACGTGAAACTAGGCTACTCTTAATGCAAAATGGCCCTATATAAAGTGTTATAATTATATACATTTTTGGAATATTGCTTAATGTTGAAACGTAGCGTTATAGGCAGAATGAGCTTTAACACTGTGTCTACACCGGACGCGGCCGTTACTGCTCGCGTCGCAACAGCTGTTTACCCTAGACAAAGCAGAATCAGTTTACTGTCGGAGATCGCTCGCGCCACGCATTTTAATCAATGTTTCATCAACCAATTGCCTTAATAAATAAGAAGTAGGCCTAAATATAGCAGACAATATAATCAGGACTTCTCAGCTGCGCGCTTGCAATAGTCACAAGCTCACACAATACGTGACAGAGGCTTATAGCAGAGATATCAATTCTGTGAATTACACTGCGCAAATCACAAGTAGGCTACTACCCACCGGATGAACAAGGGTTGGCTCTCAGTCTCCACAGGCTACATAAAATATTTGTTTTATTTTATTTTATTTTTCGTGTTCGCATTTATGAGGAAAAAACAATGTTACAGACGCCACAGTTCAGCACTACGGACGTGAGCGCTCTGAAAGCGGCACTAAAATATGCTTTGAAACTTTCACATAGACATCAAACAGAAAGCACAAAACCTTTCGTTTCAAAGTGAATTTCGTTTTGTATTAATTGTATCTTAATTTTAATCAATGTTTCATCAACCATTTGCCGGAATTTAATTTATAAGAAGTAAATATAGCAGACGATAGATAATCTCGACACGGAGGCGCCTGCGGGTGAACTGGAGCTCGTCTCATGAACCGAGACTCAGCGTATAGACCTGAGAATTGAAATATATCTATATTGAAATGTCTACTTTTAAACAGAACAATTCAAAACGAATGACAGACAGACTCATGTAATCGTATGAAATGTGCATTTCTCTCTGGCACGCGTTCACTGAAGATCGCGAGTCAGCATCGTCAACTTCATCTTTGGCTGACACTGACTGAAAACACTTGTTTATTAATAAACAATTAAAATGTCTCCTTGCTATATTTGTTGTATTCATAATCATTACTTTTGCCAGTTCTTGTGACAGCTTTTAGGTGCTTTATTGGCAGCGCCACCCTTACATGAATCACCGCACCCGCATTTTTTATAATATTCATTTATCGGCCATTATAAATGCCGATACCGATAGTTAGGAAAATGCCTAAAATCGGCCGATAATATCGGCCCGCCGATATATCGGTCGGGCTCTAATACAGATGTTATTTGAGTGTGTGAATTATATCTGAAAATAAATAGCAGTTAAATATAATAGTTTGGGATTTGCTGTTAATTTTAACCTTTCATATAATATAAATGTACTAAATGAGAAGGTTCCCTGTATAGTTTACAGCATTAGTTGGGAGATATGTACTACCTAAAATATATACAAATGAATCAATATTGAATTGAACTTTGTAATACCATTTACCGTGATATTTTCAGAGATGGTTATCGTAGCATTCGACAGCATAATAAAATTCAAACAGTACAGCACAAAAGCCTGAGGCATTACCACCAAACTCTCAGCATATGTAATTTCAAATAATCGGATATCAGTAGATATTTTGTATCGTGTATCCCTAATTATCAATAATTAATAATAATTAAAATGGGGGACGGTTCTTTGTTCATAATGCATATATTTTAACGTAAAATAAGACGATTAAAGACAAGATGGAGGCTTCTTCACACTTAGTATGAGTTGTAGTACTATTTGTTTTACTGCCCCCTTTAATAATAATAATAATAATCACAACAACAATAATAAAATATATGGATTATTTTTTAAAAAAAAACATGCACATTTTAATGAACCTCAATATATAAATATGATTATTTTAATTAACCCTAATATCTTAATATTATTAATAATAACAATAACTTCCAAGTAATGACAGTCAGGTATAGTTTAAAAGGTATAGTTTACAGCAATTAATCTATCATTTTGATATTTTTACCCAGGCCTAATTTAATATGATGTTGAACCCTTCAATAGAAAGGGCTGGTTCTTACATGCTGCGAGCAGGGCTTGGCCCCTGGAGGGAAGCTGAAGGGAAGATGAAGAGTCCTGTGAGGGGGGACCATCTTCTTCTTCTTGAGGACAGTGTTAAGCCAGTGAGCAGTCACACAACGCTTTCCCTCTCTCAGAGCCTGGTGCAGGAAAAACAGTTTAATAACAGATCATTAGTAAATGTCACGACTGCGAGTAGCCTAAAAAAGCACACATAACATTGAGGACATATTCCCACCAATTAAACCATGCAGTATAAAAGACGGTGTGATGATGTATAATGTATGTTTCTTTTCAAAGCAAGCTTTTATGTTTACCTGGAGATAGGTGTTGCTGACTTGACTCTCACAAAGTAAATGAGTGCAGCGGCTAAGAGCAGAGTCTACAGTGCCTCCGTTTGCCTGAATGATCTGTTTGCAAAATAACAATGTCTTAATTAGATTCTGCCAGAAAAACAAAAACAAAAATATCTAAAAGGGTGTTAAGCGATGGGTAGATGCACCTTCTTACAGATGTTCTAAAATACCATTTCATCATGTGCTACTCACATACAGAATCTAAGAATTTAAGAAACTGATTAATTTTAATAATTATCCTGACACTTGAAAACATCCAATTTTAATTAATTCCTCCCACTAAATGAGGTTTGTTGCACTGGAACTGGGTTGCTCCATCACCTGTTCTCTGTTATTTTCTGTATATTTAGAAGCACTTTACAGATCACATTTTAAACTGTTTTCTAAACAAAAAAACTAAAACAATTGTTTACAGTTTGGAGTAGTGGTCGACCGATAGTGGTTTTTTGATGGCCGATGCCGATATCTTAGAGAGCTTTAGATGGCAACTTCTTGAATCTGCAATCCTATTAGAGTATTTTTCAAAAATAAAGTAATTGTTTACATATATATGACTATGTGAATAAAAAAGAGGTAAACACTGTAACAGGGCACTCAGTAATCTGGTAATTTCGTGCGCACTGGTAATCATATTTTTTTTCAAATAAAGACAAGGTAAAGCTAATTTTACATACAGCACACAGTGAAAACGATATGAATATGACACAGTGGGTAACTGGATATAGCACAGCATATTTTAAAACCAAGGATTTCAAGTTTTTTGATCGAGTCTCCTGTGAAGCATTCACCTTCTGTTTGCATTCACTCACTTGGCATGGACCAACCGTCACTCGCAGTAACACGCTTATGCAGGGTACAAATGCACACTTCACAAGATATCACAGCTGGATTCGATTAAATCTGCAAGGTTTGTGAAATTAAATGTTTATTAGATATTCAGATTTGTTTAAATGATGTAGATGCGCATTTGCTGAATGTTGACGTAAATGAGAAAGTATTTGAGCCTGATTGTTCGCCTTTTCTGTTACAAATAATATAAAAGCAAACGCTTTACTTTTCGCATACCATTTACTTTGTTTACCAGTTCTGTCTAACAAAGTATTAGATATGACTGACAGAGATCGTAAAAACTAATGAAGACGGAGAATGTGAGTGAGCGCTGTGTGATCAGGCACCCCGTCAAAGCGCCGCCCGTCAAAATAAAAGTCCCGCTTCCAACACATCGGCCTATCAGAAAAACTTATCGGCCGATGCCGATATATTTAAAAAATGCCAAATATCGGCCGATATATCAACCTTGGCAATATATTGATCGACCACTAGTTCGGAGTAACTAATTCAGTATTAGCTGAGGTGTGGTGGAGTCACTTGCCCTTTTCCATGTGGCCAGTAACTGTTTATCAGCCATCTGTTCTGGATAGTCAGCAATAGCAAAGATACAGCCAACCAGGAATCCCTCTTCAGGGACTGAAAAAAAAAAAGAAGCATGAAGCTAAATTTATCTGGCATCTTCTCAGTTCATTCAGAAAATTTTTTTAGGCTAGCTAAAATTAGCTGAGACTCAGCATACATCTCAATAACATATGTATTGTGTTCACAAAAAAACACTGTACTTACTGTCTTGGCCTGGCTCATGCCCAAAGAGTTGGTGTAGCTGTGCAGGCATCACTGGAGGTTGCAGCATGGTCTGGGTCTGATGTGGAGTAACCTGCTGGTTCTGATGCTGCAGAGGCTGCTGGTTCTGCAGATGCTGCTGTTGCATTTGCTGCTGTTGGAGTTGTTGTTGCATGTGCTGCTGTTGGAGTTGTTGTTGTAGGAAATGTTGTTGCTGCTGCTGCAAATGCTGTTGGTGCATCTGCTGCTGGTTTTGCTGCTGCTGTTGTTGTTGTTGTTGTTGTTGTTGTTGCTGCTGCTGTTGTTGTTGTAACTGCAACTGGAGTCTATGCTGCTGTTGTAACTGCTGCAATTGCTGCTGCAATGCATGTTGCTGCTGCAAGGGTGGCCTCTGGAGCTGCTGTGGTCGCATTTGTTGCTGTGGGAATGTGTGTTGCTGCTGCTGCTGCTGCTGCTGTTGTTGTTGTGCATACATCTGCTGATGCATCTGTTGCTGTAAGAACTGATGGGATTGCTGAGGCATTTGAGGAAAGCCCTGCTGCGGCTGCGGCTGCGACTGCGGTTGCTGCTGCTGCTGCGGTTGCTGCTGCTGTTGTTGCGATTGCTGTTGCTGATGGTGGTGCATCTGCATGACCTGCGGCAGCATCATAGGATGCTGTTGTGCCATCTGTTGTGGGTGCTGTTGTTGATGTTGTGGTAGCTGATGTGACTGCTGCTGCTGCATTAACTGCTGTTGTGCTTCAGGTGGTAGTTGTTGCTGGGTCTTACCTGGATTAAACAGACTCTGGTTGGGAACACCAGACTGGCCTTGATTTCCCAGGTGCTCCACCATACCTTTAGAGGAGGATGAAAGACCCTGGAGGATCTAAAATTTCACACAGAAAATATAAATCATACTAGCTTCATAAATGTGAAGAAAAGAATCAAACTGAAAAACAAAACAACTCTTTTATATTAAAATATAAGGGTGGGTGGTATGGCCAAAACCTGATATCACACACAGTATGTTTCAATTTAATGGATGTCAATATAAGAAGTTAATTAAATACTACATTATATATATATATATATATATATATATATATATATATATATATATATATATATATATATATATATATAAATAATACAAATTAATTAGTAAGTAATTATCTAATTATCTTATTTTATTTAAATGTTCAAACAGTATACCATCATGCTTTTATTTTGAAATATTGCCGGCTAGAGGTACAAAACTGAAGGTCCGGATCATATTACTGAGTCACGGATTGGATAATTTTTCAGATCAGCAAAAAAAAAAAAAAAAAACCTTCTTTGCATTATTTAATACAAGTTTTATTACTGAATTAATATTTAATTCAGTAATAACATAAGCAAAAATTACAAGTATTGATAAATACAATAGAACAAAGTTACATATAAAGTAAGGTCTAATAGTAGTACTCGGGTTCAGAAATGTATGTGTAAAATAACACTGCACAGTGTTCACAGTATAAAATAAATATAGATTTATCTTTGTTAAAGCTGTGATTTGTCATTTGATTAATGTCATAGACAGCACGCATTCAATATACTTTTGACACAAATCCGTTTTTTTTCTCAATTGTTTACGTACACTTGAGACATAACCGACTGTGTTTAATAGAATGCTTGCAGAAGCGGGTATTTTGAGATAACTTTGTGTCCATTTAAGCGCAAGGAGACATGAAAGAACTCAATTCTGTGTTCACTCACTGTCTGTGTGCACGATTTGAGTGTGCGCACAGAAAACAGCGTGTGAGTACCGGATTGAGTTCTCTTTCTCCTCTTCTTGTGCTTAAAATGTTTAAGAACGGTTAAATGTTTAAATAGGCAAGACTACGATCCGTTACACCCCATTGCCAGCAAATAAATAAGTGTGCTGTTTTCAGAGTAAGGTCATTTACATGCATGCCGATCACCAAGCCACTCTGAGAATGTGAAACACTGTATTTTGAACTAGATGTGTGTAAATGGCACACTTCAGTCTGAAACTGGTAGCACATACATTTACTTAAATAGGGTAAGTAAGCCTGCGTGATTTGCCAATTGTACTAAGCCATTTCACAATATCGATTTTTGATATATCGTGCAGCCCAAATAGTGTACTTATCAGAATCTCTACCAATGGATACATCTTTACTGTCACAGAGTACATACGGTCATAGAGCTCAAAATTATTTCTTACACTGGAGGGTCGCGAGGCTTGTTGCGTATCTGCATTGTTAGTAATGTTCCTCAGTGTCCTGGGAGTTGGATTCCATCCACCCATGACCTCAGATCTCTCCACCCCTAGAGGCACACCTCCACCTGTGCCTACCAGCCGAGCATCTGGCGGCCCAAAGCCTCCAGGTACAGGTGGGACATTGGCACACAGATTGATCAAACCCGTTTCTTTGCCAGGCTGTAGTCGACGCTTGGCAGGGCCAGGCTGTGGCACCTCAGCTGGGGTCCAGTTCAGGTTGCGGTCTTCCTTCTCTGGGGATGAGTCATCAGAGTCATCGAACATCAACTCTGATTTGCGCTCATGTTTTGGTGAGGTTGAACGACTACGCCTGCCTACTGGGGAAGCATCACGAGATGATGTAGGGCTGGACTTTCGGCTGTGAGGTGAGCGTCTGTCACTGTAGCTGCCTTCAGAACCTGAGCTCCTCTCATTTTCATACTCGCTGCCATCCTCTTCCGGTGCCTCATATAATGTAAGCCGTGGGTGATATAAAGTCTCATCTTTCCTGTTCTTTTCCTTTACAGAGTCCAAAATCCATTCTGGGGTTACTATCTTAATGTTGCTATGCCGCAAAGCACACTCATACTTGGCCTGGAAAAAACAGAAGTAAAAAACATATAAAGAGCAAATTTCAGGTGTACTGTAAAATATATTATTTTTTAAATATTCAATTGTATTTAACAGTGAGATATTACAATAGTAATATTCTTCATTTTGTTTAACCCTTTTCTCTGCACCCCCCATTTTGGCAAGTGGGCCATAAATGACACACCCAAAATAAAAAAAGTTGCTGCTCATAAGTTATTCTGAATAGACACATAACTAACTTTAAAAAAAAGCCAACAGTTTCCAGTTAAAGATTTAGAATTAGTCAGACTGTTATTAATATGGAGATATATAAGCTCAAACATAAAAACAAATATAAAAATATTGAGAATGTTTCTTAAATGTATAAAAATATTATGTGGCTGTGGTGTTTAAGTCACAAGTCTGCTCATGCTTCATTTCAAATCTAAGGATGTTATCTCTAAAAATAAAAAATTTATGTACAGTACCTGGTATTTTTTTTAGTACCACCTCGGTTGAGGTTCCAAGCGAGCTGTACTGATCCTAAAATTTGATGTATAAACACTGCAGATCACTGATTGGCCAGAGAGAATCGTCACAACCAGCGTCATTGGATTTGAGTCATTTGAATTTGGCGCAACTATAACGATCAGTCTATAATCCAACCCACTTTAAAGCGGTACTAAACTGCAGTGGAAAAGCAAAGTAAAGCGAGCCGAGCCATACCATGCAATGGAAAAGTTCCATATGCCTGCTTTGGAGATAACTGCCCAATTCATGTTTCTATTGTTCTCACTCGATAACTCTTTCATACCTCTGCCAGGTATGAGACCTAATCTTCATTACTCTTTTATCATTATTCTTTTGCTTTTTATTCAAGGCTATTAGCTGTTATTCTGGTATTATGGCTTCTCATTCACACCGCTTTGATCCCAATATACAGGGTTCGACATTAAGCCTTTTCGTGTGCTTGTCCTTCGAACAAGTAAATCTGTCATTCACTTGTCCGAGTAAAAAAGTTGCTTGTCTGGGGAAAAAAAAATTGTGTTGTAAATATAATTTATTCTGAAGCAATATTCTCATCAGTGTTCAATCAGCTTTGATATACTTAAATTGCATATTGTCAAATACTGTATGCACAATATGGTATTTAGGGCATTTCCCCCCCTAATCTTATTAACATCATTATCATTCATTTTAAATTCTTAAATTTGATCAATTAATTAAATTAGAATAATAAGACACTATAGGGCTGTTACTCTAGGTAAGGCTGATCAAATTAAATAATTTATGTTACATTACATAATGTAATAAAATCAGAATCATTCTCTCATTTTATTGATTCCCTAGTTCTTTTTTTGTTATTGACGTTTTAATCAGGCTACTTATCCGGTTGGGCAAGAAAAATTCTCTTCTAATTGTCCCTTCAAAAAATCCACTTGTCCCGGACAAGCGGACAACCATTAATGTCAAGCCCAGATTTATCCACCTATTATAAAAAAAATGTAAAAAAAAATTGTTTAACCTTGCGTGAAATTCTTTTGACGAAATACATCATGAAATATAACTGGACCTGTGCAGCAGGTGCATTAAAGCCACAATTAGCATCAAGCTACATAAGACAATTTATACGATTAATTCAAACTCCCTTTAAACCACCAACGAGTGTTTGCAATAATTTCCAATTGCGATTTAATATGGGTTTTGGTCATATGTTGTTGAAACTTGGAATATGTTATTTATAGCCTTTTATAAGCTGTCATAATAGAATATTGGTGAAACAGATTTGCCAAATGCTCCACAAGTATTTGTGTTCCATACAGGTTTGGAACAACTCAAGGGTGAGTAAATGATGGCTCAAATGATACATTTTCATTTTTGTGTGAACTACCCCTTTAATAAAGGTTATAGATCCCATTAAAAAAACATTTAGCCATCGGCGTCACAGAAAAAGTGGCGACCCATAATCTGCAGTGAAGGAATGTCAGATGTGATATTTCAAAGAATGGATCGGTCCTCTAGCTATTTTCTCATAATTTAAAGGGGTCATATAATGCCATTTTCATAGAAGTTAATTTGATTCTTTAGGGTCTAAATGAATTTGTAATATACTTAATTAAAAATTCTCATTAGTATTGTAAGAAAACGCTCATTTTACCTGGTCAAAAACAGCTCTGTTTTCAGCACGCCGTTTCAGTGCATACGCCTTTAAATGATAATGAGCTTCGCTGAGTTCACTCCGCCCCTCTGTTCTGCGGGCGTTTTGACAACACACGTGGAGTGTTGCCTTGACAACAGTTGAGGGTATATTTTGGAGAAAGAATGGCAGCGGGAGTCCCTGAGGACACATCTGTGCAAGCGTATCAGTTTGTACCGGAGTCGGACCCAGAACAAGATGACAGCCGCAAAGAAGTTCGACAATTAAGGCTCGATCAGGATGTTTCTGAATGGTTGGTAAACATAATGTCACTTTGATCTATCTTTGTGTACTGGCAGGGTAGAGTAACTTAGTGAGATGTACGAAAGCTATGTGTTTACTGATGTATACGAACTCAGTTTGTAATAACACAATAACCATAACGTTGTTCATTATAAACGTGGGATTATGAATTATATTGAGAACGTCGTACAGAGAAAACATGCCGTAATGTATGTGTGCCTGTAATGTATGCCTGAGTGTAAACCTTAGCCGCATTCATCGTGAAGCGTGCAAGCGATTTGCAAAGATTAATATAAAGGTTAATAAAACTTTACACTCACTTCTTCTGGAGGTGCAGCAGGGACACGAATAGTTGGTACCGATTCTTTTTTCAGGAGCAGCTTCTTAGCAAAACCAGCTTTATACTGATCCTCGTTTATAAAGCAGTCTGCGAAAAGATTCGCGAATCGCGCAAACATGAAAGCATTGTCGTTGCTCGTGGGGAATATTCCCTTCGAAAACAAAACTCAGCCACTGTGTCTTCAGCGGTTCGGATTTAGGATCATCAAAATGACTGTGTTCGTTATTACACCCAAGAACAGAACACCACAATTGCTTAGACACCATTCTGCTCCAGCGAATCAACAATGACGGACTATGATGACAGCTCGCTCAGGGCGGGTCTGTGTTGAAACGCTGCTGTCAACAGGGTTCCTGCACACTTTTGAAAGTCAAATTTAAGGCTTTTTAAGACCTTTTTAAGACCTGAAGAAATCAAAATTAATACCGTACATTAGGGCTGTGCAGTATTGACAAAAATATATCTTGATATTTTCAACGTTTTGTTGATAATAATTAGATGATATTTTACTGATTGTGTTATAGGTTTGGTCTGTTTAGGTCTAGGTCTGTTGGGGTCTGTTGTTGACAGCTGACTCACGAAGATATTCATATTTTTCATATTCTATGCAGTGGTCAGTTCACAGCAGTGACAGAAATTAATATTTTAATTAAGGGGCAATATTTGCCACCTTAAATTGATTTTTTCAGGGGCATTTTTACCTATATATGGACATTTTTTCTAAACTTATTTAGAGTTATGCACCACCTTTAATGTCAAATACTATCATTCAAATTAAATTATACAGTAATTATACAATAATACTTAATTATATAATAATCATACAGTACCACTGTTACAGTCAAATTAAATCATTCATTCAAAATCCATCTTTGCAGTGCAGAGGTGACAGAAGCGGCATCAGAAGTGGCATTAATTTATTTACACTCCATTTACAACTGCATAAATAAAGCTATGAGATATATATTTTTAAATCAATATTCAATATTTAAATATGAAATGATTTCTAATTTTAACATTTTATTTAAAGGGTACTTTAAATATGAAACCGCAGCGGCAAATCACTGTCTTAATAAGTGAGTTGAGGGAGTCATTCATTCAACCGATTCGTTCAAACGGCTGATTCATTCGAGAAAGAAGCAAGTGATTCGTTCAAAACGCGGATTTCAGTCAAGAAATCATCGCTGTCGGTTGCATTGAGACTCTGCTACGGTTTCATTTTGAAATTATAGTCGGCGAAATAAAGGGAAAACAAACAATATTGACAATATTGTGTCTAAAAAGTAACTCAATGTTAACTTATTGTTAATTTAACAGTTGTATAACATAAATATCACAATTGGAATTATGCACGGGAAAACGGCACTCTTTCTGATGTGATATTCTAATATATGATATAAATATAAGACAAAAACTAACTTGGGGACATAACAGTTACACTGCACACATCACGCAGTGAAAGCACGAGAGACAAATGCGATGTCAGCTCGCAGTGCCTCGTACATTGTTAAAACAATGATTACAATATCATAAAAGACAATACACATCGCACACCATACGCACATAAAGAATGAACTTACAACTGAACTGACATTTACGACCTTTCTTCTCCTTCTCTCCTCTCGCGTGCAGGAGACAGTTATGCTGCCGCGAGCCCGCGACTCGCGAGTGACGCGAAATGTCACGTGAACTAGCAAATCCACAAAGATAGAATAATAAATAAATAAAAATACGTACGCTAATTAGATGGTTTTAATTTGGAAAGCTTTTAGATATGTCTAAGTCAAAGTGTCATCTAAAATTTAAGACCTTTCATAAGTAAAAATAAGACTTTATAAGACTTTTTATGGCCTTAAATTTTAAAAATCTAATTTAAGACTTTTTAAGACTTTTTAAGGATCCGCGGGAACCCTGGTCAATCAACAATCGTGGGAGGGGCGTCCGACCGTGTGACGTCACGCGGTCGAACGGCTCGATTTGAGGCAGGGGAAAACATATAAGGAGATTAAAACAAAAACACTGGATAGATTTTCAGGGCTCGAATTTCGGCACGGGATTGCGGGTATTGCGCATAATTCTAATCATTCCCGCAGGTCTCCCATTTATAATGCGGGAAATTCTCGCAATCGTAATCCACACAGATTATAAAATCAAATCATTCTTTTAACAACTATCTGCCAAACGCAATTTCACAAACACCGTGAGTGTTCAGCGGTGCCACGCGTCTTTTATCTCTTCTCTCAAAATGTGTTGTGCAAGGCATCAGTAACAAAAGTTATTTTTCGCCGATTATATTGCGGTCTGCGGGAGTTCAGTATACTCTAAACATAGTCGCTTTTGTCTTTAATAAGCATAAAACGCATGCCATTGCCAGTATAATGAACACAGGATCCGTGCACTAGCTCTTAAAGTGACGGCAGCCATATGTGTGTGTGTCATTAATTTTGTTGTCAAAACAACAAAAGATAGCTTTAAGTTAAAGGAATCAGGATTAATAGCCTATGTATTTAATTTATTCAGGACTAAAATACTACCCAGTGTTATTTTCCATTTGATTACTTTATTCAGTTTCTGTATATGAATACTAGTGTTAGACCTATTTAAAAACTTTTCTCTTTATTTGTCTTTATTTGTATCTTTATTCTATTGTATTTATTTGTGCTACTTTTTTCAATTTAATTAAACAATTTAAATCAAGCTTCCTTGTGTTGTGTAAATTTACAACCCCCATTGTAAAAATGCAATGAGCGCAAACATTTAGGCAAGATAAATGTAATAATTTTGTTTGGAAAAAAATTCATTCAAGGAAATTCATACAGGTTCGGAACAATTTCAGGGTGAGTAAATGACAGAATTGTAATTTTTGGGTGAACTATCCCTTTAAGGCTAGAGCACCCAGGAACCGGGCCTGGGCTCTATAACCCATTATCTGCATTTTTGGTTCATTGCCAGTTTATAAAAAACAAAGAATGTTAACGATCTCTGTTTCCAAGTCCTCATTAACCAACGCGACACAGTCAGGTTTGTTAAAATTCTTGCAGTAGGCAGTGGAAACTTGCGGGTTTGGTTGTGTGGGCCATGAGATGGAAAAGGATGGGAAATACAGGGTGGTGATGGCGCAGTGGATAAGACACATGCCTTTGGTGTGAGAGACCCGGGTTCGAATCCACTGTGAGACACCAATGTGTCTCTGAGCAAGACACTTAACCCCTAGTTGCTCCAGAGGCGTGCGACCTCTGACATATATAGCAATTGTAAGTCGCTTTGGATAAAAGCGTCAGCTAAATGAATAAATGTAAAATGTAAATGTAAATTACTGGGTATGGCTAACAGTCGACAGGGAAAATAGGCTATAGTCTGAGGCAGCCCTAAAAAATAACAATTATTATTATTAAATGTATTATTATATTCATATAGATATAAAAACAAAATGAATAACAACAACTTTTAAATAGCTGTTTTCTGAAATAATTTTATGATAAATTGCAGCATGATAATGATAAAATTGTGTGTTTGACAGATACACTAATGCCTACTGAACAATCCACAACCCCAAAAGTCAAAGAAAACAAAGAGATCACATCACTGCAGTGACAATATTTTCATGATACAAAAAGGTTTCAGCATTGCTCACCAGATATTACCAACGACATTTGTTTGGTTACCAAGAGTTTCCTATAAAAGGCAGGCTTTGAAAACCTAGACAGTGAAGATGGGGCAATAAGACTGACTGACCCTTGTTAAATACACCACTCAGACCTCAAAAACAGAGCCAATAAAACGAGACCAGCAATCCAATCCAGTCCCATCCCTCAATTGATCCAAGAGAAAACAACCCACAGATGTAAACCTAGACAACATCTTGCAGATAGCAGCTGTTAAAGGCACTCTATTAGTCGTAAACTTTAACTGAGCTGCTGAATCTCACACACCTCCCCCACTTTACTATGGAGAGTGTGGACCATAAGACTGTGTTGATGCACAATGCCTTACTGTGCCCTATACATTTAGTGTTAGTAAACACACACCCTCAATCTGACTGACATTTAACTTATAATAGCAAACATTAATTATATGCATTAAGACAAGATGACAAACATGTGCTTACCCCCTTCGGTTCAGGCACAACAAGATGGGTGCACTTCTTGTTGAAGTGGAGCTGACAGTCACCTCCATAGAACGTGATAAAGGCCCAAAGTGTGTTGAGATCCTCTGCCAGCTATAAACAAAGACAAGATTAGTAAACACTAAAATCAACCCTGCTGCCTGATAATGGCAGACGATAATATGTCGATTTTAATGAATATGCATGAATTACTTACATGTGGCAGACAAGCTGTGACACCAAAGAACACTTGTCCTGACTCTGGAGAAAACCCTGTAACTCTGATTTATTAACCGTCAAGATAAAAAAAAAATGAAATGGTATGATATTCCTCTTTAACTCATTATCAGTTCCAAGATTGCATGAAGTTTATGGTGACATGTGAACATGGGTGCAAAAACAACAGTAGAACTGAAGATTTTCAAACCAGTGAATCTTAAAAGGATACGGTAGCAGGTCTCCACATTTGACAGACAGGATCACCCAGCTTGGCTGAAACAGAAATTAATGTGCATGTTAAACATTGCAGCACAATTTTATTAGCAACAGTAAGTGATCACATCTAATTATAGGCAGGAGATCTGTCTAAAATGTTCCCAACTAAAAATGTCTGACTTCTAAACCCTGCCTTCAGTGCAATCTTATGTCTGTTTACCTTCACAACAGGCAAGTCAAAGACCTCTCTGGACTCCCCGACCTCTGGATTGTCCCCATCTTCTGCTATAATGTGGGTGGCGAGGGCATTGTAAGACACTTCTTTTCCTTTCCCAGCTTTCAGAAGTTGCACAACCTATAAGCAAATGTCAACAGGCAATCATCACCATGTCAGTCATAAAACAGATAATTCATAAAAACAAACTTATAATCTGCTTGCTGCAAGCTCTTAATGTATGGACCAGGAACCGTACATAAAATCGTGCAAAAATGTAAGCATAAACTACACATAATGCCAAAAGATGAGACACTATGATAAACACAGAAGAGGGCTAACGTTACAGATGCTAGCGTTATAGCGTTTCCTTGACTTCCCATTTAAGATACAAGCTACCCTTGACAATTAATGTATACACACAGTTCAGGGGCATGATTATTCATTCACTTGCAAATAAATCGCTGATACAACTAACAGATTAGTTCAACGTGGGAAGTGTCGCATTGTTGTAACTGATGATGGCTAACATACTGAAGACAGGACTTTCGCTAACAGCAGATAAAGGAGAGTACACCATACATACAAAGGGCGTCCTGAATAAATAAACCCTAATGTACTCAAGAGTTACATTAATACAGTTTTTCCAAATGTATCCTCTACTTTTCGCCATGTTATGAGTTTTTTATGTGGGTTAGCCTTTATGCTAACACCAGTCAGTAAGCCACTATTAGCCAAAAGGCTAAATGAATGTCTTCTTATTACAGTTAAAAATACCTTCTGATCAATGTCTCCCACCACATAGAATTTCACATCCTTGAAAAGCTCTTCCGGTACTTTTAAGTCGTCTTCCGACATTGTTTTGACTGCTCTAAATTATTTTACAGCGGAAAGTAAGCATTGTGTGGCTGTCAGATTAGCGTACAACCGGCCTCATAGGAAAGAGGTACAGAAGCGCCAAAGAGGATTCGGCGGGCTCTGGGCGCTTACATGTCTTTCATGGGGGAGATCAATCACTTTACGCAATTAGGTCTAGTAAATATATAAAATGCAAGAATAAATTGTACAAATTCCATTATTAACTTGCTTATCTTGTTTCGCAGATCGTTTGGTAGACTTAAAATATTTAGTTTTAAAATATCAAATATACTGTGTTTTCATAACACCCCTATATTTGTGCAATATGTCACATGTGTGGGCGGCGCGTCATTTCCTACGCGCTTATTTACATCAATAAAAGCGCCAAATATGAAACACTTGTGTCTGTATTGTGAGCGTTTCATTTTGTAGCACCAAAACATTTTATCTAGGAATATGTGTAACTTAATGATCGATTTAAATATAAAAGTAACAGTGTGTTGCTACACTTTCCTGTATCTGTTTGTTTAACTTGATGTAACTAATATTTTATCATTATAGTAGATCTAACTTATTCAGTTACAGGTCAAACATTTTTTAAAGTGCTGTTAATAAGACCTAATATGATGTAACAAGGATGATACATAACCAAGTGAAACTTCAAATCTAATAAAATGTATATTATGTCCACAAAAAAAATAAAAATAAAGAGAGAATAAGTTAAACCTTTTATTGCAATGTATGGTCTGGCTGGCTCCAGGACATGTCAGTCAGAAGACATCTTTACGGATAATGAAAATGAAAAGAAAAATATCTATTAAAAATAAATGTGGATTTTTGTTGGTATGTTAAGAAAAATGGCTTATGTTACTATAATGTGTAAATAGCCTAAATAAGGTTACAGTTGCAAGGAAAAATATTTGTCTTTTTTCTGCTCAGTTTCTCCAAAATCAAAAAGTCAGCTAAGAGCTACTTTTTCATTCATTCTCCCTTTCCGTATTGTGGTGTTTTGAGGACACTTTTGTTGAAAAAAATATATATCACGAATTTGTCTTCACAAATAACATAGGCCTACTGTAAAAACCTTTTCTCAATTGGAAATGCTCGAAAAGCAGCACAATTATACATTAATAGCCTAGATATAATAACAATGTGAGGGTTAGGTTTAGAGAATGATGAAGCTTATAAGAAAAAACATTTATTGGTGCTTTAGTAATAGCTTCAGCTTCAAGTCTGTATTTTTGTTTGTTTGCCTTTCACATGTTGAAATGGCTGCCTCGGTGAATGTGATTTCCCCTGCGTAAAGACTGCAGAAATCTACAATCATGAAAAATTAAGGAAACAGGGTAGCCTACAATCAAAAACGTAGACGAGAAAACATCTCAGTTGTCTATGTCATTGTGATATGGCAACACTTTGTTCTTATCCTTGTATCAATGTGGTCTGCGCCGAGGTGGCGACTTGAGACACTGCAGTAGCGCGGACAGTCACTCCTCTCTTGCACGAGATCCTGACACTCAGACTCAGGATATTGTTTAGCCTACTACAGATTTGGGTGGCACTGCCGTCGTCGCTGAAGCAAAAGTGTTGTTTCCTAAGGTAAGTGGGAAGCATGGGTGGGAAGGGGAGGAAAGCAATAAACGGTTGTGGAGAGATGCCGTGAATACGCGCTTGTGTAGCCTAAATCTGACATGCAACGTAATATGCTAGGCTACCAATGAATGATGCTGTATTGGCTGAGATATAATAGTTGAAGTAGCCTAATTAATAGCCTATGAATGTCACGTGGAAGTTAGTCTTTCTAATTCATTAGTGGGCTAAATTGAATTACATTACGAAATTATAGTGCGAACCATTTACGACTTTATTTAAACACTTTGTGGAACTTAATTGTAATCTTAAATGTCTTAAAAATAATTTAAGCTTCTACCAATGAAAAAACAGCGCCAGTGGTCAAGTAAAAAATTATAACCTATATTTTAATGACCTATTTCTGTGTTTAGGGCAAGGTCCCATTTCATAGTCGTAATTTCTTTGCACGAACAAATTTTGTGAATGGCATGAAATATTGTTACAAATGCTTCTGTGAGTCGCGCTATCAGAATTCAGAATGTTTTGCATGGGCATACTTACCTCGCATCTGCATATGTTAATTGCTGGGCTGCTTGAGTAACATTGATGCTTAGCAGCATATGTAAATCAATGCACAAAAGTAGCCTACCTTCACAGAGCAGCTCAGTGCTGTGCCTTTTGATTCAGCTACTTTGGCTAGATCACGGATTTAAAGTGTATGTATGATCATGCACTCATATTGCAAATTAAAACGTTTTTCAAATGAACAGTACAACACTCTTAAAAATAATGGTTCTTTATTGGCATTGATAGTCCATGAAGAACCTTTCCTTGGAACCTAAAGTTCCATTCCTCAAAAGGTTATTTATAGTAGGAAAAGGTTATTTACATTTTTTTTAATGTTATTCACACTAAGAAAACCATGGTTCTTTTCAGAACTGTTCACTGGAAGGTTGTTTGGGAAACCAAAAATTGTTCTTCAATTGTATTGATAACTTTATTGATACCTTTATTTTTAAGAGAAAAAGCTGTTTCATTCTCAGAATTCTGTTTCATTTCACACTCAGAAAAAGCTGTTTCATTCTACATGGAGTAGGTCATCTCCTGATGGTCGCTGCCATATTGAGATCATGGCATGCCTTAAAAATAATAATAAATAATAATAATATCAGCAATATTGTTTTCTTTTAGTGCTTTCACCCAGTGCTCATGGCTGATGGTTTATGAAGAATAAACTTAAAAGTACATGTAAACAAAACAGCACATCAAACAATAACAAATATGGTGTACATACAACACAAGAACTGAACTGAACTTAGACATGACAGCATGTTCACAATCCTCCAGACAGGAGTACATGTGGAAATACAAAAAGTCCAAACAAGCAGTCCCTGCTGGAGTGATTAAATAGACTGTGACGACCCGCAGCTCCCATGCCACAGATCAAGGGAAAAAATTAATCCAACACACAGCGACCACAGGGAAGAACTCATGGCCTTCCAATCACAGTGCAGTGCAGCAGCCAGACCTCATGAACCACCAACAACGCACAAAAACTAATTGGGATTGAATCCAATAATGTCTGTCATATAAATGTGTGTGGCGGAGACAGAAAAAAACATGAAGTGGCAAAACAAACTTAATGCATCAACAGCAATAGTGTCAAAAGTTAAAGGGGTGGTATAATGCCCTTTTCACAGATGCAAACTAAGTCTATGATGTCCCCAGAGTCACTTCATCTACATATGAAGTTTTAGCTCAAAACACCCCACAGATATTTTTATATAGTATGTTAAAGAAATGGCTTTTTAAGGACTACAACAAACGGCTGGTATAGATTACAGGACATTCCTCCCAGGTTAGTGACATCACCAACCCTAAAATTGACATAAACCCCACCCCTGGGAACGCGACTTATAGATTATCATGACATAATATGCTAATCAATGACTAGAAGATAGACACATAAGCTACATAAATACATCAACTAACCATTCAGAAATGTCCTGTTGCATTCTACATGTTGTCACTTCTTGAGTCTCTCCATCATTGTCTGACTCCGGTTTGAATATAAAAGGCTAAACGTTTTTGAAATTATCAGTGTGTGTCTGTGTGAGGAGGTAATCAAAGCTCCGCCCTCTGTGAAGGGAGCAGCAGCTCATTTGCATTTAAAGGAACAGACACACAAACGGTGCGTTTTTGCTCACCCTCAAAAAGTGACAATCTTAAAAGAAAATATCTCCCTTTGCTTTGAATTTTGAGCGTTGTAACTTTCCAGATGTTGTTTATGCTCAAACAGCAACATTACACACTAACTAAAGTTAGAAAAGTGAAATCATAATCAATCACCCCTTTAAAACTTACTGAGTGCACCTTGAAAAGTGAGAACTATAAGGAAGTGCCGTAGGTTTGGCATGTTACATATGCACACAGCAACAACAACAAAGTGTGATTTCTGTGTGGTTTACAAGTACTTGCCAAAACAGTGTAAAGGAGCATTGTGTTACTGAGCAAGTCTGTAAAAGCAGTTAAATGAACCCTTGTCACCTATTTGAAGGAATCCGCTGTGAAGAGAATTGCCAGTGTGATTAGGATGAGCCCTCCGACGCTGCTCTGTTTTAACTGCCATTAAAGTAATGATTTAAAGAAGAAGACATTAGCTATGTGAGAGCGGATGACACATCTGTTGGATGTCTCATATTTGATTTAAGGAAATTATGTGGTTTGTGAAAGTCCCACACATGCATATCATTTTTAAAAGACTGTCTAATAGAGCAGTGTGACACTAAAGGCCAATGCACACCGCACTGACAGACAGCAACAGACCCTTCAACGGGTTTTGTCTGATCAGTGTGTTACCCCTGTCGCGGTTGGTTGGCTCTCGTTTTCGACGATTGAACATTTTTCGGGTCTTGGAATGTTTGAGAAGTGACGTATTGTAATTGGCTATTGGTAATTGACGTACTGTCGGCGCCTGTCAGTGCAGTGTGAATTAGCCTTGAGCTGATGTTTGATTTAGGCCACAGACCAAAAAATATATTCTATTGTAGTATGCACAGGTTCAAGCTTGAGGTGTTCTGAAATATTTTAATGTTACACATACATCAAGCACAGCCTATATTATCCATACTTACCCTTAAGGCATGGGAAGACTGAAGCTATTTTGGTCACCAATCTGCTTGTATTTCACCTTTTCTGTTTGAAATGTTTATTGTTTCTGCTTATGAATTTCCCCACGCCATACATGAATGCTTAATCTGTTTGGTCAGCGTTCACACAGACATTGTTCAAAAACTCAATTACGTTTTTTAACAATCGCTACTTGAACAGATTCCAGTGGCAGATTCATTATAGAGTCACAAAGCATGATTAAACTAGTGTCATGAAGGAATACTTGTTTTAAAATATTGATGTAAGCACCTGTTGTAAAATATAGATTTAAGCTTTTCGCTAACATTAAATATGAATAAATTATCAAAGACTTCATTAGACTTTGCTCCCAGCAAGATATCAAAATGCAAATACTTTGATCATTAAAACAGAGCAGTTGAAAGGATCAGTTAAGAGTCCACAATCCACCCAGAATCCAATTTGTGAAGGAGAAGTGTTACAAGCAGTGCAATATTTTACATCGAATTATCAGCACCAATGGTTGAACAAAGTAGTATGTTTCTGAACCTTCAGACTCAAGAGTATTTGACACTTCTTATACTGATCATGGGCAGATGGGGAAAAATCTATTAGATCTTCCTTCATTGAGAAAATAACTACAGCACCATGTTTTTACCTCCCTGCCATTGGGCTAAAATGTTTTTACCAAGTTGTTACACAGAATTTGCTTGTCAGCAACATGTTTTCAGATAATTTTATACAATGTCAACTGACACGAAACTTATTTACACAGCTGTCTGGAATATTCTGATCGGACAATCGCGGTCAGATTCAAGATGTCCTCCCTGCAGCCTGTAGTGCGATGATGTAGAGTAGCTACTGTTTTAAAGGTGCGTTCGCGCCATGTTGTAATTGCTGTAATTATGTTATTTCAACTTGTAAAAAGCGTTCATGTCCTTGTAGAGTTCATAATTACAGCTTGTAAGATGGGAATTTTCGGAGAGCACCTATTCACCAGATTCATTTAGGCGTTGATAGTGTTGCCATAGAAATGCATAATTTCAGCTCAGAATAGAATGTCACCTGTTGTAATCTCAAAACTACGGTAATTATGCTGCATTCACGTGCTATCGAAATGTCCTACTTCCCGCTTCTGAAATTTTGATTACGAGCTCATTGCGTTCAACCGTTTTGTTGTCGGAAAGACACCACAGGTTTATTCTTGCATATTTATTGGGAAAATCTCATTAAAGCCAAAATGATAATTAGCTTCTCATTCATTGACAACTGTATGAACATTCACCCTGCTATCAGTAATGGGCAACTTCGATCCTGGAGGGGCCGGGCCATTGTCCTGCAGAGTTTAGCTCCAACCCTGACAAAAAATCACCTGCCTGTAGCTTTTTAGCAATCCTGAAGACATTGTTCATAATATGTTTTTGATTTGGGTTGGAGCTAAACTCTGCTCCAACAGTGGCCCTCCAACACTGAAGTTGCCCATCCCTTAAAAGCGCTATATAAATGAAGATGACTTGACTTGACTTGACTGATCTCTGGAGTCTGGAATTTTTAGTCAAATAAAGGCTATTTTTTGCAGTGTATAAAACATATAATACGCTTCAAATGATTATTCATATATGTGAATATGCACTACTTTAAAGACACGACAAGGCGAAACTGTTGTGGAAAAATCTAGTAAAGAATACCAGTCACAGCAGCAATCGTTCTTTTCTCCGGCCATGTTTAATGTTTATGGCCCGTCCAACTCTGGAACTTGGGTATCAAAATTATCTCTGAGCTTCCCAGTGGTAAAGATGACTTGAGAGGGGGTTCATGTGCAATTTTTAACTAGAAAACTCGTATTTACAATTGTAAGGGGATTTACAGTCATAAGCCCTATTCGCACGGGATAAGTATTACCTGGTGACCTCTAGTCATTTGTAATAATTGCAGAGGTTGTCTGTGATCTTAATCCCGTGCGAATCGGCCATGTCTGTGATTTTGCGGGGTCGTATATAATTTTTTTCAAAGTTTTTGTTTCCTGTGCGCTTTTTTATCAGTCTTTCGCGAATAATGGAGTGTTTTGATAGTATTTTGGGTGCTGGGTCATATCGCTATCGAAAGAGAAAGCTGAAAACCATCAGAAGAGCAAAAACAAAAAGAATGATTTGATGGAGATGAATGATATAGCAGCATGCGGAAAGGAACATTATTCTGTTTATGATATATCATACAGCTAGACCTATAACTACAAGACATTTCCAAGCAATAGACATCATATCCGGGAGATAAGTCAGTAAATTCGAGTAAAATCACAGGCTTCACTTATCCCGTGCGAATGCGCCACACGAAATTCAGATGTGGGGGGGTAATTTCTAAATCACACGTGGTCCCCAGGTAATATTTATCCCGTGCGAATAGGGCTAAAGGCCACCTTATCCACCTAAACCTGCTTCACGGTATAGGCCTCTGTTTTCGGTTTCCTTTGTTCCTTGTTCCCGCTTCTGGTTAGAAGCATCTCTTTCCCGGACATTTACCATGACTGTTCCCTGCTGGTGGAATGATCTGCCTAGCTCAACCAGAGCTGCTGAGTCAGTAGCCAGTTTCAAGAAACTGCTGAAGACGCATCTTTTTCGGCAGCACTTGATCCAGTAATACAAAAAAAAAAAAAACATTACATGGACTGCGTTAGATTAAACTGAGAGGGGTCATAGCACTTGCATATTGTTGTCCTACTGTTAGTTTAACTGCTTCTATTGTTCTCATTTGTAAGTCGCTTTGGATAAAAGCGTCTGCTAAATGAATAAATGTAAATGTAAATGTTAGTCTACTTGGTTACTCATTGTTTGATTAGTGTTCACACCTTCACTGCATTGATTGGTTTGGTCTGTGTTTAAGTTCTATGTTTTCCTCAGTTCATTCTTTGTCTGTCTTAGATATCATTGGGTTGTTCTGTTCAAGTGTTTGCCACTTGTCTTGTTATTTTAATTTTCTGCTTTATTAAAGATTAAAGAATTATGTAATAATTATAATACTTGTAGCTACCTTATGTTCACAGTCAAAGTTTATACTATTGATTTTATTTTTCTCCAACAGCTCATATACTTATAGGATTTTATATATTTTCTCCAACAACTTATAAAAACTAGAAAAAATTGTTGCACTCTAAATTGACAAAAAAAAAATGTTTTCCTCAGGTGCTTAGAGCCAAGGGAATATGGAAAACGAGCAAGAAGGTGGCTGGCCACACTCTGGATTCAGTACAGACTACAGAAGTCTATCAAATATATATATATTTTATGGATTGCATTGTGCAAAATTATGTCATGTTATGATAGCTTCTGTTGTCTGTACTGAATCCAGTGTGCGGCCAGCCACCTTCTCGCTCGTTCTCCAACAATTTATGCATATAGAATGGTGCATAAAACCAATTCATAAGTAAAAAGGGGTTTAAATAATAAATCCATAGTGCATTCCAAGTGATCAAGAGCTTAGTGCGTTCCATTGAAACCTTATGCACGATTTCCACCAGTAGTGGGCACTCGTGCAACGTAAGAAATGACTCTCATCCGAGTCCACGAGACGGAAGGAAGTAAGCGAGTGATTCACTGCCTATGTTCAGTTCCTATAGGTTTTGTAATTATTTTGTAGTCCTTTTGCTGATTGGTTCCCCCTGTTCACTAGTCTTGATTTCTCCCAGGTGTGTCTTGTTATATTGTTAGCCTTGTGTATTTATACCCCTGTGTTACCTGTGTTCTTTGTCAGGTCTTGTCCTTTTATGGCTTCATGTTGGTGGTTGTTTCTGTTCTGTTCTGTTCTGTTCTTTTCCGTTCCGTTCCCTGTGGATTATCTCTGTTCCATTCCGTTCCGTTCACAGGAAACGTGAATTTTGACTGTTTCCAATCTTTGTAACTTGCATACTGCACATGGATCCAGGCAGCACCTTATTTCTGAGTTCTCCCTGCGTGACAACTCGCCTACGTTTTATGAACAGTACCTGTACTGACTGGTGCATCTCTTTTAAAGTCACTAAGAAATCAAAGTTGACAATTGCTATTTTTATGGAATATTGCAGTATTTATTAAATGATTTCACATCATTCTTTTTTTTTCATGTGGCCTTATATTTTTAATCAAAATAACTTTCCTCTTGCAGCGACATCTTTTCTCTGATGACGTGTTTACTGGTGCAAAGACAACCTGTCATTCACTTGACATCACAGAAATAACAAATGACAACTATCCAATCAATTCCAGAGGTACAAATTCGAGTCCCGCCCTACATCACAATATGGAAGAAAAGACTGTTGCAACTTCCGTTTCATGCTGACTTTAAGCTTTAATATTTATAACTTGAATTAAAAAAAAGGTCAAATATATATTAAATTTTTTTCCAAATAACAGTTTTATGGTGATTTTGACTGGCTGACTGTACATTACCCCTACATGTCTAAATGGTAAATTGTATCATTTCATAGCAGATTCTACAAGCAAACATTCAGTTTCCGATGTTAAGTATCGCTATTTAATATGTGTAGAAGCAGATTTTTTTACCAATCTCTATTTTCTTTTCTTTTTTTTACAGCTGTTGCAGTCCAGTGAAGTTCTTTCTTGCTATTTTGTAAGTGGTGTAAAGTGGACAAAAGTGCACTCAATAACATGGCTGATGTCAGCCATAACAGCTCCTTTAATCAAAGCTCAGAATATGGAAATGTCTACTGGCCACAGACAGTGTTCAGCGTCTTGACGTTCACACTGCTGGCAATGCTTGTGGTGGCTACATTTTTCTGGAACATGCTCGTCCTTGTCACAATTCTCAGAGTCAGAACATTCCACCGTGTGCCCCACAACCTGGTGGCATCCATGGCCATATCTGATGTTATGGTGGCTGCTTTGGTGATGCCTCTCAGTCTGGTCCATGAGCTCAACGGTCGGAGTTGGAAGTTGGGCCGAGCTCTCTGCCAAGTCTGGATATCTTTCGATGTCCTGTGCTGTACGGCCAGCATTTGGAATGTGACCGCAATAGCCCTTGACCGTTACTGGTCCATAACGCGCCACCTGGAGTACACGCTGAAGACCCGAAAGAAGATCTCTAATGGGATGATTGGCTTGACCTGGCTGCTCTCGTCTGTTATTTCCCTTTCCCCTCTGTTTGGCTGGGGTGAGACCTATTCAGAGATGGACATGGAGTGCCAGGTGAGCCAGGAGCCGTCTTACACCATCTTTTCCACATTCGGGGCCTTCTATCTGCCTCTCTGTGTTGTGCTGTTTGTCTACTGGAAGATATACAAAGCTGCTAAGTTCCGTATTGGATCCAAGAGGACCAACACCATCACTCCAGTTGCAGAGGCTGGAGAGGTATAAATGATACTGTATGTTGTGAAATGCTTTTTCTTAATGCAGCAACATTTTAGGATCTTTATCTGATGCATGTTTTAATTTTGTACAGACTGTACAGCACAGAGAACTTCTTATATTTTAAAATTCCAGAACGTATTCTATTAATTCAAATCAGACTGTTCATATTCCTCTTTACATTACCGGTATTCTACAGAACGTCACTGGACAGCAATTCAATAGGCAATTGAACCCGAATGTCCCATTAGCTTGCTCTATTACCTTGAAAAGCATGGCAAAATCTCTGAGCATGTCACAACACTGTGGCGAATAGTAATCCTGACACCTTACGTAGATAAGTTCCACATTATTTTCCATTCTATTACCATCCTGTTCTACTTCATTGGGTTTAGGACTGATTGTCAAAGGTTTGACACAGAAACTTTAAGGGTTTAAAAGCTTATGCTTAAATGGCTATTTTCATGGCCATTCTAATACTGCCGAAGTCCTATGCAATTTCACATTATGTTATCTAGACCCTTGAAGAAATGGCACAAAAAACCTACATGAATGCATGAGTGAGGTCAGCATGTCATGCATTGACTTCATTGGATTGGTTTTCTTTGAAGACTGTTTTTATCTATATTCTCACTCTAATTAAATCATTTAAGAATTGAACACTATTCAAAAACTGGGATCAGTGCAGTTAATACTTTTATTCAGAAAGGATGTTTTAAATGGTTCAAACGTGACATTATAACATTCGCTCTGTTACAAAAACTCTATTAATTTATCTAATTTCTACTAAATGCTGTTCTTTTGATCTTTCTATTCATCAAAGAATCGCCAAAAAATGTGTCATGCTTTCCACAAAAATATTAAGCTGCACAACTTTCAACATTGATAATAAGAAATGTTTCTTGATCATTAAATCAGCATAGAATGATTAGAAGGATCATGTAACACTAAAGACTGAAAATTTCCCATCACATAAATTGCATTTTAATATATTAAAATAGAAAACAAACATTTTAAATTGTAATAATATTTCACAATATTACTGCAGATCTTCTGCATATCTTAGTGAACAAGAGATTTCTTTTATTAATTAAAAATCTAAAATCTTACAGACCCCAAACTTTTGAACATTAGTGTAAATATTTCAAATGTAATATGTAAATTCAATTCACATGCTGTATGAGGACACGTGGAATATAGAGGAATTGAATGATTTTATTGAAGAAGAAAAAAATGTACTAAAATCGATCTAGGTTGAAATACGTACTGTGGTTTATTTGATTATAATCTATGCTCCTGACTGATCCACTCAAGACACATGTGTTCCCTCAGGTAAAAGAGGCCTCCAGGCAACTGCCTCAGATGGTGTTCACGGTCCGCCATGCCACTGTGATATTTCAGACTGACAGTGAGACGTGGCGAGAACAGAAGGAGAAGCGAGCGGCTCTGATGGTGGGCATCCTCATCGGAGTGTTCGTCCTGTGCTGGATCCCTTTCTTCCTCACCGAGCTCATCACTCCGCTGTGCTCCTGTCACATTCCACCGATATGGAAGAGTGTCTTCCTCTGGCTGGGCTACTCCAACTCCTTCTTCAACCCGCTCATTTACACAGCCTTCAACAAGAACTATAATAACGCTTTCAGGAATCTCTTCTCCCGCCAGCGCTGAGAGATAGCAGAAGTCTTGGCCTCGCCACAAATGCCAGTTTAAACCACCCATTTGGGGAAGTGTGGTTATGAGCTCTTCAAAAAACACAGTGAAGAACACTCATCAGAAATGTCAGTCTGTCCCCTGCATTAAATGAAAATAGACTGCTTCTGGCTTTTGACAGTCAGTTTACATTTACAGTATGACATTACATTCATTAGTTTCAACTGAACAAATTTTTAAAACATGTGACTTCAGTAGAATGAGTATAAATTGAGTATCTTCATAACACTTTTTTTTTTGAGAAATGTATACGTTTATTCAGCAAGGGTGCTTTAAATCAAAAGTGACAGTAAAGGCATTTAATTATACAAAAGATTTATATTTCAAATAAATGCTGGTCTTTTGATAGAATCCTGTAAATAAGTAACAGTTTCCACAAAAATATTAAGCAGCACAACTGTTTTCAACATTAATAATCAAGAAATGGTTCTTGAGCAGCAAATCAGCATAGAGTGATTTCTAAAGGATCATGTGACTTAAAGGGATACTCCACCCAAAAATGAAAATTCTGTCATCATTTACTCACCCTCAAGTTGTTGCAAACCTGTATGCGTTTCTTTCTTCTGCTGAACACAAAGGAAGATATTTTGAAGAACTATGGAACTTTGGCACCATTGACTTCCATAGTATTTTTTTTTTCTACTATGGAAGTCAGTGGTGCCAAACAACTGTTTGGTTCCAATCGTTCTTCAAAATATCTTCCTTTGTGTTCAGCAGAAGAAAGAAACTCATACAGGTTTGCAACAACTTGAGGGTGAGTAAATGATGACAGCATTTTCATTTTTGGGTGGAGTATCCCTTTAAGACTGGAGTAATGATGCTGAAAATTCAACTCTGCCATCACAGGAATAAATTACATTTTAAAATATATGTAAATATAGCCTATAATAAAATAGAAAATGTTTATTTCAAAATTTGAATAATATTTCACAATATTACCGTTTTTACTGTATTTTTGATCCAAATTAAAACATTTGAACAGACCCCAAACTTTTGAACAGTATATATAAAACTGTTAAAATAGACATACTGTATATAATTTAAGACAGCGAGAACTTAATTTATGTTTTTATATTAACTTGAATAAAAACATTTATTTATTTATTTTGGGGTATCGAATTCTTACTTCAAAAATAACTTCCCATTGAATTATTAAGTTTTATGGGATTTAATGAGAGAAAATGACCCAGAACTACATGTGGTAATTGGCATCCCTTTGGTAATTGATGATTTTAACTAAGATCTGTTTTAGGATTTGGTTACATTTTAATTTACAAGCACATTGTACCTTTTGTTTAGGCTATATCATTTTGGACACATTAACCTTTTATGTTATTCATTGTAGATTATTATTGTTCCTGATTACAATGCAGACATATTCAGACACACAGGTACAGATGGTTTTTGTTACCGTTGTGTGTTAATATGAAAGATATAGCTTGTTAAAATGAATAAAATAAGTTTGGCATATTGTCTCTGTTTTGATAGAGTGAATATGGAAATGATATTACAGCTCCACTGATAATATTTATGAACTGTTGTTTGATTCTCATGTTCTCATCAATTTTAGCTGATGACCAAGCCTTTCCAACTGTGAAGTGAGTATAGCTACATGTAATTTAGACTTTGACTGAAGTCATCTCTGCTTTTAGAATTTTAAAATGGTGGATCAACAGCACTTATTCCCCCTATAATGTCCGTGCAAATTATATTGGGCCACTTGACATCTGTAAAGAGCCTGGATTTTCATTCAGTCCCATCCGTGTCTGAAGCTCCCACTTGTACATGAAGTGCTCATCATTACGAGTGGAAATAGCCATATAAATAGAAGCAATCTTGATAAAAAATACTAAAGAACAGATGAAGGGCTGTAGATATATTGTCAAATCTAATACTATGCTCTCATTTACCTTCAATGAAGATGCTTCAGGCTGTGAGTATTCATATTAAGATATCTGTGCATGGGAATCAACCTTATTTAGCTGTTCATTCTTGCTGCACTTACACATTAGAGAATGTGTTTTGAAATCCATGAGACAAGAGATTGACAGACCAAAGGCTGATGGCTGCAAATGGAGCTTTGTAGAGTGCTTTTGAGCTAGGTTGCAACACACTGCAACAAAAAAAAGAGACGTTTTAGGGCTAATTGAAGTGAAGTGTCAGGTAAGAAAATTGTTGGTGGCGTGGGAGACATAAATAATGGATGTGACACCTGCCTAAATGGCACCTTCCCCTTTAGCAGAGATGGAAGGGATAGTAAAACATCTGACTCACTGAGGAAATAAGCAGATACATGATCCTTTTTTTGCAGGTATTCTCACAAACTTCATGATGTAATAAATTATGCTAATGACCAAACACAAGAGATCACATGTGAAAGAATTATTTTATCAGTGTGTGGCTCAAATATTCAAATGCCCTCATTATTTTCTACCCGAGGAGGGAAAAAACAGGCAGATCAGAATGAAGCTGCATGTAAAATACGGGACTATTTTTGAAGCAGTGGTGTGGGATAATATTTATTGTCAAAATCCTGTTCCTTTACCAAGGACAGATGCATCTAAAACATTTGTCTTTTAGTGGATGACAGAACAGACGATTTTTTTTTCTTTTCAGAGAGCTCTGTCGTGATTTCAGATCAGATCTCGTGGAATTCAGAAATGAACTTTTCATAATGTTCATATTCTTCAGCCTTTAGAAATAAAGAGACAACACAAAGAGATGGAAGAAAATGCCATTGTCGATGGTAACCTGGGAAACGATATCTGCGCCAACAAATATAACGCATATTTTATTGAATTATGAGAAAATAGCTAGAGGTCAGATCCATTCTTTGAAATATCACATCTGACATTCCTTCACTGCAGATTATGGGTCGCCACTTTTTCTGTGATGCCGATGGCTAAAGATTTTTTTTAAATGGGATCTATAGCTTTATCAAAAGAATAGTTCACCCAAAAATGAAAATTCTGCCATCATTTACTCACCCTTGAGTTGTTCCAAACCTGTATGGATTTCTTTCTTCTGCTGAACACACAAGAAGATTGTAGGTAACCAACAGTTGATGGGACCCCATTGACGTTCAGAAATTCATACAGGTTTGGAACAACTTGGGGGTGTTTAAATGATGGCAGAATTTTCATTTTAGGGTGAACTATCCCTTTAAGTGAAAGTCAATAAATTCAGGTCTTGCACATATTTTCTGAAAATGTGCACATATTTTTTTTATGTGCACATATTTGCTATGTATATAAAGACATTCAATAAAACAGGTTAGTCATGCATAAACATTTGAGACTTTTTATTGTCACACAGCAAGGCATGTTTTACACGATGCTCAATAAAAATATCACAGGAATCATAAAGAGCAGAACTGGAAGTAGTGCAAAAAGTAGTGCATACTTTTTTTTGCAATAGTTGAGAGATAATTGTTAGAGGGAATGAACTCATATCATTTTGTTTCTGACACAAAGCTCATATTCTATTGTGTTCTATGAGATTTATTAATCTGGATCTGGTTGAATATATCGTTCCCGATAGTTACAGTTGCATCAGCTGAATGTGTTTGTTGTGAAATTTCTGCACTTGAATTGCTGTTCAATTATATCCTGATTTGGTAGTGTTGGTGTATTATTTAAAAAGGCATGAAAAGATAAGATTGGTGCAAAGATAAATGCAAAGCGAGACATACTGTCAGATTTTCTCATTTTCTCAATTACATGTGTATGAGATGGAAAATATCAGTAAGAAACTATCATAAAAATAGATTACAGTGTATTTCAAAACAGCATTTCAGTCGAGAGGAATCAAGCAATGCAGACATTTTTTTTTTGTTCTCAATCTAACTGCAATGTCATTAATATATTGCAAAGTGTTATCTCCCTGCAGATATTAAGCAATTAATTTTTCAATTATTATCAAATTCTTTCACAATAATTTTTGATATTATATAGCTTGATTAATTTTAGCTTGGTTTTAGATTCAAACAAGAACAATGTAATTGATAAATTTTTTACTCCCATCTATTGCTCAACTGCCACTTGATTGAATTTTTAACTACTCTGCAGAACTTTAATAAGTAAATGATGTATAATTGTGTGACAATCACAAAATTGATTCCCCGTGAATGTACCCATATAAATACAACATTCATAGACTCTCTATCAATAACTTTGACTGGAACATGACTGTAAATGTGCAATAGACACATTCTGACTATTCGTTTATGTATCTTTGATTGTTTTTATTTGGAAGGCCTTTAATACAACTTTGTTTGGCTGCTGTGTTATGCAAACCTGCCCCCTGGTGTACATACATGGGAAACACATTGCCTGAGGATTAAAGAGTCTCTATTCGTCAAGAATACAGAACAGCCAGCAAAGTGGTTATGTGCAGTTCAATACATATTATTATATAAAGAAAAACATACATATAGGCTACTATGATGTTGAAAATCGATGTTGCTGCTTCATATTTTTGTTATAGCCTATATATTTTTTCAGGATTCCTTGATAAATAGAAAGATCAAAAGAACAGCATTTCTTTGAAATCTAAATCTTTTGTAACATGATGTCTTGAATAAAAATAATAATAATTTCTGTTTTACAGACTATTGAATGGTATCATGTTTTCCACAAAAAGGATCATGTGGTACTGAAGACTGGAGAAACAAAATCAAAATCGTATAGTTAGCCTACTGAGATATAGGCCTAAGCCTTGTGACAACTTTCCCATAGGACAATCAGCCCTGGTCACACCTACGTTAGAATTATTTTCTGTGGAAACTATTCTAGACTTTGAATAGAGACATACAACTCAGAGCATGTTGAGCTTCATACACTGAAGGTTGAATATACCAGCATGTTGTGTAAATGTAAATCAGCCTGATGCCTCAAAGCTGTTGTGTAATTTCACCTGTTGTCTCCATTTTGTCCAGGTGAGGGCACACTAGTAAAACAACACACTCCCTTCATAACATGAAACAATACAGACTAGGCTTTATGCACAGCTACTTCCTGAACTTCAGCCAGCCCTTTGTTTCCTGTCTGTCATTATTGCACAAACTGATTAATCCAGGTGTGCCTGATTATTGTTACTGAGGCTAGGCACACCTGGATTAATCAGTCCAATAATGAGGCAGACAGGAAACAAAGGGCTGGCTGAAGTTCAGGAAGTAGTGAAGCTGTGGCATAAAGCCACTTGACCAACTGCTTATAAGGTAGCCTAATATTATAGCCTAAGTGCATTTAGGCTACATGGCATATATTTACCGTTTATGTTTGGTAGAGGTATAGTTCCTATTTTTATCTCAACGCGTCCATATAATGATCTCACGGGGTATAATACGAATGGTTGTCACATGATCAAATACATCAACATTAACAGACCTTGACAAACTCTGAAACGTATCCAATCGGAAGCATAATTAGATCATTTAATTGACAGCTAGATTCAGTGCAGGGATGGGACCTTGTGACCTGAGAGAATTAGGTTTTGACATCCCTTTACCTGACTGTCTGGCACAGCGTGACAGACTGATTAAGACCAATTTTACCCATGTGGTCACATTTTGCCACTTGCTTTTCAGGTGTAGCCATCACATCTGTGAACAAGCTTTGATTTCTGGAATACAGGCCACATTTTACAATTGGTGTGAAGGTTTTCATTAATTTATAGGCAAACATCCTGAGAAAGACTCGGAATCTTTCATTTTATATCATGAAACGGGCAGTTGATGTCATATTCCACTAAAACAGGATCCTTGGAAAATCGAATCTAGCTCCAGAGCCTCCATCAGCACAAATTAGTCATGATTAAAGGTTAACATCTAACGAAGGACAGATCAAATCACTTGGCAACACAGCAGAATATAACACACTATGACATGATGAATTAATTCTGATTCAGATTATACTCATTGAGAGGTGTTAATCTATAGCCTACCTCTGACGGCCAATAATAGGCCTATATGCTGACATTTCAAGCAGAATAGTAGCCTATATGATGAAATCATTACTGCCAAAAGCCATTTCCTCACACTTTCCATGACAGAGTTGATCTGTTTTGGCTTAGTGAAGCAAATGTTAATTCAATAGGCCTATATTTTTATTCAATTAAGTCATACAGAATTTGGAAGCATATCATTGCTGCTTTGGTATTGAAATATGCCTATGTAAATATGTTTATACTTATAGCCTTATTAAGGTGCGGTCACATTGGCGATATTTCAGCGAAATTTCGCGGGCAAAATAGGTTAAATGCATAGGCGGAGTTTGGGGGGGGTTAGGGGGGGCACTGCCCCCCCAGACCAGAGCCAATTAATGCCTGCCTTGTGCTTTGAAAAAAAAAAAAAAATACTGTATTCATATTTTCTCATTTTATTTGTCTTATCTTATCATTTTTGCGGGTATAATGAGTAAGTTAAGGCTAAATTATTTTTAATTACTGTATTGAAAAAGAAGCTAATTTTCTCACGACTGGCGGATCTCAAAGTATCGCGGTAAGTGAGGAATTTCCTGTGTGTTTTTCGCGTACAGACACGTCCGTTCACATGGATCCCCAAAAAGGACTAAAACCGCTGTATTATTCATGCCAGGCCGACTCTCCATGAGAGGATAAAGAACAGGCTGCGGTTGACGATGGGAGCAGCCAGGTTTTCTTCTCTTGCGATCCTTCACATCGAAAGCGACATTACGGCCAAGCTCTCACCTGAGACCATTATCGACGCAGGACGCAAAAAACCGAAAATTACTGTTGCACTAGTCTGAGCAATATCTAGGTCTGTAAGTTTTATTTCTCTGCCAAATAACTGCTTAAGATGGAGAAAAACTCAACACACTGCTTTCAATATGCTGTTCAATATGTTTCAAAAGTGGAGAGTAGGCTATGTGACCGTTAATTTTTCCCGTGTCTCAATGTTTTAAATGTTTCATGAAATGGCTACAACAAAATGCGAAATAACTTTTTTTTTTTTAATCGCTCTCATTGCCACAATTGTGTTTCAAACGTGGAGAGTAGGCTATTGTGTGACTGTTCATTTTTCCCGTGTCTCAAAATGTTTTAAATGTTTCATGAAGTACAATAAAATGCGAAATATAACTTTAATCACTCTCATTGCCACAATGTGTTTTGAAAAAAGGAAAGAAAAGAAAAACTAAAAATCTTTTTGTTTTGGTTGAAGATAATATTTTAACAGTGCAAAAGTGGTCCACATTTCATTTATCCTAATTGTGTCCGAACGACAATGATTGCTACATGAATGAATGAATGAATGCTACAATGATTTTTTTTTTTTTGCCCCCCCTGGCTCGAATGTCAAACTCCGCCTATGGTTAAATGTCAAGTGTTAATGGTGTAGGCCTAGTAGTGATGTAGCCTAGAACACTGCGCATAGCCTACTGAAGTCACTTTCAACTCAAATTCTCGCGGGACCCATTTAAACATGAGCGAAATCTTCATGGAGAACTTTTTCGTCCTCACGCAAAACTCTTGAATGCGCGGATTCCTATTGAAATGGCTGGATTTCGCCCCCTAAACTTCGCAGACCACCTGTCTGTGGAATACTCGATTCTGATTGGTCAATCGCGCAATCCCACGTTCTGACATCTCCTAATATTCATGGTCGTCAAAGCGACTGCGTATAGACCAGGCGCTACTTTTATGACTCACCTATCACAAGAAGATAGGGAATGGAATCATTAAGAAACCATAGGCCTAAATGTAAAAAAAAAAAAAAAAAAAACTTAAAATTTATTTGGCAAAAAATAAAGTTATTTCAGATACATTTCTTCAAAGTTACATACAAATATTCCTATAAAACATAATCAAAGTATTGTCAACAGTTTCTCAATCACAGAGGATGACCAACTAGCCCTTGACTGCATTTCACCTTCTCACTAGGCTATACTTTACAGGCTTACCTTCTCAAATCACTGTGGATTCCTCCTGCCAGAAAGGATATCAATACAGATATTGTCATTGGTCTCTCTCCCCCTCACCTAAGTTACTCTCATTCTATTTTTCTCCCTCCCTCCTTTTCTCTATCTTGTTAGAGCACATACAGTGATGCTGGCATACATCCAGCTCTCTTAGTGTGCCCAGACTGCCGCTTGGATGAGCGCAGTAACCTTCAAGGAAATGTATTCCGGTGTCATTGGCCGGACTCCGTGCTTCTGTTTGCAGATAGAATACAGAGGTTCCCATTCTCCGGCATCATGGGAACTCCCACCATCCCTTGCATCTGTGCCTCCACCCACCACCAACCAATTATGAGCGAAAACAAAAAGCAGGGGGAAGAAATGAGGCACTGTACCCTCTGAGGAATGAGTCTCTTCATTTCAATTTCAGAGCCAGAGGATGAGCAAGTTGGCACATTCAGACCAGGAGGCCAGCATTCAGTATTCTGCCTATATCGAATATTATCTCGGTCAACCAGATCACTAAATGTTGATTTAAACTCTTGATATGCTGCCATCAGCTTTATGTTGAAAGTGTGACAAGCTGGACATTTTTGGATTTTGGAATCTTTACCATCATCCTGTATTGCTTAATTACTTTGCTTTTGGCATCACCAACTGCTAAACAGAAGAGAGATTTATGATATTCTGACATCATTTAAATCAGAATGGAATGCAGCAAAATTGTACTTGGAATGAAACCACTTTCATCCCTAAAGCATTTATGCATAAAATATTCATTTCTTGGCATTCATGTGATATTGCTATGAATAACTAGACACAAAGCAATAAAAACAAGTGGCATATCAGGGGATTTGACAAACAACAATTACATCAAATTGACTTTAATTAAAAACTGATGAAAATATCATGTGATGTACTAACACAGTCTCATCGGTTCAAATGTGTGTGTGTGTGTGTGTGTGTGTGTGTGTGTGTGTGTGTGTGTGTGTGTGTGTGTGTGTGTGTGTGTGTGTGTGTGTCAATTCGTACGAATTTTACGAGGTGGCTGATTCCTACGAATTCATACGACCTCACTCGTACAAATTCGTACGATTTTTGCTAATTCGTACATATTTTACGAGTTACCAAATTCGTATGAATTCGTACGAATGACCTACCCCTGACCCCGCCCCTAAACCTACCCATCACGTGGGTATAGACAAATCGTACGAATTCGTACGAGTGAGGTCGTACGAATTCGTACGAATTAGCCACCTCACTCGTACAATTGGTCGTGAGATGGCGTTGATGGGTGTGTGTGTGTGTGTGTGGCCTGGTAAACCCTACGTTATGGGGACAAAATGTCCCCACAAGGATGGCAATATCCGAAATCCTTGTTCGTGTGGGGACATTTTTTGGTCCCCATGAGGAAATCAGCTTATAAATCATACTAAGTGATGTTGTTTGAAAATGTAAAAATGCAGAATGTTTCCTGTGATGGGTAGGTTTAGGGATAGGGTTAGTGTAAGGGAATAGAATATACAGTCTGTACAGTATAAAAATCATTATGTCTATGGAAAGTCCCCATAAAACATGAAAACACAACAATGTGTGTGTGTGTGTGTGTGTGTGTGTGTGTGTGTGTGTGTGTGTGTGTGTGTGTGTGTGTGTGTGTGTGTGTGTGTGTGTGTGTGTGTGTGTGTGTGTGTCTGTTGATTTGCCTTGAACAAAAGTGAAAGCTATCTTAAGAAGAATTCCAGCCTTTTTTAAATGCCAAAAAGGCTCAGTAGGCCTATTTGTTTATCCATTACTCCATTACTTTAAAAATGCCATTTTTAGATTTTCCTGTTGTGCTGACCTAATGTTTTGTAGAACGTTTACATCTGTGCATTTCATTGTGCAAACATCATGCTTGCTTGTCAATAAATTTGAATAATATTTTATTCAGGAACTGTGGTGCTGTGGTGGTGCTATGGAAATGACATGTGTGCCTGATTGTCATTGCTGTGAAACACCATCGCCCACATCCCTCCCATTTTCCCTGTCCCGTCCCTCACAGGCCAGACACTGTTCTATCTATTTGCACACTGTCAGTCTCAAAAGCAAGTGGCCCTCTCCTTCTCCTTCTGGGCAAGTCCCTCCTGAGAGGCGGCCATTCTTGCCTGCTGGGATACTGACAGTTAACCTTTCGCTCAGAGATTTCTGGGAGCTCTGCCAGATTTTCCCACCCTGAATAGCTTTTTAAGAAAAAGCTGCAAACTTAACAGATCCCACATCCCGAGCTGTACTACCTCTGCTACATTATAGCTTATACCTACAGAGCCTGTTACAAACCTCTGGTGGAGTGAACAAAGCTCATGACCTCTCCATGTGCAGCGTCTTGTTGTTCTTTAAACTTCTAAATACCCCATGCAAGGTATTATATTTGAGGTCATCTTAGTTGTCGTCATTGCCAAATTATGAAACAAGACTAAACATTGCACATGATATTGTGGTAATGAAAAAAATATAAGTAAGCATTTACTCATTTCTTTTCTCCATACAGAATCAGTACAATAGCATTAGAATGTCAATGGACACATGAATGAATATCATGTCATATATGGCATACATCATAAGACATCTCTGAACTTTTGATCCTCTCCAAGTCTTGAGAGATCTATTGTTCACCCAAAGACTTAGTGAACAATAGTGTTTGACACAGGGAATCTGGGGTACAGTATGGGTGTCTCTCGTCCAATCTGGTAATTAAGTGGGGTGAGAGCCAGGAGGGGCTCAGCAGGGGCGATGCCTGGATGGTAGGGGTGCTTAAGTCACTGCAGGGTATGTAGGAGATCACAGAGAGCCAGAGACAGACACCCCACCAGGATACCAGGCTGCCTTTTGACATGTCAGGAGTGCGGAGGTGTCACCATGCTTATGTGCAGATTTGGGATTTTGTCTCTAATTCATGGAGGCGAATGAAATGAGTTCCACCACTATATACTATACTATACTATACTATACTATACTATACTATACTATACTATACTATAATGGTAGCCTGACTTCGTCATACTCATATTCTAGTCAGAATGTGAGTCTGATACTGCTTCATAGGGCTTTGATTATGAGGCGTGTCTTAACCGAACCAGGAAAAAAAAAACTCTACACTCAATTGGATAGACCTACAACCAATGAGAGCAACGCAGTAAGTCAACTACTTTGCATAGCACAGTTGTCAACTACAGAACTCAAATGCACGCACGCTGGAAGAAGTAAAATAACGAGTGTTGCTTCTTTTACTTGGCCCTCTATGAGTGCGACCAAAGGAGAAACCACAACGACCACAGGGTTTTCATTGCGTCCCATCTTCTTAGTTACCATCGGAGCCAGCTGATAAATTAAACTTTTGCCGAATCCCATAGGAAGGACGGCAAACACATCTTGACGATCGACAAATGCCTTGATTGCAGTTCTATGTTCGTCTTTTAAAATGAATGCGCTGTCGATTTCTTTTACAACGGACGCGATAGCGGACTCTAGTCTCTACATCTCAGTTCTCCAGCGGCAGTCATCTGTGAGGGAAACCAGTTCAACCCAAGCGCTCTTTGATAACGTGAGGATTACGTCCCTGCAGATCATCTGTCCATCATCGTATAAAGCCCGCCCTGGCAATTTGATTGGCCCGACGATTTCTGAACCGATCATAATTACTCCTCAATGGAGCGAGACGAGTCCAGACCGAACTTCCCGATCAAAAAATGTTGTGGGCGGGGTTCGGGCTGGCATCCAGGCTACTATAATGGGGCAAAGGAGTGAGAATAGTTTGGTCTTATACCGTTGTAAAATTCTCAAATTTTGTTATATATTGTTAGCTGAAAGGCTCTTCCATAGCAAAACACAATGAATCTGTTCTAATTACCAATGCTTGCAGAGCTGTCTTAACTTTCTCACAATACAGCTGTAAAAAAGTACACAGCATGAGCAACAAACTAATTAATTAAAATAATATTACAGAGATTACTATCCATAGCAATTATGAGCCATTAGGTCAGTTTAGCAATGAAATTCTCAGTCTGCCCTATAGGAAACCATTAAGTCCATTGTTCATAAGCCATTTAAGATTATTTTAATATTTTTATTATTATATATACATTAATCATACCGAGAGCCTCTTTCGCTTTCCTCTTTTTTGTAAGACTCTGTAACGTAAGTTTACATTTGCCACAACAAAGAGCTTATACAAATCTGATGCCATTTTTAATAAATCCCTTTCCTGCACATAAATATAAAAAATTGGATATCTGATTGGATATGAAAACATTCTCCCTTTGTATAAAATGAAAACGAATTTATCAAACATCTTTAAGGAAAAATTATACAGGGTCTTTGGGTTCAACAGTTTTTGAAAATTAAATTAAGGGCTTGCTCCCCAAAGAAATTGAGATCATATCATTACGACTATTATACTTTAATAATATGACATTAATTGAAAACCAAAGAGTGACCTGCTGGAACACACTTTTTCTCAGCAGTGCCTCTGACAAAAAATGCCCCTTGGGTTGATTTACAGTAGTACTTACATTAGGAGCTAATAAGTAGAGTTAAATGAAAAAAACGGGACAACGTTTTTAATTAGGGCAGTCATCCCTAAGAACAACATACTTCAAGTTGATGAGTGAGATTATCATTCCCAGATTGCAAGGTATTATGCTGGTTTTGACCTACAAAAATGACTCAATATAAGGTCAAGGTCGAGAATCATCATGTCCTGCTGAGTGTCAAAATTAGAATGATTTGGACAAGTTGTCCTAATTCAACACACAATTACAATCAAAAGCCATTTAATCAATCTAAAACTATTTTAAACAGCATTTTGCTAATTATTATGCATGTAAGCTTTAATTAGTTAATATTAATTGAGAGGCTACTTGTAAAAATCCATTTGCCACAATGAAGGATCATTTCAAATGAACAATTAAAAGAAAAAGAAGATGAGGACTGGTAAAAGGACCTAAGATATAGGTACACTTTAAAGTGTTGAGATTGATTAAACACACACACACACACACACACACAGTATACCAATAACAACACTTTCTACACTAAAAACATTTGAACAGCAGGCAACTTTTTGTCACTAAAACATTTGCAGAGGGCCATTACCCAAATCCTCAATTGAGAGGGTTCTTAAGGAGCTTAAGGGTCTTGAATCTCATAAGAGAGCAGTCTAAAGAGGCGCGTTCAGCTCTGCTGAGCCTTTAATAAGTGAGATACATCCCTGTCCCTCTGTGCACCTCTCTTTAGCTCACATTTCAGTCAGGACTCCAGCGGATGGCAATACTAAAGTAGGGTGAAAATATATCATTTTCTTTGTACACAGATGCATTTTTGGTCAGTTCAGTGTCATTCCAAACTGCATAAAACAAAGTAAATGTAGGCTAGTTGCTGTACACACAACTGAGGTCACTAATCTCATGCGATAAATACGCGATTATATTCAACCGTTTAGGCTATAGCTACGTTTAAATTTTCCTTAGTTAAAATTTTTAAAACCTTCTACATTCGTATTACAGAATGGAACTAATCTAGCAGCAATTCACCCAAGTTTAACCTGTTTTGACATCATGTTAATCTAACAGGTGAAATTAATAGAAATGGGTCTGTGTTTATAATTTCACGAGGATTACAGGCAGAGAATTTACATTAATTGCCTATTAGTGCTCTCACAAGTTTCTTTTTTTTTTTTCCTTCTCCCGGACGACAAAAACAGCCATGCACGAGCTCAGAACACGGCGTTATTTGAGATTTGGGGTTTACAGATGAGAACATCGACACATATGGTCTTGAACCACCAATGAACATGGCTACATCCCTAAATGCATAATGTCATTTTACAACAAAGGAAAATGAAGCCGACGCACCGCTGATGCGTTTCCCTGCAGCTGGCAAATATCATGCTTACTGAAGTCACCGAAGTTACGCTGTGTAATCACGCTAATTAGGCTGAAAAGCAAACTTTAACATTTGTCCTATTTTAAAACTAAATTAAACTTTATATCAAAAGTTAAAAATGATAAACATTCAATGACATTATTTAAAATGTGGAGTATTTAGCTACTGACATAGGCTATTACAAATAAATAGGGAAGAGATGATGTGGATAAAGACTTTTGTTGAAGATTTTTATTTAACCTATAGAGTAAAAAAAGAAAGAAAAAATATTCGAACTAGAACAAAAAAAGGGGTGGGGGGGGGGGGGGGGGGGGGGGGGGATGGTGGGTTAAAAGAAGTCTGATTCCATATGAGAACATTTTTATATAGCCTAGGCTATATATGGAAAAAAGAAAGTTGGTGTGAAATTTTAAAATAGCCTATTTCCTTATAATAGCCAGAATTCGATAAGTTGATCGCAGACACATTAAGCAAGAACATTTTAAATAAAAATAAAGTTTTGTTGATTTAATGAGACGATTTAACAGTTCACTAAAAAAAAGACAAAGTCTGTTCCACAAGTAGATCATTCTCTTATGAATTCCCACCATAAAAACAAACATAGCAGAATCTAGCTGTCACTTTTGGGATGAATAAATCAGCGATGTGGAACTTTTGCTACAAAACCTGTGTCATCAACATTGTTTTACAGGGCTATTTTACATCTGAGTGATAAGTTTAATTTCATTCGCAAGCTTAATATCCAATTTAAATGCATATGGTATTACAAGTGACACCGTTTTGCATACACTTTAAACATTAGGTGTAATGAGGTTTGGTGATCTCGGAAAATGTAATAAAAGTTTAAATAAAGATTAATCGTGAATGAGATGAAAATGAGTATTTCCTATAGGCTAATTTTGGCACTTTGGCGACAGGTAGGCCTGATCAAACGGCTTCATATCTTTGAGGAATTATTGAAAAAAATCAGAAGTAATTATTAAACTCGCCCAAAAAACAAATGCCACAAACATTACAAGGAAAACAATTATTGGTCTGTTGTCGCTATGTTTTGCCTGTTGTAGGTGTTTCAATAATCCTTCCCAAGAGATGCCCAATGAATTTTTTATTTCATTTTATTTTTCCATTAAAACTTTAAAATTAAACAGACACAAAAATACATAACTGAAGACAAGGCCAGCGTTGTCATGCAAAAATTACAACTAAATAGCATTTCCTATTTAACAAGATTTTATCCTCATGATGCAGTTCTATATCCTGACTTACAGTGTGTTTGCTGGTATGTTCTCAGCCTCAGCTCAGCCTTTTGTAGGCTATTACTTCACTCGTAGCACAAGGGTCTTTTACAGTACAGCAGTTTATCTGTCAAAGTTTGAAAATTTCAGACTAAAACGGCTGAATAGAGCTCTTCCAGCCATGCAGCAGAGTTTTACGGAGACTACTTTTAGACTACTGGGATTACTTTAATGGTGGTTTGTGATGTCACAGCGCAACATCCAATTAAAGCTCGTCCCCAATGACATTGTGACAGTGCCAAACCTTGCATGGCCTCCTATACACAGGTAAATTAGGTGAAATGTGGTTCATTTACCATTTTTTTATATACGGTATAAAATAATTATAGGCCTCTATATTACAACACATTATTTTGCTCGATATAGCCTAATGATTATGTGGGTTCTGCCAGCAACGTTAACGACGAGCAAAAGAGCTGCATATTAACCATTATCAAAAAGCATTGAATAACTAAACTTGCTTCAAGAGTTTTAACAGAAGAAAAGCCACAAGATATTATGCCACATCTTTTTTTAATTCAGGAGAATTATTATTACGTCAAACATGAGAGGACATCATGAATAATGTAATCTACAGTTCAAGTAGCCCCTAGTTGACCCCAACGGCATGACCTCTCTATTCTCTAAGTTTCTCTTGCATAATGAACGTAGTAATACGTTAATATTTTTCCAATTTAGTTTACAAATAAGAAAAAATGTTGTTGTTTTTTCCCCTTTCTATATGGGTTATAAGCTATACAACGTTTACAACTTTTTTGTTGATGTAACAGCCAAGTAAAAAAAACATGAAAACCAGAAAATAAAAACTTACGAACTTTTGAAGCTACTCAGTCGGTTTGTTCTGGTGGTCACAGATGAAATCGAAATGTTTGTCAGAGGCTTCGTGTCATAGAATGACACTGGTGTGATGTTGTATGAATGACATGACCATGTCATTTCCTCCCCATTGAGACTCGCTGAGTCCTTTCACCGATATTATTAGCATCTGGGTCAGTCATTATTGTAGTCTATACAGAACAAAACGAACGAGGGGGTGAAGGAGACAGAGCATTTCCTCTCCTTGTGAGCTTCTCTGAATATTGATCTGAAATATATTAATATAGATGTTCGAGTTGTAGTCTATAGCATAAGATGCATTTGTATCGGGCTTCAAGATCAAATGACTGTCAAGGCGTATAGTGGAAATCCGAAAACGTCTGTAATAATAGAGCTTCATGTAAATGTCACATATTTTTATGACTTTAAACTTGGGTAATAAAGAACGTAACAAAAACACAGCTTTTGACTGGCTGGAACTTTTCTATTTTATGTGCTCACAGCGTTACCGCTATTGTGCAGCAGTCGGTTATGCCTGACCTCAGATTCACAATGACAAACTTTTACTTAACAATAACGAGAAAGGATTTCGGGGCGCCCAGTTTTACTCTTACGGTCTTTTCACGCTGCCCTTTCTCTCCGTCGTGCTCTTTATTTCTCCAAAATAGGCTACATGCACACGAGAAAAAAAAAAAAATACAAATTGAAAAGATTCTGAGGGAAAACAAAGGGCAATACTTGCACGGATAATGGTGAAGTGAAAAATATATACACTATTATTTTACGTTTGTTATGTTTCGTTATTCTTTATTCGTTATGATATTTTCATAAATTCCAGGGTGTACGCAAGACTTTAAACCTTTAGGAAAAACTAAATATTTTAGAACATGATATCATAAAAACTCAATAGCATATGTCAATATATATAGGCTATATAGCATATATATAAATTGCATAGCCTATGTATAAAAACAATTTGAGAATAAGATATCATAATAAACTCAATAGGCTATGTGAAAATAATATATAGCCAAGACTATAAATTAAGTTTTATGGGGGGAAAAATGTTTTATTTTATAAAACTCAATATATAGGCTATATAGGCTATATGTATTTCACATAGCCTATTCAGTTCATTATGATATCTTATTCTCAAAAATGTTTATACATATTAGAACCACACATTAGCCTATACCATATTTCTACAAAGCACATGCCTAAAACATTGTACCGGGGGTCTATAGTAGGCTCTTTCGTTTTGTTATGGCAGAACTACTTTTGACAAATGATTACAATTTATGGATGCGGTTGATTAAACGAAACACGCAACAGAAGTTATACACAAAGTTAATTTTGAAATGATATTTCATTTTTTTTATTCAGCCCAATTTTCTTGACGTGCATATGTCAAACCCCAATATGATATTATTTCTTTAAAAAAATAATGTAAGTCATTCCCAGCTTGTTTTAACTGACCTATACGGTCTGACGAACAATTATATAGCAAAACACAGTGTCTTTCAATTTCATCTGTGATTGACGGCTCAGGCAAGTCCAAGTGTGCAACAAACAGCATATTGAAGAGATTTTAGTTCGTTTTCATGTCTATTGCAAATTGTTTCATAATTTCGACTACCTGAAATTATGATTCTTAATATAAAATCTCAAGATATTTGTGGATCTTTAAGGCATGCATCTTACAATAAAACTAAGATTATTAGGTAGAAATTATAGTTTGACACGGCATAATCTTTCATTGCTGAAAATAAATAGCCTAAACCAAAACAGCATTTAGAACTGTGCGCAAATTGATCGTTTTCGACATTGGTGATGTGAGATTTGGAGAACTGAATTGAACAGCATCAGATGTAGCCTACACCTGTTGCACAAGTCGCTTATATCTGAGGGACCCGAACAGATGTCCCCTTCTACGTCATCCCGCGAGGCTTAAAACATCTGAAGTTGGCCAGCTAACTGAGAATCGACCATTTGGGATTTGTTGTTTAATGTGAGTTGCCTATAAAGTGTTTTGTAAGTTATTTGTTTACAACGAAGTTGTAGGCTAATAGCTTTTCATTCATAAATGCAAACTTATCCCAAGAGCCCGGAACATGTGAAAACAAGTTATAAGTTCATTAATTTGTTAAAATACAATTTGATCTATATGATGCAGGCCAACTAATGAAGCTTATAGCCTATACGCCATAGGTCTAACTATCGGACATCCGATATTCGATGTGCTACTAATCATCAATAATCGATTCGGTAATATTTCAAAACACAAAATTATTCACATGAAAATAACCACTCACTTAAACTGGTTAATTTGATGAGCCACTTTTTTTGTGTTGAATTGGGGATTTTAGACCGTCTTTACCCAACACACACACACACACACACTTGTTTGGAGCATAATAAACAAACTGAAGACATTTTTGGAAATATATACTTTATTTTATTTAAATTTAAATTGTATTTATGATTGTATTCATAATGACACCAGGACCTTTATTAAGAAAATTAAAAATGAAAAGACACGAAAAGGCAAAAACAATGTGTTTTTTTAATTCATCAATCAATTTTTAGGTTTCAAGCTTTTTTAGTCCAAACTTTAGATGATTCTCAGCTGGTATAAAATATATAACATAATGATTTGATATAGATTTTTACTTAATGCAATATGCGTAAACATAAATGCCATTCACATTCTGCAATGCACACTGTATCTAATTTGCATAATTTTTTCTTGGGGCAATAATGAAAAAAAATACGTGTAATAATGGGAGTAATTTCGAATATTTTCATACATCTCATAAGAATATTGATATTTATTTCCCTATTCACTTGTGTCACCCAAAATGCCTTAAATAAACACAAGTCCTGGTGTCCTCTACTGAGGTCATGGATGAAATAATGTTTCATTTGTAGCATCCTGTTTAGTACCTATTATAGCCTAACAGAAAGTCATATTCTGATTTAAAACCCCATAACGTTTCTGAGATGTTGATTTCTGAAAAACAATTTGAAAATAAGTCAGATTTAAATAATAATTACAAAATATGATAATATTTCCATAAGTGTGCTAAATTTGCATAATAAGTGTCTATACATTTTTATAGACCAAGGAGAGGGAGTAGTCATGGTTACACCTCCAAACATTTGGTATCTCTGCAAAGCCCTGAATGTGCTCTTTACAGGACATCCATGATTTAAAACCGTGACTTATATGTTGTCAGAGAAATTATAATGTCATCTACAGATAAAAAACTCTATTGGGTCTCAGGAGGATATGATGAACAGATTTAAAAGATCAACACAAACATTAAAACCAGCGGAAAATCCGGAACATAACAATAAAATTACATGAATATGTATCAGAAGTTCACAATCTGAAACAGGAAATGGTCAGTAACCTTTATCTTCATCCTCTAGGTCCCTCAAGGTTTTCCCCCCTATTTCTTCAGTTTGTTTTCAAAAGGCCAACAGGAAGCTGGGGGATCCCGTGTGACCCCAGCATTGTTCTAGACCCGATATCACATCCATTGACTGGGTCACATCTGTGCTGATCTGAGCTCTATGATCTGTGAGCTGGCAAAAGCCATTGCACGCATTCACAAATCCCTCTTTGCTTCTGCGCGCGACCTTTTGTAATGGGGGAAAAACAGAAACTAGACTTTCGTAAATGTTTAGGCAACCCCAAAACGGACAGCATTCTAAAGATAACGCTTATCAAAGCTAAAGCTTACTATTCTACTTACCATTCAAGTAGGCCTATACTATATATTCGTTCGACTTTTAATAGGTCGAGATAGGCATTATTAAATTAGATTACACTAAAGACACATGAATATTTAAACTATGTTCATGTTAAAGTCTCGAGGACTCAACCCTGATCCTGAACTGGAGATGCTGCATTTAATAGTCTACACTCAAGCTTTTGTTTTCTGTTTTGTTAAATGGTTGATTTTTTTTTAGCGGGCTGTAGGCCAGCCTAGCCTACCACCACGACAACGCGATTCAAGAGTGTTAATCCTCAAGGCTTTCTCTAGGATAAAAAGGTGCATCAAATTACTCAGAGCCGCAATATGACAGCTTTTAAAAGTTTTGTGTTTCTGTAACAATCTTTGTTATGACTGGCCTGAAAAATGTCACATTTTAGGCTTACCATTTTACTTTCAAAAATGACTTAAAACCTCAATTTAGAAGTAAACATTCTTCATGTATCAGCGTTTCCCTGTCTTTACAAAACAAACATAGTTGTAATACCTTATAAAACATCATATTTAACTCGTATAGCCTATTGTCAGTAAACGAAAACTAAATTTGAATGCAACCTAACACATAATAAGTAAGTTAACAGGGAAATAACCAAGAACAGTTCAGTTCACCCTTATTATTTTTTATATGGGTTTACATTAGGCTACTGACTTTATTCTTGACAAAATTCGAAAATATTTTAAAACAAGTATTGGAGGGAGTATCACTACTTGTGTTCAGAAATTGGAGAGAGCGCGAGAAGGCACTTATAGCAACACGAATGCACTTACAACACGCATGCATTATGTTATTATCATAACTGAAAAAATAAAATACAAAAATATATTATTTTTTTCAAACGTGCCTTATAGGTTAGCCTATAGCCCAGAGTCTGTGTGTACATAATCTATGGCGATATGGCCTAATTTAAACAAAACATAGCCTACTCAAAACACACTACAGGAAATACAAGTTTTTGAAAGTGCCCTAACAGGTCTCTGCATAACTTAAAATAGGTTTAAAAAGTTTAATAAGAATAGTAAAATACTTGAAATTACGCTAACTGAAGATCTTAACAGTACATGCTAAGCAAAAAGAGTGCAATAGCCTTTCTATTCATTCATCCAATGTAGGCTATAAATGAAAGGCTACACTTTTGTGTTATGCTATGTTTAAGTGTTATGCATTTAACTAGGCTATATAAAAGTAACTTTTATGGTAACACATGCTCTTTTGTGGCCAATGATGAGCTCACAGATAATGCTCACCGTGATCGAACACCTAACATTCAGACGTCACACCAAGTCAGCAACTTCGCACACACGATTATAAACGAAGTATTCTGTCAGTTTTCCATTCAAACACTGCGTGTTGCATTCATGTTTACATAAATCTAATCAGATGAATGAGTGTGTCATGTAAACTGTCTGTAGCCTACATTAAACAGTGTGTAGGCCTAGAAAGATTTGACATAGATTTATCTAAACTAACTGTGATGGGTCCCTCAGTAAAGTCAAAAATGAAAACGAAAAGCTAGTCCACAATTTTCCAGGGACGAAAGGAAAAGGTGAGCACGAGAGTGAGACAACGTTAGCTCTAGGCTATAGCTTGCTACATACCACAATATGGGCCATGCGTCCACTTTTTGTTAGTCAATTTGATTTTCAACAAGGCCAAAAAACCTGTCCTGGAACTTCCCAATAAGCTCACTTCCAAAGTGGTCGCTGGTTTCATTTTGACTCTCCAGGACGCCACGCACGCTCCAAAGATCACTGTTGGTTTGCTTCGCTGGTTTCTTTTGAAGCGCCACAGCTATTTATCCTATTTAAAACTACTGGAGTGAATTGCTTTTCGTCATTATGTTCCACCAAACAGATGAAATAAACCGATTGATTTAACGAAATATTTTGGACACGAATAGCCTACCCTTTTTAAAAGATAGTACAAGAACATTAAGACACAATACGCCAGACCAATAGGGACATTGCATAGCCTACTAACATTTCAAATGATGACGGTTTGTTTTAGGCTATTGATAACGAGAAATGTAAAGCCAATGTAGGCTTAAAACTTTACTTCTGACAAAATAAACGGACGGTAAATCAAAATATTTGTTTTGAGTGATGATGGATGTGCCATGTGCGTAATTAATTTTTCATTACGCGGACTTAAATACACAGTTATAGGTAGGCTACTTATATAGGCTAGGTTTCTGACTTTACCGTAATTGCACAGCAATTCATACTGTAGCCATATGTGGCTACGAAATTATGAAATTGGACAGACTGTGACCTACTACCACAGAATTACGTGTAAAACTGAACACACCCCTCCCCCAGTGCGATCTAAACGATAGTTTCACGAGACTGCTCAAAAAGATAGCGATTCCCCACACAGGCAAATAAACGTGTTTGTCAAATAATTCGTTGTTCGGTTAGTGGTTTGAAAATACAAAATATTGGAATGCTGAACACTTCTGGGCAATAAAGTAGCTACTATCGCTTTAAGTATTGAGAATAAGGCGAGGTTGGATGCTGTCATTTACTCGAGAGTCACTGGGTCATGTGATAAAATTTCGCTCCATTTATTGGCCAAAGGCACGTGTCTAGGATACCGGACTGCGACGTCACCCGGGGGACTCGTATTAAAAATAAGAACAAAAATCCGTAGTGAAAGTATTCCAGAGCCAGTTTGCGTTTCCTTGTTTACTAGAGCAGGTCTACTGCTTTGATACTGCATAGATTAAATTTGCCTGTATGTTTTATAAAGTAGATATAAAGACAACTGCAAGGGGCACACTGTGGGATTAATTTTTAAAACTATGTTTTTTCTATCTACGCACACAAGGCGGTTTCGTCGTATTTAACCGACAAAAGAATCTGAAAAAAGGATTTGTCCTTTTTTCCCTGTTTGTTTCTCTTTGCAGTGAGACAAAAAATAATAAGGAAAATATAGGCTACAACAAAAACTGGAACACAAACATACGTGTGTGTGTGCGCGCGCGAGAGAGAGAAAGGGGTTAAAAAGAACATTTGGAGAGTTTCACTATGGAAGAAAATGATCATAGCAACAGAGATGTGGAGCGTCAGGATTCGGGCGATGAGTCCAATAGGGCTATTCTACCCCTGTTGCAGGCTCCTGGAAACCTACTCCCTCACAGAATCACCAACTTTTACATCGACAACATTTTAAGACCAGACTTTGGGCGCAGGAAAGAAGGAACCAGACGCGACGAAATTCACATAGTTGAAAGAGAGAACCGTTGTCCATCGGCTCCCGGATCAGGACAGGTAGGAGCTCCAGTGTCCGGGGAAGGAACCTCGAGCCCTCACCCAGTAAGCGCGTCTAAAAAAACTGATATTACTGCAGACGCATCTCTGAAAGCCCGTGCAGAGACTGGAGATCAATGTTTAAGCTCAGATTCGGATTGCTCCCAAAGTAACGCTGGGCAGACGAACAAACCAATGCTTTGGCCTGCTTGGGTATATTGCACAAGATATTCAGACAGACCTTCATCAGGTAAGAATTTCTTTTATTATTTATTTTTTGTTCAAAGTTATTTTTATGTAGCCTACTCAAAAAGTGCGCCTCTGTTTTGGCTTGAAAGTGAACAAATAACAATAAAAAAGTTTTTTTTGCAAACTATACAGACATTTTGTCGATTATGGGGCACTTGAAGAGGAAATGTTCTTTATGTAGCCTATGCGAAACGGCCCGCCAAGAGTCAGGGAGATCTCTTTTGTGGAATCCATTCTCTTTTAAATTAACAGGAATAACTACATTTTTATTATGATTTAAAATCTAATATTTACAAACATTTTAAATAGACACAAAAATATTTGCTGCAGTATAGGCTATGTGTGTAGCTACAACTATTTTATTTTATTACTACTATTAGCCTATAGGCAATTTTTTTCACCGTAATTATCATCCAAATTTTGATTATAATTATGTATTATTTTAGAGGCGTAGTTTTATGTAGCCTAATCAGTTGAAAACCCTAAAAACAACTGTTAGTTTCATGGTGCAAAATAGCCATTCGTTTATGTTCGACTTGACATTTCTTGAGTTATTAAATAAAAGGGAGAAATAGGCCTAATAAAATAATACAATATTAAGATTGGTAGTTATGGTACATTTTTGCCTTTATTTATTAATTATTATTTTTTAAATGTAACGGGTAGTTTTGTGCCATTGTTACTTCGATGTCTTTGTTGATATTTAATTAGCATATTTTTGACAATGGAGTTGGACGCACCACGGAAGCTAAATGCTAAATCAGATTTCTTCATAACTAGCTCCTGAAATAAATATAGCCTTGGTAGCCAATTATTACAGCACTAACCGGCACAAGATAGATCCAAATTTCGTATGATTTTAGACAACATTAATAAAATGGATTTTTGATCAACTAATTTCAAATGAAGTTCAAATGGCGCACAAAACGGCCTTCCGAAAAAGTAGCAACGCAAGTTGTCACGGCGAAACTTCTCTGATTAATAGGCCTATATGTTCTACAATAATCTGGCACGAATAATCTTAAAACATTTCAAATATCCGGAAACACAATTTGACCAAAGTTTTTAGACAACGAAACCGACTACACATTGCCTATTAGTGGTGAATATTTGGACAGGTCACACTAACTTGGTGTAGCCTAACTGTCATGTTGAGAGTATAGGCAGCCTACGTTTAATGCGACGGCTACCTAAATTGATTTTCGATCATACAACGTGGAAAGATTAATATTATATCATGGCAGTCAAAATATACGCTATAGAAATCAGCTTAAGCTAAATAAAAGGTGCAAAAAAATAGGGGGTACGAGCAAGGGCTCATCTCATAGGCTGCAGATCAATCTATTGTCAGCATTCATGCTACGCGGAACGCGGGTGTATTGGAGTAGCTTATCCAATAATTAACAAAAAATTGAATATATGGAGTGGGAAAGCTACTAGTATTAAACGAAATTTGCTACTCTTAGAGCAAGTTTATAAAAAACGTTCTCTTATAAACGTAGTTCCTATGGCAACAGAGAGAGGGAAAAGCCTCTTTCACCCCTCCTTTTCAGGCAGTCACCCCCACCCTCACCACTACACCATGCTCCCATAGTAAAATTAGAGCAGACTCCTTGAAACATTTGATCTGAAAGAATGGGCTATACTTGCTCCCATTAGGTAACTTTAATCAACACTTTATTATTAGACAACATTATTTATTATTGCAGCCTATTTTTTAGGCTATTAGGCAAATACTGATAATAGGCTAATACAACATTAATATGTGCATTTTACGGCACGATCAAAACGTAATCTCTTTCATTATATTCTGAAATGCAGGACCAAGATCCCGCAAACCAAAGAAGAAAAATCCAACCAAGGAAGACAAGCGTCCAAGAACAGCCTTCACAGCGGAGCAACTCCAGAGACTCAAGAATGAATTCCAGAATAACCGTTACCTGACGGAGCAAAGGAGGCAAGCTTTGGCCCAGGAACTCGGCCTCAACGAGTCTCAAATCAAAATCTGGTTTCAGAACAAAAGAGCGAAGATTAAAAAAGCTACGGGGAGCAAAAACTCACTTGCATTACACCTGATGGCACAAGGACTATACAACCACGCAACAAATGCAAAGGACGACAAATCAGACAGCGATTAACGTGAAGGACAGGACATCTAAAATGCAATAATTCTAAACAAGGGCCAGTGTACAAAATACCAGCATTAAACGAATGAAAACTATATGTATGAGATCATATGATTCTGCAATATTATATGTATATACTTTATGTGTACGGTGGTGTAAACACTTTTCAATTAATATCACTGCTGTACACTGACTGAAACTTCAGATAGCGCAAGGAAAAGGACGCTTCTTTATTTAAAAAAGGGGAGCGATTTGATTGACACTTGACGTTGAGCCACATGTGACCGTGTTTAATCCATGCTGAAGTCCAAAGATTTTTCCTGCTGCATTCAGGCAACTGTGATTTAAAATAAATGGTAAAAAAAAAAAAAAAAAAAAAATGTTTTATCTGATCTAGATGTTTGTTTCCATGTATAATTTTATTAGTCCTGGATGAATGTTTTACTTTGACTTGAGTTGTTATGACATAAGACAACATTGCATAACATCATATCATGCTTAAAATAATTCAGTATATTGTATTTAAAAGATATATGGTCTAAAATATATCCGTCAAGGATGGTACACATCAAATGTCCTCACATTTTCAGGAAATAGATCAGTCGTCTGAATGCATATGAGTCAGCAAACCTCAAAACTACTTCTAATCCAAGTACTTGATTGAATTTGCTGTCTGTTAATTTAGCTGGGAATGTTCAATAAAAGTTCTCTCGTATTCTTTTTCTAAATGGATATCCGGCAAGTTTTTCGTTTGATGGAGCATTTATTTTTATTTTAAGCTTTCGCATGAAATCATAATCATTACTTGGCTGAAAAATAAAAATAAACTCCTAAGTAAAATAAGTTGAATATTACCATTTAAAATGTTGACAGCGGTGAATATATTAAGGAAGTCTGCAACTGTCGTTTTACCCCCTTTTTCGTTATTTTTACTTTTAAAAAGGCTAATTTACATACTGTGAAAACGAAGGAGCATCATCAGCATTGTCAGCCTCCACAATACGTTTCAATAACGTGTTTGTAAATTAAACACACTCAGATTTAGAAAAAAAATATCAGAACTTTAACAAAACACGTGTAAGAAACATTTTTAAACAACCATAGCCTATCTCTAAAAGATAAATAATCTGCAGTAGGCCCTATGCATGTATGAAAAGTAAACAGACCATTTCATTTATTTTTTCCCATCTTTATTTCATATCAGTTTCAATATTTAGTGTAGCATTAAACAGAGGTAGATCATAGCCTACAGTTTATTTGTGTAAGAGTTTCAAAAGAGAACTAGAAGCTTATAAATGTTTTTAAATAGAAAGAAATATCTGAAAAGACGACAAGTAGTAGGCCTACATTGCATTAATGAACAAAAGCATAAATTTAACTTTAAATTGTGATTTGTACTACTTTTCACTAAATCAAACTCAGATGCTAAAAGTAGGCGGGACATATAGAGCACGAGGTTCTTTACCCAACTAAAATGTTAAGGAAAAATAGACCTAGTCCTAGGGCCTACAGTGGGATGCAACAATGATTATACCTAGGCTACAACCAAAAGAGGTGTCCTTGATTCCCCAATCATTTGTTTGAATCTCTCTGCACAAGCACGAATAAAATTCACGTTGGTACAACTTAACTGCGTGTCCTACACGATGATGCTATATAGCATACAACATTTTAGAAAAGTAAACGATGAAAACTTTCAGCAATTAACCTATTAAAAGTTTGCAAAATGATGTAGGCTACAACCAAACAAATAAATGAATAAAAGTTCGTATGATGATAGCCTATAAAGTTTGTGTATGACTTCGAGCAGGGTATGAGCCGCAAAACTTTTTGATATAGATTATTATGGGACATGAGGCACATCTGGTTTAGCCCCATCTTGTTTAGTTGCAACAAAATATCTAATATAGGCTACTGTCTAAAGCCAACTTTAATCTTTAAAAGTAGCCTATTAAAATACCAAAAAAAAAAAAAAAAAAAAAAAAAAAAAAACGTAGCCTAACTATTCAGAAAGAAAAAAAACTTCGAAGATAACTCTTATAGGCCTATAGTTTAACACAGACTTTAAAAACTGTGACACGTTTTGGTTCAAAAACGTCTAATTTAGACCCAATAATTATACTCCAAAGTCAAATTAATTTGAAATGCTATTGATTTAAACTGCATGCAAATAACGCACGGGGTTGGTATGGTTGCGTTTGTAAACCTTACAAGAAACTTTACACATATAATTCAGTGTTAGGCTACCTGATGTCACGAATACATTTCAAGAAAAGTCGTATTAGTGAAAAGGTCATACACAAAAGGCGAGCTATCTCTGAGAACCATTCCCAGCATTGACCTGTTCATCAATGCCAGAGAATCTCATCTGCATTTCTATTCTTGCCAAGCTTGTATGTGGAAGTAACGCCCAACGGCCACTGTCTTGATGAGCTTCACTGGGAAGAAAGAGGCAGTTGCCGCTCAGACGCGCAGCGAGGCTCCTGAATAAAGTCTGTGGCCGGGAGACCCCGTTGAAGGTCAACGCCTCCTGTCAAAGCTGCAGGTGGCTCGTTTCACTTCGCCTACATTTCATCACCTCTGAATTCTGCACGGATATTTCTTAAAGGCATCGCATTAATTGGTTTCATTTCAAACACCAACAGAACGTTTCTGCAACCCAAGTTGAGATGAAATGGTGTGAGGAGATTAGAAGACCTCACATCCACCTCTGCATAGGATGCAGGAAAATCTCAGGATCTCACCCTTCCTCAAGCTGTTTTGTCCAAAAAGTCATTCCACCAACTTTTGGCAGCTTGTCTGGACAGATATAATATGAAGCTCAACAGGCCGGCTTAAAAGTTTGATGTCCATCCCAGTTCCCAATAGATATAGCAGAACCTCAGAGGCCCTGCTTTGGATATTAATTCTTCAAAGATTTGATAAATTAATTTGTCTTTGATAAAAAACACACACACACACACACACACACACACACACACACACACACACACACACAATTTTCCTCTCCCTAAACAGGTCTTTCCAAAGTCAGAACGGCTTGAGTTCCTGAGGCCAGTCACTCTTTAAAAAACAAACAAACGAAAAAACACATAGACCGGTGCTGATCTCCCTTGTCTGCATATCACAGAAAGGCCTATCTTGTCCCCATTCCAAAGGAGTCATATATCTATAGTTTTTGAATGCATCCTAGTCAAACTTGAATATGCAATGAAGAGCTGGGGCTTTGTGGCGGAAATATAATTAAGGCAGTGAAAGATGTAGAGGGTGAAGAATGGGGATGACATCAGGCCAATTTCACACTTGGCACTCGGATGGCCAAGCCAAAGCCAGGCTCTTGCCACGCAACACAGATCAAAGCACACTGCCAGTTCAGAAAAAGCAAAAAAGGATTTAAGTATGCTAATCTCCAGGACAAATATATTTTAATCTTGTTAGAATACAAGTTAACGCCACAGCTCAGCGGTTGAACTTTATAGCGAATTTAAGGGAGAGATCAAATTTCACTTACATTTTTTTTCAATGTGTAGCACTTCTGGTCCATTCTGACTGACTTGGGGGTAATTTTACAAAATGGTTAATCATCCAGTTGATGTGATCAGCAAAACAAGCATTGCTTTCGGTGAGGACGTCTCCACTCTAGGGCAGGCAAGTCATTCAAGCTAGCAAAGCATTTTGACTGCATAGGAAATTGATGTTTACTTGTCCAGTTCCCTTTGTTTGGAGTCATAGCCCACTGCACCTTAGTAACACTTGATCAGTCAAACTTAAGCTCAAAGCACATACACAGACCTGGATAAACACAATTGAAGTAAGCTACTTTGTAAGGTCATAACCAACTTTTTAAACAGCAAGCAGTATCCTGATGGGGGCCAGTTACATACACATCAAATTTAAGTTTAGCATGAAAAAAAAAAAAAGAGAAAGAAAAACACATGATCCGAAAAAATTTAAATCTTCCAAGAACAGCAAAATTCATCTGACGGTTAACAGGCTTCAACCACCAGATAACTTTGAACTTGCCGTTTGATGGCATTCTTTTTAAATTTCATAAGCTGATCTAGCATTTTTGGGACCAAAACCCTTTTTTTTTATTAATTTTTTTTATTTTTTTATTTTTTTTAGCTTTTTAGCCATTTAATCCCAAGGTTACTAGCAAAAAATAAATATTATATATATATATATATATATATATATATATATATATATATATATATATATATATATATATATATATATATATATATATTAAATGAACAAATAGACATTAAATAAAAATATAGAAAACTGAAATATAATTTTATAAATTATATTCTTTGGTTTTCAAAGTCTTCTAAGTTCTTTTCTTAAGATTATTAAATCTAGGCTGACTAAAAACTGACTGATTTTGCTATAAAACAACAACAAAAAAACACGCAGAATTACAGATTAGTTTGTAAATTGTAGAAAACAGTACAATTACATTATTCATTTACATAAACTGATCAAATATAAAACACCCAAGTATTATATTTCCCAAAAGAAATCGGAATCATGGTAGATTACTGAACATTTCCTTGTGATATCTATAATTCTCCGACTACGCACAGGGAGCTGACTTGTGTTAAACAATGCAACATTATCAGAGAAAACAGTGAGTATTGTCATTTTCCCCCTCAGTGATTTGGCTGACACCCATATCCAGACTAACTCACAGAGCTAAGCAATCATGGCGTCTCTTGCTCCTTTACTCTCCCAAAACAGGACCTGCCCCTGTGCTGCTGCCACAGTGGCGCATGCGTAGTTCTGCATGGAGGGAGCTGTGAGGGAAGGGTGCGAAAGGCATGCCATCATACTTACCCAGCGGCCATGTTCAAAAGCCTGACTTGGACAGACATGGGACATCAGAACTAAACAAGCAGACTGTGCTGTGAAATGATTTGGGATGATAAAGCCTATGGGTTTGCCGTCACACCTAACCTGCAGTTAACAGTTCTTCTGACAAATTATTCTGAATTAGGAAAAATGTGCCAAGTATAAAAACAAACGACTCATTTCAGCACTGTATTTGAAACATTTTATTTCCTTTTAGCAAGAATGAAGCCATCATAAATTACACCATAATACCATAGTGACTGCCATGTCAAGTCCACAAAAACTATATAGAGGTTAAAAATAATTGATAATGGAATTAAACATAAATTGCATGCCATTAGAAGGCAATCGGTTTAACATCAATTTAGTTTTCACACACATATTATATATATATTTATATGTGGTATGCATATATAAAAAAGTATTACTCAGCAGTGAAAACTCATTCATTTGTAATACATTTTTCATTTATAATACTAATATAAAATCATTTTTATCATCAAATTTTGTAGTAAAAAAAACAAAACAAAAAAAAACAATAGCATACTTTAAGAAAATATTTGATGTCTCCATTTTTGGTCCGTGTTTTGGAGTGTTCTTCAGCTGATGTGAAACTAAAGTTCACTGTGCTGAAAAACAGAGCTCTTACAGTGACCTGGATACGTAAAGAGAACAACAAGGCATAAAATTACTGAAGCAATTACACACACACACTTACACATAGCTATCTAAGTGGGGACATTACATAGGCATAATGTTTTTATACTGTACAAACTGTATATTCTATCCCCTTATACTAACCCTACCCATCACACAATTTTTTTTTTGGAGATTTTGGTCATTTCTGGGAACAAATGTCCCCAAGATATAGTGTCTCTCACACACACAACACACACAAAAAAGGTATTTGTTTGATAGACTTCTTATTCTTATTAAACTACTTGCATATCCAGATCAACATTACTCCAAGATTTAAATAAGGTGCAAAAATAATTATTTTTATAAGAGCATCTAAAAATTATGGATTACATTTAAATTTACTAAGTGCATTGAAGGAAGAAATTAAAAATAGATACATATCAGCTTAGCTAAGAAAATGAAATTTTAGCATAGTGCATAATAAATTTAACATCAATTTCTGTATACTTTCCCATTCTTTAACTAGCAATAATAGTGATATTTCAGATAGCTACACATTTAAAATCGCTTTCTAAATTTAGTTTAATTCTACCAGAATGTTTGTTTACACTATTCCACTTAGACTCTCAGTACTTGCGGATTTTTGTTTTTATGAAACTAAAATGTAATGCTCTAAGTTTGTGAATAGCAGATTTTACAGGAAATCAGTGAATATTGTCTGAGGGATAATGTGGAAAAGGCTACATGTAGATAATACAATATCATAGGGTTAGAAGTTTAAAGATTTAAAATAAAATAAAAAATAAATACAAAAAACAATTGTAAAATAATAGTTTAAACATACAAAAGTTCAATGTCAAGCACACCAGGAAAAAAAATGTATACACTGCATTAATATTTGCATGCAGAAAATCATTAAAAGTGTAAAGCAAAATCCGGAAAACAATGCACAATGCAAATCATGTCAACACTATGGTTTTCTATATGCTTAATAGTGAACGAAAGAAGGTATATCACATCATACATAAATACCTGATACTTCACTGCACAATGTCTTAGCCACACGGTCTGCCTCACTGGCAAAGAGAGAGATGATATCATCTTCCAACTCTTCCACAATGCTTTCACACTGCAATATACATTTAAAAATATAGTTAGCATTCTATAAGCATGTTGACAGAAAATAAGCAGAAATCATTCACAACAGTAAAAATAAATGAACACAGTAATGGGCAGCCATCTTTAGTGCTATAGTGTTAGCAAGTCTGCCATCTTGGACGGTTCACGAGGCAACTTGCAGGCAAATGGCATGAAGTAATTTTACTCTGGCCTATAATTTCAGTCATCTTGTAAATAAAAAAATAAAATAAAAGTCCAAAATGAAAGCTTACATTAAGCATGACATAAGCATGTCCTATAGACCTTGATAATTTGCATTTAATTAAAAATAATTAACAGCAAATACAACAAAAAGTAAAAAAAAATATATATATATTTATTGTAGAGCCATGTCATTTTGTTTAGGAATAAGACAGATATCAATGATCATGCAATACGTAAAGTTTTCAAAGGGTTTTCAGAAAAGAAAACCTGTTTAATAAAATATGATTTGTAACCGTTATAGGATAAAAAAAAAAACTAATGTTAATGTAATTAATGTAATGGAAATTGTATGATGAACTGGGAAAAAAATACAAATCTATACAATGAAAAATATATAAAATTGATACTCACAGCAAACTTCAAGGCACTGGAACTCTCTGGACCATCAAACTTAAAATTTTTGAAATCCGGAAAATTCCCGGCATCATTTCCTCTGGGTGCAAATCTCTTGTAGCTCTTCTCTTTGGTGTCCGGGTCCTCATAGAGAGCATAATCGCTCATGCTATTGCAAACTTCCTCCAGTAGTTCAGTTAAGTGAGTTTCAGACCTAGCAAGAGGAACCTATCGGAAAAAGATTTCAGAATAAAAATAAATAAAAAATGTAGAAAATGTTGACTAAATTATCAAATCACCCCTTCTTTTTTTTTAAACAATAAAAAAAAATCTTAAAAAAAAATAACAGGGCGCCGAGGTCACTTAGATGACCTTTTCCTTCCGTTCCCATTTAAACACATCCCCTGTGCCATGACGCTGACTTTTAACCTGTATCTCCAAAGTTGCAAAAGTAGATCCCCTTGCCTTGGCAACAGAACAAAAACACACTGTGGTGTCTAGACAGGTCAAGGTGCACCCTGCTCCCGCCCCTTTGGCCTCCCCCGGAAGGAGAAAGGGGAAAGGGTGACGGGGGGCGGAGAAAGTGAAAGGGCTGGAGAGCGGGGGGTAAGCAGTGGGGAGGGGAGTTGTCAACAGCAGCCAAGTGCAGGGTAAACAGTGGAGTCCCATCCTTTGGTTCTCTTGGGCAGCTCATCTCTTCCACCCTCCAATGATCAAAGCAGGAAGTCTTCCTTGTCAGGCCAGTCAAAGGCTGGCGGGGTTGGGGGCGAGGGGGTTATTGGAAAGAGGACAGGTTGCAGATGAGCTGGATTTTCTTGCGATGTAGATATATCCCTGACCCCATTGTCCCCTTTCAGACACAGTATGGACCCTTCCGGTCTCACTGATTACATTATGAGGGCGTCTCTACCCCCTCCACTCTTGTGAGGCTCGGTGACATAAAGAGGCTTCCGTGGCTCGCTGCCATCTGGTCACAAATAAGATAAAAGGTCCCATGGAAGGACAGCAACCTATCCACACATCCCCCATCTTTTTAATTAAAAAGCTGAATGCAGATGGATGGACTGCAAGATAAGACAATTTATGAACGACTATGGGTGCAAAAATCTTTGAACGAAGGAGCCGATCGCTTGACTATCGATGCAGGATCATGAAAAAATTTAATATTGTTCACCAGGACTTTTAATCGGAGCATAATTAAACAATGTGGGTGTAATGTCATCCTTAGCATAAAAATGGATTATCATATTTGAGATCTACACCAATTACACTTTTAAATTCAACTCATTAAACTTTAGGACACTTTAGGCTAACCACCAGAGAACAATAAGAGAGATTCTTTCATGCACAAAAGTCCAAAAGCAATAAAAAACTTGCCTTTGGATCTAGCAGAGGATGGCTTGTGTGCCGCATCCTCTGCCGAGTCCTTATCATGCAATCCTGAAAATGGTGGGGAATTAAATTCCTCCCCGTAACAGTCTGAAGGGTTTGAATAGAAGCTGTCAATAAAGAATTTCTGTAGGAATAAAGAGAGGGGGGGCTAGGCGGCCCAGGCAGAGAAAAGGCTTCTCAGGGATGCCATCCTTCACTGAATTCCTATTGGAGAGCCAGGCATCATTGTAGTATTGGGACACAGGGCATTTTTGCTGCATTAATTCCCAAATTTTGTTGTTGTTAAAAACTCTGAACATGCACACACACACACAAAAAAAGCATATAGATTAGATATAGGACCCAATCAAAAGTTTTCGTAATTATTTATACATAAATCGACCTTTTAGCAAAAGCAGTCGAAGGTTGTCTTTGGTGAGTCTGCTAAAAACATGGGGGCGCATCGCAGGGGTTCACCTACAGCTTCTGGGCAAGTGGACCAAGCCAAGTATGAAAAGAGAAACAGGGAGGGATTTGGGGAGCTTTAATTAGCATTTATTTTTAAGTGAAGCCACTCTCAGGGAACAGTGAGCGAGTTCTGCTACACTGCTTCTGCTTTGCTTCCTTATTATTGAAGAGAGATGGGATACTCAGGAACCAAAGACCAAAGCAGTCAGATGGAAGAAGTCGACAAGGATCGTGCTTCATTTTCCGGCACCTCATGGTGGTTACGTGCGATAAGTAAACATGCTTGACGTTTAACTTAAACTGTCTCACTCTTTACATTTATCACTCGTTTACAGCAGCAGTTAAGGCTCTCTTTGGACTCGTTACATATGGCGACACGGTTCTAGAATCTCACCCTTAGCTTTCCACTTGATCTGGAATGAAAGATGAAAACTTGATATTGACCAAAATCATGATGTTACAGCTCCCTGAGCAGCAATTTAAAGCATAATATGCAATTAAAACCCAAATTCCTGACTTCACCTCAATGAGCTGATAAATGACAAATTAAGAAAAAAGACAGATGCATGAAACAAAAAACTAAGTACCTCATTAATCAACTGTTTCAACTGCACTGAAGCAAGACACAAAATATTTAACAGGTTTTCTTTCTAATCCCTAACAATACCTGTATGTTAGTTTTTGTTTTTACCTAGACAGTGTACATAAATCCATATTAAAATTCAGGCTTGATGAAGTTCTATCATCATTTGGGGCAGAGCATTACTTGCGTTAACGTTTCGCATCATACAGGCTGACAAACATTTTACTCAGTTGAAATAGCCTGAGAGGTGAGGGGAAAAGTCAGAACTGAGCAAACACTTGTTATTAGGCAGCAGTTACAATCAAAAAGGGATTAACCCCTAATCAATAGTGGAGTCAGGGACCTAATGACAGTCCCTGGATACCAGGGGTCAGGGCTTAGAGTTCATTGGGTCTGACCTTTACATATTGACACCACTGTTGAGAAGGAAACAGTGAAAATGGCTCCCTTTACTCAAGTAAACAGAACAAGCTTTTAAACACCAGGAAATATTAAAGAGCTAAGAAAGGCAACTAAGCACTAAATAAATACACAAATCTCGAAGATAAATACAATTAAGTACTTAAGGAAAACTTTAAGTATAATCGTAGAATATTTTCAAACATTTATTCGTCAGTGTTTTTAATAAAAATATCTCATAATAAATGTAGTGGTGGTGAAGACTGCAAAACTGGGGCACTAACAGGAAGGATACAAGCTCTAATCTAAGGACAGTTAGAACTTTTCACAATTTATCGCTATCAATTTTGTGCTCTTGAGCAAGACAAACCCCAGGTTACCTGTCTGCATTACCCTGAACGAAGAGCAAATGTTGCTGTTTAAAAAACAACAACTAAGCATTACTCTTCTGCATCTGATTCAGACACTATTAAAAGTTGTTTTGTTGATAATTGTAACTATTTTTGTAATTTATTTAGGATTTTCTAAACTTTATACTTGTTAAGAAAATTACCGATTTTATCGCCTTATCGATTTTAAAATGTCTCCGGCATGATAATATTTACATACAGACAAGGTGATCGGTTTTCTTAAATCTATTTGCATGCTGGATAACGATTGGCCTTGTCTCTTTCATTTGTGCCTTCATCAGGCACAGTGGTTGATTCTTATGTGCAGAGCACAACACAGAACCCAAGTGTAAAACCTAAATGTTTCAACAACTTTGACACCATTCTCTTGTTGCCTTGCAAGCACTGAAATTTCTATCAGAAAAACTAGCTCACTTCGAAACTGGATTCAGCATTGGTTGTGAGCAATTAACACCGAATCACACCTTTTTGTCTGTAAGACTTCCGTCGGGTTTAAGTCTGAATCCACCAACATGAATCATCTTTTTTGGATCAGTTTGACTGATTGAATAGTTGAGCTCCTCTGCAATCGCCACACAGGCTAAAAAAAAAAAAAAAAAAAAAAAAAATCATTACAATCATTATATAATCATTTAAACCTCAATGGTAGACAAAAAGATACACATTTAAAAAATTACAGGCTTATTTTTTTTTTAACTAACAAAACTAACACAATATCTTGTATCTTGGAAAAATACTTAAAGTAAAAATATTTCTAGCAGGAATGAACCTTAACTTTGTATAATAGAAACTTTGTATACGCACTGCAATAAATATGTCTAAATCACAATTTTAAAGCAGTATTTATAGCAGTAAATACAGCAACATTACTATGCTTTTTTATGTTGGATGGCTACGTGTACAATTAATGAACTTAGGTTTTTAATCATGGCTAGTATTTAAATAATCTGAACTAGAATCAATTTTTTTTATCAATGAATTGTACATTTTTTATAATTTTTTTACCTGCGTGCACTTTTTTTTAATGGAAAAAAATGCACTAGCTATGCTTCTGGTAAAATCTTGAGTTTGCTGGTGCTTAGTCATGCTTGCTATATTTCCATGGCAACTGTCAAACCTGGGCGGAGCTTAAAGTAGGCTTTATCTGAGCCAAGCTTTGCACCCCTTGACTTTCCAAAAAAAAGCTTGGTTCTAGCACAAGTTTTATTATTTCGCAATGCAAGTAAAATTTATATTATACCCCAGCAGGGCTTTTTTGAAAGAATCTTAGTCTTTCCATGTGACCAGAATGGAATACACATCTAAATTGTACATTTACCAAACAAATTAACTTCGGAATCCTCTGAAAGTAAGAAATGAACTCTATTCACATACAAGACAGTAGAAATAGATTGTTTCAGTGTTGGTTTCATGTTGGCCTTTCAAAATATTTCTATATGATATTTAGATTTATGATTAATCTGAAAATTAGTCAACAAAATAAACCAATTAGACATATTTGCTTGACTAAATTTAGAACAACGGTTTAGGTTGGAAGACATTTATAATTGGAGGCAAGTTTTAAAAAAAAATGTGGAAATTACAGTAAAAGAACATCCATCGACTAAAGACTTGTACTGAAGATAATATTCATACTGTCAAGTAATTACAACTATAATCTAAATAAGCTTGGAACAAACAACTGAAACTTGCACAAAACGATAATAAAATGTAGCCCTTAAATATGACAACACTTATGTTGAGTTTTATTGTTTTGAAAATTTACAAGTAATTTGTGAAACCAAAACACAGCTAATAAAGTAAATAATGCTGAAAGTTGTGATAAAACATACACATACATTTTGTAATTAACACGTTATGGAAGAGACAAAAGTATGGACTATTTCAAAAAAAGTGAACTTGATCAACTCCAATTTAAAACAATATACATTTATTATTTAGAGCTCACTCCAAGTACTTTGATTATATCAAAGTCATGCTGACAAACGCACTAAAATCATTATACAATTTTAAACAAATTTTTCCAAGATGAGATAAAGGAAATCAATAGTATTCTTAATTATAGCAATACATTTAACTTCATGCAGATATTATAAGCGTTTAAACAAGTGGTGTAACGTAGGTCACACATGAATAAAATCTGCTCTACCTACTGAAAGTTTAACTTAACAGGCTTAACTACAGTTCATCTCAAAATGGAGGCTATTTTTTGCAGACATACTTTTTAAACAAGCATAATCAGTTGGGATTGAGCATGTGGTTGTTCGCCGTAAAATATTTTAAAAAGATAAAACATATGGAAGGATTTTAATTGTTTACAGGGCATTTTAGTCAGTGAAAAAAATTAAACCTGAATGAAACAACATTGTTGTACATGTTGCACTAGGAGAAATACAAATAAGTTTCACCCTGTTCAGTTTATGGCTTCACTTTGAACTTAAAAAAAAAAAATTCAGAGTAGATATTTAGTAAATTTGGTATATAGCAAGCCATTGTTTGTCTTTCCAAAAGGTCAAAGGTTTCCTGGATAAATTAAGTGAAGAATTGCTCAATAAGAATCATGTGGGGGTTGGACAGAACAGAACCATTTATAAAAAATATTGCTGAATATAATTATGTGAATTAAGTAATTATGGGAAAAAATACTAAGACAATAGATAGATGTATGGCTAGCCTAGCCATTAATTCTTGATCAAACTACTTAATGATTCTGAATAAATTAGCATTTATTGCACATGCTCCCATTTATCTGCTCTGATGTCACAAAATGCTTAAAAACATGGTGACGACAGTTTAAAAGAGAGTGGAAATTAAATGTAATAAATGTCTATAGGAAAAACTAAAAAAAAACTGGGTAAATGTGTTGTAGAGACCAGCTCAATCCTCACCTACTATAGCATTACAAGTAATCTCTCTGTGTGTGTGTGTGTGTGTGGAAAGGCCACATAACATTAACTCACCTGAACAGTACAATGCTTCATCTTTCTTTGACTCTGTTGAACTGGGCAACATGAACACTGCCACAAGAACAAGGCAAATCTGATTAATCCATGGTGACATGCTGGTCTCCTGAATTAGGAAAACATGGATTAATGGAAATTGCATTATTCCATTTTATATAGACACTCACATTCTGAGCAATTGTACTGAAAGTACTTCACAATCTTACAATAACCAACAGAAAAAAATCCCAGTTTGAGTGAACAACTGTATAATTGTGTAAAATATCTAACTTTTAAGCAAACACTCAGCTATTATACAAATATATCCAAATTGGCACACACAAGATAGCCAACGGTTTGGGTCTATCAGCTTTGCATACCGGTATATTAAAAATAGTGTCTTGGTGTTCAGAGGGCCCGTTTGGACAAAAATATGGGATATATTACATGGCGTAAAACATCAGTGGTCTACTAAGGATAACAAATCTATGAAATGCCACAATTACAATGAGCACACATTTGGCATATCTTTTTAAACAAACAAGTTTCTCTGATGACAATGAGTGTCAACATTACTAAATTCTTTGAATGGGACTAATAATGGTCTGAAAAAGTATGTGGCATTTCACTCAAGAGAGAATTAAAAAATACACAAGCCTTTTTAGTAATGGTTGGAATAGTGAACACCAAGAGAAAGTATAATGCTATAACACACCTCCACCTCACTGTATTATTTAAAATGCCAAGTTGTCAAGCTATAGCCTTAAAAAGCCCCTTATTACATAGTTTCTAAGGTGTATGCATATTAGTCTTGAAGTTCTATAATCAGCTGACTTTACAATCTTTAAAAAAATAATAATTTCTGAACGAACTGGCGGGCCCAATTGATCAACACTACTATTTTTCGTCCATCAACTACGTAATTTCCTTTTTAAAACTAATGTGCTGCTAACCAAAACAGTGACTCATCACAATATTCCCCTCTGTCATTTAAAAGAGTTAGGATACTAGTCTAAATGAGAGTCAACGCTCTGAATACTCCGAGTAAAACTTGCTGCTGCACAAAATCTGTTCATGTGTTCTGACAGCTGCACCTGTTTCGTGTGTGTGAGAGTAAATTAGCAGCTCCTCCAAAAAAAACGAAAATAAAGAACTAAAATGGCTTAACTGTTACATATTAAGGACTGGATAGGGTACTGGCCAACCTATAATTTTACATTCATTATATCAAGACATCATGAACAGTCGATTAAGTGTTTCCTGTCTTACCTGAGACGTGAGAACAACAAAAGGTGAGTGAGGTAAGTTAACTTAATGGTAAAAGTTTTCGTTGCTACAAAAAAAGAAGAAGAACAAACTGAGGCAAACTAGGGTACACGTTAGATACGAGGTAGCGTACACAGAAGCTCAACAATCCGTCTGAAAATGAATTACAAACGCTCTTCCTATACAAAAAGCCAAGACTATCTACGTGCCGGTCCGTCGTGCTGCCACGACCAGCAACCTTGCTGGTCACAATGAGAATTGACAGCCGCGGCATCCAATGAAATCACAGAATTCTGACTTTTATCCAATGAAAGCAAAGAATGCCTAGACATCAAATACCCGGATGAGAAAGTTCCCAGACGCCACTCGACCAGATATCATTAGTGTCAATCAAGCATGGTAGGAACTTCCTTTTACTGTCTATAGGTAGGAATCATCTGTTTTTAGTACCTGCAGTTATGTGAATAATTCCATGAAAGAAACTAATCGGTTTTCAGTAAAAAAAAAAAAAAAAAAAAAAAAACATAAAATACTTTGTTTTTGTAACAACTACTTCATTTGTTGCCGTTAATTAACAATTGCAGTGTGCTAAAATAGTAACAAAATATCATATTGTTTTCTATTGGGTAAACAGAGAAGATCAAGCTGCATGGGAGGTCGTAATAAGGTAACAGATTTCTATAAATTAATCAATTAAATCTAAATATTGTTGGAACTTATACCTTCTATTTTGTGAAAACTACTATAAAAAGTTTGTTTTATGTAAATTTGCATGGCAATGGGATAGATGAAGTTACAGAATATTTAAAATACATGAGTATATATATATATATATATATATATATATATATACAGTCATGCTCAGAATTAATGGCACCCCTGATAAATATGATCAAAACTGGCTGTAACAAATAAATCTGGGGGGGATGGGTCAAATTATGAAATAAATGTTTTTCTCCAAAACACATTGGCCACAATTATTGGTACCCCTAGAATTTTTTATGAGTAAAATATCTCTGAAGTATATTCCCATTAATATATACCTTTTTTAGCACACCAGGGTGACTAGGAACATGAAATTGTCCAGCCATGACTTCTTGTTTCACAGGAGTTTAAATATGAGGAAACACAAAGGCCAAATTCCCATAATCATCCATCACAATGAGTAAAACCAAAGAATATAGTTCTGATGTGCATCAAAAGATTGTTGAGCTTCACAAAATAGAAAGTGGCTGTAAGAAAATAGCTACAGTAAAGCATTGAAAATTCCCATTTCCACCATCAGGGCAATAATTAAGAAGTTTCCAATCAACTAAAGATGTTACGAATCTGCCAGGAATAGGACGTGTGTCTATATTGCCTTAATGGACGGTGAGGAGGAAAGTTTGAGTGGCCAAAGACTCATCAAGGATCATAGATGGAGAATTGAGTTGAGTCTTGGGGTCAGAAAGCCAAAAACAAAACAAAAACCAAACAACCCCTATCACCACATGTTGTTTGGGAGGGTTTCAAGAAAAATCCTCCTCGCTCATCCAAAAACAAACCACAGCATCAGTTGTCAGACATGACTGAAACTTCAAACGGCACAGGGTTCTGTGGTCAGATGAAACTAAAAATAGAGCTTTATGGCATCTTTAATGTTGTGGGCATATTTTTCTGCTGGAGGTCCTGGACATCTTGTTCAGATACATGGCATCGTGGATTCTATCAAATATCAACAGATAAAAAATCAAAACCTGACGCCTTCTGTTAGAAATCTTATAATGGGCCGTGGTTGGATCTTCCATCAGGACAACGATCCAAAACAAAAATCAAAATCAACACAAAAATGTGTTAAGGAGCACTAAATGAAGCTTCTGCCATGACCGTCCCAGTTCCCTGACCTGATGAGTGGAGTGAACTGAAGAGAAGAAGCAGAGATGTTATCTTGTCAAAAGGAGATTGTAAAAAGTATTTAATAAAAGGGTGCCAATAATTGTGGCCAACGTGTTTTGGAGAAAAACATTTATTTCATAATGTGATTTCCCCCCCCACTTTCAATTCTTTTACTTCAATGAAAGTTAGATTTTTGGCAATTTTTTGAATGAAAGATCAAAAGGATAAACAACGCAGATTTATTTTTTACAGCCAGTTTTGATCATATTTACCAGGGGTGCCATTAAATTCTGAGCACGACTGTATATATATATATATTTAAAATACATGAGTATATATATATAGCAGTACCGGTCAAAAGTTTTGAAACATTACTATTTTTAATGTTTTTGAAAGAAGTCTTTTATGCTCATCAAGCCTGCATTTATTTGATAAAAAATACAGGGTATTATCATACATTTATTATCAATGTTGGAAACAGTTGAGATGCTTAATTTTTTTTTAATAACCTGTGATACTTTTTTCAGGATTAATTAAAGAAAAAAAGAGAAAAATAACAGCATTTATTTAAAATATAAATCTTTTTTTAACGATATAGCCTATACTAATGTTCAAAAGTTTGGGGTCAGAAATTTTCCTTTCTTTTTTTTTGAAAGAAATTAATACTTTTATTCAGCAAGGATGTGTTAAATTGATAAAAAAAAAGTGGTAGTAAAGATTTATATTGTTAGAAAATATTTCTATTTAAAATATATGCTGTTCTTTTTATTCATCATTGAAACCTAAAAAGGTATCACAGGTTCCAAAAAAATCAGCATTATTATAATGATTTCTGAGGGATCATGTGACACTGAAGACTATAAGTTGAAAATTCAGCTTTGCATCACATAAATTATATTTTAAAGTATATTAAAGACCATATATAATATACATTACACACACACACAATTTTAAATGTGTGTTTTCAAAAGTTGTTGTTTACATTTTTTACCCACAATCCATTGCATATCTCCCTTTTTTATAACTTTTCACATTTGAAACCGTTAGTGTACATCAGGTCAGACAGGCTGTGTATCATATATTATGGAAAATATTCACGGTAGGCAAATTGTCATTGGGTTCCTCGTCTAAAACCACACTATATTATTATTACCGTACAAGGTTTCGTAGGTGGTTCACGGATCACGGTGCTCGAGTCGTTAGCCACGTAACGTTAAGTGCTGAACATTGCTCTTCCATGTTTCTTGACACTTTCAACTGACAAACAAAAAAACAATAAATAAAGTGCAACGCTCAAAACATTAACTGGGACGAAAACGGGATTTAAAAAAAAACTGTACGCCTCTCTCTAAATGAGTAACGTTACTGCGCAAGTGCGCACGCATGCGCAACGAATAATGTATCATTTTACTGCTCAAATATTGCACGTTTATGTTTTCTTAAACACGTAGGGCTTATCTATTTCTGAAATAGACAGTATTATGTGTGCAGAAATGGATTATTAGTAGGCCTATTCCTGCATTGCACGTTCTCTGGTACATTTTCTTGTATTAAAACCACTCTTGGTGTGCCACGGCACGCGCCTTAATTTTAATTCAAACATAAACAAACTGATTTATTCTCTTCACAGCGAACAATGAGGGTTATGACAAACCTGGCAGAGAGAGGTCCTTCAGAGGGAAATATCAAGTTCCAGATATGAACAGGTAACTTAATGCTGCTATGAACTAATTTTGAGTTCAACGGCCTAATGGACTGTGTGTTATCCAAGCTGTAATAATGGATATAATAACATAATGACTATCTAGAAATAAAGATGTCTAGTATTATATACAAGACTATTTATATTTATTGCCATATAGACATGAACATGGTAGAGCATGTACACATTTGATGTATGTGTGTATACATTTCAAAGTGTTGAATTGTGCTTTTTAGGTAACGTAAAGCTCGTTTATTTCTGAATATGCCTGAATAGTTGACAGCAAGATCAGTATGTTTCTAAATGGCTCTTTGGTCTTGCTGTATCTTCTTTACTTTCAAAGTGATTCAGAAGAAGGCGTTCTTGTGGATGACTGGCTGACATCCAAACAAGTGAGTGCTTACTGTACATCCAGAACACTGCTTAGATTTGAATAGATTTAAGTCTGCTGTCTTACACTTAGATCTCTGAATCTTGTCTTGGAGATCATGTGAAGTGATTGCATTCTCAGAGCACAGTATGACATGCTGATAAACAGCAGTAAATATCTGTTAAGATGCCAGGTCTCAGGTGATGATGTCACATTCTGCCTCAGGATTGTGACAGGTGGTTTCTTCACAGGGCCAGCTGTCCTATTTTTTTGCAGCTAATGGTATATTATCTGCTAAATGTGTCCTACGGCACAAATACAAGGTGTTCTGCGGATAAAGGGACCTTACTACTAGAAATAGCCTTAACTGTGACAGGTTTGAGGTCTCTTGAGGATTGACCAGATCTTAAGTGAATGGAACTGCAAAGTCTTCACATCGCTTTAATAACTGAGAAGACTAGCTGAATAGAAAGTAGCAAAAATATTCGCGCCCCAGGACCGACGTTACCTACCCCTGCTTTAGATTATTAACGTTCTGAGCATGCTGTATTCCACAGATGTGAGATTTATTTAAAAATGCCAATAAGTATTCAATTGGATTATTTGACAGTATTTATCATTTTGCCAATAATTGTAATAATTCAGTGAGATTTTTGTATGCACAAAGAGTCTGATAACAGCCGGCGCTCCACGCGGAGATTTGATCTCACCATCATCGAGTCTGTCTGTGATTACATGAAGAAGTAGAAAAACTGAGACAAACTAAATCCAGAAGAACTGCGGCAATGTCTCTTGACGCTTGAAGAAAACTACCTGCAAAGCTACCAGAAAAACTATGTGCAAGCAAGTGTATCTGGACAAAAGCTGTTTAAAACGCAAAGGGTGGTCACACCAAATATTGATTTGATTTAGTTAATAGAAGTTAACTGATGTATAAAATCTATTTATGGGATTATTTTTGAAAGCATCCTCACTTTACAGCATTTTTACACAAGTGCCTAAAACTTTTCACAGTACTGTAGCTGTGAAGGTAGGTTTCTTCAAGCGTCTTGGAGACGTTGCCACAGTTCTTCTGGATTTAGTCTGTCTTAGGCCCTGTCCACACGGACACGGGTATTTTTATAACCGTGACTTTTTTTACGCGGTTCGGCCGTTCGTCCACACGAAAACGCACTGAAACCGAACATTTTTGAAAACCCCTGCCAGGGTGAGGATTTTCAGAAACGCCGGTTACAGTGTTGTCGTGTAGACAGTGAAACCGGGGTTTTTGCCTTGCGACGTCAGAGTGTGCGCCGTTATCAGCTGTGTTTGACATCAGATTTGCGCTTCTGATTGGCCAACGTGGCTTTAGGGTTAAGGTTTATATCACCGCCTGCTGGCGTGGCATGCTCTTGACCGCGCTTGATTGCGTGTTTTTACGTTTTCATGTAGACGGAGACCGAGCATGTGTGGACGGGATTTAAAAAAAAAACGCTGTAGGAAAAACTCCGGTTATAAAAATACCCGTGTCCGTGTGGACATGGCCTTAGTTTTTTCTGTTTCTTCATGTAATCCCAGATGGACTCGATGATGGTGATCAGGGGCCCGTTCTTTGTACGTTGCTAACTCAGTTAGCTGGATTTGATTGTTGACAATTTGTCATGATCTTGGATTGTTTGGTTCTTCGACGCTCATCCTGGACTTGCTGTCATAGCAAAAGGTCCGTAAGCTTAAAGACCCACTCCGATGAAAATAATGTTTTTCTAGGTGTTAACATGTTCTTGTGGAATTTTTCTGATGTTAGAGGACACACCTTGAGAAAAATAAGCTCAAAGTTGTATTTCTGAGTATTTCTACATTCAAATGGCTGTGAATCAGTAGCAGACGCTAAAATGCCGGCTAAAATAGACTGGAGTTGTGACGTAGTAACTCCACTGGGCGTCTCCACACGCGACGTCTTGGAGTGAAATAATGATCGGTGATCGGTGATAACTTTGATTAACTTCGGATAATAATAATTAACGTGCATATAATACTGTTGCCCCACCGGTATTGGGGGTGTAAGCTAGCGGGAGAGACAGAGCTCTCAGCAACGGGCAGGGGGAGGGTCGTCTCCGTGCCAACGGCTCCGCCCACAACGCAGAGGCGAATTGCTAAAGAGCTACTGCCGCTCTGCTGAAGCGAAGTCCCAGAAAACGGCACAGGTTTTGTGATTTTGGCTAAAAATGGCATAATCATAATTTAAAGACCACTGGGAATGTTTAAAAATAGCTCAAAATATGATCGGAGTGGGACTTTAAACCTGCTCGGGAGCAAGCTTATTTCATGTAAACAGAATTAGATTGCCACTTTTTAAGCGGCGTTGATACTTAAAATATGTCCCAGCCACTGCTACTTTATTACAAGGGTTCCTTACTGAACCAGAGGCAATTATAATGTAAAATAATAATATAAAATTAATTTGAAAATAATAATGTTGTGTAGTCTATATACTATAGTATAGACACCGCCAGTGATTGAGAGATTTATTTGTGATGGAATAATTGCTTTATAATTTTATTGGAGTCTTACATTCTTTACAGTTAATCTGAGCCGTGCTTTAATTGAGTGGTGACAGATATTATGGGAGTGGCTTGATGCAGCGCAGGGGATGCAGATTGCAGATAACTTGATCTTGACCCTTTAGAAACTTTAATTAATGCTGTCGCATAACAAATCTGCTTCAAAGATAAAATTAAATTAATTGCTAATTAGAACATTAAACAAAATAAAATGTAAAGCCTGTACAAATACTAGAAATTGGGAATCATGTAAAAAAAAAACCCAAAAAAACAGTGCACATTTCATTTATTTATAACTTTTATATAATTTTGGTCGCTTTCTTTATAAAGGTCTAAAAATTCGTCCTGTGTTTCGTCAGGTGTCTTTTTAAAATATATGATGTCATTACGTAGCTGTCTTGCCGCCAGCCAATCACTGCATTGCTGATCATGGTTTTTCGAGTATCGATATATCTGCCCTCTTCAGGGAACATACGAACACACAGTATTCTCAGACAATTTAATCCAGATATTTTAATAAAATCTGCAAATTTGTTTGAAGAACCAAATTAGCCAGAGATCAGTTATCACGATTAGAAGCTCTGGCATCTGTCAAATCATCTCAGATGTATTAAACGAGGTACGAAGAACGGACCCCAGATCTCCTTGTGGATCATAGGCTTGTTTTGGTTGTCAGACTCTTTCACAATTTCACTGGATTATTACAATTAATACCAAAAGGAATGTTTTGAAATGTAAACTGATATTTACTACTGACACACTACATCAAAATATATAACTGGCTTAAAGTTGCAGTAAGCCATTCTTGAAAAACGCTGTTGAAAAGTGGAACGGACCGAGCACCAAAACACTCTTGTAGCCAATCAGCGGGAAGGGGGCGTATACACTCATGATGGGCGAGGAGAGAGAGCTAAGTGCACAAGACAGACATTAGCAGAACGACTAAATTGCCAGGGGAATACAACTTTAAAAAGAAGGGTTGTGATCAGGCAAGAGGTAGGACCTACGTTAATATTGGAGAAGCTTGAGCCTGAGGTGCGAGAAGGCCTGAAAATGGACGTCGATGTTGCTTTATTTCTTCTCAATACGTGAGTAACGTTGGTTTTGCTGTGTTTCACAGAACGAAGATATGCTGTCGTTTGCTTGAATATACACTCTAGGGTTGGGCGATGTCTACCAATTTGGCATCAGACGATGTCTACAGTGAAACATCGCGATGGACGATGACATCGGGGGGAGGGGAGGAGGAGGGGGGTAATTTTCGTAATATTCGCATTTTCCACTAGATATTTTCCTCTATATCTCATCAGCAATTTCGATGTCGGCAGCTCTGCAGCAGCTGAGCACTAAGAGCGAATGTACAGTGATGTGACATAACTGGCAGATTCAAACTGGGTGCTTTCGCGCTATGGCTGGCGCTGAGCCAAAGACGGACGCGCTCAGCGCTTGTCATAGGCTATATTACAACTGTTCAGTGTTTTTAACCACATAATGTTTATTTTAGGTTTCAGACATTTAAATACATATAATCTATAGCAAAACAATACATTTATAGTTTGTAAAATACACAATGGTGTCTATGGAAGCAGCAATAACAACCCATTCAAATATATTTGACGACGGTTTTTATTCATATCAGAGAGACACAGTGTAGCAGTAAACAACTATAATGTCAACTCAATTTTTCTCCCAGTTCACCGGCCACTTATGCCGCGTTCCAGGCAACCTGTAACCCGTGTTTTTCCAACTCGTAACTGGGAGTACATCGTTCCAGGCAACCTGTAACCCGTGTTTTCCCAACCTTATACCCGTGAAAGTGCACTGGAACGGCAGTCAAACCCGTGACTTCCCACCCGTGAATTCGTACTAGATCGATGTACTCCCAGTTGAAAAAACACGGGTTACAGGTTGCCTGGAACGCGGCATCACTTTCATGTATTTCGGGAGAAACTGGTGAATTCACGCGCTGTTATAAATCCACCATCTCTGAACTGCGGCCCGAACACGGCGCCCATCTCAAGTTACAGATCAAGATAATTTATAAAGTTTTTTTAAACGACAAAAACTCACTTACACATATTTGAGAATCGGAATAGAAGATAGTTCATGACATGGTAAGCAACTTTGTTAATATTTAGAAATAAAAGCGCTAAATCTGTCATACAGCGCTATTTTGGCTGTGGTGAATCACGTGCCAAGCATGACGCGTCACCATGGAAACGGGACACACGATGTTTAGCCGATGCCGTCTAAACATCGTGATGTCTGTCAGCCATCACGATGGACGATGATATCGTCCATCGGCACAACCCTAATACACTCCCCTAAAGGATTATTAGGAACACCTGTTCAATTTCTCATTAATGCAATTATCTAATCAACCAATCACATGGCAGTTGCTTCAATGCATTTAGGGGTGTGGTCCTGGTTAAGACAATCTCCTGAACTCCAAACTGAATGTCAGAATGGGAAAGAAAGGTGATTTAAGCAATTTTGAGCGTGGCATGGTTATTGGTGCCAGACGGGCCGGTCTGAGTATTTCACAATCTGCTCAGTTTCTGGGATTTTCACACACAACCATTTCTAGGGTTTACAAAGAATGGTGTGAAAAGGAAAAAGAGCTCACCAAAATTGGACCGTTGAAGACTGGAAAAATGTTGCCTGGTCTGATGAGTCTCGATTTCTGTTGAGACATTCAGATGGTAGAGTCAGAATTTGGCGTAAACAGAATGAGAACATGGATCCATCATGCCTTGTTACCACTGTGCAGGCTGGTGGTGGTGGTGTAATGGTGTGGGGGATGTTTTCTTGGCACACTTTAGGCCCCTTAGTGCCAATTGGGCATCGTTTAAATGCCACGGCCTACCTGAGCATTGTTTCTGACCATGTCCATCCCTTTATGGCCACCATGTACCCATCCTCTGATGGCTACTTCCAGCAGGATAATGCACCATGTCACAAAGCTCGAATCATTTCAAATTGGTTTCTTGAACATGACAATGAGTTCACTGTACTAAAATGGCCCCCACAGTCACCAGATCTCAACCCAATAGAGCATCTTTGGGATGTGGTGGAACGGGAGCTTCGTGCCCTGGATGTGCATCCCACAAATCTCCATCAACTGCAAGATGCTATCCTATCAATATGGGCCAACATTTCTAAAGAATGCTTTCAGCACCTTGTTGAATCAATGCCACGTAGAATTAAGGCAGTTCTGAAGGCGAAAGGGGGCCAAACACAGTATTAGTATGGTGTTCCTAATAATCCTTTAGGTGAGTGTATACTCGTGTGTCATTTTCGTTTGTTCATTTTCGCATTATTATTCTTATTATAAGCCTGGAATGTCTAAACCGAGGAGGTTTAGACATTCCAGGCTTATAATAAGAATAATATAACTGTAATAATATAACAGTGTTTCTTATAATAAGAAACACTGCCTGTTTCAAGCAACGGCTCCCAAAGTATGTCCGAAAGTCCAAAGTAAGATAAGATACTCCTAAAATATGTTTTTTCTTTTGTTTCCCCGGCCTTTTAGTGATTGCTATAACCCCTTAATCTTGTCACAATTGTGATATATTAGTTACTTGGACTATCGTGTTATGTAGGAAGCTGTTCATGAAAACGGTGTTTGTTTTTTGGGATGGAAGGGATGAACATAGTAACACATTGTTTTCACTTATTGATGACATCATTCCCTTGGGCAGCAGGTACAGCAGATCCCGCCATAGTCGTTGCCTGTGTTGCATAGCGTGTTTGTGAATATGGGGGTGGAGGCATCAACATAGGGGTGTAATTAGGGGTGTGACGGTATTTATATAACCGTGAGACTGACGGTTATAGTTGAACACCGTCAATAGAACTCTATAACCGCCAAAACCGTGTTACTAAAATATTTCTTAAAAAAAAAAATGTATCATACATTTTTTAAATACTAATATTAGCTTACGAGGGAAACGGAGGCGGAGTTAGTGGTGCTTCGGAAGCTGCTACAGCTGGAGATGATTCGGGAGAGGTCTGTGGCCCTTTACCGATCAGAGCGCGCGCTGACACAGAGTAAAGCCTTGTTTATACTCGACGTGTCCGCAAGAACGGCAAGACCCCATTTCGCTTGGCTGTGTGCACGGCTTTTTTTTGTAACAGCGCGCGCGGCGCCTTATCCGAGGATTAACGATATCAAGCCGAATCTGCCCGAGCATGTACGTCTCACTGCACCGGCACCCAGTTTGCACGTCTAAATGGCAAAGTTCATTGCAAAGTTTTTTTTTGTTAAGGTTTTGTTTACTGTGTGTGATTCATTTAATGGAAAGCACATTCACTTCTAGTTAACTAATCAGTGTCTGGTCGTTCATTCAAACTAAGTCCTATAACAGACGAACCCCCCCCCCCCCCAATTCTGAAACCGGCACACCCCTAGGTGTAATCCTTTTGGGTAGGGGCGTGTTTGTTGTGGTGATTTCAAACATCAACAGCGTTTTACCAGAAATTGCTTACTGCACCTTTAAAACCATTTTTTTGTGTGAAAATACTAATGTCCCTTAGACTTTTACACAGTACTGGTATATGTGAAATATTACCACAAAATAGATTGGTAAACCAATATAAGAAGATATGTCTACATTACATAAGTTGGATAAGTTCTCGTTAGTTCAATAGCTTCCATTTTCAAATGAATGACTCATTAAGTGTTGTTTGGAACATACTTAAATTGAGGGTGTATTTCTCAGGGTCTCTTGGATACATCAGATGAAGAGCTGAACGATGACCTTTTGCGTAGCGATGATGAGAACGAAACTATGAGGTAGGGTGAACTTTTCCTCTTCCTGTAGCAACCTGGTCTATAGGTGAACTGTTGGATAAAGGTTGATTTTTGATGCGTCCCAGAGCCTTTGTTTCGACTAAGCTCTGCTCAGAGCAAACACTGTCGAAGCACATTGCACATAATGGGAATGTTGTTTTCAGAATGCCCTTATCTTGCTCTTTTTTTTTTTTTTTTCATCTGGCAAATTTCCAAACAAGAATTACGATGCTGTACTTAGAGAATACTGATTTCCCGACATGGCCAATAATCTTAATACTTCATTAAAATGGACATGTATCAATAATTTTTTTTGAACAGTTATATTTGCATTGTGGTACATTTGACAGGTTGTGTTTTCTTTTCAGATGTCAGGATGAAAGTGTTTCTAAACCAAAAGTGCAGGCGATTGCAAAGCCTTACCTCGTGTGTGAAACTCCACACCTTGCTGAAGACCAAACCATATGTCCTAAAGAAGAGCAGACAGAGGTGGACCCTGGTGAAGTTTTAGACATCGAAATCAATGCTCCTTCTGGAGATGAATTTCAAGTGAGTTACCCCTTTATCTCTTTAGATAGCATTGGTTTGTCGTTTTATTTTTTTCCTTCCCCTCCTTAAGCTCTTTCGGTGCTTTGGAATTGTCTCCCTTGAGGGAGGGAGGGAGTGACAGGGAGGTGAAATTAGATCTATTATCACTCTCTAGCAGTTTATTTGTCTGTGCCCTGACAAAGTTAGTGCTGACAGCTTGTTTGGTGGAAGGTAATGCCCCCCTGTTGTCTCCATGGCAGAACTGAGCTCTGACCTTGAGGCCCGCATCCCTGCGGAAAAGAACCTTTGTGTTGTAGGAGAGACTCCCCGCCAATTATCAGCCTCAGATAATGCATAGGCTTCTATCAAGCCGTAAACCAAATCTGATAATGTCCTGTGTAGGTGAAAAGATTATTGACCCTTTAAAAGATATCTGTGTGACTTAAATATGGAGGATATAACTGATACTCTTCTCTTATTTTCCTGTCCACCAGAGAAAGAGATTATCCCTAATAATGGTGTGATACGTGTTGTGAAGTCAATGTATCATTATTTCAAGGACGTCTAAGACATTGCTGAATAAAGGCTTGCCTTTCATTGTAGGAGGAGATACAATCTTTTCATAAGTGATTGAGAGCAATACAAAATAAGGTCAAATAAGCTGTCATTGGATAACCCAGAGTGAGTAATTCAATGGTAATGCTATTGAATATGTTAATCAGATACAGGGACAGCTCTATCCAAATGTCAGCTGATTAGATGTTCAGATGATTAATCAATAAAACATAAAGCCTGTGATGAAACACTGTTATGTTTTAGCAGGAAGTTGGTGACTACAGTGACCATCATCAGCAGGCCAACATAAAGATGGATTAAATATGGATGGTTTTGTCCACTTTACACATTAGGGCTCAACGCTAAGGATTTTTTTTACTGGTCCGAAGGGCCAGTGGTTCAGATTTTTACTTGCCCTGACAAAATTTTCACCGCAAAAAAGTAATTAATTAATTAATTCAGTTAAAATAGTTATTGTTTTCATTGTGTTTGACACATGAAACCTTAATAAATAATGTTATGACACCAAATTTCAGATACCAGTGAAATTTCACAATTCTCGATTCCAATTTTGATATCACAGCAAAAACTACTTGCTTAACAAATATACATTTCATAAATTAAGAAAGAAAAGCTAACAGTCAGTAATAAAATAAGAAAAAATAATAGCAATAGGACAACTAAATACAATAGAACAAACATACAAATGAATTTAAATAGTGCTTCTCAGGTTGGTCTAAAGTCTCACACACCGTGCGAACACCGCACGTTCTCTTTTGTGTCTTCTTTCACTTGAATATTTATACTGGCAAGGCTTAAAAACGTGCAAATGATAAACTTTTGTGACGCTGCAGCACTGGTCCGATCAGGCAAGGACAGCTACCTCAACCATCATTGACACTGGCCCCGGGCCATCGGGCGGTGCTTTTTGTCGAGCCCTGCTCGTGCAGGAGTAAAAAGAGTTATTTTATGTTTTGGTATTTCAAAAGAGAAGGTGAATTTAAAGTACATAGACGCCAGGCCTACTAATTACAAAATTAATAATTTGAAGGCGAAAAAAAAAATATGGTTCCAAAGTTTGTGGTCTGGTCAGTAATTTTTTTTTGTTGTTGAAAGAAATTGTATTCAACAAGCATGCATTAAATGTGTCAAAAGTGACAAAGACTTTTACATTGTTACAAAAGATGTCTATTTCAAAATCAAATAAATGCTGTTTTGAACTTTGTATTCATCAAAGAATCCTGAAAAAATACATTACAGTTTCCACAAAAATATTAAGCAGCACAACTGTTTTCAACATTGAGAATAAAAAGAAAAGTTTCTTGAGCACCAAATCAGCGTATTAGATGGATACGTGAAGGATCATGTGACACTGAAAACTGGAGTAATGATGCTGAAAATACAGATACATTACATTTTAAAATATATTTAAATACAAAACAGGCAATTTAAATTCAAATGAGTGCAGCCTTGATGACCCTTGCAAGAGGCATCATTAAAGGGGTCATATAATGGTACATGCACTTTTACAAGTTGATTGTACTGAAATGTGTGTTAGCAGTGCCTGTACACAACCATCATATAATGATAAAAATCCATCCAGTGGTTTTGTTTTAATCTCCTTATATGTTTTCCCCTGCCTCAAATCGAGCCGTTCGAGCCTGTGACGTCACAAGCTCGCACGCCCCTCCCACGATTGTTGATTGACAGGAGCGTTTCAACACAGACCCGCCCTCGCTCATGAGGGAGCTGTCAATCATAGTCTGCGCGGACCGGCGCGATATGCTAGAGCACTGTCTATGAGCAGAATGGCGTCTAAGCGATTGTGGTGTTCTGTTCTTGGGTGTAATAACAAACACAGCAGTCATTTTAATGTTCCTAAATCCGAACCGCTGAAGACGCAGTGGCTGTGTTTGTTTTCGAAGGGAATATTCCCCACAAGCAACGTTAATGCTTTCATGTTTGCGCGAATAATTTCACACACCAGACTGCTTTATAAACGAGGATCAGTATAAAGCTGGATTTGCTAAGAAGCTGCTCATGAAAAAAGGATCGGTACCAGATATTCGTGTTCCTGCTGAATCTCCAGAAGAACGGAAGTGAGTGTAACGTTTTATTAAACTTTATATTAATATATTAATCTTTGCAAATCGCTAGCTGCACGCTTCACAATGAATGCGTCTAAGGTTTACACTCAGGGTACATTACGGCATGTTTTCTATGTGATGTTCTCAATATAATTCATAATCCCACGTTTATACTGAACAACGCGTTATGGTTATTGTGTTACAAACGGTGTATGCACAGAACAGAGAGGCGGGGTGAGCAAAGCTCATTATCATTTAAAGTCATATGCACTGAAACGGCGTGCTGAAAACAGAGCTGTTTTTGACCAGGTAAAATAAGTGTTTTCTTACAATACTAATGAGAATTTTTAATTAAAGTATATTACAAACTTTTAATTTAGACCCTAAAGAATCATATTAGCTTGTACAAAAATGGCATTATATGACCCCTTTAAAAAAAATTACTGATCACAAACTTTTGAATGGTAGTAGTGTTGTTGCTGGGTTTTTTTTTTTTTTTTGCAAAGGATTGTATTTCACACTTGAGATCTGGATGTTAAAGGTGCAAAGTAATTTCTCCACTTAATAAAGTTTAAACCTAATGAAATTACCTACCTTGTGGTGCCTGCCATATTGAGCATCACATGACAAGCCAAATACTGCTAACTTTATCTTTGTAACCCCATATTAGCTGACACTTTCATTAGTAATGGGTCTCAAGTACACCTGTGGGTAAATAAGGTATTTCTGTTATGATATTGACAACCAAAAACTTTTGCGCTTTTGCCAGTATAAAGTCCAAGTCCACTTTTGTAACAAATGTCATGTCTTGTCATCTGCCAGCCTAACCATTTAGTTTGCTAAATAGATGCTGATATCTTAAATCTTCAGCTAATTGGATCCGTCTGTCACCTTTGACCTACCGCTCTATGTAGTAGCAAGAAGCTGTTAGCCTAGACTGTAAACATAAACATACACCTGCGGTACAGATGGTGTCTGCTGTTAGGTTTACAGTCTCTGTGCACAGAGTGTTAGCCTCCAATTGTGGCTCTGAGCTGCATTGTTTGTGTCAGGAGTAGAGACACAAAAGGGACCGGGGGGCTTTTTTTTTTTAAGCTAAGAAGGGGTTGTGCTTGTGGGGGCTGGGATTCCCATCGGCACTCTGGTCACTTCTCAGTTTTGAAATGCAAGCTGACATAATTTTAGCTCTGGAGCCTATTCAGCAGTTTTCTTTAATGCTTGGTCATGCGCTATTCTAGCTTTACAGAGTAAGGTAATCCAATGGAAAATCATGTTGTTTCCTGTTAATTTTGTTATTTTGTAAAAAAAAATGTTCTGGGCTTAATTTGCTTTTTTTTTCTGTTTGAGTGCTTTGTTGGCCAAAACTGTAAAAAAAAAACTATTTTGGAAGCGATAAAGAGAACCTAACCTTTACAACTTTCAGATGTAGAAAATAGAAAAAATGAATAAATGGTTTTAAAACAACCATTTCACTCGCACCATTCGACTCTTGATCTAGTGCACACCATGCACTGTACATTTCCAAGTATAAAAACCTTAGGGGCAGCTCTAGCAAAGCTCAATTGACATTTCAGTTTATGTTACAAATGTAATTTGCATTTTGTCAGAAGTTATGACCCTGTGCAGCACCCTATTTCCATTAAAAGGATGTGCTCCCTACCTACTGATTGGAGATGTCACCCGAAACCATTCTGTTACGCAGAGCAGTGAAATTGATTGTGACACATAGTGTGAAGGAAATAATTGCTGATTCATAGCCTGTTGAGAGGAAGACAGGTTAAAATGGAGGGTTCGATATGATGCTTGTTGTATAGATTTCACAACCACCATTGCTGACCGTTAGTGCGGCAATGGCTCAGGTTTTCAGTGCTGGTCAAGTTCTTCAGCAGTTTATGTACAGTTTTGTCACCATTCATTTTATGGCAGGGGTGATCTGTGAGCAATCTACATCACATCAGGATGTTTTATTTAGGTTCTTTTTCTTTATGTTTTGTGGTTGTTTGAGAATAGTGCAGAGTGGAACCGATCGACTTGAAGCAGGGCTGCTTTGGTAAACAGGGATCTTCTGCTTTGAAATGAAAGACCTTGGGGTTAATAGACAGACAAGAGAATGGGGGATTGATACACACTCCATACTAACATAATCAACACACCCCCAGTCCCAGCAGACCAGCACTCAATGGGAATTTATGAATTTATTAAACATAAAATGCCTATCCTGCCAACTATTTGCATGTATTAACTTTAGTACATGTAATTGTGCATTTTCATTGGCAACTGCAAGAATGAGCGTGTGTATGTATAGATTAAAAAAATGTTTTGGTCTTTTTGTCAAGCGAGTATGTGAGCTTGGTGAGTTTGCTTTACGAAATTATTTCAATCATCAAGGGTTGTTGCTCCTCTTACTGTTGTTGATATTTGGATTATGCAAAATAACTTGGCAGTTTTCCACTTTGAGTCAATCATGCGAAATTAGCTTTGTGTTTTGCTTTGGATTTAGCATCTCTCATGTGGTAAAAACATCTTTTGCATTAGACGATTACTGTAAAGCCCTATATAATATTTAATTAATGCAAAAGACAGTGGTTGCACATTCTGATAGCGCTGCGGTATTGTTCTAAACATGTCCCTCTAATTGTTTAATTGATGATGAAGAGAACCCTCTCCCTCTTCCCTCTCGACTCCATGACGAATGCTGAATGAAGCGTTGCTGGTGTCGGATCGGCTGAAACTGCTCATTTAACATGTCAGGAGTGAGTAGAGTGAGTGTAAATTATGCATAGCTCCACATTAGCATTATGTCATCTGCAAAAAGCTGACTGGAGTTGCAGATGTCTTTATTCGCTCTAACGTAAACTCCTCTGTAGTGCCTCAAAACGGCACACCTGATGCTGATTTTATATCTTCCAAGGTTGCCTTTTGAGATTGCCTTATAAATATTGCTACATTAACATCTGGCATATTAAATGGACAGATATTTATCTCCAAATTTCTTTCATGTAAAATGTAGTAATACAATATCTCCAAAAAAACAGTCGTTTTTCATATTTTGCATTTGTTTTTATTTTATTTAGAAAAAGTTAAGTCACAGAAAGTTGTGAAATATAATTTGAATGATAAAATAATATAAATACAAAGTGTATAATTAGTATAAATGGATCTTATTTTTCTAATCATGCTCTCTTCACTTTATTGGCTGTGACTCTTTGAGCAGTTCCCCTCTGACACATTTGTATTTGTCTGTAAAAATGTTTCAGGTGGTTGCTCACACCAGAGGTTTTAAGTATTAAGGCCCTCTCTTTGTCTTTCCCTTTCTTTACCTTTCTGTCTCTCTTTCTATGTTCCCTTCAGCCCCTGCTCTTTCTATCCTGAAGTCACGGTAATCTGTGATCATGGCATTAATAGACACAGACAGGCGGAGGCGAGGTATCACAGCCCCTCCTTCCTCTCTTTGCAGCACGAGTGGCAGCCCTATTGTCTGCTGGCGTCGTTGGAGTAAAGTCCTGAATTGCCCCGCTTTATTCAAATGATATCACATTTGATAAAGTCATCTCTCAACGAAGAACATCATATAGCTCTGACCCTATTGTAACAGGTATACAGTATCATTAAACACTGCTTTTAGAAGATGTAATCAAACCTGGTCTTTTTGCACCCGCTCGCACCCCTCAGGGGAAGTACGTTCCACCCACAGACCAAACCCTTCAGAGTCCTGAGTCACACCCTAGCTCTCTCTCTTTCTGAGCCCCCACAACACTTCGAGCCAATCGGCTCCTTCCCCAGGACCAGAAGAGCCCTCTTTCGGCAAGGTCAGTCTCAGGCCTGCAGCCGCTTTCTGCCTGAGGGCTTCGCAAATTTACTTTCATTTCATCAAGCTGTTATTGCTGTGAATGGAATAATGAGCTGATAAATATTGCTCTGGGTTTAGATTTTTGGTTTGCCATTTCGTCTCAACATTTATTGACTTTTTCTAAATTAGGGGTATTAATACTGTTCATATTAATAATGCAGTTTAATAAATTAATTGACATTTATTATTAATACAATATGTATGTTTATATTATTGTGTTATTATTGATAATAATAATGCTATTTTAAAATATTTTAATGATTTATTATTGTTGTTGTGGTTTATCAGCAATAATTTTCCAGAATACATCATACTTTAATAATAATAGTAATAATAATTCATTATTATTATAAATATAAATCATTATTATTCTTGTTTTTGTCAATGATACAAATTCCCAAATACATTATTAATAATATAAAATATTTATTATATTCATTATTGTCAGTAATAATTATAATACAATTCCAAATTACATTATATATTTTAATAATAATATATGCTTAAATATTCTAGTCATTACAGTAAATAACTGCTTTCTTGTTTATTAAACTGCAAAGCTCCTTATTCATTGGAATGTTCTTTAATAGCTTGTAAGTCCATTTCCTGTCTTCAATGGAAGTTAAGGTGTCTGTACCGAAGTAAGTGTCAAATAGGCATTATCCTTTTCTATTGCAGTGCCCTTGATGTCTATACAAAGCCTTGCCCGGCCTGCTGTGGTTCCCTTGAGCATCCAAGGGAGTAGCAGCTGCTCGCTCAGTGTGTGTGTGTGTGTGTGTGTGTGCGCTCACAGACAGTGCTGTGTATATGTTTTCTACTGCTATTAATCATGAGTGCCCTGGCTAAACACTGTTTGAGTTGAATCTGTAAACATTGATAGGCGTCCTTGTGCAACTGGAAAGGTTTGATATGGGCTTTAGGCACATGTTTATTTCATTTCTAGGGAGGAGGGGGACTTAATGCTCAATAGGATGTGAGGTCACGGGCTTGGTACATATGCCCCAGCATCAACATTTCTATTCAGTTGAAGTCTTATTCATTATAATATGTCAAAATATCATTCCTAAATATCTTTTCCTCAAATTAGTTCTGCTCTACACATTAGATGTCAAGAAATGAGTTTTTATCAATTAATCTGAACCTGTAATCCTGTTTTCTTTTAATCAATCAACTTGCTACTTTCCATGAAGTCCAAAATCATTGGTCGTTGCCTCCTTAAAAATGGCTTTATAAATGTGCACATTTGAAATGGTTGCACGGGCTGCTTTTTTTAGTAAAGGAGAAAATTATCGTTCGTTTCTGCTTTTTAGCTGCAAGGTCTTGGGTGTTTGACCAAGCACACTTGTCTGTTCTTCAAAAATTGTTTTCCAAGCCGGTTATGTTCATGTGCTCTGGTGGTGTGTATTTTTCCACTCACAAATGTGAATCTCAATCGAGTGGTGCACTTCAGAGAGCAACTCAGCCTAAGCCAATCAGCAGTGTCGCTGGGCCAAGGCTTGGTATGATGCCGTTTAGAATGCAGGTGACAAAATGCCCCCCGGAAACTTCCATTTGCCAGTGGGCATCTGATTAATCACGATTATCATACCATTATCATACAATCACACCCTAATCGTACATGCAGGGTCCCATCTGTGGTGTGTGTGTGTGTGTGTACGGAATATTTTCTGTGTAGAAAGGTGCTTAAATATTAATCCTGTCTATCATTTTAAACTTCATTTTACAACTGCATTGAGTATTCCATTGAATTGAAATGGATGAATTGCCTCCAGTGAAAGATCTCATTAATTCCATTAATTGCAGGAGAGAATGGGTTGGCTGCTGTTTGTTTGCACTGGCTGAATGACAGCTCTGATAGTGAGTGAGGCAGATAAAGGCTCTTTGCTATGGATCAGTGGATTGCCCGCAAGTTTTTAATTCAGTGATGTCAGAAGTCACTTAAATGGCTGTTGTGAAAAGAAAAATATCAGACCGCTGTCTTGTTAAAACACATCACAAATAATCCAGGTCATAGAAGTTCAGTTTAGAAAATGATGCACTTTCTATTCAGCTCCGTTTTGATTTTGGCTGCAGATATATTTCTTTTTTCTTTTCTTTTTTTGCATATTATAATATTTAGATTATTAAATAGTTACCTATCCTGCAATAAATTATGCAGAAAACTCCGAAATTATTTTTAAGTGAATCATTTTGCCCTCATTTGACCTTCTTCAGCAGTAGCCCTACAGCACTTTTTAATTTAGAGTGCACTGAATATAAACATCCCTCTTATGACTCTCTGATTCCACAACAGCATCTCTCCTTCAGGAAGGAGCCCCAGCGGCATGACCGTCTTTCCTCTCGATCTGTGCGGTTTCAATGGCAATTCTAATACTGAGAGTGGAAGACAACAGGCAGAGCATGATTCTAATGAAACATCCTCCCATTGTCCTCTAAATCATCTCCGTTATTGAATGCAGTGCAATCCACACCTGGCTCCAACCCTGGAGAGATTCGGCTGCCTCTATCTCTCCCTCTCCTTCCTGCTCCGTTGCTCTATCTCTCTCTCTCTCTCTCTCTCTCTCTCTCTCTCTCTCTCTCTCTCTCTCTCTCTCTCTCTCTCTCTCTCTCTCTCTCTCTCTCTGTAAATGCAGGATTAGCCATTGAAAGAGCATGCTTGGTTATCAAATTCATACAAACGGCTTTTGCTTTTGTGTAGTGCTTTTAATTAAATCCTACTGGGGGGCTGGAACTGACCTTTTGAGTGGAGAACTGATTAAGTGCACAATGGCCAGTTATTTCTGAACCACAGTCTGTTGCATAGAGCTACTGATTAACTTTCTGTTTAGGATGACTTGGCTTGAATCTCATTCACACACAGGCCAAGGAGAGGAGAAAAAAAAAGGAGTAATCAATTTTGGTTTAGAATGTAGATTAAGAACGATAGCATCAGGTAATTAACACGGGTAAGGGTGGCATTTTTGTATGTGAAGTACAGTGAAAAAGGGCTTATTTGAGAACCGAGGTGGATATTTAAGAGGATAAAGGTGAAATCAGGGTGGTTAGCTTTTATTTGAAAGGATTAATTTGATTTATATGATTTATATTGAGGAAATATGATTGTTATCATGCCCCTGAAAAGCTCTGTGCAATTATGTCAGATGTGCGTAATCATAATGGCAAGGCTGCCAGCAAAGTTTCCTCTAACATTTTAAATCTCTCCTTAAATGTGAGCATACTAAAGACAATCATTGTACTGTATGTTGTCTTGCCAAAACAATAAAAATAATAATTAATTAATAAAAATTAACATAATAGGACGTTTACCATTATTTCAGTCTTCAGTGTCACATGATCTCTTAGAAATCAGTCTAAATGCTGATTTGGTGCTAAAACCCCCCATTTATTATCATTATGAAACTTTTTTGAATTCTTTGATAAATAGAAAGTTCAAAAGGACAGAATTTATTTGCAAATAGAAATATTTTGTAGCATTAAAAATGTCTTTTATAAACTGTATACAATATAAACTGTCACTTTTCAACGATTTAATGCATCCTGTTTAAATAAAAGAATTAATCTATTTTTTAAAAATGAGACTGTTCCCAAATGTTTAAATGGTTAAATAACAATGCTTATTAAAAATATACTTTTATTTTCTACATTTTCTCTATTTTATTTATTTATAATATTTAAAAAATATATAAATATAAATTCTTATTTTATCATTTTTTTCCCTCTTCCTTAATTTGCTTTAGAGGTGATCAAATTACAAAGAAACCTGCAGAATAATTTTGTTTTATTTTCTTCATAGTGTCTTAAAGTAAATGCCAGAGATTTATAGATGTTGATGTACTACTGTCATTTATTTTTTCATGCACTGTGGTCTACATGGATTGTTTAATGTTTATTTGAATAAAATGTCAGAATATGTGTTTTTTGGTGATCAGTTGTTGGTGTTTGTCTGTATTAGGTTGGATCTGACTTGCGAGAGGGTCTCTCTCCTCAACCCTCTGGGCATCATCTTAAACACTCCTGCAAGGGACAGCCTGCCCCAGAGGAGACACTCACCAGACCCTGTCGCCGTCCTGGTGAGACCACATATCCCAACTGCATACAGTGCTCCAGACGGTTGAGCAAACACATCCGGTCTCGGAAGGTGTATGCTTAGATGTGCACACTCTTTTCTTATCTTTTTTTCTAACCGAACCATCTGTTACCATGCTGCTCTTACAGTTGGGACACTTTAGAACCCTGTAACCTGAATTTATACACTAATGTTTAAAAGTTTGGGGTCAGTATGATTTAAAAAAAAAAAAATCATTTAGCAAGGGCACATTAAATTAATGACACGTATCAAAGACATTTATAATATTACAAAGGATTTCTATTTCAAATAAATGTTGTTCTTTTAAATTTACTATTCATCAAAGAATCTTAAAGCTGCAGTCTTTAAGCTTTAGCTTTTTTGGGTTAAAAATTATCCAAAATAAATATTTGAGAAAATACATAACCAGCCAGTGTTCAAAACTATCTGCTTGCCTTTGCTCGATTCAAAGCGGTAAGCTTGTAATAATGTTTTTAATTCCAGTGGTACTGGTGGATTTCCGCGGGAGATTCGAGCATGTCTTTGCGTCATTACGTCACATCTGTACACATAAAGGAGTCTCGGCTAGTAGGCTATATTGCGAGTGAGGATGCTGGAGGTGGAGATTTATAGCCTTTTCTCACAGCACTTGATATAATTTAACTTATCAATTTGATGGCGGATCCAGAAAGGTTCAAACAACAATCACCAGTGACAACAGATTCACCCGCTGTAAAATGCAAAAGACTTCGGAGTGGCTACAGAAAAAAAGAGACTGCAACCGGACCCATGCGAAAACAAGGATACATATCGGAAGGACATTACATGTAGTCACGCAATACTGACGTTGTTAACATTAACAATTTGAGAACAAAGTATAATTTGCACGGTTTTGCCTGATATGATAAGCGATTTTTAGATTTAATCAGCGCGATTTACTGCAATGTCAGAACCACAACAAAAGTGGATGTTGCTTACTTTTTCAGATGACATTTTACGGTGAAAATTATTATGTTGGTCATAAGGTTGCAAAATTCTGGGAATTTTCAAAGTTGAGGGTTGGCTCTTCATAGGGAACTTAAATATAGTTGAGGAAAGTATATTTTAGCATAATCTTGACTAAAACAAACAGATGCCATTCAAATACACTTGAATATCCATGCCATTCCTCAATCACATGCACATAGAACACTTGAGACCACACCCCCTACTGGCACTGTGCATGCCTCCATCACATGTACAGAAGCCCAAAGCACAAGACTATTGAAGGCACACATTTGAGCCTGTGGACTAAACAAAGTGAAGTAAGTTTTGATGATATTATGGGGAAATATATTTATTAAATGTTTAAATTGCAAATATCACATACAAATGTATTCATCTAGTAGCAATGCTGATAAGTTAGATGCTAAATAAGCTAGCACAACTTTATTTACCACATAAGGGAGATGCTAACTACCTCATGTGGCTGTTTTTCTCTGCCTCCTGCAATATGTTTTCAAGATCATTCCAGTTGTTTAGCTAGCCTTACTATTTATGTATCTGTTCATGCCATTGCATTAGTATTCTTACTAGGGTTGGGCCGATGGACGATCGTCCATCGTAATGGCTGACAGACATCACGATGTTTAGCTGACACTAAATAGTAGTTTTAAATTTATAGTTATTTACACTGTCTCTGATATGAATAAAAACCGTCGTCAAATATCATTTGAATGTTTTCTTATGACTTTTATATTTATGCTTGGATATGATACAATGATCGATTACATTACAATGAATTCCCAGTTAGTTCCCTTAAATTCCCATTAATTCCCATTATTCCCAAGGAAAGTTTCTAATATGGAACATTTCCAAAATTTCCCAGCTTTACTTCCCATGGAAATTTACGGGAAACTTTCCGGAAATTTACCAGAAATTTTCCGCCCCTTTGCAACCCTAGTTGGTCATACTTCCAAAAGGAATAATCTGTGATTCTGAATGCCAGTATCCACAACGGCGCGGTGACTGACAGCTGCACACTCTACTCAAACATTGTGTTCATCCGCGCTGTGCCGTGTCAAAGTACAACTCACGTTAAGTTGATAATTCCGCGAATGACTGCAATTGCAGATTTCGAACAGAGATGGCGACAAAGAGGAAAAACTCCGGACTGCAGCTTTAAAAAAAAGTATCATGGTTTCCACAAAAATACTAAGCAGCACATAATGTGAATTAGATATATGCATGCATTTACAATGTTTTGAATTACATAGAAATGCCTATTTGCCTCTTTGACCTTTGCTCCATCCTCAACACCTGCTGTATGCGGTCAGACACCCAAGGTGGAAACAGAAGTAGAGATGTCACATTAGATCAGCGGAAATATGGCAATATGGCACCCGCATGTTCACTTCCCCTCTTTTTTTGTCTTTGTTTCACCCCTCCTTCAAAGAGCCAGTGTTCCCAGGACAGCATATGTTTGATCAACAACACTCTGCTTCAGTCTTGGACACTAATCCGCTCCTCGCTGGACCTGCTCCCATGGGCTCCATTCATCCTCCAGGATATGAGAGTGACCCCTGGAGGCCCAGTCCAGCTTTGCAGGGTCTCACGGATCTGTCAAAGTCTGGGTCTCCCCACCGTGGCCACTACTCTCTCCCGAAAAATCCATCTGCTCTGTCTGGCTGTCCCTTTTCTGTTCCCTCTGGACCACAAGCACAGGTAATATTAAAGGATGTAGCATAATGACCACTCCAATTTATGAGACGACTCTGGCAATTGTGAATCGAAAGATTAATGTACGCCTTATATAGGCTGTTTAACCTCTTGTGATGCTTAAGGTATTTTTGCCCCATAAATACTCTTTAGATCCTTTACTTTATCTCTAGGTGTAGTGTACTTCTCATAATTAAATACCAAGTGCGTATTTGCCCTATTTATAAGTTTTGTTGGAGCTGTGGCCTAGTTTGTGTCAAAAATGCCAACAAAAAAACCCTGCTAATATCATGTAAATACAATTTTTAATGTCTACTCTAAATACATGAATGCACTTCAAAGTATAAATTTGGATGAATAAGGGTAAGTCTGTTTGTTCTCATGAACAGATGGACCCATAGGCTACGCTGCCCTCTAGTGTTTTTAGGCAGTTTTGGGCAATTACTCTGTTTCCAGTTTGGCTTCATTAGGCTGAGGCAGAGCTGGATCATTTCTACATCAAGGTCATTACATTTTGCTTACTGTTGGCCTTTTTCTTAAACTTATCTATACACACACACTGATAAGATGACCCCAGTATTATTTGTCATCCTTGAATCTTTATTTATTTGTACGCCATTGAGTTGTGGAGCTGACCATGTTTATATGATATTTTATTTATATGTGTTGATTCTCACATTGAGTATTGTAGCTAATTTTACAGATTTTATTTCCATTTTAATCAAGTTTCTTTTTCAAAGTATGCCGCAATTCAATTGAAATGTCATCAAACAACAGCTCTTAGATTGGAAGTACTATAATGCCCTTTGTCTTAAACTGTGTGGCCAATCACAAAGCAAATCACAGTGTCAATCTGCCTTCATTAGTAGTGCCAGGGAATTGTGTTGTTTAAAGCTGAAACTCATTTAGTTAATTTTAGTTAGATGTATAAAGAATTAAATGACTACAAATTTGAGTTTTTTAATGCTGCACTTGACTAAGGTAAGATAGTTAGGAAGATATTCTGTAAAGGAATATAGTTTTTGATCTTTTTTGACTCTACTGTTAAAAAGTTTGGGGTCATCATTTATTTGTTAAAAAATAAAGTATAACAGCAATATTGTAAAATATTACAATATTATATATATATATATATATATATATATTATTAATAATAATAATTATTATTATTAAGGTAATATTTTCATGTGAAAGCACATAAATTATTTCAGTCTTCAGAGTCACATGATCCTTCACAAACCATTCTAATACGCTGATTTGGTGTTCAAAAAACATTTCTTATTATTATCAATGTTAAAAACATTTGTACTGCATAATTTCTTTGTGGAAACTGATACATTTTCTTCAGGATTCTTTGATGAATAGAACGTTCAAATGAACAACATTTATTCATGATGGAAATCTTTTCTGACACTTTTGATCATTTTAATGCATTCTGACCCCACACTTTTGAACTGTAGTGTGCTTCTAAGATGTATCTTTTATTGGTAAAGGTCATCCTCCCATTTATTCACTCATCGTGTCTCTACGTGTAAAATTTTGATATAACTTTACTAATCCAGCAAGCCTCACTGGCTGAGCTTTTATTACCAACTGCAGCACATCTCTAATAACAGCCTCCATCCTACTCAGAAACCTGCTGTGCTGGTAAGAGCTGTTGCCAGGATGGTGCAGAGTGCCAAGCCAATGGCTGTTGCCAGGGGGATGCCCATTGCTGCAAGGCAGCCAGCAAGTGCCAAGTCTAAGATATCTGCCAAAACTCCGCCAGCACCAGGGATGGTGGGAAGAAATGTGGGTCAGAAGGTCAAGGTGAAGCCCCAAACTCCTCCAGCTACTCAAAAACATCCCGCAAAGCTGCTAAACATGACAAACAACAAAGAGGTCAGTGTGATGTTTGTGACAGTCACAACTTTATAAAAAGAAAACCTTGTTGAATAAGACATTAGCTGTGTTGTAATGTTTAGCATCATTTCACAGTTTTTGAATCAATGTGTTTGAAGGCTAGGAGTCTCTCTCTCATTTTCTCTGGACTTTGATATAAATGTGTGTGGTAATAGAGCCTTTCACCCCCATGCTCAAGGTCAGGCAGTCTGTGTGAAAGCTGTTCATTAGACCAATTATTACCTCTAACAATGCAGTCAGGAGGAAATCAATAGCCACTGTCAGGGCTGTTTCAAAGCCTTGCTCTGAAAATCAATCAGTCCAGCTTCTATCTGCATTCTCCTCCTTCAGTCATGTTCAGACAGCAGACATTTGCCAATATCAGCAAGGATTTTTGTTTGAAAAAATGCTTTAATTATATTTAGCAGAATGTCTGCGCCTAAAGCAATAACAGAAAACGAGCAGTTACACCTTATAGTGATTTTCTTTTTAATGAAGTGTTCATTATAAAAAAATGTACTAATAAATGTTTAAGCTTGCTGTGATTATAGCATTGAGTTGTTTACTTGTTTAACTGGTCTGTTTTGTTATCCTCAGCATGATGAGGTGTCCTACAGGCAGAGGCTGAAGAAGCAGATGCGACTGAGGGAGCAGGTTATCAAACATAAGGAATGGATGCGATCTATGCGGGCCATAAACGAGAAGCATCTGCTTCTGGAGCGCTTCCAAACTGATAGTTCCACTGGACACTGGAACAACAACCAAAATCAACAGAAACAGCCGTGCATCCTGAATTTTTGCCCTCAAAAGGTTTCGCACCAGCAGCCCTTCCATAATCCCCCTCGCTGTCTCGTTCCGGAGCGCCAACCGGAATTCCAGTCTCTGCCTCCACAGCAGCACCAGTACCAGCTTTTAGCACCCGCACTTCAGCCGCCATGGCAACGAGCTCCACCGGCTCGAGGGAATCCATCAGGCCGTGCAGCAGAGATGCAGCATAATCAGCCTCATCAGCGGGGCACAGACAGGGTGATGTTACAGGGGATGGAGCAAATCCCAAATCAGATGAACCAACAGTACAGTAATGACGAGGCCCATGCAGCAGATCCGCAGGTAGTTCGGCAAGGAGGCAAGAGGATATTGGAGCAGAGAACTTCTGAGGGGCCTGGTCCCACCAAAATTACAGTGGTCAATCACTTCAGCCCAGGTGTAAGTACTGTACTTCCACATGAATTACCACATATAACTGCTACTTAGGCATTCATTTGTCAATCTCAAATAACTCTCACAAGTGCTGTGATTCGAGATTTAGAGATATTGGCTTTATTATAGGCTGTTACTTACAACAATACAGTTTATTTTGAACTGTCAGATTAGATTACTGATTACCGGTACTTACAGAACCGATTTTTAAATATTGTTTTATTTCTGCACCAGTGACACAATAATAACTAAATAAACATTAAACCACAAAAAGTATGCATTATGAATGTTTTGATGATAATGATGATATTGTTATTTTTTGTTGTTGTTAACAACAATAATTTACAATGCACATGTTTATATTTTAATGTGATTATTATTATTATAATTATCATTGTTATTATTATTGATGATATTATTACTATAATTATTATTGTTATTATAATTATTATTAAAATATTGATAATGCATATGTTTTTATTACTGTAGTCTAATCATTTTTATTTAGCTTATCTTGCTGTACTGTATGTCAAGCATTTCTGTAACAAAAGCATAAATGGCTGTTATGTAAAGTTAATTGTTTTTAAGTTAATTTTTGCAAACAAACATTACAATATTAAACATGTTTACATGTTCAGTGAATTAAATAAAATACGTAATTTCCAAACTGAATTAAGAAATAAAATCAAATAAATGTAATATATTATATTAAGTATTGAAATAATCGTTCTCCTCCTTTTCCAGTTTGATCACTATTTTTTGCTAACTTTTTAGCATGTTAATACATTTTGGTGCCGTTTCCACAGTATGAATTGCATGTCCATATATTATTGTATGGCAATATGCACATGAATATAGATGTAAAAAAAAATTCCCTTCTATCATTCCTCCTTCCGAAACAATCTCCTTAATTCACCCCATATATGAATTCAATCTTCCCCATGCAACATCACACAACGTTCTCCTTTCATCTCTGTCTTTCCTGTGTAGCCGCCCTTTCTCTCCCTTCTTTCCTTTCCATAACCTGTCCTGAGACGAGAGGCACGCGAGCTTTGGAGGCCGATGAAGATAACAGGGTGTCAGTCTTAATAGAGGTTGTGGTGGTGGTGAGGGAGGGGGAGGGGGAGGGGGGGTTTCTTTGCGGAGAAATATCTGCGGACAGCCGAATCGATGAGGTTGCATTTGACAGAGTGGTGCGGGCCTGCTGAAAGACAGATCAGCAAGATGCTACCCAGGGACATTGTTCCGCTGTCAGTCTCATCCGCGCTGACAATGTTATCTCTCTCCCTCTCTCCAGTATCAAGTATCTTTCAGGTGTTCAGAATTGGATGTCACCCCCTGAAGACGTTCAATTAATCTTTGGTGTGTGTTTGCTGGCATTATGGGTGTGTGTGTGTGGGCACGTTCTCTTAATACCTGTAAATGGAGAGTTGCTAGTATGGCGGATTTGGATTGAAGAGCTTAGCCACAGATAAGGGAAATTAATTTTTCATCAGGAATAATAGCAGGCGTGCCAACAGGGAACACAAAGCAGGAGTGAAGGCGAGTGGGGAATTTGTCAAGTGTTGTCACCCCGGGATAATACTGCTTAGTCTGTGATTGGTGTAATGGAGGGCTGTGATTTCTATGGAGGGGGATTAATCACTTTACACTGTGCTGAGAGCAGCGGAATACAGATAGCGCTGTATCACTGCGTCAGGTTGTGCTTCTTTAATTCGGGATGTCCTTGGGACATGTTTATAGCATAATATGGTCTAAAGTCGTATGCGCACTCAATGCATCAAAACAGGGGTATCCAGAGCAGTAAACACCTTTAACTAAGTATCAGCGAATTTAATGGCCAATAATGTCTAATTTCACTGGTCCTGTTACATTCGGAATTATAATTATTTTGGATGAAAAGTTGAAAACCTCTGTGTACAGTGGAACTTCTAACCATTTGCATTTCTCACTGATGTGCCACTCTTCTCTCCTCTATTGGTTATTCAACTTAAACTGGGCCCTTAAACTTCAGCTTTGAACTTAAACTTCCAACTTGGAAAACTGCTGAACTCCTTGGCTCAAAAGTGTTTTCATTGGTTAATTTATCCCACCCAAATCAGCTTTTTAAAGAAGCTATGTGTTTGTATGGATTAACATTGGGGATGAAAATTCATATGGCAACAAGTTTTTTCCTTTAGTTCACACCATTTGGTGGCGCTAACATACTTAAACTGTTTTGCATTATAGAGTTTGTATTGCATGAATAAACTACGGTTCAGGAGTTTGGGGTCAGTAAGATTTTTTTTATAAAGAGTGATGATAATAATAAGAAATGTTTCTTTAGCACCAAATCAGCATATTAGAATGATTTAAAAAAAAATCCAATATTTGCTAAGGAAAAAAAAGATTTGCCCCCAAATTAAACTAATTCAAAGACATTACATTATAGTGGCAGTAAAGTTTATAGTTAATTACGAGAACCTTGCATTTTGTTCCATTGTGTTGTGCTTCATCGAACTGTTGTTAAATGTGTCTTGAGGCGGATGTTTACACATTCTGTATTGGCTGCTCTCAGTAGGTGTTGTTTGGCTGTAGTAGTAGCTGAAGAAGAAATTGAAGGTGGTTAAAAACTGAATTGCTCTAATTATTTAAATTATTAATTTTTGGGGTATTTTTATTCTGTGTTTTTGTTTATATATATATATATATATATATATATTTTTTGACAACCCTAATACATTGTCTGATAATACCACAGACTGTCTCATAGACCATGTGGGAAAAATCAATTATGTCCAGGTCTGTTGTCCTGCAGGAAATGTTGTGATGCTCTGTCTAACATCATAACATAGTCTGTGGGAGTTCCATTGTTGTACATCACTGTTGGCCAGTTGTTTTGACTGTAGGTCTGGGGATGCCCACTGCTTTCACAGCAGTGTAGTGGTCAGGTGTGACATTGAGGCCCAGCCAGCCGAGAGAGGTGCGGAACTTGAAGCAGAGAGAGTCGCAGGGAATCCTGATTTGTTTATGCTCATTAAGCTCTGAGGTGGGAGGTGGGACACTCGGCAGGATAACAGGAAGGTGGATGCAGCATGGGAAGGTCAGGAAGACACGTGGAAGTTGACTAAAAATACACTGAGTTCAAGTCCATCCTTAGGCCTGCATTCCACCATTACTGATGAAAAAGAGGTTAATAAGAGAGAAGGAGATTAATACTAAGTGCATTTATGTAATTGTTTATTTCAGAAATGTTGAATTTCCTCTTAAATGCGTTTTTATATAGTTTTAGTCAAGTGGAATGTTCAGTGCGCGTTACGTAGTTTGGTCTGTTTTTGTTGCTTTTTCTATCAGAATAAAATTTTGGATAAGAAAAGAATGGGACAGGCACAATAATATTGCCATACATTATCTTTAACATTTCACACAAAACTAAAAGAAAATGACAAGTTTAAGACTATTTTAAGAATATTATTTAGGTACAGATGTATTTGATGCATGTGATCCTATCCATTTTTAACATTCCTATTCTTTTGTTGTTGTTGTTGTAGACTATAAATGGGAGTACAAGTTCTGATCTCTCTTCACAGATGAGTGAAGAGACTAAAGCGGTGACCGAAACAAAGGGCAGAATTGTCACCTTCAGTATGCCTGATTCATCTCCACCTTCAGTTCTGCAATACGGGCTTAAGCTAAACCATCCCAATGAGAAGAGAGGATCTGGCCCTAACCAGCCCCATGACAAGGTAAATGTGTCTCTTCCTTTATCCTGTTGTAAACGTGGGCGAGTGCTGCACTTTATTCTTCGTCCTTCTGGCTCATTTTCCTTATTTCTGTTTAGTATGCCTGTGGAACTTAATCTCATGTTTTAAGGGGAATTTTAACCTTAAGGTGCTGTCACATTCGCTAAATTTTTGGCAATATTTTGCAGGCCAAAGAGGTCAAATGTCCATTTTCGATAGTTTGATACATGAAGCCCAGAAGTCACACTCAAACCAAACAGTTTTCTCTTGATCAATGCGGCAAATTTGCGTTACCAAACTGAACACTTGCTGAACACAATTATTTCACTCTTTTGTGTGAATTCCTATTGAAATAACGGGATTTTGCAGCACCTTTAATCAGGGTAGACGCCATATTTAATTAGATGCCAGTGAAAGGTCTTTTGGATTGTGTGTTTGACAAAACATAAAAATTGTCTTTTCAAAAAATCTGGATTTTTTTTTTTTTTTTTTTAAATGTAGATGCCTTGGTGACCTAAGACAGTAGACCTTAGTCAGGGTAGCGCCATATTTAATAGTTTTGACTGGAATGAAAGCGCGGCTGTGAGGGAAAGAAGTACAGTATTTGCAGTGGATGCTGTTGTTCATTAACATGCCAAATGTCTAATGAAACATCTTACAAAAACAACTCTCAGTAAACAAAAACTCATAACAGTTTTGAAAATGACATGTGACCTAAAGCACGGTACTGAAAAACCTGGAAAAGTCATGGAATTTTAATATAGCAATTTTCAGGTCTGGAAAAGTTTTGGAAAAATAAATAAACCCAGAAAGTTTTGGAAAAGTCATGGAAATTTGTTCACAAATATCTGTAAAATAGAATGTTTAGTTGATAATATTGGTTAAACAAATTACAATACTTAGCATTCGGGCAAACAGTCACGTGACGTTTGCGTGGAGTAACATCTGGCACAGTCGCAAGCTTGTACTTGTGATTAAAACAAATAGCATTAATAGTTATTAATTTTAGTTATGATATGATACATTTGAACATGGATTTTTATTATTTTACATTTATACATAGACTTTCATGGAACATTAGGTAATTAGGAACATTTCATAGAACATTTCGTGGTAAAAATGTGTATGAATCCTGTTTATGCAATGCATGCCATTGTAAAAACACAGGCTCTTTTTCATCCGCAAAAAAATCAATATGGCGCCTACCCCCTGACTAAGGTCTTGAAGATCCATTGACCGCACTGTATGTCTGTTCCTTACAGCCTCATTTCCATTAGTGTAAAATTTAATATGGCATCTAACCTCACAAAGGTCTGTTCTTTTGTTAGTCAATGGACTAATAAACATTGAGGCATCTCATTCGTATTGAAACATCAGCAGACGCCAGAAGGGCAAACTAAATTGGTCGTCCCGGCGTGCGCCTGGCGCTCGCTGCAGGTTGTTGTTCAGGGGCGAGGTATAGTCGAAGAGGGCCAGATGGGCAGTGCCCACTTGGTGCCTGGCAAACAGACGAGCGGTAGAGCGGGATGAGGGGGGAGAGAATGGGCAAGGCTGCAGACCTGGTGTCAGTTGAAGGGCTTTCTTCATCAACCACTGGGGTCCATCTGAAAAACCTGCTGATGTCAGTAAGACCCATTCAGGTAGGTCAAATCCCCACTCCCCTCCCAACTCCACCACTCACTGTCAGGCCTGTCTACTCACCCTGGAAAGCTGATACGATCAGTGCAATTTACTGTGAAACAGCTTAACCCCTTTGTGAAAGTTAGTGCGGTTAATGACACGCTGTCAGTACAGTATCATAAGATTGGCACTGCATTCTTCTGCCCTTGGTGTTTGTCTCCTTGGAAACATTTTCAATTTCTCATAATTTGAAGTGTCTTCTAAAAAAATTCACATTTTTCTGAAAATTTGTCTGCTGGATATAAATGCTCTTTTATCTCTACCTTAATTTACGTATTTTGTTATAACTTTAGGTTCAATTTGTAATACGTTAGGTATCATGCACTAACCATGAACAATACTTTTACAGCATTTATTAATCTTGGTTATTGTTGATTTCTGCATACTAATATATTAGTTATTTTATGATCAACAAACATGAATTAACAATGACCAATAGTGCACTATCATTCAAAAGTTTAGGGTCAGTAAGTTTTATATGTAAGATATATATATATTTATAAAACGGTTAGTTCCAATCCTTGATTCTGATTGGTCAATAGCTGTGCTTTATTCACGATAAAACACGGCTATGACCGCTTCACCCAACGGTTCTATGTATCACTACACAACACCCCTAGCAACCACTCTTAGCAACTTAAACAGATGTTTCATCTCATTGATATTGTTCATTTAAAGCTAGAGCAGAGCATTGTGAGAGATCGAGTAAGCGAGTGTACCTGCATTTACAGTAGACGTAGCATTTTCCTTCAGGTCAGTCCTATATTCATAATAAAAAAATGCGTTTGAATGTCCGCTGCATATTTTGTCCTTTTAACAGTCATGGGGTTTTCCGTGCATAACGTTAGTCATCTGTCAGTTGCGTCTGTCTTCTCCGTGATCACAAGTTCGAGTCCTTTCAAAAGCCTTCTCTACAGACTCACTCACTCACTCACTCATAAAGACAGTCTTTGCCGCCATCTATTGGCGAAATAATATATGTAACTTCTGTTGCTGTTCACGTTCCGGGACTATTTTTTCCAGCGGAAGGCAGGCTTTTAGTGATTTTACTTCATGAAAGTTGCATAGATACATATTTTTCGGCTTTAATATTTTTATTGTGTGGCAACCGTTTTATAAAAGCAATAAGGTACTCGAGGCAAGTGCTGTATCGTGAATAAGTAACGGCTGAAGGGGTTGCAGGCACTCCGCTTCGCGTCGTGCCTAACAACGCCCTCCAGCCGTTACTTATTCACGATACAGCACAGCCTCTCGTACCTTATTGCTTACATATATATATATATATATATATATATAAAATTAATTTTTTTAAGTCTAATGCAACAAATACTAAAAAAAATAAAAAATGTATAATTGTGAAATATTATTACAATTTCAAATAGCTGTTTTCTATATTTTAACCCTGTGATGGCAAAGCTGATTTTTCAGTAGCTATAGTGTCATGATCCTTCAGAAATCATTCTAATACACTACCGTTCAAAAGTTTGGGGTCGGAACGATTTTAAATACTTTTAAAAGAATTCTCTTCTGCTAACCATGGCTGCGCTTATTTGATTAAAAATACAACAAAAATCAGTTATAGTATTAAATATTATTCCAGTGTAAATCAGCTGTTTTCTGTGTGAATATATAGTAAAGTGTAATTTATTCCTGTGATCAAAGCTGAATTTTCAGCATCACCAGTGTCAGTGTCTTCAGTGTCAAATGATCCTTCACAAATCAGTATAATATGAGGATTTGATGCTCAAGAAACATTTATTATTATTATCAATGTTGAAACAGTTTTTGGTCTGTCAGTTGTACAGTTTTTTTTGTGTGTTTTTTAGGATTCTTTGATGAATAGGAAGTTCAAAAGACTTTTGTAACATTATAAATGTCTTTACTGTCACTTTCGATCAAATTAATTATTCCTTGATAAATAAAAGTATTGATTTCTTTCCTCCAAAAAATAAAAATAAAATTCTCACTGACCCCAAACTTTTGAACAGTAGTGTATATGCTGTGAATGAGCATTTCTTATTATTGTCAATGTTGAAAACAGTAAAAAACTGGAGTTGTTTTTGTGTAATCTGTCATAATATTCTTAGGATTTTTTTGATGAACAAAAAGTTAAAAAAAAAAGCCTTTAAAAATAAAACACTCACTGACCTCAAACTTTTGCACATAAAGTGTATATTTATAAATTAGAATGACCCTTTATTAATTAAATGCTGTTATTATTGTTCATTTTTATTTCATGATACCAAATGTATTAGCTAATGTTATTGAATTTAACCTTGATATAGTGTTACTGTTAAGTGCTTTTTATCCATGCCTTAATTTACATCCATCACTATGAACTTTTATGAACTATTATGGCCTATTAAATTAATCATTATTAACTCCAATTATCATGCAAGAAACCTAAATGAAGCAATGGAGTTACAGCACTACAGAAAAAGTAAGAAAGACAAGTGAGGAAAGACAGGTACGATGTGGCCACACGTGAGATTAAACTCGAAAGAAACAATGTCACTATCAGAAAGAAACCCATTACACAATACATTTTTAGAAAGGAAGTTGATGTGGAGACTGTCTGATAAAGTCTCTCGTTTGACCTAACAGTATGTGGCATCTTCTCTACTGGATCTGACGTCTGGTTTATCTGTTTTGAGAGAACAGAATAAATGTTTGGCTTTGCTATGTAATTATTCGTAATGCACAAGCCCCTCAGATGACTGAGCAGGAAGTAAGAAGCTCTGAGGATGAAGTATTCCCCCATAGTTCCCCATCCTTACTGCAGCCAATCACCTGCTGTTGCCTGGTCTGTTGATGTGCCTGTCAGCACAGTATGACTCTATCCCTGGTGTACGCGGATCTAAAGGCTTGACGGGGTTGAGAGGCGTTCGGCTGTCATGTCGTGCATTACTGCACAGAGAGTGAGAGGTGATTGTTCACTCGCTGACACGGAGGCATCATAGCACTGCCTTGAGCAATGCTTGCATGGCAGTCATCTGAATCACAGCTTTCATATGTGTTTTGTATGTGAGTAGGTGTGTTTTCTTTCTTCCAGATTAAACCATTTTTCCCCCTTGTGGCTGTCACTATGCATTATATTTGGTTAGCTGATAAGCTACTTGGCTGTTCATTTAATTAAATAAAAACGTAATTATAAAATGAGGATTAAGAAATTAGTTTTGAATGAAAGTAGAAATTACGCCATCACTTATCATGGTGTTATTACATAAGATGGTAATCCTATCATTACTGGGATTAGTGTTCATAATGTTCTTTTTCACTTATCTTAACATTTTGTGACTGGAATAGTCTTGGTAAGATATGAAGGCATATTGCTGTTCCCGATGCTGCGTATCCTAATTTCATAAAGCTCCGCTAGAGGGCAGTCTTAGTCGACTTGTTGAGGTCTAGGTAAGGCTGAATACAGAAAGGTCAAGAGGGACAATTTGCTATGCTATTAGTTACACTTCTTATATTTTATGGGTGTGGGTATTTGATGAGTTACTTTAAAACAATTATTTCTAATTGTTTGTTTATTGTACTCTTCAGAGATGAAATCAATTTTAAAATATTGCCTTTAAAACCTTTTAAAAAAAACAAAAAAAAAACCTTTCAGCTGCATTGCATGTATTTGATTGAAAATACAGTAAAAACAGGAATACTGTGAAATAATAGTTTTAAAAAATATATTTTTTCTATTATACATTTCTAATATACTTATTTGGTACTCAATAAACATTTCTTATCAACGTTGAAAACAGTTATATATATATATATATATATATATATATATATATATATTTAATATGTATTATATATGATATCTTTTTTCAATCTTTGATAAATAGAAAATTCAAAGAACAGCATTTATTTTAAATAGAAATCTTTCATAACATTATCAAAGTCTCTGCTGTCTCTTGATCGATTTCATCCATCCTTTCTAAAATGAAAGTATTCATTTCTTTTGAAAAATAAAGTTAAATAAAGTAAAACATTTTAGTTTTAGAGTAGCCTATGTATTTAGCATTCACTGAATCCATTGTAGATGTGATCAATGAAACAATCTGTGCGTGATTCATTTAGCAACATCCGCGGTGACAGGATGGGATCTACACTAAAGTCGTTTTCAAGTATTTGCTAGATGTTAAGATCTATACCACCCACAGCGTCCTGCAGTGACCAAACAGCTACCTGGAATGTTAAAACGAGCGGCTATTACATGCAACATTGATTCTCAGTGGCTTCTAATGAGCTGGCGGTTTTATGATGTCACAAGCATTACAACAACACCACTGACCCTGACAAGCAGCAGGCCCACTGTCACCCTATAAAAATGGGCCGAGTACACTACTGGAAGGGGATAATGGGCGCCAGCCCAACATCATTACTTTTTAATGAGTGTCCCACAGGGGTCATACCTTTGATCTGACCTTTTAAACCTTCTTTTGACACAGGTGGCTGTCAGGGGAAACGAACGCAGTGCTTTCATGTAAGTAGACTCCATATTAGTTTCCCAGCATGTTCTCGTTTCAATCATATTTGTTTATGTGGTATTGGGTACCATATACCATGATGCTCTTTTTTTTTTCTCCTTTTGTCTCGGATATTATAGACCCTTAAGTTCCGGTGTGAGAACAGAGCCTGTTACTGATCAAACCTGTGTCAACTTCATAGTAAGACTGAACCGCTGAATCTCTCGGAGACCAACCCTATCCAACATGCTGAGTAGAATATTTTCAGTGTTCTCCCAGTTTTGGCAACATTTTTGTTAGGATGTGATATTTGCCTTTTTTGTGATTGTTGAAGACAGTGGTTTGACAGTTGTTTACATTTTGCTCCTTGGTTTTCATTAAAAACAAACACTACTTGCATGGTCCTGGATGGCTGTTCATCTAATTTAGCAGAACATTTAAGAAACAGTTATATTGAGTAACTTTTGTGCAGTCACTCTTACTTATGCATTATTCCTCATACATGTTTTAAAATTTAAAACAAATTGCAGATAAAAATGACCTATAAAAACAAAGGCACATTATGATGGAGAGAATAGCCTGTTCAAAACTGCCAGTAATGATAAAACACCTGTTTTCTATTTCCCCCCAACAATATTAGCTAAAGCACCGTATTTGAGACAGGCACAGTGGTGTTTTTCATCTAGGGACCCCACAAGATCATTTAAAACTTTTAGAACAGCCGCAATGGTGTTTTTTTTTTTTTTTTTTTTTTTACAAAATCCTGATTTTTATGAACATGTAAGTTTATGTAGATACGGTGTCAGTTGTTCTCTAATGAAAGTTTCCAAAAGTTTTGACAGAATACAAAGCTTTGAAATAGGTCTGTATTTGTCTAATAAAGTAGAGTCGCCCCCTTTCAACAAAGGAACCACGAATGCAGACTTCCAGATCCGTGGAATTGCCTTGGTTGTTAAGGAAAGATTAAAGAAATATGTCAATGGTGGTGAGATGATATCATGATATCATGATAGCCAATTTGAAACACAATAGTTCTATACGATCAGGACCCAACAATTGAATATTGAATATCATATCGTTTTTTTTATCTTTCTGATAAAAGCCTGCCTTTGCCACATGGTTTGACTCATGCAGCTGTCTAGCACCATCTAGTGGCCAAATTCATTGATCTTTTTTCAGTCTATTAATCAATTGTGCTTTAATTTTTTACATTTTTAGAGTATTTGAAGATCTTTTAAGCAGTTTAAAATGTGATATTAAAGTTTAATTTTTTTTATAACTTCTCTAAATATATTCAAGCAGGCTGTTCATAATTAGTTTAGATTTTTTAAATGGTTATGTTTGATGAGCTTCATGCTCTGTGTATCAATATATTATTTCTTAGGCGATTGTGGTTTGAAAAATTGTAGGCTAAATTCTTGTTTAATCCTATTCCTTAGACAATTTGAGAATTCAGTTTTTTATAAATTCAGTTATGTTTTCAAACACTGATGAAGCTGTTGAATTGATTTAACTTTACAAAAAAAGATTGAACGAACGAATACCTTCCATCTGAAATCACACTGAAAGAATACGTGGTTCACTGCTTCTTAGATACAACAAGACCGCCTCATCTATTGTGCTCCGTCTTTTGCTTGCAACAGATGTTGCATTCTGAAATATTTTCCAAGACTCTAACGTCTTGTCTTAGGGAATGTCAACATTTGCAGAGAGTGGCCCTGCTCTAATCCGGCAGACTGTGGGATAGAGGGAGGATTAGGGGCTAGTTTGTTTTCCTGGTCCCCTGGAATGTTCCTTTAGCAGTGCTTTTGTACCTGGGCCGGGCCCAAGGTCATCCCTCTGTCTCCACGCAGCTCCTTTTGTGTCTTCCAGCAAGTCTCAACCACACAGAGTCAACACCGCTCCCTCCTCAAAAGCAGAATGTGAGTGGAATTTCAATCCTTGTCGCAACACTCTTTAAATGTTACTTACTTTTCTCATTAAGCAATTTGAGTCCCCCTCCCCACCACTACCACCAATGTTGTGTTTGACTAAAATGTTGAGGGGGAAAAGATCAGCATACCAGTGTATCTCCCAGCCTGTCTGCATCATTCATCACAGGTTTTGTGCCTGGTGTCTGATTGAAGTCTGATGGATTAACTGACTCAGGTGGGCAGTGTTATTGAGCTAGTCACTGCTTGAACTTGTGCCAAAGTTGAGCTTCATTGCTTTCAATTATTTTAGAGCTTTACGTGAATGAGCCTTTCCACATCTCTACATAAGCTCTTGTATAATAATGAGTTGAATGGCCTTTGAATCATCTCCATTCCCGTCTACAGAATGCCTTGCATGTTATCCGAAATTTACCAATATGTGCAGTTGAAACGGTGGTGTTTTTTCTATACTAAGCCTTTTTGTGGCTATTTTCTAGACTAAAACGGTCTCAGACTTCTTGATATTTCTTCCAAGACTGTTCAGTACTTTTTAGGAATATGTCTTGGTCATGTTGAGCTTGATTTTACTATACCAGGGAGCCTTCAAAATTATTGATTTTTTTTAAAGGCATATATTTGGTACATCTGTCAGGCTAACTGCCATGGAAATCCACTAACAATCATGTCAAAGGTTACATAGGGATTAACATGTCAATTAACTGCTTTATTCTTGTAATTCACAAGGTGTTCTTTTCTTTTAGCTTCAGATCTGCATAGTAGTTATCTATCTTGTTGGCTTTTTCATTCAATATGCAAACTTGACCAACCCAAAGGAGTGTCTACACTCTTAAAAAGAATGGTTATTTATTGGCACATCCACTGAACCTTTCCACAAAAGGGTCTTTATAGTGGAGGTTCTTTAGATTAGTAAAATGTTTTACTCAAAGGAAAACAAATTATTTTAAGAACTATTCACTGTAAGGTTCTCTGGGAAACCAAAAATGGTTATTCTGTGGCATCCCTACAAAACTCCCTTTTGGATCCTTTCTTTTAAAGAGTGTAATAGTATGTGAGTATGTTGGGTGGTGACTTTAATATTTTTAAAAAAAGCTTCAAATACAATGTCTCCACAAATTTCAAACCTAAGGATAAACTTCCTCTGTTGTTCGAGAAAAGATGCGCTGATGTTGCTTGTCGTCATAGGGAAACTTGGAGCACACAGTCTGTCAGAGCCGTAAAGACCCAGTAGATGTCGCACTACATACGCCTTACACATACTCGTCTCTTACTGTGGACGTTACAAGCATCATGTGTAAAATGCATATTTTGTAATTAGGATTGGTTATCAGAATGGTGACTAACTTACACTAACGCTTTGAAATTGTTGATCTGGGTTTTTATTAATAGACACAATAGGCCTACTTCCTAAGTGTTGTCGAAAGTCTTGCTGAAACATTGGCGATTAAGGGTCGAGGCCAGATGATCATGCTATCAAAAAGGCTAACGTTAGCACTATGCCTCGATTTTAAGTAGGCCTAACGTTAGGCATTTAGCTGCTACGGGTTTGCAGTCTTATTCGAGATTTTGCTTTTCCAAAAATATGAGCCCAACCCGAACTTAATGCGCTTGTTTATTGAACCCCTCAAACAAACAAAAAAACACAGATTAGTCAGTGGGAAAATAAAACATAGGTTAGCAGCTACGTCTAATCCAAATTCTGAAGTTTGTCTTTTCAATTCCTAAAACATTTAAAAGTGAAAAATACCTTTACCACTGTTTGCGCGGGGGCGAATTATGAGGTTGGTGGAGGGAGCTAGGGGACCTATTTTTACATACAAGTAAACAGCGTTTTCAAGCGAGTTCGTAAAGTTAGATTACAAGTTAGTCAGGGCAAAGTGCACGAAGTAGTCGGCAGCGAACTAAAGTCGCGCTCCCCCCAGGTGTAACCTAGCAACAGAAGGCTGCTCGAGCGGTTTCCGTTATCACTTTGTTATAGTATTTCAAGAAAATAACACAAATATTAGCATTTTAAGTTTTAGTTTAAAATACCTTTAAAATATTTGATGGTAAGCTAACTTTTTCGCAAGAAGACATTTTAACCCCAAATTAAAAGTCGACCTCTGAAGGTCATTGATTAATTTACACTTCGTACCATGAATTTATTTTGAGGAACGTTACTTTTGTCAAGAAATTTACATTTAAACAAAAAACTGTTAGTGTAGTGAATAGGCTACACAAAAACAATGACACGTGACATAATGGCATGAACAGTTCGTTGATACATCGCAACTGTTTAAATAAATTTATCACGCTTCCGTACTTGGCACTATTTCAAATAACGAAATATGATTCTGTAAATACTTTTAGATCCGTCAAAAATCTAATAATATACAAATCTGTGTATAAAAATATAATTTTTGAACGCCATCCTATGCTTAGCCTATCCAATATAACAGAACAGTCATGTAATTTCAATACTTTCTCTTATTTCCTATACTCTCTTTTATGTTTCACAAAATGCACAAAAAACGGTCACATGCTTGAATCGGCGTGTAGCCTACGTTTTCAGAAACAGATAATCCAATACAAATAAATTATTGAGTGAACACTTTAAGGCTTTTCTTACAGAAAATAAAGATAGGCTACATTTGAGTCTGATGTCCACGTAGTGATAGGTACACTGTAGGCTATAGCTGCAGTCTCAACTTAAATGTGAAATCCCGAGTGGATGGAAAGAGTCTCTGTCCAGCAGCCAAGATCCGATGTGAAACAGCATATTTGAGTACCAGTGGATGCCGTCCTCCTGAAAAGTGACGTTTGAATCACGAGCCGGAAAAAGCCACGTCATCATCTTGTGACTTAACCTGACCGGTACAAAAGCCCAATGTGCCAATGTGTGGTTCTCAATAACCGCGTAGCACGAAGCCAGCACCTGATTCACTATTATAGTTCCGTGAGCTGTGACTGGCGCGTAAGAGCCCTCGTGCTCTTCATTGTAAATCCTCTTTACGGTAACGCTCTTGAGGGTCCTGCGTGTGTCATCCGACACCAAAACCTTATCTCCGGGCTTCACGTTGCTTGCAAATGTTGCCGTTACACCCAAACTAGCTGAAGCGTTCCCGATGAAGACTAGGTGCGCGGCTGTGAGGGTCAGCTTTGTAAAAGGCTCTGACGTCTCGATGACGACGAATTGCCTTTTCGTTTTCGGATCGTGGTCCATGAACATAATGAAGTCGCTAAATAAGACATTTCCTCTCTCGTCGGATGCTAAAACCCGGTCGCCCACTTTAAGATCTCTGATATGTTTCCTCATCCCGTCTGCAAGTGTCACTGTACCCGTTCCAGGAAAACATCCCCCTGATTTAGCAGCGACCGAATTCTCTGCGATAAAAGTAAAAATAGACAATTTAGGAATGTGTATATTTGTTAAGCTTTTAAAAAAAATGCTTTGACAACGGGTTTGACATGGTGGTGATATGGAAACAAATCGTGTAGACTAAAGCAGCAAGGGTTGAAACGCTGTCTGGTGATTCTGGCTCCTGAATTGACACAAAAGTGATCAGACATTGTCATTTAAATTGAGCCTACAGACTTTGTTTTTCCTTGATCCCTTTAGTGTTGTATAACTGTTTACACAGGTGCAGAAATCCCAACGTGCCAATTCGCGCAGTAACTGCATTACACTTAGCAGCATTTAACACTTCTTGTAAGGGGTTGTCATTATGTGTTATTTCAGCTGCTCTTGGTTAGAAAACAATTAATTTATTGATAATTATTTTCATATTATGATCTTTTTTTTCCATATTCACAAATTATTACCCTGTAAAATTTAAAAAAATGTATGAGGCACCATTTTGGAATTTTTGATATAAGATCTCAAAACTTGGAAACTGTATTTGAGGTAGGCTAACAGAGTGCCAAGAGTGATGCCTCAAGCCTATTTTTCAGGCTATTTGCTGAAGTTCTTGATGTTTCTCAAATTATATACATTATCACATAAATAGACTGAGATATTTAAATTATGCATCTATATAACATAAGCTGCATGTATTATGTCAGCTATAGGCTAAAAGTGACATTGTTCTCACCTGCTTTGACGGAGCAGTGTATGTGGGCTTTAGATTCGTAATAGACCCAGTCGAATCCTGCCTCCACTGCAAGCCTAGATAGCATCCCATACTTGCTTTTATCCCTGTCTGAGGTAGTAATGTCCACTGCGCGTCCCTCGTAGTGCAAAGATTCTTCGGAATGGTGACCATCCTCATCCCAGCCTTCAGTGACGCGCAGTTTCACGCCCGGCCACTGGTTCATAACGGATATGGCCAACGAATTTAACTTGTCCTTACAGCGCTGAATGAGTGAGAGAGGAAGGTTGTCAATACTCACAATACATGCCCTTTTAAAGTGTCAGAAGATTTACTGAACATTTAGAGGTAAAAATATAAATAAATAAAAAGTATGCCCAAAAGGGTCTTTCGGTTCTCCTCTCCAAGTCATCACTGCAACTTATCCAACAAAAATGTTTGTTCTTCGCTATGTATGCATACGACTATACAGTGACCTTTATGTTGTTTCTGTGTGTTTAAAACAAATGTTCTTGCAAAATGCTAAATACAGCCTACATCTAAAAAGGAATTACTGGTCAATTGATGCAATCATTTCAGAATTGGGTTGATTTTAAATAACTGCCAGTCAGCCACAGTTGACATCAGTTTTGTGCGATGGAGAGATCGTTTATTGCCACATAGGTCAAAAGCGCAGACTCCAGACCGACCGATCGATAACCGAGAGGAGTAAATAGAGCTGAAAATTCAAGTTCTTTCTCTCAGCATGTGCATGAGTAATCAATTACAGAGACGTTGCCACCAATGAATCGCTAAACTGCTGATTATTCTATGGCACTGTGGACGTGCATTTTTGTACTGGGGCAATTAAGTTGCTTGCTTTGATGCTGGAGATTGCGAGTGAAAACGTTTTGTAATTGGCTTCAAGTAATTATCCTAAAACATTTTAATCAGAGAAAGCAGTCGAGCAGCTGAGTGAATGGCAACAAAACGCGCTCGCCACGGGAGCCGGTATTATCCAATACTACGTGCAACATCAGTGACAAAGATCTCGTCTGACCCATATTTTCTATTAAGTAAACAATAAAAGCAGGTCATAAGGTGTATTCATGAACACACACGCAGAAGTGATCTTGAGGGAACGAATTAATTGATCGGGCAGACCAGAGGAAAAAATATATATTACGCAATGCGATGTGTGGAGGCGGGATGTTTCGTGTATTTAATTATGTTATTAACTGTCAGACGCCTTGCTTGATGAGAAAAAAAAAACTTATGCTCAGCAAATGCTTTTCACCACTAACACCAAATTATCCAACGGTGCTTATTTTGCACTAATGTCAAAGATAGACTATCATGCTAATTTCCAGGGCAGCGAATAGTAGGCTAATTGTTAATTCAATTAAATGTAATATTAATATTGAAGTCAAAATACAAAAAAACATAAAGCTCGCGCGTTTCATGTAAAGTCTTAAGTAAATGTTCATATTGAGAATATCACTTAAGCCCAGCTGCCTGGTGAAAATGTTATAGCCTACACTGCTGTGTCGGATTATCAACAGTTAAAGTTTTAGTTTTACCGCGCGCTGTCAAAGTGCCAGGAAACCAATATAAAGGTTCTGTTACAAATTTGTACAGCCTGATGAAATATAACAACTTATTAGAGTTACACCAATAATTTTTTATTCTCTAGTTATGCAATAAAACATCCCTGCTCTGTTCTGGTGGGTTAAAGAACACAAGAACCCATAATGCAATATCAATGGTTTTTTTTACAATCTCCAAAAAGCCATATCGGAAATTCATTTTTTTTAACGGCCAAAACTTGAGATCCATTATTTATGATAGTGTGCGTCTGGGTAATTACGCACGCATGAGTCCATACCTTGGTCATCAGTCTGTCCGCGTTTGTGTTTTCCTCGTCTTTAAAGATGATATCGGGATTATAATTCGGAATCAGCTCATTAAATCTTTCTGAATCCTTTGTGATTTTGCCTTCGTGTTTTCCGCTGGCCCCAAGCGTTTTCTCGGCGACGTTGGGAATGAATTGCTTGTAAGCCAACGGGGTTAATTTCTTTGGGTGTCTTCGGTTTCCATACCCTCTACCAGGACCACAGGCTAATCCACAAGGCGTCAGAAGCAGGCTGATAAAACACAGACAAGCAATTTGCTTCAGATGCAGCCTTACGTCCATGACGTTAAATGATCTCTTCGGATCTCTAAAGTTTAGTCACTCACAGGGTCTTCTCGCGCGTGCCGGATGGATGCTACCCAACGACCACTACCGAAGCAGGTGCAATAACGACCGCTCTCGATAGCCACTGACTGAGCACATTGGAGGTTGGCTGTCACTGCTAAGTGGGAGACGAAAGAGGGACTTAGTTTGACGGGAGGTAGGGTCAGACGCTTATGAGTAGAGGCAGTCTACCCATATGAATTACAGAGCAAATCTATGGCAGAGGGAGGGAGTCTATTGACTTGACGGAGTGCCGTCCAACTATGATGCCTTTCGAGAAAAGACTGTCTCCATACCTCCTTCATTTCTGCAGAAATGTCACTCACGTTGCCATGGTAAACTCTAGGTTTAATGTCAATAAAATTGTTATTAGAAGCAGTTTCGAATCAGCAGAAATAACAAATGGTTATAAAAATGATATTTTAAAGAAACGAAAATATCATCAGAATTGCATTATTTTAAATCAGCCCTTTAAAATACCTTCTACCCCTCTTTTTAAAACTGTGTCATAAATCAAGGTCACTGGATCCTGCTTCTTAACAGATTATTAGTATTGTTTGATTATAGGTTAATGTACAAAAGTTGACATACTTGGACATGGTCATGATTTTAAGAAGAATTGTTTAGATCTGGAAAAAAACCCCCCATTAAATTACTCATATTCTTTTGTTGTCTCTTCATTCCTTTACAATGACTGTCTAATTTTATTATTATTCTTTTTTTTAGTCAGACTTCTCTTCAAGGCTGGTGTAGACTTCATGAAGCCTGTTTCAGCGAAGTGTAAGTCACTCGCAGATCCAAAAGCTGAGTTACACTGTTGGCCGTTGTATCTTTTACACTCATCCGTTTTCTGTTTGTCTTTGGTAGGGAATAATCAGGGCATCCAAAGTCCAATCATTCATTCCTGTCCTAAAGTTTAGATCCTGCATGCCATCTTAGACTGTGGGCTAAATTACCCACTCCTCCTATTGACTATTTTGCCTTTATAAACTATGTCTACCTCATAATGTTAATAGAAAATCTTGTAATAAAGTAAAAGTTCCCATCATCAAGATGATCATAAAGCACTTTTGACTGCTGAAATGTTTATTGTGTGTTGAGTTTGGTTGTTAATATGCGGTTGTTTGTGCTGCTTTAGTAAAAATATCAGCATCTTTTATTTTTCGTGACTCTTATTGAAGGGGTTTGTTTTCTCTGTATAGGCAAAATGAATAAATGGTGCATCTCTGAATTTATTACACCTACCTGGTTTGGCCTTTCAAGAGCTTCTGAAAATTGGCATGTGAGTGAGCAAAAACTCACCCTCTTGCCACTCTGTGTGGTTTGACCCACATATGACTCGGTTACACTTGAAAACGTTAAACCTTCATTTGCTAAAACAAATTTATTTATGTGACATGAATATATAGCTATACACAATTTTGTATACAAAATAAGGATTTGTTAAGAGGATATCTCAGACTATGAGATCCGTTCTGCAACAGGTGTCCCATGATAGAGTAAAGTGGCCTTTTAATCTCTTTAATCAGAAATATATATATATATATACAAATAAATAATTTTGATATTTATGATGTTTAGATGTTCAGCTTAAAAGATAAACCAACATATTTGTTTAGAATCCAGTGCTACACACAGGCAGACACATTTATACACTTCAGTGACCTCTTTACACAATATATTTAGTCCTGCAATCACTCTTAAAAGGCTGGGGTGACCTTAACTAAAAAAAAGTTCAATTTGTGAGATGAAACCATTCTTGTTTTTGATTTAGATGGGATGATGGTGGAACAGGACGTCCTTGCATCATTTGGCTGTTCTGGCAACAAGCGCTGTCAATCCTGAAAGCTCTCAGTGAGACATGCTTTAATGAACAGACTCTTCAATGTTAGGACTGAATTCTCAGCTTCCTCTGATAAAGACAAACCTTTTCACATTGCAGTAAGTACAGACATTCACATTAACAAGTGAGGCTAAGTAGGCCAGTCCATTAAATCGGACAATATTTTGTTACATGTTGCCTGTTTGGCCAATCAGATCTGTTAGTTAGGGCGTACTCACACTAGGCATTGTTGCCAGCACATGCGTTCTGCGCCCGAGCCTACCTCTTCAAGCCAGGCCATGCAGGGTATGGTATGGCGAGATCACACTAGTCAAACGAACCAGACTTTTGGGGTCAAACGTGCTCGGGCACGGTTCAGATCGCCAAGTGTGAGTACACCCTTAGTCATTTGTGTCAGAATTGAATAAATACTGGATTAAATTAAATTTAATGTCATATATATGCAAACTTATGAACAGAACTGTGTGTATATATAGGCCTACTGTATGGCCAAAGGTTTACATACACCTTGCAGAATCTCCAAAATGTTAACTATTGTAACAATATAAGAGGGATAATGCAAAATGCATGTCATTTTTTTTATTTAGTACTGTCCTGAATAAGATATTTTACATAGAAGACATTTACATATAGTCCACAATTCAAAATAAAAGTTCCGTTTATAAAAATGACCCCATTCAAAAGTTTACCTACACTTGATTCTTAATGTCTCGTTAACTGGATGATCCACAACCCTTTTTTTTTTATGGTGGTTCACTCTTTCCAGCAGTGACTGTATGATTTTGAGATCCATCTTTTCATACTGAGGACAACTGAGGGACTAATACATGACTATTACAGAAGGTGAAAAACAATCACTGATGCTCCAGAAGGAAACATGCGGGGTGAAATCTTTTGAACAGGATGAAGATGTGTACAATTTTCTTATTTTGTTTGAAGATCTTTTTTTTTTTTTTTACATTTAGTACTGCCCCTCATAAGCTACAGAAGATACTTGTTTCCCAGAAGACAAAACAAGTACAATTTACCCTGATCTTCAAATTCAAAAAGTTTACACCCCCTGGTTCTAAATGCATCGTGTTTTCTTCTGGAGCATCAGTAAATGTTTTCATCTTTTGTACCGTAATAGTATATTGTAATTTGTATATAGTCCCTCAGTTGTCGTCAGTGTGAAACATTGATCTCAAAGTCATACATTCACTGCTGGAAAGGGTTCAAATATGCTGAAGAAAACTGAAGAATTTGCGGGACCTGGAGGATTTTTCTGAAGAACAGCAGTTTAACTGCTAAGGACAAACAACGAACTCATGAACAACCATCACAAAACATAAAAACAGTCGTTGATCATCCAGGTAACAATTCTCAGTATTAAGATGCAAAATTTTGAATGATTAATTTGTGTAAATATATATGCTATGTTGTTAACGGTTTCTGAAAGCAAATTGCATTGCGCTGTATAGTATTTAAATTTTTCTGCATCACAACATGCTTAAACATGAACAAGGATTAGCAGTTTGCTATAATAACTGTTGAAATCACTATAAGTTGAGTATTCAACCCTCTGGCCTTTGAAAATGCTGGATTTTATTTAGCCGTGCCTCAGTTTTAGTTGTTTCATGGTTTTATGTAAATTCTCAGTGCCGACCATCCATCTGGTCAGGTCTAAAAGACATACTTGAACCAGTCTTTTTAGTCCTTTAAAATACCTGTGGACGGATGGGTCACTGGACCAGTTAAGCTGTTTCAGATAGGTATGGTTTATTCTTGTCGGCCAAAAGGCCATTCACATCCACAGGAAATACCTGGCTTTACTAATGGGAGGCCTCCTTTTTAAGTTTTGACGGACCCTTGTAAATGTTATGGCCTTCCTATATCTGGTTGTGAGACTTGTAGTGGTTTCTGACAATGGTTACAGAGTTATACAGGGACCTCTTGAATGTTGCAGAGCAATGCGACAAAGCAATGTCATTCTCATAGAAATGCTCTGAGATTTTCATCCTCATTTTGCAAGGTTGCATGACTTGAACCCATTAGTCTGGTAGGAAGGGGGGGTTCACCTGCACCCGAAAGGTATATTTTTTTAACCTAGTTTTTTGTAATCCTTAAGGTGTCTAGAAAAGGAATTTTGATGTTCCCCACGCAAATTATTGTCCCATATGTGATTTTTTGTATCATCTTTTGTGTCCGTGCTTGATTTTTGGCTGTGGAAAATGAAAACTTTAAATCTACATAGAATCTGAACAATACATCCTACAGACACAATCTACCCCATTTTCTCTTCGTCTTTGCATGAGGAATTGATAGATATCATGAGTATTGTCATGATTAGATGATGTATAGTGCATAGAAACTCAAATAAACACAAAAAAAATGGAAAGAAATTGTGACATTGGATCACTGGAACTCCTCCCCTATGGACCCTTCTGATGTTTTCTAACTTTTGTATTTTTACAGTCTTTAGGATGTCTAAGAAGCAAATGTTGATGATCCCACCTGAAATATTGTCACATGTATGTCTTTTCTGGCTATATTGGTTGCCACCCTGGATATCCAAAAAAGCAAAAAAGAACATTTACATAGGCAGTCTGTTTTTCTCCTTTAGTTTTCGATTTGATAGATCTCCTCCATTTTTCATAACTAAATTATTGTTGAGCACATTACTGCTTGTTTCCAAAGTCAATTGTTGCACATTAAAAATATAACGTAGATATTTTAAATAAATAATACATTTTAAGATACAACGTGTTCAAATATATGCATTAATTAAAAATCATACCATGTAATTAGGATTCACTGGTAGTGTGAGGTTTATTTAACATACATTTTTAAACTAACTACACACATACATAGCCTACATGATGCACCAACACACAATTAGAAAGATCTTTCTTGGTGAAGAGCATGTAGCATTATGGAAGCCCACATTAACTGGCAGATATTGGTCTCTCCAGGTTTCTGTTAAGTTGAATTTTTTATTATTATACTTAATAATTAATTAACTATACTTTAATTATTATTATTACTGGTGAGGGAATGTGTTTCATCTCAAGTGGGACAATCTGAACAAAATAACGCAAAACATTCATGGCTCAAATGTGGTGAACTGGACCGGTGGGACCATGATACAGGTGATGAAACCTGGATTTGATGCCCCCAACTCTCTGGAAATTCCACGAATGCTCCCACTCTACGAGCGGAACAAGACACGCTCTCTTAAGGTAGACATACCTGAGACCCTAAATTCATCATAAAGTCATGATTAGATTATGTATAGTGCATAAACACTCAAATAAACACCAACAAATGGAATAAAATGGTGACATTGGATCACTGGAACTCCTCCCCTAAGGACCCTATTGATATATGTTTTCTAACTTTTGTATTTTTACAGTCTTTAGGATGTCTAAGAAGCAAATGTTGATGATCCCCACCTGATATATTGTCACATGTTGGTCCAAATGAACATCTCCCATAATAAGTAGTTACTATTCAAACCGTTATATTGGTATTATATTTATTGAAACAAAACAGAAAACCACTCATATAGTCAAATATGTGTACAGTATATATAGGGTATAACAAATCCCCATTAGAATAAACTGAAATAGAAAAAAGTGATTCTAATCAACCCCTCCTTGCACTGCCACCTTAACGTGGTGGAGGGGTTTGAGTACCCGAACGACCCTATGAGCTATGTTGTCCGGGGCTATATGCCCCTGGTAGGGTCTCCCAAGGCAAACAGGTCCTAGGCGACGGGTCAGGCTAAGAGCGGTTCAAAAAACCTTACGAGTGAAGAAAAAACAAGGACCGTGCCGTTGCCCGGTACGGCGCAGCCGGGGCCCCACCCTGGAGCCAGGCCCGGGGTTGGGGCTCGTATGCGAGCGCCTGGTGGCCGGGCCTCCCCCCACGGGCTCAGCCCGAAGGAGCGACGTGGGGCCGCCTTCCCGTGGGCTCACCACCTGCAGGAGGGACCGTAAGGGGCAGTTTAAGGCGGGGGCCTCGACAACCCGATCCCTGGACACGGAAACTAGCTCTAGGGACAGAACGGCCCCCCTGACCTGAACCCGAGTGGTGTTCAGTTATTGGACTTCTGTGCTAGTCACAGTTTGTCCATAACGAACACCATGTTCAAGCATAAGGGTGTCCATCAGTGCACGTGGCACCAGGACACCCTAGGGCGTAGGTCGATGATCGACTTTGTGGTCGTTTCATCTGACCTGCAGCCGTATGTCTTGGACACTCGGCTGAAGAGATTGGGTGGAGCTGTCAACTGATCACCACCTGGTGGTGAGTTGGATCCGATGGCGGGGGAGGAAGCTGGACAGACTCGGCAGACCGAAACGTACTGTAAGGGTCTGCTGGGAACGTTTGCCAGAGTCTCCTGTCAGAGAGATCTTCGACTCCCACCTCCGGAGGAGCCTCGACCAGATCCCGAGGGAGGCTGGAGATATTGAGTCCGAGTGGACCATGTTCTCCACCTCCATTGTCGAAGCGGCTGCTCGGAGCTGCAGCCGTAAGGTCTCCGGTGCCTGTCGAGGCGGCAATCCCCGAACCCGGGGGTGGACACTGGAAGTAAAGGATGCCGTCAAGCTGAAGAAGGAGTCCTATCGGGCCTGGTTGGCTTGTGGGACTCCTGAGGCAGCTGACGGGTACCGGCAGGCCAAGCGGACTGCAGCCCGGGTGGTTGTGGAGGCAAAAACTCGGGCCTGGGAGGAGTTCGGTGAGGCCATGGAGAAGGACTATCGACTGGCCTCAAAGAGATTCTGGCAAACTGTCTGGCGACTCAGAAGAGGAAAGCAGTGCCCTACCAATACTGTTTACAGTGGAGGTGGGCAGCTGTTTACCTCAACTGGGGATGTCGTCGGACGGTGGAAGGAATACTTCGAGGATCTCCTCAATCCCGCCGTCACGTCTTCCATTGAGGAAGCAGAGGCTGGGGGCTCAGAGGTGGACTCATCCATCACCCTAGCTGAAGTCACCGAGGTAGTCAAGAAACTGGCTGTCTTGGCTGACACGCCTCTGCAGCATCTCGTGGCGGTCGGGGACAGTGTCTCTGGGATGGCAGACCGGGGTGGTGGTTCCTATTTTTAAGAAGGGGACCGGAGGGTGTGTTCCAACTACAGGGGGATCACACTTCTCAGCCTCCCTGGGAAAGTCTATGCCAGGGTACTGGAGAGGAGAATACGGCCGATAGTGGAACCTCGGATTCAGGAGGAACAGTGTGGTTTTCGTCCAGGCCGTGGAATACTGGACCAGCTCTATACCCTCTACAGGGTGCTGGAGGGTTCATGGGAGTTTGCCCAACCAATCCAGATGTGCTTTGTGGATTTGGAGAAGGCATTCGACTGTGTCCCTCGCGGCGGCCTGTGGAGGGTGCTCCGGGAGTATGGGGTCCGGTGTCCTTTGCTAAGGGCTGTCCGGTCCCTGTATGACCGAAGCAGGAGCTTGGTTCGTATTGCCGGCAGTAAGTCAGACTTCTTCCCAGTGCATGTTGGACTCTGGCAGGGCTGCCCTTTGTCGCCGGTTCTGTTTTATGTACAGAATTTCTAGGCGCAGCCAGGGGCCGGAGGGTGTCCAGTTTGGGGACCACGTGGTTTCGTCTCTGCTCTTTGCAGATGATGTTGTCGTGTTGGCCCCTTCAGACCAGGACCTTCAGCATGCACTGGGACGGTTTGCAGCCGAGTGTGAAGCGGCTGGGATGAGAATCAGCACCTCCAAATCCGAGGCCATGGTCCTGAGTCGGAAAAGGGTGGCTTGCCCACTTCAGGTTGGTGGAGAGATCATGCCTCAAGTGGAAGAGTTTAAGTATCTTGGGGTTTGGTTCACAAGTGAGGGAAGGATGGAACGGGAGATTGACAGACGGATCAGTGCAGCTTCTGCAGTAATGCGGTCGATGTACCGGTCTGTTGTGGTGAAGAAGGAGCTGAGTCTGAAACAAGTTATTGAGTAAGGTGTGATAGTATATAGTAAGACACCATTTTATCAGTTTCTCGTGTAAAACTGGGCTTGGCTAAATATTTTCCAAAAGTTTCTAATAAAGAAGAATAGTGAGAAAGACTGTCAAAATACTCACATTGCCACCTGATGACTCCAAATGATATGCTTTGCCTGTCTTGTTCTCATCATTTGCCAGGAAGAGTTTGAAGTCACTTGGCTTCCTTTTTGCAGGACCACCTATAATGTACCGCTGGGACAAGCCATGACGCAATCTCTCCTGAGCTTTGACAGAATCATCATGGTAGGAGTCCGTTGAGAAGACAAAATGCTTCTTAGCCACCATATGGTCAAGGGACTGGAGACAAATTCCCTCGAACATTGGTGGGAGGTTCATCAAGGCATGGAAGAGTGCATTGCCATCCTGGATGTAGAAAGCATCCTTCGGATAAGGCACATCTTCAGAAACATCTTCCATCAAGTAGTAAAGGATTACAGCCTTGTTGGTCTTATTGAAGAACCCATCAGCTGTGCCTAGGCTGGGAGGAACTGGGAAGAGTGAGTACCGCATTAGCTCGTCAAAGTTGAGGGGTTTATCCAGGTTCTGTGACTTGATGAGCACCATGAAGGCGAGGTCACTTTGTTCACGGTACTGCAATACCTGCAAAGATGAACAGGTGAACAATACTGTTATTCTCAGTATGCCATGTATTGTATGTTATATGTTATGCCCTAAATTAATACATGATTAACTAACTGTATTTTTCTATGTACATTTCTGAAATGCATTTTCAATAAAGCTGCTTTGAAAGAATGTGTATTGTGAGAAGCGTTATACAAATAAATGTGAATTGAATTGAATGTATGTCAACTATATATTTGTATATATATATATATATATATATATATATATATAATATGACAACAATTATTCATTTTCTATATGAGGAGTATACCTTTCTCATATACCTCATACCTTTCCTTGGGAGCCAGTGAGCTTGACTGTTTTGTTTGAGGCATCCATAGTCTTCAGCTTCTTGATTGGCTCAAAAAATAGCTCCTCAGAAGAGCCACTCACAAAGCGATCTTGGATGAAAGCTTCCTTGGACTCCTTACCAGCTGCCTCCGCACGTATGACATCAAACTCCACCTCAGAGGAAGCAGGGGCACCAGATGCGAGGCTGTAGAGGTGCTCTTTGTCAACTAAGGAGAAATGGAAATTTCCAAATGAGAGGCAGGGCCTTCATGCAACCACCGAGGTCAAAGGTGTTGAGTACGTACTCCTGACCCACCTCCATGGTGGCCTCCTCAGACTGTGTTTTAGCAGCTTCTTTATGACTGAGTACTCTGTAAAAGGTTGGTTGATTGGGGTGAAGTAGTCGATGGTAGATCTTCGAGGGGGCTTGTAACCAGTGGCTGATACAAAGCCAGCAAACCCTGCAACAATTAGCCAGACACGATACTCTTGGATGCAGTTTGAGTAGATTTTGTTGTTTGCTGTGGGCGGAGTAAAAACTGCTCCCTCAGGAAATTTGGGGCCGTCTCGGCTATAGATATGGACGGTGTTTAGGGTCTCAGGTATGTCTACCTTAAGAAAGCGTGTCTTGTTCCGCTCATAGAGTGGGAGCATTCGTGGAATTTCCAGAGAGTTGGGGGCATCAAATCCAGGTTTCACCACCTGTGTCATGGTCCCACCGGTCCAGTTCACCACATTTTGAGCCATGAATGTTTGTCGTTATTTTTTTCAGATTGTCCCACTCCAGATGAAACACATTCCCTCACCAGTAATAATAAATATTAAAGTAATTATTAAGTATAATAAAAAAAAATTTCAACTTAACAGAAACCTGGAGAGACTAATATCTGCCAGTTAATGTGGGCTTCCATAATGCTACATGCTTTGCACCAAGAAAGATCTTTTGTGTGTTGGTGGATCATGTAGGCTATGTATGTGTGTAGTTAGTGTAAAAATGTATGTTAAATAAACCTCACACTACCAGTGAATCCTAATTACATGGTATGATTTTTAATTAATGCATATATTTGAACACGTTGTATCTTCAAATGTATTATTTATTTAAAATATCTACGTTATATTTTTAATGTGCAACAATTGACTTTGGAAACAAGCAGTAATGTGCTCAACAATAATTTAGTTATGAAAAATGGAGGAGATCTATCAAATCGAAAACTAAAGGAGAAAAACAGACTGCCTATGTAAATGTTCTTTTTTGCTTTTTTGGATATCCAGGGTGGTAACCAATATAGCCAGAAAAGACATACATGTGACAATATTTCAGGTGGGATCATCAACATTTGCTTCTTAGACATCCTAAAGACTGTAAAAATACAAAAGTTAGAAAACATATATCAGAAGGGTCCATAGGGGAGGAGTTCCAGTGATCCAATGTCACCATTTTTTTCAATTTTTTTGTGTTTATTTGAGTTTTTATGCACTATACATCATCTAATCATGACAATCCTCATATCTATCAATTCCTCATGCAAAGACGAAGAGAAAATGGGGTAGATTGTGTCTGTAGGATGTATTGTTCAGATTCTATGTAGATTTAAAGTTGTCATTTTCCGCAACCAAATATCAAGCACGGACACAAAAGATGATACAAAAAATCACATATGGGACAATAATTTGCGTGGGGAACATCAAAGTTCCTTTTCTAGACACCTTAAGGATTACAAAAAACTAGGTTAAAAAAATATACCTTTCGGGTGCAGGTGAACCTTCCTAGTACCCTACTACATGCTTGATTTCTTTCTTAACTATCTGAAGTTTCGATCAGTTGCTTTCTTTTTATTCCATCATCTACCAACATTCAGTACCTACCACATTTAAATGAACAGTTCACTATCTGTGTCAGGTAGGGATAAGAAGGGGCCATTGTGAAAGAGTTTTGGGACAGTTAACAGTGGGGATGCACCATATATCTGTACCATATCAATTATCGGCCAGTGTTGACTGACAGAGTGACTGATACATTTTGGATATTTATTTGTGCATGCTCATTTCAGCCATTTATGCTTTTAGATTACCTTTACTGTCATCTAACACTCACTTAAAGTAAATCTTTAAAAAAGACTAATAATGAAATAAGACTAATAAATGTAATCTTTAGCAAATCTTAAAGTGAATATATTTCATACCGTACAATAAAATTATATATTAATTTGGTTAAATAATTTATAAGTGTTGCCTATTTACTTTTAGTATTGATAACATTGATCAAATTATTAGTTTTAGTTTTTAATGGTTTACTTTTGAATAATTTTTACTTTAGTGTTTTACTGTTGAATTATTTAGACAAAATGTTTAATTTTAATATTGGCCCATTATCGGTTAACATATGGCTGCGTTTACACTTGGCATTAACATGCGACCTGTATCCGGATGTTGTTGACACGTGTAAACGCGCTTCTGATCGGAATGTGATCTCAGTGTAATGTAAACGCAATCCAGCCATCGTGTCTGCATTCACAGCAGGTGGATGTCATATAAATCTCCGCGTGGCTGTCAGAAAACAATGGCCAGACGCAGTTTAGACAAGAAATTAAACTTATTTGAACCTTACAATAACCCGTCAATCTTTAAAACAGTTTATTTAAACTTACGTGAAACTATGCGTGTCATTTTTTTCATTTTAATTGTGCAACATTATCTGAACGAGGCGATCGCCTGGACAGTTCTACGCCTGTACAGCTCTTCATCAAGATCTCATGACTGACTGTCAGTCATGAGATTTCAAACACAGACAACCCCTATTGCAAATCTGGTTTATTTGCCAAATTTACAGACTTTCAGCTGTTTGAAATAAACAAATCAATCAAAAGTAATTGAAATAGCTCAACACAACAAATGTTTCAAGAGGTTTCCCCAAATTCAACTGAAAATACATCTTTTAATGACTTCTGCAGTCTCAAAATTATTCAACCCTCTGAATATAATCCCTCACAACAGCACAAATCTGCAAAACAGGTGTTGTCTCAAACACACCTGCATGCAACTAATCAAGGGCTCCATTAGTTGCACCAGAACACATGAAATATTTAAACTGGCTGTTTGTTGAGTGTTATGTTTGACTGCATGTTAGAAATATGGTCAAAAGAATGGTCCAAAAAGTTAAGAGAAGATATTATCACCCTTCACAAACAAAGAACGGGATACAAAAAGATAGCGAAGGTACAAAATGTTCCTAGAGACACCGTTGGAAGCATAGTTCACAAGTTCAAAGTTAAAGGAACAGTGGTTACACTACCTGGCCAGGGTAGAAAAAGGAAGCTATCAACGGCTGCAACCAGATTTCTGAGAAGGCAGGTTCATAAAAACCCTCGAGTGACTGCAGAAGACCTGCAGCAAGACTTGGTGGCAACAGGCACTGAGGTATCAGCTTGCACAGAAAGGCGCGTACTAAACTCATGCCAGTGATAATGACATGCAGCGTGTGAAAGGCAAGATGGATTCATTAAAGTATCAGGAAATCCAAGGAGAAAACGTTGTGCCGTTAGTGAGGATGCTGAAGCTTGGGCGTCATTGGACCTTCCAACAGGACAATGATCCCAAGCATACCTCAAATTCCACCAAAGCTTGGTTTCAGAAGAAGGCCTGGAAGATTCTACATTCTACTTGGACCCCATAGAAAATCTCTGGTGGGATTTGAAGGAGGTTGCAGCACCCAAACCCAAGAATATTACTGAGCTGGAGGCCATTGCTCATGAGGAATAGGCTAAAATTCCTCAGAAACGCTGCCAGAAGCTGGTGTCTGGTTATACATCTCGTTTGCAACAGGTCATAACAGCAAAAAGGTGTTCTACTATACTGAAGATGCTTGCCATGAAGAGGTTGAATAATTTTGAGACAGCAGAAGTAAATAAAAGTTGCATTTTTAGTTGAATTTGGGGAAACCACTTGAAACATTTGTAGTGTTGGAGTATTTTAATTACTTTTGTTTTTGTTCATTGCAAACAGCTGCAAGTCTGTATATTTTGCCAATAAACCTGATTTGCAATGGGGGTTTAATAATTTTGATTACAATTGTACAAAATTTTGTCATGAAGCCAGTGAAAAAATTGGCACAGTGTGTACAAATCTGAATTACTGACCTAATTAGCATAAAAATCATTAACTAATGAGTTCCTAATTAGTGATTTCCTCTAGAATTGCAGTATGTTTGTGAAATGGAAGCACTGAAACTTAATTTCTGTTGGTGAATCAGCATAATATCAATTAATTTATTCACCAGGCTCACTGTGCTCTCTGCCAAAGCGGGTCTTACCACTAATGAATGCTCTAATGCCAATAAAGCCGTCTAATTCACTCATCTTCCTACCAGCATCACTCGGGTGACTCAGGCCTTGTCCACACGGATACGGGTATTTTTATAACCGGAGTTTTCCCTCCTGTTTTAAAAAAAAAAAAATCCCGTCCACACATGCTCGGTTTAAAAAAAATCTCCATCTACATGAAAACGCAAAAACACGATCTAGCGAGTTACATTTTTGTATGTGATCATATGACTTTTATATGATTGACACAATACAAAAATAATTATGAGGCCTTTAGCTATGTCAGGATTTTTGCATAAAGAAATGTTCATTCTTGAGGAAAAATATATATATATTCCACGCCGCCTCCTGTTTCCATCCTTTCATGGTTTATTAAATGAAGAATACAATCAAATACTAGGACTGAGGTGCTATCTGAGAATTTCCTCTCCGCCCCTCAGGCCTGAGGTTCCTGGAGTTGAGGTTTGTACAGGAAAGCAGTTACCATATTCACATGTCTCAGTAATTGAGAACACTGCTTGGCAGCCCATAGTGGACTTTTAGACAAATGTGTCCAATACTCCCTAATTAGTTGGTGAGACAACGGTCAATCTATACTTAGAATGTGAACCGAATGAAAACCTCAAGAAACAGTAGGCCTCTTTGCCGCAAATTTTGTCTTTTTTTTAACGCTCAACAATGAACAGAGGTTTTGTTCCACTGGATATGCTGTCGCTCCCTTCCTGCAATAATTATCAGGACCCTTTGATAAATAAACTTGACCACAGTGTCCTTCACATTCAGTGTGTACACTTGCATTCAGACCTTCCTTTGTTAAATTAAATGAAGACAGCGGTGAGCTCGCTACACTGTTAAAAAAAAAAAAAAAAGTTAAGCCTTAAGTACAATCAACTTGGATGTTAAAGTAATTTCAAATTAAATTACATTAAACTGACTTAAACAATGGGCTGAATCTATAACACAAAAACATGCTTAACTTATTTTGATTAGTTAAAGCAATGTAAAAACATATGTTGTCATAACTTATTGATCATATAATTTTTTACAGTGTAGATTCGATCTGTGGTAAAGGCACAGCGAAGTTTCATTGAATTGACACTTGCTCTTGTTCCTTTACCTCCATTAAATTTGACAATCATGTTAATTGTGTGCGTTTTTTTTTTTTTTTTTTTTTACCTAACCTTCCATGGTATTCTAATAATTCACAGAGCAGATAGGATGGATGAGCAAGTAAATAAGGTGGTCTGTTTCATTTCTAGAAGAGTAGACTTTCCATTAGCTACCATTTTTATCAATCAGTACCTCGGGTGTGGAGTGGATCAATGGTCTGTCGCTATGGCAACTGGCACAAAGTGATGGGTAATTCCACAAGGTGAGGGGAAGGATCCTGTGAGGTGGCAAAGACAGACAGGATCAATAAGGCCCAAGATAATGAGTGTGAATGCTCAATCCTGCCAGCCCTGAATCCTGTCTCTCTCAGGATAGCTGCTTCAAATTGTGACAGACAAATAAACCCAAATTATCTAATGTTGTTGTTTTTTAAAACATTTTAGTATGTATATTCTGATATTGATGATCCTTCAGAAATCATTCTAAATTGTTGATTTGATGCTCAAGAAACATTATTATCATTGTTGAAAACAGATGTAATACATTCCGTGATGCATTCTGTTCACAATTCTTTGATGAATAGAAAGTTCAAAAGAACAGAATTTAAAATAGAACTGAGGCCCTAATCCAAAGTGTGTTGTGAGTTGGTATTGATAAATCTCAAATGTATATGTTTTGGGTTGAAAAACTTTTTTTTTTCTTTCTATGTACGCTTTTACTTTTGGCAAAGAAAATTAGCTACAGATCTCCTGACCTCTCCAGATTAATACTGTGGTTTCAGTCTAATTACAAGCAACTATGAGAGAAGATTACAACTGGAGGAGGAATGCTAGAAATTCTCCCGTTTGAGGTTAAACCAATGCGTTAAGCCTTTGCGGTGTGATGCTTTTGCTTTTTTACACCAATAGTGAATTCAGTAGAGGTTTGCTACCAAAGATCTCATGCATTTTAGCCCTGTGCAGTTTGATTAAACAGTACCTGCCTACCTGTACGGTTACTGTATATCACAAACCTACATTTTAGGTTTTCACCACATGCTAATACTGTAAATAAATTAACTAGTGCTGTCAGTCGATTTAATTTTTTGTACTAATTAATATCACATTTTTCTGTAATTAATCGCACCTAACATTAAAGCTCCAGTCCGTAACTTTTTTGGGTTAAAAATTATCCAAAATAAATTTGAGCAGGTACATAACCAGCCAGTGTTCAAAACGATCTGCTTGCCTTAGCTCGATTCAAAACGGTAAGCTTGTAATAATGTTTTTAATTCCAGTGGTACTGGTGGATTTCCGCGGGAAATTCGAGCATGTCTTTGCGTCATTACGTCACATCTGTACACATGAAGAAGGAGTCTCGGCTAGTATAAGCTATATTGCGTGTAAGGATGTTGGAGGTGGAGATTTATAGCCTTTTCTCACAGCACTTGATATAATTAAACTTATTAATTTGATGGCGGATCCAGAAAGGTTCAAACGACAATGACCAGTGACAACTGGAGATTCACCCGTTGTAAAATGCAAAAGACTTTGGACTTCGGAGTGGCTACAGAAAAAGAGACTGCAACCGGGTCCGTGCAAAAACAAGGATAATATCTGAAGGGCATTAAATGTAGTCACGCAATGCTGATGTTGTTAACTAACAATTTGAGAACAAAGTATAATTTGCTCGGTTTTTATATGATAAGCGATCGTTAGATTTAATCAGCGCGATGCAGGGGGAGGGAGGAGGGCAGAGTCGAGTCTTGCAACACAAAGAGGTCCACCTACCACCTCGCCGAAAAGGCTCCAAATCTGCAGCATCCACTTCCCCGACCTGTCTCGACAGGAAGTTATCCTGCAAGGTTTAAGGCTCCTGGAACGTGAACTGCTGTCAGCGAAAGGAACCTGTCTTGAGCCCAAAGGAGGAGGCGGCGCGCATGCTTGTCCGGGGTGCACGACCTCAAACCTCTCTGGCGATTTATATGGGACACCACTGCCACATTGTCCATCCTGACATTAAAATGACAGCCCATCAGGACCGGGAGGAAGTGATCCAGAGCCAGAGAGACAGCTCGCAACTCTAGGCAGTTTATGTGCCACGAGAGCAGCTCGCCTGTTGTGTCGCTGTCGTGATAACCTGACAGTGGCAGACCACACCCATCTTGACTCTTTGAAGCAAAAAGAGAGGGTCTTTCCACCTCCAGAGAGCACAAAGGCAACTGTGCGATACTCTCAGCAGACTGAAAGCTAACCAAGAAGGGTGAATGCCCCTGAGTTTCATCGACCAATGGCCTCATATGAAGCAGACCCAAATGCAGCACATGAGAGGCTTCTGCCATGAGCTCCAGAAGTCTGTGACGTGCCCACCACAACATGATGGCCAAGCCTGAAACGGCCCAAGCACGCACGGAGACTGGAAACTCGAGCAGGGGCCTAGCAGGCCTGCATTAGCCGCGTTTCCACTGCCGGGCCAGGGCCGAGCCGTGCTAGTGCGTGCCAGGGCCAGTCGCGTTTCCACTGTCACTTCCGGGGCTTGATCGGGGCTTACTCGGGGCCAACGGCCAGGATTTCTGGCCCGTCGAATACCTTGGGCCAAAGCGGGCCAGCTCGGGCTAGAGGAGTGGTTACGAACAGAGGCGGGGATTACGAGAGACAGGAGCGCCGAATGATTCTGTCAGCATTAAAGACTTTTAAAATAATTTAACTCACTTTCATGTTTTAATGCCTTCTGTTTGTGATCCGATGTGGATTCTGATCACTGTATAAGGTAGAAATATTTATACGCGATGCAAAAGACTATATGCGCGCTAACCATTACCATAGTAAACATAGTAAACGCTTGAAGATACGCATAGTAAAAAAACATGGTGAACGCTTGAAGAAGTCAGACCAATCATAAAGGCTATCGCAATCATGTTTTTATTTTATCTGTCAGTAGCCTACATATACTAGTAGTCTCTTTATACCGGACTATCTACTTTTTTTCGGGAGCTTCCTGTTTCTCTGACTGAAAATATATCTGTAGCTACTGGGAGTCGAGACTGTGCTAACGCTCCTCAGGTCGTATTTTTGGTGGCATATAACATTATTTGTAGAAATTATCATTGTTTCTAAATGTGATATGTCCTGTAACTACCAATAAACAGAAACAGCCTCGACTGAATAATGTAAGTGTGTCCTCTTTCTTTTGTGAAATAGACCTAACGTTAACCGTCATTTATTTCTGTGTGACTAATGTGCAATTTTGACATAAATTAATTCATTATGATCAATGTATCACTTTTTATTGTAAACCTGTGGTAAAACATCGATGCTTGGGTTTTAAATATTCAAGTAAACAACAAAAATGCCAGCAAACGGCCGCTTTTATCATGTTTGTTTTGCGATGCACGCTGTTTCCAGTGATTTCTTTCTGATTAGTTTTCTGATAAAACTTCCATTTGTTGGTGAAATGATGGGTTAGTGTGACGTTCCAGAGAGGCGTGTTGCGGGCGTGTTTTAGTGACGCGCTGTGGAGCTTCTGGCCCGACAGTGGAAACGCAGGCCAGGTGCTACTGGCCCGAGGCTATTAGCCCGGCACGGCCCGTTTAAAGCCCTGGCCTAGCACTGGCCCGACAGTGGAAACGCGGCTACTGAGAGAGAATCGAGCAGGACACGAAAGAAAATGGTCTGCTGAGAAGGTGTTAAGACGCTCTTCTGAGCATTCAGCCTGAGACCAAGAGAGTGGGGGTGGTGGAAAAAGACGTCCCTGTGATGATACACTTACTCTCTGGATTGAGCCAGAATGAGACTTTTGCCTAGGTAATTTAGTACACGAATGCCCTAGAGTCTCAATGGGGCCAGAGCTTCATCTATGCGCTTGGCTGCATCTATGCCAATTGGAAGGAGCTGATATTAGTACGCCTTTCCCCCAAATGTGAACCTGAGGAACCTCCTATGCCATGAAATGACCTGGCTGTGGAAATAGGCATTCTTCAGGTCCACGGTAACAGTCCCCTGTTCGGATTTTCTCCCGCCAGGATAGTTTTTGTTTTACTTTAGCATCTTGAATTTTCTTTGTAGAGGGAAAAATTAAGACGTCGTAGGTCCCATATGGGGCGCAGACCCCTGTCGTCCTTCGGAACGCTCCGGAAAGCTCTATAGCTCCCTTCAGCAGGAGCGACATCACTTCCAGCTGTAGAACAGAAGCCTCTAGGGCGCTGTTCGTAACCGTGGGATGAACCCCGTCCTAAGCAAGGAGGATTGCAATAGAACTGGAGAGTGTTCAAGCCTTGAATTCATGAAGGGCCTCAGCCACTTCATTGTCACTGAGCGATGGAGGAGAGCAGATGAATCCTTCTCAAAGCAAGCGAACAAGCCTTGCATCTGTTAGTTTTTTTGTTTAAAATCCTCACCAAACCTGCAGACAGAAGCGCCATAAATAGCCTCACGAGCATGCAACAGGCTGAGGCATTTCACACACTTACTGTGCGGGTCGTCGCTTGCAATGAAGCGAGAGCACTGTGGCTGGCAACGACGCAGATCCATTGTGCTTCACCGAGAGGAGAACGAAGCAAGTTCCACTATATGTGGTCGCCGAAGCACAAAGAGAGAATATCCAAAACTAAATCGTTTAACTAGGACGGGCCAGCTAAACTGCTTTATCTGAAGAAGAGAATCTGAGGAGCAGATGGTGCGTTCACTATATCAAGAGTGAGTGACGTAGTGCTGCTGAGGCGGTGCCTGTGGTCTCAGCCTATAAATTGGTGTGATTCTATACGGTTCCGACAATCAGCACCGCCCCAAGGGCGTTTCCCATTGCTTTATTGCTACGCGTCATAATATAATATTTTGTACGGAGCCGCGTGAAAATAAGTCTTTATTAATCCATAATCTGCCCCTGTAATCATAATTTAGTATGAAAAGGATTAAAAGGGCTTGCTTTATTACTGCCTCTAGTGTTCATTCCTGTTGGAAACTGCAGTGATATGTATGTATTGGTACGTATTTTGCGTTTTTCAGAAATGTTGCCACAGGTACTTTTTTCCAATGAGCCTGTGTTGCAGCGCTCTCAGATTTAATCAAAAAGATCTTCATTTGTGTTCCGAAGATGAACAATAGTCTTACGGGTTGCGAACGACATGAGGGTAAGTAAATAATGGCACAATTTTCATTTTTGGGTGAACTCTTCCTTTAATTACAGATAGAAGCAGGTTGGCTGCTGTCACTTTAAAACCTGCCGCACATGATGCGAATCTGACACGCATCCAATTTTCTCACAACTCTTTACATTCATTTAAGACTGTGCTTGCGAGGATACTCGACAAAATGGGCATTTTGGCTTAATTTTGTGTGTGTTTGTCCTTTCAAGCGCTGTGTGCACGTTGTGTGTGTTTCACACAAACAGAAGATTCACAGAAGCGCAGAATCACTGGTTACTGTGTTCTCTTTTCTGTCTTATTGCTCTTGAATGGTTTAAAACTATTTGCATGAATAAGAGTGTGGTCATATAATGTAACGCCAGCCAAAGGACGACGGAAAAAATGGATGCTGCATTAAATATTTTTAACGCTTTAAAATAAAAAAAATAATTGAATGCGTTAATACGTCAATTTTAACAGCCCTAAAAACAGTCACAGAAACTTCCATTTAAAGATTTTAAACAGAGTTCTCACATATAGTCATCCACCACAACTTGAGCCATGTTGAGTCTTGCCTCTGTCTATCTGGGTTAGAAGACCGAATTGTAGCCTTAGAAATTACAATCAAACTATCTTAAGGAAGCAAGAGCGATAGTTAAAATTTCAAGGGACATGATTTTCTCCTCAATGACTTAATTCACTAGTGTTGTGTTTATTAATGATGATGATGATTTAATTATGATAACTTTATTGTTGAACAATTATTATTATTATGTCTATTTTAAAATAAGCTTGATTTGTGCAATATTCACCAATTCACCACACCCAGGGTAAAGGGCCTCATCAAACTTCCAGGGAGCTTCAGGATAACTTAAAATTATTTTTTAAATAATAAAAAAAGGATTTAATAAATTATTAATATATTAAAATAACATTTATTTACCCCCCATCTTACTAACTTTTGTAAAAATATTCTTATTGAGGACAGAAGCAGCCTTGTCATGATTACGACAGAAATAGGGAAAATATCTTGTTTATCCTATAATTTGGGTCGGTTGTGTTGGACAATGGGTGATCTTTGGGTCAAGGAGGTTGAGAATCTGACTTATGAGGTTATGTAAGGTATAATATTTGCATGGTGAGACATTTGCCTAGAGATCACTTTTCCTTGGAATAATTTCATGTGTGAGCTACTTACTGTTTTGCAGAGTCAAGCCAACAAAAACAACAGCAAAGCAAAATTTGCAAAGTTAATATAATTGGTTTAATATTTAATGGGTTCAGAAGGAAAACATAAGGAAAAACTGAGTGTGCATGTTTAAAGATGTGTCAGGGATGATTCATTCCAAAACGCTCCCGAAAAACATCTTCACAGTGTGAAACATTTCCTTGATATATTGTATTGTGGTCTAGTAATAATGGTAATAATATGGAACAATGGTGAAAAATCATTTAGGATCAAACTATATAGTTCCTAAAGGGTGTGTCTAATGTTTAGACTGCTGAACAAAATGTGTTACAGAAAGGATGTTTTCAATGTTCAAGAGGGAATCTCAGGGGATCGAAGATTGCGGTTTTCAGACGTGGCCTCAGGGCTACAAAATACGAATGTAATAAACGATAAAGAATGTAGTTAAAAGCTTCTCTCTTCTTAGCTACATAAATGAGCCTGCCTCCAAAATGATTGCTGAATTAGTCAGAATCACGATCATGCCCCCTATTTATTGTTTGAATGCACGTCTTAAAAAGGATGCCAAAGAGAAGTGATAGCAATCTGAGCAACATGATTTAAAACTGCACAATGTACAAAGTCAACATGATTTGGATAGAACCGCCTTAATGTTTTGTAATATTTGCATGATTTGTCTCAGCCTGTTAGAAAAGGGACTATGCATGACATTAAAACATGTTACAATGGCGAATTGTTAAAGGGAATTGCTTAGTTGGGATCACATTTTGCACAAAGCTACTTAAAACGTGATTAGACAAGGCGGCCTCATTCACAGACGCAGTTATAATTGCAACATGCTTACAATAGCTTGGCTGAGTAGCGAGCCGTGCTTTAAAAACATTGTGTTTTGAGCACACTAGGGTTAGTTAGCTTAATTTTCAGCTGGACTTTATGATCTTGATGTGACTTTTTGATCTTGTTATCAAAAATATAATGTATTATGGCTACTCATTTTGATCTTTGTGGTTTTGACCATGTGAACGGCTCAGTGAGGCACAACGTTAAAATACGTGCTCTGACATCAGCAGGAATTTGAAGTCATTAAAAGAACTTGTGAAAAGGAGCGACTGACAAAAGAGGATTTTTTATGGGAAATGTGTACAAGAATTAGTCCTAATTCTTGCTTACTGATCACTAATAAGATTTGTTTCTATTTCATAATCTTTTTTCTAGCCATATTCCCATGAATCAGGGTGCAGGACAAAATACTCTAAACTGGATGACCTCTCACCTCCACAGAGGAATGGATGTTAAGCACTAACAGCTGAAGAACATCAGGTACACCACTAGTCTCACCACGACTGCATTTATTTGATAAAAAATACAGTAAAAACATTAATATTGTGAAATATTATTCCCTTTTAAAATAACTGTTTTCTATTTCAATATATTTTAAAATGTAATTTATTCCTGTGATGGCAAAGCTGAATTTTCAGCATCATTACTCCAGTTTACTTTCTTCAGAAATCATTCTATTATGCTGATTTGATGCTCAAGACACATTTCTTATTATTATTATTCATATTGAAAACAGTTGTGCTGCTTAATATTTTTGCGGAAATTGTGATACAGGTTTTTTACCAGGATTCTTTGACGAATAAAAAATCAAATCTTTATTACAAATCTTTTGTAACATAAAAGTCCTCCATGTCACTTTTGATCAATTTAATGAATCATTGCTGAATAAAATTATTATTTCTTTAAAATTTTACTTTTGAAAAGTTGTGCATATTTATAAATACAACTATTTTAATTTAATAAGTATTGTACGTTGCTAAGACAACATCAGCTTTGTTCTTCAAGTCTGTGTTGATTCTTTTAGGGAGTCACTGGTCAAAATCAATAATTCTCTGTTGATAAGTAACTGAAAGTGTATTATCTGCTACTTGCGACATCAAAAGTACTGTCCTATAAAGACGTAGTTATCTTGAGTGAGTTTAAGAGGGGTGTATTTGTAGTCTCAGAAAAGTAGTTTTAAAAGCTGTGGCCCATCGGTGCTAAAGGACTGGCAACTTTGCCCAATCCTCACCACTGTCTCTGGGCACCAAAGCTACAGAAGGCCGTAAAATATTAATCAAAACTGTCCGATCAATAACTTCTCAAAGGCTAATAAGTGCTGTCATATTTTTGTGATATGTAGAGCCCTCCATCATTTAGAGCGTGCCGGGATTTATCGAAAATCCATTGTGAGGACGAGAGCATGAGGTAATGCTGCACTTTAGTAAATGAAGTAAAACCAAAGTCTACTATTAAAATTTATGATTTGTATTTAATCCACAGAAGTTGCATCACGTCTGTTCATTTGAACTCTTTCAACCTGGTCTGCTTACCTCCGTTCGGTCGCCGGCATCCATCTGATTGCGCATGTTTTATTCACTCGCGGTGTGTTTCGCTCTCGGTCCTGTCATCATGAAACAAACTGTGAATGCATTTATGTCATTTTCTGTCCATTAGTGTCATATGCCATATCATATGGAACAGAAATGGAGGCTTAACTTTGGCACAGAGCCTCGTCTCGCTGTCCATTATATAGCTTATGAATATCACAATAGTACTGATGCTAATATCTTATCAATATTAAATACAGTATAAAATTACATGTCTTAGAATTTGGACCCGTTTTTACAGTAGTTTGTGTTAAGCATTCTAGTTTAATTTGTTATTTTATTAGTCTTACCTGTTATTGTAGTATTTCACAAGAGATTGATACATCAGTATTGATTTTATTTTACTCTATTCTGTCCTCAAGTAAAAAAAAGTCATAGTGAACCTGATTAATATCTCTAGACAGATGTAATATTTAACTTTTTATGGATCTTGATAATTACCCACAATATCCTGTTCCAGTCTCTGTCACTTGACTTGATCCATCAGTCATTTGAAGTGTCTCATAACACTCGCTCATAGCTCATCTGCACCCGTATCACAGGGACATTCAGGTGTCAGGCTTTTTTTCGGGTCACCTTGTGGATGGGAATCAATTTGGATCAGTAAAAGTAATTAAAAATAACAGCCTATGAAGGATAAGAGTTTTATAGCAAGGGTGGTGTTACCTTCAAAAGCAGTGTAAGTTGTGATACACTACTGTTCAAAGGTTTGGGGTCGGTATGATGTTTTGTTTGTTTGTCTGTTTTTTGAAAGAAAGAGAGAAATGAACACTTTCATTCAGCCAGAACGCATCAAATTGATCAAAATTAACAGTAAAGACTTTTATAATGTTACCAATGATTTCTACTTCAAATAAATGGTTGTCTTTCAAACTTTCTATTCATCAAATAATCCTGAGAAGAAAAAAAAGTATCAGTTTCCACAAAAAAAATTAAGCAGCACAACACCGATAAGAAAAGTTTTTTGAGCAGCAAATCAGATTATTAGAATGATTTCTGAAGGATCATGTGACTGAAGACTGGAGTAATGTTGCTGAGAATTCAGCTTTGCCATCAAAAGAATAAATTATATTTTAAAATATATTCAAATACATTACAGTTATTTTGAATCGTGATAATATTTCACAATATTACTGTTTTTACTGTATTTTTGATCAAATAAATGCAACCTTGGTCATCTTCATTTATATAGTGCTTTTAACAATGGAGATTGTTTCAAAGCAGCTTTACAGAGATAAACATACAATTTACGGTAACAGAGATTGTTTTGGATCATTTTGAATAATGTTATTTCCGGCTAAAGTTGGTTTTGATTGATTCACTTCCAGCAAAATTATCATTTGTTATTACATTAGGGGCCACTAAGACGACGGCGTTCTCTCTAAACAGACTTTAAACGCGAACCTGAGTTTTCTTTCAAAAACATATGAACAATCGTACTGACCCCAAACTTTTGAATGGCAGTGTAAACCTGTTCATTTAGTCAGTATTAACCTTTAAATGATTTTATTGCGATTTTAATTGCACGTGTTGTTCTAGATTTTGATCTTAGTGTTTCTTTAATATACTTTGTGATAGTCTGGCAATGGTAATGTGAACAGACAGAAAAAAGAATGTAAGGATTAGGTGTCTCTCTCTTAGATCTGCTATCTGTCATCGCCAGGTTAACGTCTTTATGAATCAGTCTCCCCGGGCTGTTTTCAGAGCAGAGGAGAGCATGTATATTTAAGCTTGTACCGCTTTTTAAATGAACCTTTTGCTGTGTTAATGAGGTCATTTTTATTACTTTGCGTTTTTGGAATATCTAGCCAACAGAAACATCTCTGCAAATAGCAGGTGGCAAAATGTGGCCGCCGTTAGGACGTCTAAATGCATCCAAATTCCCACCAATGCATAGCATTGAGCATGACAGATAAGTAAATATTTGATAATATTATGTTTTTTTTCTCTGTCATGCCAATAACTATTTGTCATCAATGAGGCAGAAGAAACCAGGTCACAAGCAGTAGTAAAGATGATTTATGACAAAGTAACAGTCAGTCCTGTTTTAATGGTTCCTCGGCCTCACGCAAGACAAGAAAGCATTGATCTGGCTTTTACGACAAGTTAACCTCTCAGGAATGAGTGTTAATAGATTTTGAAACAACTATTAATAGCAAATAAAACATTTATGACCACAGTATTTTATGCACAGAGCAAAAATCAATAGATCTTCAATGAAATAAGCTTGTGCAGTTATTAACGGCACTTTCAGACATGGTTTATTGTGGCTCGGATTTGCCTGAGTGATTACTGACTCAAATGTGAAAAAGGTTGCAATGCCGTTTAAAAAATTTAAGATTTGGAAAGTTAACGTCATAAGAAACAAAAATTACCCTGGTATAAGAGAGAAAGAGGGAGCAAGAGAACTGAGAATTGTCTGTAGCAGATTCTTGTATCTTGTGTTTGCCTCTCTTGTGTCTCTGTCACTAAAATGCCAGTCTTCACGGTTGCTATGCCGCTGTATCAAAGTGGAGGATGGCGCATGGGAAGGATTGTGGGAATGTAAAGCTGCACAGCAAACAGAGGGTCACCCAGCCGGATTCAAACAAACTCGTCTAGCTATCCTATTCAGTCAAAAGTTCAATCAGGCACCATGGAAACCTTCTCTTCTAATGAGTTACAAATGTTTCCGTTGATGTTGATTGAATTGTTTTACCAGCCAAAGATGTTTATTGGAGTCACTGAGGGATTTGAATTGACCTAGATGGATAAGCTTTTTCCATTGTGGTTGGGCGTTTAGAGAATGCACTATTACAGAATTAATTAATTTGTAACTTTCTTTCTACAGAAAGATCCCTGTTATAACAGTCTAACAAAGCATTTAGTTATTCAGATTAAGAACATAATTTGCTTAGTCATAAAATAAATTGATCGTGCTGTACTTTTTTTTTTTTTTTTTTTTTTTTTTTTTTGTAAACAGATTATTAGTGTACGTTTTACAAGAAAATACTATTTCAGTCTTTCTAAATGCCAATTTTAATTCAATGTACTACTTGCAGTTTCTTTGTAATTATTTGGGAAATTCATGTGCGATTTCTGAATAAAAATTGGGTCACACTTTAGATTAGGGTCCGATTCTCACTATTAACTACGACTTTTGTATACTCCTAATAACTGCTTATTAGTAGTTGGTAGTTGTTAAGGTTAGGAATTGGGCAGGATTAAGGGATGTAGAATATTGTCATGCAGATTAAGGCATTAATATGGGCTTTACTAATAAACCACCAATATCCTAGTAAAATGCATGCTAATAAACAATTAGTTAATAGTGAGAATTTGACTCACTGTAAAAAATGATCGTGATTTTAACGGTAAAAGACTGTAAAAATGCTACAGTGAAAAACTGTTAATTGGTTAACAGAAAGTTTCCGTACTATATACGGTAAATAACTGTGATAGATCTAATGGTACATTTAATGTAATTTTACTGTAAAATACCGTTAAATGTACAGTTTTTGAAAGTGAAAAAGAGCAACTCATTGTATAATTTACAGTGAAAAACCGTAAATTGACATTCCCACAATTCCCTGCATGACACTTAACATTTGATGTATTTTTGTTAAAATAACTTTCTTCATAGTTTTCTTTTTCTAATCAGTTATGTACATTAGGGTTTCATGTTATATTTAATGTTGTTAAATTAATGTTTACTGCATTTTTAAAATTTCAACATGTTACCATGATGGTGTTTAGTGTTAGTGTGAATTACACTGTGCAGCTTCTAGAACAGTATTAATTCTCTTGTGGAAGAGCTGCTTGTGATGAGCTTTTATTGATCATGTGACTCTCATCACTGCTGAGATTGGTGGTTGTCAGTGTATTACAATGGTATAAAACAGATATTAATACTTCAATAGGAATATAAATTAACATTATATCAGATAATAAAATACGGTTTATTACTGTAAAATTTAAGTTAAAGGTGCATTGCGCACCTCTCTGAGTTTTTGCAGAACTATGCCCCCCTCTGGCGACAAGCGAAACTGCCTTACTGTCTTTGTCTTGCGTGGAGTTTGCGTTGGGGTTTATGAACTACAAGCCGGTCTCTTTGAATCCATCTTCTACTTTTGTCGAAAGTTGACTGAAGTTTTGTCGCTCGAGTTGTCTTCGCTAATACGGAGAATGGCGGCGAATACACAAACCTGCCAGACATAGCCAGGGGAGCGTGAACGCGCATGACGTCACGCCCAGTCTCATGTTCCGGTCTGAATCCCTCTTATTTATTTTACTGTACAGGATTATAGAGGCAATCGCAGTGATCAGAGAAGGGCTCATTCAGCCCATCAGGCAATTGTTTAAGCATGTATGGGTTAGAAAAACGGGTATTTTTAACATGAAATGTTGCACAATGCACCTTTAAGTCTGTAAAACCAATAACGTTGCTACCGTATTTTGGACGGTAAAGTTCTGGCAACCACAGTTGCCGTTTTTTTACCGTAAAAATTACGGTTTATTTTTTACAGTGCTCTAAACTAAAGTGTTACTGAACATTGTTTCCTAATTGTTTTCAGTGTAGTGTTTGTTGAAATATGTATGTTGTTTAAGCTCAAATCTTGACAAATAAGGCATGTGAAAGGACTGTTTGTGCTGTTACCGAACATTTTGTCTGATTTAGCCCTGTCAAAAACTGTTAAAAAAAACACTGCTCATTTACCTAGAATTCCTTCCTTGGTGGCTTGTCTGTCACCAATTATATCTCTCTGTTTATCCTTTGACAAGTTAATTCACATGCATGTGGACCAACGGTGAAGGCTTGTGGATCTTTCCCATCACACTTAAAACGCAGCCGACCACCCTCTCCTCTCTCAAGTAGGCTTTTCACAGAGGCTTTAGGAAACTGTTTAAGGTATTTGCCCTTTTTTCATCTATTCAACTGCAGCAGGCAAATCCTGGGAGGCAGAACCTGTTGATATCCCATAAGGGGCTTAAATGACTCATCGTAGCCTAGATGCAACATGCTTGTTATTTGAACAGCTGCATCTCCACTCCACACTTTTATCAGGCCCATTGTGGTCCTGCCATCCTGCGCTTTTCCTCCTTGTTCGGAAAGCTCTTGACAAACCAACCAAAAATTGGTCATAGAACAGACGTCTAGACAGTTTTTTGGGTGGAGGCTTGGTTGAGTTGATTGTGGTTCTCCAGCTTTCAGAGATGGTTCGTATGAGCTGGTGTAGGTGATCTTCATTCAGCATTATTCCACTGAAAATCACTTGCCCTAAACATTTCAGATGTGCACATTTGAAAATTATAACGTTGAAAGACCGTAATTTCTCACAAAGAATAGCTCCCCCCCCCCCCTCTTTTTCCTTTCACAGTGGCAGCTTGATGGATGGAGCGCACACACGTACCTCCTCACACCTCATCTGGCCGAATGCATTCCTTATGCAATTAGTCCTTCTGAAGTTGCTTATTAGTTGGATCTCTTCTTTGTGGATAAGTCCTTTCACTGAACTGTCACAGCTCCTGGACAAGCCTCTCCAATCCACAGCCATTTACAAATGAATGGGGCACCATGCAAACCAAACAGAGCACATCCTTTTCCTGCTCTTTCACATCTTTGGTGAAAAGGTGGGGGAAAAAACTCAATTTGTATTTGCGCAGACCATAAACAAACATCGGTCAGATCAAATGGGGCATTCAGAGCCTGAAGAAAGGTCGGAGAGAAAGGGGAGGGAGAGATAGAGGAGGGATTGAAGGAGGTACAGAATGGAGCTCTAGCAGTGCCAATTCACAAGCTCAGGGCTTTTATGAGGGTGTCAGTTCTGTTGTCAGACTGACGATGTAGAGAAACAAGTCAATGTGAGGGCGGAGTACAGCACACCTTCCACAGGTACCTGCAATGTGACTATAAACTAACCAACACCTTTAGTGAGAGCCGAGGCCACAGTGAAATCACCTTTCCCATGAAACCATGAGTGGCAGGGATACTGGAAAGCCTTTTATGACAAACAGAGAGTTTCTTCAAAGAGAAGCCAATAAAAGCCCTTCAGATAACTGAATGTTCTTCAAACAAGCATTAAATGTTCAGAACATTTGTCTCTGGTGATTATGGCTATATACAATTAATTAAAAATTTTAATTCAAGTTTGGGAAAAAAGAATAATAAAAAATCATGCTTTGGTAAATCATTATTATGACATAAAGTCATAATTATGACAAGTTGAAATTATGACACAAAAAGTCTAAATTGAGATCATTTTGAGATCATTTTAAAAAGTCATAACAAAAGTCAAAATTATGGCAAAACAAGAATCTTTATCTATCTGTCTCTCTCATCTATCTATATCTATCTATATATATCTGTGTCTGTCTGTCTATATCATCATCTGTCTATCTGTGTGTCTATATCATCATCTCTCTATCTGTGTCTGTCTGTCTATATCATTATCTGTCTATCTGTGTGTGTCTGCCTATATCATCTATCTATCTGTGTCTGTCTGTCTATATCATTATCTATCTGTCTGTCTATCTATCTGTCTGTCTTTCTGTCTGTCTGTCTGTCTATATCATCATCTATCTGTCTGTCTATCTGTCTAGATCATCATCTATCTGTCTGTCTGTCTGTCTATATCATCATCTATCTATCTATCTATCTAACTGTCTATCTATCTAGATCATCATCTATATATCGGTGTCTGTCTATATCATCATCTGTCTATCTGTGTCTGTCTGTCTATATCATTATCTATCTATCTGTGTCTGTCTATATCATCATCTATCTATCCGTGTCTGTCTATCTATTTCATCGTCTGTCTGTCTGTCTGTCTGTCTGTCTAGATCATCATATACCTATCTGTCTGTCTGTCTGTCTAGATCATCTATCTATCTATCTATCTATCTATCTATCTATCTATCTATCTATCGTCTAGATCATCATCTGTCTATCTATCTGTCTGTCTGTCTGTCTGTCTATATCATCTATCTATCTATCTATCTATCTGTCTATCTATCTATCTATCTATCTATCTATCTATCTATCTATCTATCTATCTATCTATCTATCTATCTATCTATCTATCTATCTATCTATCTATCTATCTATCTATCTATCTATCTATCTATCTGTCTGTCTGTCTGTCTGTCTATATCATCATCTATCTGTCTGTCTGTCTATATCATCATCTATCTAACTATCTGTCTGTCTGTCTGTCTGTCTGTCTATATCATCATCTATCTAACTATCTGTCTGTCTATATCATCATCTATCTATCCGTGTCTGTCTGTCTAAGATCATCATATACCTATCTATCTATCTGTCTGTCTGTCTGTCTGTCTAGATCATCTGTCTGTCTAGATCATCTATCTATCTATCTATCTATCTATCTATCTATCTATCTATCTATCTATCTATCTATCTATCTATCTGTCTATCTGTCTATCTGTCTGTCTGTCTATATCATCATCTATCTATCTATCTATCTATCTGTGTCTGTCTATATCATCATCTGTCTATCTGTGTCTGTCTGTCTATATCATTATCTATCTATTTGTGTCTGTCTATATCTATCTATCTATCTATCTATCTATCTATCTATCTATCTATCTATCTATCTATCTATCTATCTATCTATCTATCTATCTATCTATCTATCTATCTATCTATCTATCTATCTATCTATCTATCTATCTGTCTGTCTGTCTGTCTGTCTGTCTATCTATATCATCATCTATCTATCTGTATGTCTGTCTGTCTGCCTCTTTCTTTCTATGTTGCTGTCATCTATTATTTATATTTACATATATACATCTATACATTTTGATTAAATAAGTGTTCTCAATATAGAATTTTTTTGGGGGGTTTTAATAATTATTAAATTATTAATATATCTAATATTATATTAGATATCTTAATTATTTATCTATCTGTAGCTTTTGGTTTAACTTTAATTTTAAATGTAGGATCATTTTATTTTTGGCTTCAAATCGTAAATTCATGGCCGCCTAAAAACTACTTTTCCCAAAACTCTCAGCAGTGCGTTGCTTGGATGACATCACTCTGTGTGTTTGTCTAAGTGCTTCAGTTGAAGCAGTCAGTCCAGCAGCCGATGGCTGTCACACTTTCCTGCCAAACACACCATATTCACAATGCAGTTTAATTAATGACATCACTAAAAGGTTTGGTGCAATCAAGTTTGCATCTAGTTCAATTTCCTAAGTGCCTCTGTATCCCTCTCTAAGCAGGAGCAACACCGAGTGAGCCATCAATAATGCACCTCCAAAAGAGGAGGCCTGCTACAGTGAGCGGCACCAAAGTCCAGAGAGAAGATTGTCCAAGTTTGGAGATCCCTAATTGTGTACATGATCCAGGTAACTTTGCACTCTTTGACGATTTTACAGGCAAGGTATATTTGAACTGTCCCTCTGCTTAGGTTTTTACACAAATGAAACCTTTTTACAGATTCACATTGAAATCAATCCATAGATCACTTGATTCTTGACTCTAAATGACTAATGGAAAACTGTGAGCTGAGTCTTGTAAGCTCTCTGCAAGGAACATGCTTGTAGTGACTTGTCAAGTGAAGATAAAAGGGGATTCCTGTGGAACACCACAAGATCTTGTGTATAGTTGATTAATCCATTTCATTCAGTCCCAGCTGCAGCCTTTTCATGAATTCTATCTCATTCTGTGCTCAAAGTACATGCATTAGTATGTTGATGTATGGCTGCTGTGTGATTAACTGATAAATGGTTTATGCACAAACTGTATTATCCTTGTCCTACTTGGTAAAATGTTGTGTTGGATCACAAAACAGGATATAGCCCTCAGCTATTTGCTTGTGTAAACCTGAAAAGTAAAGATGTGTTTTGAGATATTGTTTAAATTAACAAAACTGAATCCAGTTCCTTCCATTTCCTCTCTGGAAAAAAATTCCCCATTAGTCCTTCACAGAGCAGACCTTGATTTGGACTCACAGAGATGCAAGTCCTATAAATGTGAACGTTAATTAATCTGAGGCTGTCTATTAACAGCAGGACTTCTCTTATCATTTCCTCCTTCAGCTTGACTGCTTCAGCCTGAGTGAATGAGCACAAAAAAAAATCATGAATAAGGACTAAGAATCATTCATAAAGCAAGTTCATGATAATTAGCATAAAATTGGATTGTCAACACTTCAAATGAAAAGAACACATTTTTCATTAACTTTGAAAAATAACAATCGTTCAGAAGTTTAGGGTCAGTAAAAAATGTATACTTTTTATTCAGCAGTGATGCGTTAAATTGATCAAAAGTGATAGTAAAATATTTGTAATGTTACAAAATGTTTTTACTTTAAATTAAATGCAGTTATTTAAACTTTCTATTCATCAAAGAATTATGTTTGCACAAAAATATTACGTTTTCGGAAATGTTTTTGCATTTAAAAATGCACATTTTTTTTAATTTTTAAATGATTCTGAATTAAGGCTCATGTGACACTGAAGACTGGAGTAATGATGCTGAAAATTCAGCTTTGGCTTCACAGCAATAAATAACATTTTAGAATATATATTGAAATAGAAAACAGTTATTTTAAATTCTAATAATATTTCGCTGTGTTACTGTTTTTACTGTATTCCTGATCAAATAAATGCAGCCTTTGATACCTCTTTAAACTCATTAGAGAAACAAGATTAGAGATTACTGACAATCGAAGAAGCCAATCTTCATCCATTTAATTTGTTCAGATTGCCACTGTAATTGATTTTCAGGGGCATTTGTACTTTTACAAGGGTATTTAGATGAGTTCAAATATACAAACCTAAAAGCATACGTTGTCATATTGATCACATCAAATAAATAGAAAACATTTTTCTACAACATTTCTTAACTTTAATAAAACTTGTAACAATTAGTGATGAATCCACAGATGCATAATCCTCTGGTAATCTTGTACATCAGAATGTGCTGGAAAAAGAGCGGCCAAGCTCTGGTGTGCACTGTCCAGTGATTTATAAGCATGATTGTCCGCCAGACTGATGTCTGAGGTGTTGTGAAGCCCTCAAGTGGTGAGGTGAGGTAGTTCAGGTGTTAAATTGCAAATGACTTTAAAGCCAGTGAAACTCGCCTCACCTCTGTCGTGCAATAAACACTTAAGATTAAATAGACTTCTCTGCTTTAGAGCCAGTGAATCTATGTGTGATGATATTCCTCCAAATAATCTTTAATGTCACTATATATCACTCATCAATCAACAAATTTGACTTATGACCCTTATCTCCTGATTTTCCTCTTGAAGGCATTGAGCCTTGTTCACAGTGAAGTCTGTTCACAGGCCTCTCCATCCCTCTGATGAAGCACTTAGCCCACTTCTATTTATAGCGGCCAGAGTGGCACGATCGATTATTCAACCTGACTCTGATTCTGCCTTCTCATGAACTGTTATTCAATAACCATGGATAAAATTAGACATCACAATCCCGAAGGGACAAATGGGACAGAAAGAGAAGGGGGAGAGAGAGAGATGGTAGAATGTATGTCTGTGATTTAGCAGGTCACTGTTTCTTCCTAGGGTTGTCTCAACAGGCTGAACTTCACAAACTTAAAGCTTCTTCATCCTGCACAGCAGAGCACCATCATTTACCCCATGCCTGAATGTGTATGGCTAACATGAAGCAGCACTTCCTTTATTTCACCCCCTCATTGCAGAAACAGCTACAAGAAAAACAGACGGACATAAAAATGGAGTTAAGCTTGCTGCACCCATGTATAATAATACTGAAATATCAGCATAAAAGTAGCCTATAAAATAAATTCTCAATGCCAAAATAACAACTGCATTGTTGTCACATAGCCAGTTTGTTTTCCTTTAAGCCATCAATGCAAAATGTCAATAAATTATATTGAAACACATGGTATGATTTAACTACCGAAGTATTTTCTGATAGTATTCTAATAGTAGGCCTATCTCTATTGCACGGGATTAAGAGGAAGACCCAAGAGGAACTTCCTCATTTGCCACTGACATTAGCTGCATCGATTCTGGACTTTATGAGTCTGGACAGGGCACTTGCTGTTGAACTGTTAGCTTAATAAGAAACAGGTGAATGTCAGTGACAAGGCTTAAGACCAGCACCTTTATAGATCTAAATGCTTAGTTATGAAGTAGGCTTTTTTTTTCTTTTTTTTACATGCACACATTCACTCTTATTCGTAGGCAGCCTATGTCTAATATGTCGAAAACGCTAAATGTCTCATCACAGTCTGCATCTCGCACTCGTTCGCTGTTTAAAAAGTATTGCGTTGGAATTGAAATTCATCAACATCTGAAATTCTGCTATGGACATTTTGCAATTAAATAATATATTTGTACTTTATATTTAAAAACAATTTTATTTTAGGAAATATTTTATTTTATTATTTGATATGTCTTGTCTTAATTGAACTCCGTGCACCTGCGAAGCTCAATGCAAAAACAAGCCAGCAGAGGGACCCAGTAGGCTACGCCTCTCCCCAATGATTGATAAAAATAAATATAAAGAATTATGTGATCGAGTTTTGTCATCAAAGGCATTTTATAGGCCTATAGCTCTCCATGAGTTCAAGTAATTTATCGTTTATGGGTGTGTTGCAACGGCTCTGCATGAGGACTCTCAGAAAATAAACTTGTTTAAGTAGAAAAATGGCTTATTTAATTCACTTTTTCTGTTATAGTGGTTTCAGACATAAGTCTTATTTGCTGTTATGTATTTTCATAGTTTGTATTCGTGTATGTGCGTGTGTGTGTGTGAGAGAGAGAGAGAGAGAGAGAGAGAGAGAGAGAGAGAGAGAGAGAGAGAGAGAGAGAGAGAGAGAGAGAGAGAGAGAGAGAGAGAGAGAGAGAGAGAGAGATTATTGCATAATAATCAACTTATTGTTGAACAATTCTACAGCGACAATAATTGCCAGTATTTTTCATACAGCAGTCGAAACCGAAAAAGCACCGTCCGATTAGCTGGAGCCAAAGGTGCGAATGCTTTGAATACCTCAAACAGGACGTGACGTCTAATCCTCGCAAAAACCAGAGGATTCGTGTTGTTTCCGGACGCTTCGTTGCTTGTCACATCAGCTCAATACAGCGTCCCACAGGCTGAGGTTAGTCGACCAAAAACAGAGCAGCTGCCTCTGGCAGTTAAAACACAAGGTATGTTAAGCGTTCAGTATGTTTTCCAGGCTTACGTGAGAGCTATTCTTTATGAGATAAATATGAATAATTCCTGCTCGCCAGATCATAGCATTGTTGCTAGCTAGTTAGCTCATCTAAAAGATGACAAGGTTGCCAGGTGGAAACATGAATAAAAGCAAGGTATATCGTTGTTTTGACGGTTTGGTCTGCTGTGGGTAAAAAAACACACAAAAAAACGGTTTTAATTATTCATAAATAGAACATTAATGGGACGTGTTAATAGTATTGTCCGTGGTTGGCTAGCTTGTTGACATAGCGTAGCTTTAAAGAGATAGTTCACCCAAACATGAACAGTCTTTGTTAATTTACTCACCTTCATTTTGTTCCAAATCTGGTTGATGATGTTCTATCTGCCGTGAAACGCAAAATGATGCTTTTCATAATGACAGCCTCAGTCATTGTTCACTTGCATTGCATCTTTTGTCCAGACAATGGAAGTGAATGGTCACCTTTTGTGTTCCACTTTAGAAAGTGCAGGTTTCATGCAGGTTTCAAGTGCACTACATTTTATATATTTATTATTATTTATTTAGTTTTTAAGGTGAACTATCCGTCTACTACATGTATTCAGTGTATTTTAGTTGCTGTCTATTTGTACTGCACCAAAATGCATAGCTTATTTTCATAAATGTATGTTTTATTATTTTGTTAGCAGCTCTCTGTCTCTTACTTTGCACATACATCCTTAACAACACTCAGCAGTTTCCCTGATGGTTTAGCTGTGAGAAAACAAACCCATAACATGCAGTTAATGCCCCAAGATGTTTGTCATACATGAATGAGATCTGAGCTTGATTCTGGGACATCATGCTATGATGGATTTGAAATGAAACCAGCCTGGTAGTAGCAGGTGCTGCTGTGAGGAAATGTGACTGACTCACAGGGTGATTTCAATTTGGTGCAAATCCAAATCAAATCGAGAACTACTTTATTATTTGCATGGACCCATGCAAACACCAGATTTTTTCACCAAGCATATATACAATTATTAATGTTTTTCCTATATTACTAAGAGATCAAAAATGAATTCAGCTTGAAAGAAATCTATTGTATTTACTGTAACAGGCAGGTGGTCAAATTGCAGTTAACATTGATTTTCCTTATGTCATCATGTTATGTGTACATTTGTATGGTAATGAGACAAGTAAACCTGGTTGATATTCTGAAAAAACTTGTTTTTGGCTGTACCGTCAGTCGTGGGCTATTTTTAAGCTTCTTTGGGCTTTTTAAAAATCTTTTTATTCATTCCTTATTTTAAATGAAATAAGGTTTTAGACAACTTGATTACATTTGTTGCCCTTACTAAATACAGGGCATTGTGCAAATTTGAGCGTCCTATGATTTGTGTATTCATTTTATTAATTAATTTATTCTTTATTTGTTCTTCTTGAGCCTTTATGTTTAGTTCTTTCACATATTACGTGGAAAATGTCTTAAGCTGTAAAGTCTGACGAGAAATAATAGTCTGAGAAATCATTTTTGAAAGTTTATTGAACCTTTGAGATAAAATACTTTTAAAAAGTTTTGCATACGTGTTTTGTTCTGTATCATGATGATAGATCAGGCTTTTTATGACTGAATGAATGAGGCATTTTATATGGGAGAGGGGGCAAAACTTATAATGCAATTCAATACAAAGCCATGTTTTAATTGTAGTAAATGTTCCTCTTGAAACAGTAATAACAATATAAAAGTTATTCTTATATTTACTTTATACAATTCATTAAAGATTTTACACCAAAGTCACATGTACCGTACCCTGAAGGTGGACATTTTTATTGGTAAATAGCTAAAAAGTACTCAAATTGATAGTTCTTCTCATACTAAAACTGAGCTATCAATCAGAGGGCAAAGGGCATGTGGAAGATTGTGTACGTCAGGTTTTTCAGTAAAGTTTTAATCTTGTAGATATTTTAGAGGCGATAGAAATGCATCTGATATGATAGTGGTTAAAGTGCCTGCAGGTATGTGCTAATTATTATTTTGTTGTTGCTGTTATTTATCCCCCATTTGTTTTCCAGTCATTGTAGTTTGTGGCCATGGATGATGACTATTACCAGGTTCTAGGAGTGCAGAAAAATGCATCTCCAGATGACATCAAAAAAGCGTAAGCCTCATCTTTGGTTTAATTTAGTCCTCTTTACATCCTCAACAATGCTTGTTATTCAAAATTAAACAGTTAAGCTGTTGAAAATAGTAGCACTTTTTTCCAGTGGTGTTAAATATGATCATTTGCCTGTCTAGTCTCATTTGTCATGCTGTATTTCCCTTACAGTTACAGGAAACTAGCTCTGAGGTGGCATCCAGATAAGAACCCAGATAATAAGGAGGACGCAGAGAAGAAGTTTAAGGAGCTTTCAGAGGCCTATGAAGTCCTGTCTGATGGTAAGTCTTAACAATCAACTGACTAAAATAGGGTTCAACAATAAGGGTGGCCCAGGGCATGTGTTAGAAAGGTTCAGGCCAGTCGACGACCATAACTGACGCATCTACTCATAGCTATCCGATCGTGAATAGACCAGGTGTAAAGGCCCTACGAAATGCTTTCGAGACGGATTTAAATCCGATCACTCAAACCACAAAACCGGACAAGTGTAAATGCATCTGTTTGCTGAAACCACGTGTAAATTTTACTTCTCCCAAAATGTTTAAAAAATAAATGTCAGAGCATGAACGTTATAGTCCGATATGACAGCGCTACTGTAACACGCATCGCTGAGATGAGTAGTTGAGCAAGCCAATGCAAATGCACAAATGAAACTGAAAATAAGTCGCAGACGCTCAACACTTTTCTTCATTAAAAGTAGTACGACTTAATGATCTTACCAGTGCTCTCTCTCCTTTTGTGGTCTTTGCAGCTCATATCTGTTGGTTCTGTTGAAGTTAACTAAATTTGCGTATAGCACGGTAATTGAAGATCGAATTTATATCCGTTTTGCGGAGACGCATTTATGTGGGCGAGTGTAAATGGAACGTTTTTAACAAATCAAATAGCTATCCGATCACTAAAAACGCATAGTTACCAGGTAGGCTTGCTACGATAGTCGGTGTTACCGGTCTTACACGGTGTTCAGTCGCAACACCGGTTCCATCACTTGCCCACCGCGGCACCGAAAAAAAAAAAAGTTTAAAGCGAATTGACGCTAATTTAAGTGAAGTGCATACTGCTGCACCAGCTTTTTATAAGCGATGTAAAACAATTTTTACATCCCCCTCCCCCCCACCCCCCGCTCGATGAAACCGGTATTACCGGTGTTGTCACAAGGCGAATATTATCACCATCACATCTCTATTACCAGGTGTAAACATGTACAAAAATAACACAGGAATGCATCCTGTGTGTACATCCCTATATACTTTGCTGTTCTCGATAAACTCAGCATCTTGTTTTCTTTATAAATGACATGGTTTTTATTAAATTATCCTTTAGGGTGCCATGTTAAAACTGTATAATACAACACTCTTAAAATCCAGTCCTGGAGGGCCAGTGTCTTTTTTTTTTTTTTTTTTCCTCACGTCCAGTGTAAATTGATCACCCCTACTCTTTGTGCTAGCAGTAACAGCAGCTGTTGTTGTTTTTTTTCTTAAGCCAAACGTGACAGCTGATTGTACACAAATTGTAGAAAATCGCATGCTAAACAAACATGTAAAACATTCCGTGTGCCATTATGGACCTCCCAGCCTTATCAGCCTTGCATGGACTGCACTTTTGAGACACTCCTTCAGAAGGAGGGGTTGTGATCAGAGGTTAATGTTAGTGTGTTAATTTTCTCCAATTCCAAAAAATGAACGATGACTCATGATGTAGTTGCTTATCTCTTGCTTTACTCTCCTTCAGCAAACAAGAGGAACTTATACGATCGGTATGGAAAACAAGGCTTAACACCAGGTGGAGGTAATACAACAGTGATATTTTTGGTCAAATTCTTATTTTGGATTAAATAAATGTTTATAAATAATATGGCAATATGATGTCAGTGTACCATGTTTAAACCTGTAACTTTATCATTTGGACAGGAGGAGGAGGAGGAAGAGGGCACTTTAATGGCGACCACTTTGGATTCACATTCCGCAATCCAGAGGATGTCTTCAGGGAATTTTTTGGTGGACAAGATCCATTTGCAGACTTCTTTGGTGAGTTTGTATTTACCTCGCTGTTTTTTGTGAGCATTCAATGGCAGAGCAGTTTTTTTAGGCAGTTCTTTAACTGTTTTATGCTAATCTGTTTTTTTTTTTATCTTTTAGGAGGAGATCCGTTTGGCAATGACTTTTTTGGTGGCGGTCGGCGGCACCCCCACCAGCGGGGCATGAGCAGGAGCCGGACAGGAGGGTCCTTCTTTGGAGGCTTTGGAGGATTCCCACCTTTTGGGGCAGGGTTTTCATCTTTTGATGCAGGTCAGATGTTGCAAATATGTCCACTTTTCATTTTAAAATCTTTTCAATTGATGCAAAAGGGCAAACATAAAACTGCTTAAAATTAAAACCAAATCCTGTCTAATAATCCAGAAACTTGTACTAAAAGTCACATCAGGGATTATGATATCTTTCACAGGCTTCAAGACTATATAGTTGTTCAGGAAAACTCTACAACAATTAAAACTGAAATTGTATTTTTGGTGCCATTAAACATGTTTTCATAGAATTTTGTGCAAATGTTTGCTGACTAACATGAATATTATGGATAAAGATATGAGGAGCTCTTTTCCAAAACGCTATAAATTCATTTCAATAGTTTTCAGGAAAATTACATTTTTTACCTAAACCCACACATTTTGTGAATATTCAATTTATCCAGTTAAAATGTTTTTTTGGCTCATGAAAAAACGAATTATTAAAAATATTCAATGATGACATTCAAAATCTTCATCACTAGCATGGATCACTCTTAATCACTCAGGCCTGCATTGTCAGATAGACTGTAACCACTGATGAATATATTCTGTTTGGATGAGCGAAAAAGAAAAACTATACGAGTGCGGATTAGAACCCGTAACCTCTGACACGCTTGGCAAAAGATCTACCACTAGACCATTTAAGAACTCAAACAGAATTTGCGGATCGATGCATTTATGCACAGTTTGACCAGCGGGCAGTGGTCGCACACCAGTGTTGCTAAGAACTTGCAATGTATAACTATTATCAGACCGGCCCTCGTGGCCTCGAAACACTACCGGCCCACCGGGAAAAGTACCGACTCTCCCGATTGCCACTCCAAGTCCCTGCCTGTCATTAATATGCTGTGGTAGTCGAGTCATCAACAGAATATTAACGGATTGGGAGGGGAGAAAAATGGACATGAGAGCGTGAGATTGATGCTGAAAGCGTGAGTGTCACGCCAGATGCCTGAGAGTTGCCAACCCTGGTTACCACAGTTTAAAGCACTCATTTTGAGGAATGAATGAACATAAACAAACCTCTGTTCAGAGCGCCGCCCTGTTGGATTGCTTAGAACGCTCGCCGAATTCTGATTCGTTGAGAGGATGTATCGCGTTTAGTCTAAAAATAGGTTCGGCGCTTATCGCGGTTTGGAAAGGAACTGCATCTTGCAGTACATTTTAAACAAGGAAATATAGCGATTTGGCATGAAACGTTGGAGTAGTGAATAGGTTCAGCACACAGCAAAATGACATGACAAACAATTTTTTTTTTTAAATGGCGTTTATTGCGTTTTGGAAAAGAGCTCTTCATATATACATACGTATATATATATATATATAATTTTATTTTAACTGTAGGTTTCACGCCTTTTGGGCATATGGGAGGAGTAGGAGGAGGTGGCTTCTCTTCATTTTCTTCAACTTCATTTGGTGGAGGGGGAGGTGGAGGTGGAGGCGGAGGTGGAGGTGGAGGCGGAGGCATGGGCAGCTTCCGCTCTGTTTCAACCTCCACTAAATTCATCAATGGGAGGAAAATCACTACAAAAAGGTAGGCACCCATTTTTTTATATATACGTTTAAGTAGGGCTGGGCGATATGGCCAAAAAAATTTATCACGATAATTTTTTATATATCAGTCGATATCGATAGTTATCACGATAAATGTCAAATCTTTATTTCTTTCAAGTTTAAAGGCTCCTAAGTGAAAGTTGTATAAACCAGAGCGTTGTGGTTTTAAAAATCTGAGGTAGAACATTCAAACATTTGTCATTTTTCCTTAACAAAATAAATACCTGAAAAGAAAAATATTTCTTCAGCAGTTTGCAGTGCAGGCTGCAATATTCAAATTACATGTTTTGTCTCGAAATGCATATTTGACAGTGAGTTGACAGTAAATCTACATCCTAACTCAAGCGAATGCTACTATGTTAAATTTATGTTCATTAACAAAAACAGTAACATCTGTTTTTTTTTTGTTTTTTTTAAGGACCACATTTTTATTTGGTAAAATGTAATATTCTGACTGTTTGAGTTTTATTAAAATTAACCATTGGTCATCCAGTATCATGCATTTAGATCATGATAACCACAGATAAAGCCAGGTATAGCCTATAACTTAGCACCTCACTATCATGGCAAAATGTAACTTTATGGTTTCTATGGTATTTGTATGAAAAACAGTAGCCTAACAGTTAAATACATTATTAAATACTGTAATTATATTCCATTAGTCATTTAATACATTGTCTACATTAATAATATTATACAATTCAATATGTATATCCCACATTTCATGGTGCAGTTAATATTACTAGGCTAACGTTACAGTAAATCCATGGTAGGCTAAATGGATTCAGTATCAATTCAGATTCTGACTGTTTCGCTGCGCAGTGTTTCTCCTGTTTGTCAGCGGTGTTTCATCTGCCTTTAAACTGGACATTTGTGTTCTTCGCTGAACTTAAGCGCTTCTCACTGGATCTCGTGAGCGAGACGATCAGAGTAAACATAGACAGTATAAGAAGTGGACAGAGCCATCTCATTGGAACTCAGTTGAGACAGTTGAAGCCCATTTTTAGCGATTTTTGAGCACTTCTGTTCCTGACGCGCAGACTCAAACCGACTCAAACTAAGCTTGATGACGTGAGCAACCTGTCTGACAGACGTTAATCTTCTAGTAGCTGTGCGTGAAAATTGCCAACGTTAATCTTGCAGAGACGGGGAACTTGAGCAAAGAGCTCTTTGGCGTGAGTGAGCAGGAGTAAGTATTCCGTTGCTTTTATGGACTCATTATCTATGGGCTTCTCCCTTGACGGGACGTCCCCCCGATTGCCTGCGAGCTTCTCCTCCTGTCTGTACGGTAATTTCTGTACAGCGCGACAGAGAGTCGAGTGGTTATGACGCAATCGTTAGCCTATTTTTACTAAATCTGTTTCTACGGGGCCACAATGTGACATAAAAGGTAATGGAGCCCTTTATACATTGTCGTGTTTCTTTAGAAATAAATAATGGACAAATAGAGTCTTTAAACGCCTCAAATGTAAAGTTGTTCGCTGTCAAAGTGACGCCAAAATGAATGGGAGTCAATGGAAATGCTAACGCAAGTGAAGTTCTGCTACAACATGGCGGCACCCGGCCGGCTTCAACTTCCGGTCGATGGATTACCCCCTTGGTCTGCGCGGCCGTTTGGACTTTGAGCCGAGCGGATAAACGGTCCGTGTGGCGGATGAGTTTCGTTCCGCTTTTGACGCATACACATTATCGAACATTTATCGACCTCTTGATATCGTTTTATCGAGAAAAATTATATCGCGATAATTATCGTTATCGTTTTATCGCCCAGCCCTACGTTTAAGATGTAAAAAAAAAAAAAAAAAAAAACATTATACCAACTACATAGCCTGAAACTAGCCTACAACCCTATCCGGCAAAATACTGCTGCCATATGCGTCATTAATATTAATCAAAGAACAAAAGAAAAAGAAGAAATAGCACTCACTAATCTTGACTGAATAACTTTTGTAACTTTAATAAGGATTAATTAGTGCTGGGCGGTTCATACCGAATACCATTTTTTTATTTTTGTTATGATATGAATTTTTAATATACGGCAATACCGGTGTATGACGCTTAAACAACGCTCGGAACGCGGCGCAGCACGAATATTTGAGAGGGTCTCTTTTCACTGCTGCACTGTGGTGAGGGCACAGCTGTATGTGTTACTAAACGTGACGGTGAAGATGGATGGGTTAAACGATAATTGATAGCTGTCAAATTATATTGTTTCCCATACATTGGTTCACAATATCAACACATCCTTATGGAAAATGTATTTGTGGTTGGCATTGATATCGTTGAATAAATTTGAGCACTGCACGTTTCAAAGTCAAAACGCGACGCGGGTGTTTTTATATAATTGTATCGTTGAAGGGAACTGACTGTCTTTTAGAAAAGTTTCAATATTTTCATTTAATCTTTAATAACCCTGATAAAGCAGTGTTTATGAATGCAGCTGCTTTGTGTACAGCTGTTACCGGGGAAACAACTGTTTCTGACGACAGCGCCTCCTGCTGGCACCTTTTTGTAAACACTTTGAAAATGTGGTTAACACCAGTCATGCTTGAAAAAATAAAATACCGTCATATACTGTGAAAACGGTATAATTTAGAAAAATACCGTGATATGGATTTTTGCTCATACCACCCAGCACTAGGATTAAACTAGATATTATTTATAAAGTGAAGACTGCAGTGCACCTACCTGAACAACTTAAAACCCTGATTCATTTGTATCTTTGTTCAGTTGTTTTTATTTTTACTATTGCTGATTTGTTTTTATTTAATTATTGACTATTTACTTGTCTTTAATATATTTTTTAATTTACATTAGTTATGCTAGTAGTTTTTGCTTGTGTAAGTTTTCTTTAGGCTGCACATTTTTGTTAATTTTTTTTCAGCAACAAAAATTAATGTTTGCAAAAACAAAACAAACAATACTTATTACCTTATTGGAATATAAACTGGGAATTGATAAGAATTGGAATCGCTAAAATTCAAACGATACCCAACCCTACAAATGTTTCTTTTTTGTAATTCATAGATGTGGTATTAATTTGTTTCTGTAGAATCGTTGAGAATGGACAGGAACGGGTAGAAGTGGAAGAAGATGGACAGTTAAAATCTCTAACCATAAATGGTAAGGAACAGCTCCTGCGATTGGAACACAAGTAAGATAATGGAGCCCTTTCAGCACAAATTTGAGCTCAAACAATGTTAGTACTGTCGTTCAGATGTCTGTACATTGCGTTTTTTTTTGGTTGTTGCCTGTTTGTTGTTTTCCCCCCTCTCCTCCCTTGTTTAATTTTTAGACTGTTGTTTCTGAACAATTTTTTGGTTTATATATTTATAAATGAGGACTGTCAGTATTTTGCGCAGGATGCGTGTAATTTTACTTTTATTTGGGACCATAATGTGAGATTAGTTTTTCTTTCCGCTAGCACTTTGTGTTGCCGTGTCCTCATGATTGCACATTGCCTTTTGAATAGTGCTTTGGCCTAAAAGGAAAAGAGAATTGTGCTTTGTGCATGACTTTACCAACTGAGTGTGGATTTGGAGTATGTAACTTGCTGTTCAAACTCTATGGCAACTTGTCTGATTCGTTTGTTTAACATTTGTAAATGCTGGTAGAGTGCTAGATCCATTGTACTGATATGCAATTTTAATATTTTTAATTAATGAAAATGTTTTTTTCCCTCATTGTTGCATGTAAGACAACAAATGTTGTTTATAGTTGTAATGTTATTACTAAATAACCTGATGAGAACCCGAGTTAATAATATAACTGATTTATGACCATTCAAGGAACTTTGTGTACTTTGTAAAATAATTTGAACCTAAATAAATGAGTTTCATCCTTTTTGGGGATGTGGCAGCTCTGCAGTCTATGTAGTTTTGCTTTAACTGAGAGTGATCTTTGATTTTCTTCCAAATCCAATCATTAAGGGAGTGTGTTGCAGCTTGTTTTATACTAACACTCTTTTATAACAAAGTATGATTAGATTATTCTGCGTTTTCTGGAGTTTAGAGTGAGCGATATTGTTATGAGACTTAAATTTATGACCATTAATAACTTCAAGCAGATCATAATCGATCAAGTATATTCCAACAAGAAACAATGCGGACAGGGGGCAATTTATCTTCCTTAAATAGTAACTTTCTTAAGCCATTAACAAATATCATGTGATAGTACAGAGTTACGTAATGTACATTCCGAAATGAAAACGTATTAAAGAAATCAACTTTCTAACTATTTGAATGTACATTAATAAACTGTGCTATAATGTAACACTCTTACTATTATTAATCAAAAAAATGTAAAGTGATCAGAAGAAGTGTAATTTCTTTACTTTTTTTTAAGTTGTAAAGAGTGGATAACTTTTATTAAATAATGAATATATTTTGTTAAATTAGGGATACTTATCAGTTAAAGTTGTCTTGAATTCTCTATTATGTAGAACAACATTTCTTTGCTGTTTACTGCCTTTCATCGATGCGATGCCTTTCGCCTGCCAAATGAAGCTGGCTGCAGTGCTACCAGAATGCATGGCTAACAAAACTAACAAGTTTTGTGATTTTGTTTTATGCTCTCTAAATGCATCTCTACCTCTGGATGTCAGAGGTATAGTATGCATAGTGCAGAATTATCACCATCAAAACAGTTTGGGGAAAACTGACTGGTAATAGATAGTGTAATAGGTCTGCAAAACATCTTTTTTAAATTAAAGGCAGATATTATTACACTTATTTAATTAGTTTCTAAACTAAACCGCACCCCTCTCTCTAGGAAGAGCCCAGGAGATGGGCATGCTGGAGGGTCACAGACAGAGGAAGGAGCTTCCTGACTCCTCTTCCTCCTCATCCTCCTCCTCACACTCTGCAAGGCAGTCAGCTCAGAGAGAGGAGCAAAATAAAACTGCAGGCAAAGGTCAGAAGCCCATTTCATATATCGTGTCAGATTCCTGGAGCTCAAGCATGATGCTTGTGATACTTAAAAGTTATGTATCCCAACAGAGCAAACTGGAGTCAAGAGGAAGAGAATGACGGTGAAGGGAGAGACCAAAAAGGCCAAAGAGTCCTAAATTTGTTGCTGCATCTGAACTCGTAGTACTGATAGTCTGACATACTGTAGCTGTGGATATTCTGTGTCGAGGTCGGAAAAACACCCTAGCGTTTTCTTGTTTGTTTTTTTATCTGTTATTTTTTTGGATGCAAAGTTACAATTTATAATTTTTTTAAATTTATTTTCTGCCGCTACTATTCAATAAGTATTACAAACAGTAAATGATCACTGCTCTGAAGAACTGTGACTGATACCAAAATAAAAAAAAAAGGATGAATGGTTTTAATGAAAATATGTGCAAGCGAGCATTTCTTATTCGCATGATTCACACAATTTATTAATGAATGAACAACCAGTTTACATTGCTTTTCCAGTAATAAAACAGGTTTTACCTTTGGTTGAATTTATAGTAATAATGTAGACACAATGCTAAATGCTTGGTACTTGATTGTTGTACAAACGTAAAGTCATACTGAGAAATATTAGCCATGTCATCACAGTTTCTGAGTAAATACAACAATTCCGTTGAAACAATGTTGTGTTCATGACGTTTTTATGAAACTGCAGGCTCGCTTCTTTCTGGCGGTCACTGCCCTGAGCAACGGACCCCATTTGCTCTTGCTGAGGAGTTTCTCTTTCAGCTCCTGAAAGACCGGGGGTCCGTCATGTTCTTCGGCCTCTGAGCTGATCTCCATCTTCTGCACTATGAGCTTTAGCAGGTTGTGTTGCTTTTCCATAGTCTCTGATATCTCCTTCAGCCTGAGAAGTTGCACAGCACATGGTCTGACATGAAGGGCTATTGGGTTTAATTTGGGACTCGAATTGAATAACTCGATTGGTGTTACCTATATTTCTGTTTGGTTAGCTCCCGTTCCAGTGGAGATAACTGGTGGCTGGTAGGACTGAGACGGGTCCTGGACTTCCTCACCTCATTCCCACTGAAAAACCATCTTTTCTGTACACAAGCACATTAAATCAGCTTTAATAGCTGGTGGAAATTGCATTCACCAAGGTGAACTTACTGCACAATTATCATTGCATTGCCTTTTGAAACATCAACATATTCTTATCATTATCGTGTTGTCAGACCTTTCCTCTGAAGCATCTATTTGGGAATTCTCTGATGGAGACCTGGTCCACCCGCTTCATAAACCAATAGGGAAGCCTCTCCTCCAGATTAGTGTGAAGATCAATCTGTGGATTGACCGTAAACCATTGTTTTTAGGGAGAAATGACTTCTTATTTTTATTAGGACACAATATTAGAGAGTTTGAGTGGAATCACCTGCATTGCAATCCTCTTCAAACACGCGTTTGTCTGAACCTCTGCTATGTCACCAACAGCCAAACCGATCTAAACTCAAAATACACGAGTTTGACTGTAAAAAGACACACTGGACTGTTGTTTTATATTCAATTCAGACCGTGTTTTCTTTTGGACTTACCAGAAGGTTCATGAGAAGAATAGGCACGAGTAAGACGAACCAAATAAAGATGGCCAATGTCAAGTTTGGGAAAGGAAGGTCTCCTTGCAGGTAGGGTTTCAGGAAATTGTCCTGGTAGTTGATTTCTCCAACCATCATGACAAAGGTCTGCAGCAGTGACAGGAACATCCTTCCAAAATGTTGCTGTAAAGTAAATTCATATTTTAAATTGGGCTTTAAAGCTAGTTTTCCCAAATTAATCGTTTTTACGTTTAGCGATGATTTATGAACACTCATATGCTCACCTGTTCGATCATCAAGGCATAGAAGGACAAAGCAAATCCCAATATCAAGTAGAAGAACAACAATATAATGCTCAGCAGTGTCCGTGAGATCTCCCGAAACATGACCACATATATACCAATCCGTTCAAACCTACAGCCACGGGAGCATACAGATGGTAAGTCCTTAAAAATGTTATGTAATGCTTCTGTTACATAATTCTGTTCTGTGGATGTATTAAATGTCATCTAGTCCAATATGTACCGCTGGAGATAGAGGAGGAGATTTATCCAGGAGGCCAGAGCTGCCAGTGCTCCTGCCTGCCAGTGCCAGGAACTCTTGGCGTTCATCAGCAACGGCACCACGAACAGCAGAGCACAGATCGCAGCGGACCAGTCCATGTAGTTTGACGGATCTCGCAAATAATTCAACCGCTTCCAAAAACAAGCCACGGTTAAAATGTTTGCGCATACTTGAACTTTCAGGATGCAAATATTTTCAAACTGATTAAATGGAGAGATTTAAGTCGTCAGAGGAGTCTAGGGAAGATGAGGAGCGCCTCACAATGGTATTATATGATATTTTTGTTTTATTTATTTTTAACGATGTAGTCAAATCGTGCTTCTTATTACACAAAAAAAGTGTACTTTTTTCAAGATTTACGCATTTCAATTAATATTTTGTATTAGTCTTAAACTTAAATTTTATAAATACAAATCACAAACTAAATGATCCATTCCCTTGTTCCATTAACATTTACACAAAATGTTTTATTAAGCTCTATTTTTTTTTTACTCTATTTAAAAATTTGAATCCTTACCATTTATTCATATCATGAATTATTCAATTCAATTTTATGGAATTTTGCTCTTAATTGAAATGTAAATCTTGAAAAAAGGATTACATCTTTTTTTGAGTCTAGCTACTCCACTGACCAATTAGAATTAATATTCAAATGATGCAGCATCATATGCTTCTGTCCATAATAGGGGCGAAAATGGAGCTAAATGAAATTAGCCTCTTTTCACATAATATAACCAATAATTCATTAACCATTCAAGCATATCCGCTTTAAGTATCACTTTATTGCGACAGCAGGTGAAAAGAAACTTTCACATCTTGCCAAAAAATGTAATGACACACGTTAACGTTGACTAAACGCATGACTAAACTTGAGGGCTATATATGAATTTACCATAATAAGGAGGATGGAGTTCCTCTAATCTACACAACAATGGTGAGTAAATGTTAGATGGAATAGAGCTCTCCACTCATATCATGTTTAATGCTTATAATTGCCAAGTGTCTGTATACAGTATACAGTATGACGCTGCGAGGCTATAACACGTTATTAATTATCAAGATCACCTGTGCACGGGATAATAATTATCATAAATAGCTATACATTTATCAAGTTGGTTGCAAGCATGGTTTGATCAGTATTTATATGAGCCTCTCTGACTGATTCCCTCACAGGCTGCATTTATTTATGGGTTTTTTTTAATTGGCAAAATACAGGTAAGATTGACAATAGTTCGTGCAGCGTAAACAAACCTGTTGAAAAATTTGCAGGATCTCTTTCCCAACTGCATACATGTTCATAACAAGAACCAAGAGCATGCATGTTGTTGTTACATATGATTGCTGTGTAAATTAAAGAGAATTTGCATCAGTTTCTTGATGTATACAGTGTCACAACATCTTTTTCATGAATTGCCTTCGTATTACTGTACCTTGTACATGGAAGTGCAGACCATGTTGACTGATGTGACATTTCTTGCAGTGACCAATGTGGGCTTCAGGTTCACAATGAGATAAGTTAAAGGAAACACCCCCAGCGCATAGACAGTCATATTGAGCAGATGTGCTTTGATCCCATAGGCATTCCTGTAGAAAAAGGGGTTCCAAAAACTCAGGATGTTGAGATATCAAAAATGGCAAATATAATGGCAAATACTCACCATTTCATCTCCAAATATTTCTTGCAGACTGGGTGGGTCAGCAAGCTGACATGATTAAATTTCACCATAGCCTGTAGGGGAGACCTTTTATGAACATGCCCGTTCACAATGAAAATACAGTATCATTATAGCCTACATATACCTACATTTAATGCACTAAGAGGTTTGTAGGTGGTGTCTTTTTTCATGCCTGCTTTTTTAAGATTTTGCAGTGGATGCTGAAGCCACCGGAAGTTGTACTCAATCTGGTGAACATACAAGGTGTTAGTTGAAGAGGTTGCTACTTTAAACATCCAATACGAAAGGAAACTTACATAGTAATTGGTGCTGTTCACATCTTCCTCTGATTCCCTTATGCAAGTGTCTAGAAGATGCTGGGGAAATTGCATTGCTTTGCTGGTTAGAGTGTTAAACCTTCAATTTAAGTGCCGGGCATAAGCAACAGTTAAAACTCACTTTAAAGGACTCTGGAAGAAACTCAATCATGTCCATGACAATGCAGCGTTTTGCTGAGTTTGGTTTGTACGTTGTCATCGCCTCTTCACATCTGTATTCATCAAAGATGAGATAAATGAAGAAACTGGAAAAGACATTTCTAACATTTATAAAAAATAATGGTTAAGCTGACCTGTCACTCTCAATCACAGTGTTAGTGAGCTCCTTCCTCCCATTATGTACAGCCTCGTGCAAGAAAGAAGCATCATTCTTATTGAGGACGATCTTGGCCCCTCTGTATAACAGAAGTCTTACTGCTGCCACATGACCTGCTCTAGCAGCCAGATGCAGTGCGGTGTTCTACAAGAGATCAGCATTCAGAGCAACACCATCAGTAATATATTCATTGTAAGTGTTCCCAAAATAATCATGTTTAGTGTCGGTAAGTTAAAAATGATTAAAAAAAAAAAAAATCAGAAAAACTGTAATATTGTGAAATAATATTACAATTTAAAATAAGTTTTATATTTTAATATATTTTAAAATGTAATTTATTCCTGTGATGACAGCTGAATTTTCAGCATTTTTACTTTAGTCTTCAGTGTCACATGATTCTTCAGAAATAAAAAGGACAAAACAAATACTACAATATTCTGAAATTCATTTAAAAAAAATTATTCAGCCTCATTCACTACTACTACTAAAAAAAAAAAAAAAAAAAAATCAATTAGATTTTAAAAATGCTAAATTAAAGCTGGTCTCAGACGTTTGGACCCCAATGTAAATCAGTAGCTATGACCAAGTTGTGTCATAAGTGTTTTAGCAAATTAGACAGACTACTCCTTCTCCATCGGTTTTGTTTAGAAGTTTGATGTTTGACGTCAGCAAAGTGTCCATGGTCTGTGTGTATCCTTCAGATGCAGCATGATGCAGGCATGACCATCCTCTATAGTCACTAAACCAAAATATACATGATTCGCATTAGGATTTAAGGAGTTTTACGTTGCTCATTGGGATCATGTTGAAACTGTGTAAAGCAGGGTTGTTTCTTTTACTCCTGACAAAAAGTGAATTGTGCAATCACTCGTACCTGTGAAACAGCGCCCCCTTGCGTAGGAGAAGCTCAACTACTTTAACGTGACCTCCACGCGACGCCAGATGCAAAGGTGTCAGTCCTTTCTCATCGCCCTCATTCAGCAGTCTGGTGTCTGACACCATCTCCAGAATCCTGTGGCATGTGTTGATCCTCCCAAATCTCAACAGATACAGAAAATGATGCACATAACTACAAGTATTAGGCTATAGGCTACTGTCTGTAGGCCTATATAACTGCAGCTTTCCTTCAAATTGTTGAGGAGATTGGCAAATGCAAATGCCTTTTCTTATTGCCATTTCTGAATCTTCACAATGACAACAGACTTACTCGGCTGCAAAATGAAGTGCAGATTTCTTCTGTTTGCACTTTTGGTCCAGCGAGACCTCTAATCCCAGCATGTTCTTCACAGACTCTGGGATTCCCAGTCTACAGGCGTAATGGAGAGGAGTGCAGCCCTCAATATCCTCATCATTAAAGAGCTTTCTCACACTCTCGTGCTGTGGATAAACCAAAAGAGCCTCACGATGAACTTTGCACAGTCTTCTACATAGTTCTACCTCTTTTTAATGACACTAACAGTAGAGGGCAGCAGTGACTTCTCCTTTTGGATCCCTATAGAAAAGCTGTGGGAAAGAGAACTACAGTGAAAGATGGGTACGGGCTCTTAAAGCCCTGTACGTTTTACCTGCAGTACCTCTGTTGGCAGGTTTTTCAGACCCCTGGGCTGCAGGATGGCCAGATGCAGGAAGTTGCATCCAGATGTGTCTTTTTTCTTCAGATCAGCTCCTATAAAACAAACAGATTCATCAGCTTGTACATGCTATTCTTATTTAGATTATTATAATAAATAATATTGTAAGACAGTGGTTCTAAACCAGAGGTGGGATCTCAGCAAACATCCATTGGTGCCTAAAAGTATATTTTACAATGTTTTAAAATAAGACAAACAAGCTTTAAAATAAGCTTAAACAAATACAAATCAAAATATTTCTTAGTTTAATTCATCCCTAAATTTCTGGAATTCTACAATTTTATTTAATTTATAATTATTTTAGTTAGGCTACTTATTTTAACATCCTAATTTCTGTAAAAAAAAAAAAGGAGCAGGGCCTTCAAATATTGTTGTCTACTTGGAGTCAAAAGGGGAAACTGTTATAAGATAGGAAATTATCATACAAATAATCATGTTTAGGGCTGGGTTAAAAAGACCCAGCCTTCGAAAAAGTAGTCGATCTCCGAATGCAACGTAACATCAGGAGAGTAGATAGAAAGCTCCTAAAGCTTGTTTCCATATACATTCACGGATCATTTTTTGTTTTGTCGTTAGTGAAATTACAAGTTCATAACATTTCCTCATATGGAGTCAGTTCATTGATTACGTTGCATTCGGAGATCGACTACTTTTGCCTGACAAAATTCCAGCCACCGGAAACACTAACTGATAAAGTGAGTCGTACAAAACCTTTCTTTTGAGTAAACTTTGTGTAGGCATACACAAATAATGAATTCAATGCTCAAGTTCATGTGTAGAGGCCCTAGTGATACTTCGAGCACAGTTTTATGTTGTGTCAAGTCTTCTTATTGTTTTAAAAACTGCGATTTTGATGCTATCATAGAAATGCACTCCCATTCAAAAGGCATTTTTACCTAAAACGAAAATACGGCCAATCTTAAAAGTGGCGTTTCCATTCTAATCATGCTTTTACACAAAAGTTTGACTCGGGTAGATAAACAAAAAGAGCCTAGGTTCGATGGTAACGCTTCCTTTTACAGTACAGTAATTACGTGTACTTACAGTTTACTTACCTAGAAAGTACTGGCTAATAATATCATGGGTAACAGGACTGTAAAAGGAAGCGTTACCGGTTCGATTTTGGCAAGAGTTACCCTTTAATACCGTTTTGCCGCTCTTTAATTTCGCATGATCGCTGTTGCCTCAAGCGGCAACTGATCATCGCTTCCGCTTTACTACAAGTTACAGCACAAAATAAACACCAGAAGGTATGTTGAAAGATACAGTACAATTTACCGAAATCTGTATCAAGTCTCGTGTAATCGCTCAATCAGTGTTTCAACCGCGGAAAGATGTAAATAAAACAGCTTAAAATATTTTTTATTTCATTGTATTTAGCCTACGATAAATCTATAATATTTTTACGACAGCCAGTTAAATGTTTATATTTCAAAAAACAAGTAGAAACGCAATTATGTCATTAAAAAGTAATTACTGTAACATTATTATAAAAAAATGTCCTTATGTGTAATTTAAATGTAAGTAGCCTATAATAACCATTATAGTAATATACCAATGGGGTTCCCTGTGGAGTTTACAGCATTTAGTTGAGGGATATTTTTTTTTTCCTTAAGAAAATTTGCCACATACTGTACTGATACATACCCCAATTAATCGAGATTGAATCGAACTGAATAAAAATCGGAACCGAATCAATCCGCAAGCTTGTGAATCGAAATTTTATTGAATTGTGAAATGTGTGTCAATACCCAGCCCTTATTATTATTATTATTATTAATAAAAATAAATAAAAATAATAATTTATTAAGGTTACCTACCATGGGAGAGGAGTAGATTGACAGTTTTCCATGCTCCACAACTTGTTGCCAGAAGGAGTGGAGAATGGCCTTTGCAGTCCACAAAGTCAATGTCAGCACCCTGGAACAATAATGCCCGGGTTTACAGTAACTGTCAGTATATCACATATAGTTTATTCATTTAACAACTGCGTTTGCCATACCTGTGATATAAGGTACTCGGAGAGTTCAAAGTGATCAAAAATCGCTGCTCTGCAAATGGAAAATAAATATGTTAGTTATGTTAGTTTGTTTAGCCTTGTTTAGTCTTGTTTAATGTGTAAAGCTGAAGTACTTATGTAGAGGTGTCTGGTTGGCCCCATCGGTGATGTTGATAAGGTCACACACTTTATGGTAAGACGAGAGCATGACTTTAACAACCTCAATGGCACCTTGACTACATGCAAAGTGGAGAGCAGTGGATTTATCACACTGTAAAGAGAAAAATATGTTACAAATGAAAATAGAATTGAATTGATTAGAATTGATTCTTTCTCGGTATTCATTTTCATGACAAGATCCTCTTTTACCTGCTGCTGATCAATTTTTGCTCCATATGTAATGCAGAGTTTAATGATGTCGAGATTCCCTCCACGTACAGCCAGGTGGAGTGGACTGCTGCAAGATTTATCCACATAGTTTATATGGCTGTCAATGGACAGACCACCTTCTTCTCCTGTGAAAAATGAGAAATACAAGACACTGGATTTGTAGGTACTACTATGTAATATAATGTTTCAGGTTCAGTGATGCAACATCTCACCTTTCAGAAGAATGACCTCCATGGATTTCTTAGCTCCAGAAAAAGCAGCAGCATGAATTGGAAAAAGTCCAAGTTTGTTCTGATGACAGAACTTTGCACCATGTTTGTACTGGAGGAGAGAGGTTACAATGATTTGTGTGTGTGTGTGTGTGTGTGTGTGTGTGTGTGTGTGTGTGTGTGTGTGTGTGTGTGTGTGTGTGTGTGTGTGTGTGTGTGCGCGTGTATAGTACAATAAGATTATATTATTATTTATATTATTATTAAATTTAATTTTTAAACAATGGTGGGTGAACATGGATTTGATGCGTGCAAGATTTATACTTGAATATAATGATGTTTCTATTCAAATAATAGAACTTAAACATTCACCCACCACTGATTTAAAATCAAAATCAACTTACCAATATAACCAGAGCCTCATGGTTATCCAAAGAAGCAGCTAAAATGACAGGGGTGTTTCCCATGTCCCCTTCCAGGTTCACATCAGTTTGTTTATGTGAGACAAGTTGCTAAGTAAACCCAAAAGAATAATCATGTTAGCTACATGGAGAGGGGTATGTTTCTTCCAGTGAAACACACGACTATGAGCTTTAGTGTTTGAAGATCTTATGAGCAGAATGACCCACCTCTACCACCAGATTTTTGCCCAGGCTGACTGCCGTATGTAGCGGCGACTGCTGGCTGTTATTTAGGATGTTAGGATCTGCTCCCAGAGTCAGCAGCACAGAGCAGATCCCTGGCTGGTCCTTCTGCACGGCCCAGTGAAGAGGTGTATTCCCCTCCTCATCCCTGGCATTGAGCTCTGCAGTGTCAAAAATGACTTTTTGTTTTATTTTATTTACAGCAACAGATATTTTGTCATGAATTCAAGCTCAAACACATGTCTAAAGGTGTGGCTCTATTACCTTGTTGTCCAATGACCTGCGCAATATGTCTGATGATGCGAAAATATCCCTTGGATGAGGCGTAGTGCAGTGGGCTGGCACCGATGTGATCGCGTATGTCCAAGTACTTGGAGTGCTTCTCCAGAGCCACTGCGTTTCCTTGCTTAGCCCACTGAAAACAGAGTTTAAAATTCAGTCATGAGGAACATTAGACCACCTGCACAAGCTGTCCTCACAATACTACCAGACAGGGGAAACTAAACACACCTGAAATGAATGGCACAGAATTTGCTCTTTCTGAAAATATTTTGTTACACTTTAAGTTTGCACTATACAATTTAAAAGTTTGAGGTCAGTAGTTTTTTTTTAAAGAAATCAATACTTTTGTTCAGCAAGAACATTCAATTGCAAAATGAATCCTGACAAAAATATATAATGTTTTCCATAAATATTTTAAGCAGCAAAGAACTGTTTTCAACACTTGTTTCTTGAGCTGCATGAATGATTTCTGAGGGTGAAGGCTGCTGAAAATTCAGCTTTGCCATCACAGAAATAAACTACATTTTAAAATACATTTTCATTTCTTAAACCACCATGTAGGAAGACACATCATGGCCATATTCCAGGATGACAATGTCAAGATTTGTCAGGCTCAAATTGTGAAAGAATGGTTGGGGTGGAGCATGAAGAATCAGTTTCACACATGAATTGGCACCTCTAAGTCCAGACCTTAAATTCATCTTTGGGATGTGCTGAAGTAGACTTTACAGAGTGCTTGAAGATCGTGACCAAATATTGATGTGCCTCATGATGGAAATGGCATCACAACTTTTATTTTCATCAAGAGGTGCATAAATGTTTGGTCAAGATCTTGTATTGACAATGCAAGAGTCAAGCACTCTGTAAAGTCTACTTCAGCACATCCCAAAGATGAATTTAAGGTCTGGACTCAGAGGTGCCAATTCATGTGTGAAACTGATTCTTCATGCTCCATCCCAACCATTCTTTGACAATTTGAGCCTGACGAATCTTGACATTGTCATTGACAAACATAATAATCACTGCAATAATTATCCAATCATATACTCTTAAGCATTTGCCTTGTTAAATCCAAACAGCGACTTTTTTGCGGCCGGTCAGTGTATTTTAAAATAGAAGACAGACAGTTTAAATTGTAAGAATATTTCACAATATTGCTGTTTTTATTGTATTCTTTTATCAAATCTTTTCCGCCTCGTTGAGCAAAATTAGACATTTATAAACATTGCAAAATCTTGCTGACTCCAAACTTTCTGAATAAACAAGTGAATTTAGATAAGCAGAGTACCTCAAACACATTTGCAGATATCTGGTTGCTCTCGTCCCCATCCATGACACTGTCAAATGACTGCTGTCTAGATTTTGACTCTGTTTTGGAGATGTGTGTCATTTCAGCACATTTTTTAGTCATCCTGTAAGAGGACCATGACAAACAAGAGAAAATGTGCCCTTTATTGTTAAAAAAAGCATTGCCTGATTGCCTTTCAAACACACAAGCTTCAAACAAAAGAATAAATGATGAAACAGATCATAACATCAGATATAAACAACACGAGATGAAAAAGTTGAAGAGGCTTTTGATGAGGCCCATTCTTACCCATTTGGATTCTCCTCTATATTGGCTTGTATGTGGCTTCTTTGCTATTAGCGAGAGGGTTTTTATAGTGTGGTTAGATGTGTCCTGGTTATCAGATTACACTGTTTCACTGAGTGAGAGAGCGGGATAGAGCCTTTACTATTTTTCTGATGCAACCAGCCGGCTCCTAATGAGACTTGCGGGCACTTAGAAAAGAGCAAAAATGTAAGCTCATGGAAGCTGAGAATCAAGTTCCACTAGATACATTACATTATTAAGGTTTATGTATGAGATGATATAATTGTGATTCTGTATAATACATGTTATAATTATATTTTATTTACATCAACCTTCTTTTTTTCAGCTAATTCAATAACTGAAGCATTACTTGTGAGATTTGTAAATATCAATCAAGGATTTAGGAGTTAAAGGGTTACATATTAGCATCAGAGTGGTCCGCTTCAGGTCTAAGATCATTTCCTGTTGGGACTGCAGAGGCATAAACCCCCTGATTGTGTTCATGGGCCATTATTGCTCATGACCTCATCAAAAGCATTATTTGTGAGCAGTAAAACTAAAGCATCTCCAGCTATAAAATATTGTAGTCTCTCCCAGACTGATCTCATGAAATGGCGTATGTATGACACGCCAATTCGTATTTCCATTTTTGGCGTGCTATCAACACGCATAATTGCTTTTCAGCGTGTTTATCAACGCCGTTGACTTAACGTTACATTACTGTATATATAGATATATGACCTACCCCAACCCCGTCCCTAAACCTACCCGTCACTGGGGTTAATACCATTTATGAGTGTTCCCCTACCATCCAGGGAAAAAAATATCGCTCCCCAGATGTAGATCTACATTTTGCTTCGTTTCGCTCGGACATTTAACGGCGTGTAGACATACACGCGGAATCACTCTCCATAAAATATGACAAAAACTTGTTTTATTCATTTCAAACATTTCATTTGGAGCAGAACTAACCAATTAAATGAGGATTAAGAAATGATGAAGCAAACAGCTCATACGAGCATGTGATGTTTAGTAACATGTGGATGTTTGCTTTAATAGAGACACCAAGTCATAAAATGTTTTTGAATTTTAAAACCAATATTGGAGGTTTATAATATCTATAATGATTTGAAGATAGATTTTAACATGATAAACATTGCATATAGTTACTTAAAAAACAGTTTTGAATTTCAGAATTTCCTTCTCATGATTGCACAGTCCAGTTCAGTTCCTTTACTCAAGTTTTAAAATTACTGTAAAACTTTTCAATAGCTAGTTACTTGAGAATTCTCAGTTTTATGATTTAATCTTATCTTTGTTATAAACATTTGCAGATGTGTGATAAGAAATGGAATAAGCTTGTTTTGTTTTTGATCTACTGATCTAAAGGTAAAATACCTCTATGATCCATAAATCTAAAAAGAATAAACAGACATTTTTCTATTATCACCACTTAAGACAATCAATAGGATTCTGAACGTCATCACATTATTTATCACATTTAACTATTCATTGTCTGAAAAATATCATGAACTACTGTATGCTTTTGATTCATTATTTTTGTACATTCTGTTCAATTACATTTAAAAATATTTTCCTTCAAAAATATATTCAGTTGCCAAGAATGAAAGGCATATTTGTGTTATATTTTTACAGGGTCCAAGCATCCTGATTGAAACAGAAAACACATGGCCCACAGTGTTGAAGGTCCAAGGGACTAACTCAAATCTAAGGGAGATTTTCAAAATAATTTAGGAAGTGCCATCGGAAGACAACCCTCTCAATGGGATATACCACTGCCAGATACTGTAGCTGGTATGGCTGACTTTGGGAAATTGGTTTAAAATAGCAGGACCGATGGAAAGCACAGAGGCTCTAATCAGGACAAGAACAAGCACTCAGCTCTAAATCAATAGGGCCGATCCTCCTGGGACAATCCAGCACCTAATAGCAGGATGCATGATGCAGACAGGAACAGCGTGCGCTTCTGGCACACCAGGACTTTACATGGAAGCATCAGAAGTCCCAAGTCATAACCTGAAGCTAATACCCTGCAGACATAATCATTTATAACGTATTATTCATATTTAAATTTGAGTATTAACATTGTCATTAATTATATATAAAATACATAATGTAATGTATTTACAGTATATACTTCATAGTTATTTATTTATATTTACATCACGTGTTTCGTGCCAATTCATCTTGCTCTTACTAATTACACGCTCTTTCTCTCTCTTCAGAGACTAGATGGTATTGAGTTTCTCTCCATAATCTCAGATTTTTCTCTGCGTTGTGAGAGATTTGGGTGAACCTTTACCACCTCAGTTGGTTCTATTGTTTACAGGTACAATAGGTTTGTCTCTCTATTTGATCAAAATCAACACCCAAGACATCGTGGTGTCCTTGCATCTGTTTTATTCCATTGGTGCACCAGTGATGTACAGTTTGAGTGACTGAGACTTCTCAGACCAGACAGACGGTGACCATCTGCCTTACGGTTTTGTTCCAATGGCATTAGTGGCACAATGTAGAAAGCTTTAAACTGTTTCCTGTCTAGCTTGGTAGTTTGAGACACAAGAATGACCAAAAAATAAATGTTTCATATGAAAAAAAAAAAAATGACCCAGTAAAAAAAAAAAAAAAGTGACAGAGGCCGGTTCTTTTAGAAAGAGGGGACAAAAAAACCCAGATGGTCAACAATCTCATATCACTGTAAAAAGTGTTTTAATAAATCTAACCATGAAATGTAACACAAACACCCTAATGTGGGTCTACAAAAATTATGTGAAAAATAAGAAATAACAAAACCATTTATCAAAATATAATCACACGGGGGCTTCTATATCCTTTTGCTGTATTTCATTGTAGATTATAAGGTGTCATTTACAGTACTTTAAAGACATAATTTTAACAATAATTACTGTAAAAGTAGGCCTACTTGTTTTTTCTTACAGATTCAAACATACAGAGAAAGAGACAGTTTCTCTGTTGTCATGGATCCCAAAGGAACTATTGTCCCACTCAGTTAAAGTTGTCAAGAAGAATGCTGACAGGAAGTATTGAGTATATTGTAGTGGAGGGAGGGTGAAGGGGTGTGAGAAAGTGCAGAGAGAGAGAGAAGGATCATATCTCCATCCAGTGGCCAATTAAAATACAGCACTTTGCCCCAATCTGTTTTATTACAACTAATGGCCATGATAGAGGTCTTGTGTTTAACCACTTAAAGATCTGCTATCTATCTATCTATCTATCTATCTATCTATCTATCTATCTATCTATCTATCTATCTATCTATCTATCTATCTATCTATCTATCTATCTATCTATCTATCTATCTATCTATCTATCTATCTATCTATCTATCTATCTATCTATCTATCTATCTATCTATCTCTTGGGGAATTCAAGCCAAGACTTTAATATTTATATAGCCTATATATAGCCTACAATACACAAATAATGCATGTTATATCTAAGACAATAAGTCTCTCACGATCTAAATCTTTTAATCTTTTCAGTTGTGTGATCCCTGCTTAGGTTCTATAAGAGAATCTTGAATATCATCTTATACATCACGCAAATTATATCAAGTTCCTTGTCATGCTATTCCGCCTTTCCCAAATGTGGATCATCGTGTTCCATTGTGTCATGTCCCCACCTCATTTGAACTTGCTATGACAGAGAGCTAGAGATCAGCGACACTGACTCCTGTATGGGACGGAGGGATCTGATGCTGCTGCTATCCTTGGTGATGTACAGCTCAATCCAATTAGTCTTCAGCTCCGGGCTGTGATGCAGCGCGCGCTCCTGCTCAGTCGAAGCTCCACTGAGCGCTAAGTGTGACAGTCCTTATACGCGCTGCTTTTCACTTTAAACACAGGGCATGGCTTCGTGGCGAGAATAATCAACAGTTTCGGGGTTTCCCCGCCCCACCTTCGTCTTTCTGCTTAATTCGCACGAGTTACTTGTGAGATTGTGTCCATACAGAATGAAGAGGAACGACTGCCCTTTCAGCAGGGGTACTACTGATACCTTTATCCCTTGAGCAGATGGAGTGGGAAATAAAAGGCTAATTGACCTCTTTTGGTTGTAGAGGTAAAGGAAGAAGAGGTGAACGGCGGGAAGGTAAGATTTCGTTGCTTTTATCCGCTTTAAAAGAACCGGAGGTCGTTTGGATACGTTGTGCGTAAGATTGCACTGTTTTCATTGGGCACATACACTCCGCGGACAGGGATGCCAGAACTCTACAGTTCTGCTACTCTCAGCGTATCCCAGCTGTTAGTGTTCACTCTCGCAAATAAAGGTTCCTGACAGCAACGGGAAAGGGCTTTGCAGCTTGATGCAATTGGTTTTACATGAACTTACAGTCTCAACTCAAGAGGTTTTTATACAGCACAAGTGGTTCTTGATAAGAACCGAATAAATTTGTGTGAACGAGTGTTTGTCAGCTGTCCTGAAACAGGTGCACTGGAAAGTAAAGACTCTACCTCCCCGATTAAGGATTAGTCTGCAATGATTGTAGGCCTACTTGAACAGCTTGAAATGCAAAGTTGATAAGGGGAAAACGCATGTTGGCTTTAGACTATATACAAAGTAGGCCTATTTAATTTATGATAACTATCTTTATTTTTAACTGTATAACAAACGTGTCTCGATAGTATTTTTGTTTCTCTCCTGACCCGTGGATCTTGAGCACCGTTGAGTTGATTTTTCTGGAGTTTACAGAGTGATAGCGATAATATTAGGGCACACCAACTTAACCTTGTGGGGGATAAAGCGTAAAGCAGCGGATATATTATGTGGGAGGGTGTTAACGCAATGCAAACTACACAACGGGACATTTTAGTTTTTGATACATCGCAGTGCTGCATCATTATGAAATGCTGGCCTATATAGTTTCGTCTCTGTAAGGGAGTTTTAAATAGCCGGCTGTTTCGACGTCTTTTAAGAGCAGGAAATAGAAGCCCGCTAAATAGTCCTACCGGGGTTTATCATCAAGACATTCTTAAATACTCAATCGCATTAGCGTCTGTCCTCAGAGCCAAAAGTATAGCCTACTTGACATCCAAATGCTATACAAGAACATGGCAATTGTCATTATGTTGAATTTGCATGTTCGAGATGATTTAAAACAACAACAAAAAAATTAATAAAATAAAAATTGTGTTCTAAGTTTTTAGAAAAGTATTGTGTCCATTTTGGTTCGAACCTGTATATTTAGGGGGAAACATTTATTTCGTAACTCTGGAAATGTCAAAAGGTGTAATAGTCATGTTAAGTGGCATTAATATAATTTTTAAGCATGTTTTTAAGATAATTTTTTTTTTAAATATCATTATTACACATTTTTGAATATCAAGTTTTCTTAATGTTACTCCAAAACATGCCTATACATAAAAATGTCAGAATATTCAATAAACAAACAAACAAACAAACAAACAAACAAACAAAAATCTTAATGACCTTGACACACACACACACACACACACACACACAGGTTTTCTTGTCACATGACAACAAGATGGCCTCCTACATGTTGGTAATGCCACAAGAACTTTGATTTGATGAAACTTTCAAACATTTAATTGTTGTTTTAGTACTTCAGTACACTCTTTTTATTCACAGCACCTAGACGGTTTTTGTTCTTTAAGCCCCACAATTATTGTCAAACTTTTTATTCAGAAGTCATATCAGAGCAGTATTTAAGTCATATTCTGTATGAATTAAATTTTTAATAACTTAAAAATCTAGACAAAAAAACAAAGCAAAACATGTTGACCCCATTGCAAACTAATGAAGTGCAGGGCCCTTGTTAAGATTCGTCTTTTTATAATCATCTCCTTTCTCAAAACTGTGTGCTTTTGGAGACTGGTTTTAGCCTGCAAAGTTTTTTTTTTTTTTTTGGAGCATAAAATAAGGTCATGATAGTGTTGGAGTTCTCCATAAAATTATATTTTTAATGGTTTTATTTATTATTCATATATCAATGATTATACATACATTTTTTATATCATATTATTTATAATATATTTTATTTATATATTGTCCACTTTTACTTTGCCTATTCATATTCCTGTGAATTTTTTTTTTATTTTTTATTATTCAGTAATTGGAGTAATTCTTCTGTTCCATGATAAGTCTTCCTGAGGTGTCTTTTATTTTCAGGTGCAACCATGGAGGGCCTTGTCTGAGGTGGATTCATCGTAGTACTCATAATTGACATCCGAATTAGCATAACATTTGTGTAGCAGCAGTAATGGCTGAAAGGGCAAACTTTGGGGCTCAGAGGGTCTCACGGCCACAAGGCTCACTCCCGCCAGAACCCATCGACATTATCCGGACGAAAGCCAGATCCAGAAGAGTCCGGATCAATGTGGGTGGGCTGGTCCATGAGGTGCTATGGAGAACCCTGGACCGACTGCCGCGAACGCGTCTGGGGAAACTCAGAGACTGCAACACCCATGAAACCTTAATGGAGATCTGCGATGACTACAGTCTAAATGACAATGAGTATTTCTTTGACAGGCACCCAGGTGCCTTTTCCTCCATTTTAAACTTTTACCGGACTGGCAAGCTACACATGATGGAAGAGATGTGCGCTCTGTCTTTTGGCCAGGAGCTTGACTACTGGGGCATCGATGAGATCTATCTGGAGTCGTGCTGCCAGGCGCGGTACCATCAGAAGAAGGAGCAGATGAATGAAGAGCTAAGAAGAGAGGCTGAAACTCTCAGGGAGAAGGATGGAGATCAGGTGGAAACGGGCTGCTGCCCAGACAAAAGGCAGAAGCTCTGGGATTTGCTGGAGAAGCCGAGCTCTTCTGTGGCGGCCAAGGTAGGGCAAGCACACGGCCAACACACGCACAATACCAAATGTCAGAGTATAGCCACATATATTGATCACATTCTGACATTTCCACTTGGGATGTTCTTTTTGAGCTTTAACAAACTAGCACTTAAAAAAAACACTGAAGAATGATAATCCAAATATTCAATTTGAAATGAATTATTAACTTGCCTTACAATGACTAGGGGCAAATTCAAGGGTGAAGTTTGGGCTGCAAAACTCTGAGACTGATGCTAGCAGTGATATGATGAAATATGAAACCCAAAGATGAATTTATAAATACACACATCCCATATGCATTTCCCGGCTGTCATGATTGACATATTAGCCCAGGCTTTTATGCCACAAAAGTAGAGGCATATTTTTGTGGTATATAGCTTGCTAGAGGGAAGATTTATGGAACGGCATGTCAGTATGTGAAACTTTTTTGGCAACATTTTCCATCCGAGATTGTTGCTGTTGCTGATGTGGGGAGATGCTGCATGGATGAGTGATATGCGCACATCTTAAACAAGAACGATTACGAATGAATCATTAAAACAATAAGTCCGTTAAATAAAAAAATGGGGCTTTAAATATAATTTCAAGTACATTTTGACTAATTATATTTTCTTACGCATTAGTAGATTGTCTCGTAGAAGGTTGCTGAGAGTATTGAAAGGCTTTTTCACAGCTGTTTAGATGCTTTGTCTCCACTCACTGCCCAGTCCCAATACACAGATCGTCTACTTCCCAGAATACAGACAGGGAAAGCAGTCAGAGGAGCCATTAGTGAAATGCTTTAATGTACAGGATTTTTTCCTTTGGCTCTTAAGAAAAGTGTCTTTCCAAGGGGTGAATAAAAAAGCATTTTAAATAAATGAAAAAAGTTAACACATCTAATTAAACTCACCTGAAAAATGGCATTTCGCATCGTAATAGCTATATTAATAGTAAAGACGTTATGCAATCATGACAACTAACATTCTCATTAAATTAATCCTAAATTCATTATAGATTATATTTTAACTACCTTTTGTGTTTTTTAATGCCACACAAAACTAGATGTTGGATCTTTATTACAAACATTTAATGTTAAATATTTGGTTCAGAACTGGTACTGAACTGAGTGAAACTGAAAGTAAAGGCTGATGCAATAGGTCTAAAAACACAGTGGAAAGAAACAAAGGGAAAATTGGGGGGAAAAGTGAGGAGAGAAAGGACAAATGGTAATCCTTATAAACATTCCCACTATAGCCGGCTCAATTTAAACTGCATCCATGTGTTTGCTTAGGCATATTTGTCAACAACTGTTACCTGACCAGAAAGGAAAAGCTACATCATCTCGCTCTGATTCATTGTATTTGACAGATTTACTTTAGCATTATATGCGGGATCGGGACTGGGCAGGTGCAGTTGCACGTTCTGCTCTTAGAGAGGAAGATGAAGGTTGAGTCACTGCCACTATGATTTGTAGCCAGTCAATCGTTTGAGTGAGTCAGCATCTATTCAGCCTACACCAATCGGCTATAATGTCTGCTCTGACAGGCAAAAAGCAGCTTTGTATTGACCGAAATCACCTTTAGCTTAGTTCAGTTTATCATATCACTGCTGTGATCACTGCAAGATGGGAAACAACTCTCAGGATTGCAACAAGCCTATTTAGATGGTATGGCAGACTTGTGCTCACAAGCATTATATTAAATTACAAAGAATTTCCCTTCAATAAACCCCACTTTACTGTCTGGTAATAAATGCAACTCCGAGTTTCTGCATGCTTGGATCTGGGTTTTGGTGGAAAACAGAGTGAACCCCTTTACATTACAGGGGTCCAGTCATAATTAATTGCATGTTAGCTACAAGATGAATGGCAAGTGGTTCCTAAAGATCTCGACCTTTACTTCTGTGGCTTCAGTGGTTTGGTTACTGGACACTGGATTTTGAGCAGGTAATGACTGGTGTGGTACTGAGGAGGGATTTCCCAAAGCATGTTGATAGCATATTGCAGGCAGAATATCGCCAATAATACGTTACTTTGTTGTATATTGTCAGTTTCAGTACAGACCTGTTATTTTTTAAATATATTTCATATCTGAAAATATATATTTTTGCTTTATGGGTTGGAATGCAGCAGGAATTCTCAGCAGTAACATGCTTTGCAGAGCATATGGCAAATAAGCTGTTAGCTTACATTTTATTGTTATTTTTATCATAGACAAAAGATAATATATTTGCAACTGGACAGTTGCTAGGTGGTAAAGATAAAGCTAACAGTAGTTCAGTGGTCAGCACACTGCTCTCTGCGAGGCAACGGAGACTTAATCTCCTTTGGTGATTTACCTAGTCTGCTCCTACAAATAGACTGCTGGCATTCTGTCTGGCTTATGGCTACAGTGTGTAATGTGGTCACGTGTTTAGCAGTTAATCAATTAGTGAAGGCAGTTTTCCACCCTGCGGACGTTATTAGGAGCATTAGCACTTTTCCACATTGTTTCCGCTGTTTCAGAATGCCAAGGCGAACATTGTGAATGGCCTGGGAAGATGAACTTTATCCATTTAAACTATCTTCTTGTCTTAGAGCAAAAACTTTGTGACATCCATGGTTTAATGTGCTGGATGAGGAGTGAGGTATCTGGTGGTGTATCTGGGGTTTTCCTTCCTGTTTAACCATCTTGTTTCCCCTCGATTCTCTTCTTATCTCAGATGACTTGCGTAGTGTGTGTGTCCTCTCAAAAGGTCATCGTATGGTAAGGCCGAGCTAATTTAAAGAGCTCTGTCACATCACCTTGATTTGTGTTGCATGTATAAACACCTTGAGCTTTTAGTAAGCAACGCAAAGAAACATAAAAATACAGTATAACAATACATGAAAGTAATTAATATTTCAGGAGGTTGAATTTGTCTTCCTCTCATGTCCTCTCTCTCACACACACAGCAATATATATTGCAGATTTATTTCAAATGCAATACAAAATCTTGAATATACTTTTTTAGATTTTATTGCATTTTTATGAATGTCAAATTGCAGTTCATACTTCATACTTGACAATGAGAGACATCTAATCAGATATCATAATCTGTAAAGAGGTGTTCACTGCAGATTGTTTTGATGAGATCACTGTTCCTCTGAAATGTCGGTGGTGTGAATAATTTATGTGTATTTACTCTAATTGATCATGACATGATACTCTATGCTCTCAGCTCTGTGGACAGAGCAGAAATTCTCTGCACAAAGCCCAGGGATGGGAAAGGGGGGGATTAGGGGGAGAGAGGGAAAAAGAAACAAGAGCTCTTTGTCAGTGGAGGTTCTGTTACTAAATAAAGAGGTTTGGGTTTTGGCTGGGACTCTGGGTGCAAGGAGATACCTGGTGAATTCCCCTCTCAGCCATCACTTCAAGAGCCGTGGAGGTCAACGGACAAAGTGAATGTGAAGATGAGTAAAGGTTCCATACAGTGCTTTTTTTAACTACAGTGAGATTGCATTAATCATTTAAAAACAATTCACCCCTTGTCCACTTAAGGAAAGATGTTATTTCTCAATGTCCTTTTACAGTGAGGTTGGTAAATTGATCTCGTCTTACAATTATTATGGACTGAGCGGAGCTATATTTATGAGAATAATGTGCTGTAAGGTGACAGCTGATTGTTTAATGTGGCATTTATACTTTCAACTTAATTGAATTATATTTCAAACATGAGTAAATGGTGTTGAAAACAATTACAACTGATTTTCAAAACAATGGGTGCATTTTATCTTAAAAGAGACCATTAAAGGTACAAGGTTGTTCAGAATGTACTGTCTGTTTATCACTGTGCACAGATTTAGAGAAAAAAAATCAAGAAAGAAACAGCAAAGCGTTTTTCCGGTTCAGTTATCAAATCCATGTGAGAGTTCAGACGTAGGTTAAATCTATGAAATTCAAAGTTGATATATCCTCAGATGAGAATAGACATTGAAAGTAATTGTCATGTTATGTAATCCAGTGCTTTCAAAAAGGAAGTGCTGAGCTTGTGACCCAGAGGGAGCAAACTGTACATAGGCCCAACGTGGGTGTTGAACTGTGGAACAAGTCCTTTAGCCTCTCTGCCGACTCAGAGGAGTTTCCATCCCCCATAATGTCAAACAATTATGTAGTTAAGCCTGGGAAACCTAAAGGGATTTATCTTTAATCTGAGTAATGAACAAACAAAATAGCTACAGTTCCACCTTTCATTCCACTCTGATGGATAAAATCCTACTTAGTGGATGTGGAAGTTACAAGATCTGATCCTGTAATTGAAGCTTCATTGAGGCTTAAAGCCAATTATTAATGTAGCGTGACCTACAATCAATAAACATTGAGTCCACTAGTAGTGTGTCTAGCATGTATGACCTTGTCACATTTTCATATTCAGGATATTTCATAACCTGGAGGTTAAACTTCCAAAAAAGCAATTCATTTTGAATGAATTCAAATTTTTAAGGCTTTTCCGTAATGCCTTTAATCCTAAAAGACACTGCATACCGAGGGATGTTCAAATGCAGATACAATTATGAACGAGGCAAAAAGTGTAGCTTTGTGCTACACACTGATAAGCGCTTGGAAAACTTTTTTAGACTCTTATCTGCTGTGGTGAAACAAAACTCCCTGTGTGGTATTTGGCAACATGTGAAGCCAAAGTCAGAGGTGCACAAGGGGAGGATGAATCTGCCAGTCACACTCAGTTTTGAGCTGTGAAAGAATCCTTTCTAAAATGATGCATTACATGACATGCGGTGGATCAATATAGAGAATATTCATTAATAACAGTCAATGGGAAGATAAAGACTACAGGCCAGATTTACTAAACATTAAATTACCGTGAGACCGCAATCCCATAAAAATGCAGATGGTATAGTGGCAAGATATGAGGGTGATCTAACTGACAATGTGCAAATTAAAGAATACAGACGAAGCGATTTCAAAAGCAAAATGGGTTAAGACATGCTTTTTTCCCGCATTAAATAATGGCGCAAATACAAGTAAATACCTTAGTAAATCATGTTGCATGATTTATTTAAATACCCTCCCGCATAAATTTGCATCTAAAATTGAAACTACAAATGCATATGTAATAAGGTCTGCCACAAAAAATAACTGTCCATGCTTTTTCACCGCTCATTTTTCACTGTGTCTCCTGACAGTATAGCTTGTGCTGGCTCAAGCTGTTTGTAAATCTGGCCCTTTAAGTCAAAAGTGGAGTTATTAAAATACTGAACGTTATTACAAATATCTGATAAAAAAATACAGTGATAAATGTCATGCATGGGTTATTTCTTTCTATCTCTGCACGTTATAGTCTAGACACTATATTGACTGGGTCACTGTTAATGTAATTGGATTTCTTTTCATTGTTATGTGACTCTTGTGTCAGTATATACATATATATATATATATATATAGGACTGAAAGTAGAAAGCCATTTTTTTTTTTTGTAAAAGTAGATCCGATCCCATTCTGTTGTATTAATGATGCTCATTCTTAGGCCATCTTTGTGCTCCGATCTTCAACCAGATGGAACTGGATAATATTCAGATTGTTCCAATCCAATCTGACTTCTGACCTATAATGCTGCCTGAATCATAATCATATACTGTTCGTTCATTGGCCAGAGGAGAACTAGCCCCCCGACTGAGCACTGAGTTTCTCCCAAGGTTTTTTTCTCCATTCTGCCACCTGATGGAGTTTTGGTTCCTTGCCACTGTCGCCTTTTTCCACCTTTGTTGCCATTGGCTTGGCTTGCTTGGTTGGGGACATTAAATTTAACATTAAATGTAATATTCAACAATAATATTCATCTGCCAGCATTGACACCATTATATGAGAACTGTACTGAGCTGGACGATGACATCACGGTTTACTCCAGAGCGGCTAAATGAATGAACTAAATAACTTTTTTAAAAACAAAAATGAAACATCACTGAACTTACTTAAGCTGGACTGTGACACTATTTTCTTCTGGAAACAAACTTTTTTTGCATTATTTGCCTGTTATCTCCGTAAAGCTGCTTTGAAACTATCTGTATTATAAAAAAAGCGCTATATAAATAAATGTGACTTAACTTGTATTCCTACATTTTGACAACAAAATACATGCTTTTAGCTCCACCTTCCCAACCCACAAGAGCTAAAACCCTGCCACGGGCAGGAGCACTGCCAGTCTTGAAAGGATAAGACTTAGAGTTTTATCCTCTGAAGCTCTACCTCACCTTGAACCCAGTTGTGATTTCCGTTTTGGGGGACGAATGTCGGGCAAATTCTCGTGGATCTGGTATGAGGGCAGATGTGTTAGATTGTGTAAAAATAGACAGTGGCAGTTGGACAGACTGAATAGCAGGCTTTACACTGTGTTTAAGTAGAGGTTGCCTGCCTACCCCACTTGTGAGGCTGAAGATTTTGCATGCGAGTAAGTGGTAGGCTGAGGGCTAGCCTGTAAACCACAAGCAATCATCAGTGTCATATTATTGACTAATCACTATAATCACGACCCCCTGCTTCCTCCCACCCCCGGGCATGCAAAGACACTGTCAAAAACAGAGTAGTCATCTTGCATGAAAGCAGCTGAGCTGAGCTACGTGTTGGACACAACATTGCGCATTATAGAGGAACTGGATATCGTATAGTGTGTCTCTTACTCAGTAAAAGCTACTTGACCAATGTGGGAGTTAAGCTCCAAATTAACCTGTCCTATAAAAAAACACAATCAAACAGATCCCATGACACTCCTTTATAAATAACCCTTCAGTATCGATCAAGACATTCTTGGGTTTCCAGACAGAGTTTCTTCTTCCTCTCATGGCTGCAATGATAACAATATTCTCCAGAAATAATTTAACCTTCAATTTCTCTCAGAAAGAGAGGTGTCTTCTGAGGAGCTGTATATAGGATGCTTCATTTAGAGTTTTACACCGCATAACAGTTTAATTGACAGTATCAAAATGCACTTCTCAATCCTCAATTTGTTTGACAAAAGTTATAAGTTTGCTCACTTACATCAGAAAGGTGTTTCTCAACTAGTCCAGCAGAGAGAAAACGGGAACAAGGGTCTGTCAAACAATAGATGTCAATATTGTTTGTGCATGGATGTTTCTGAAAGAAGAGCTGAAAGCTTGGTCTGTTGTAATTGTTTGTGAGAGAACACATTACTGAGTCATTTGAGCATCCCAGCAAGGTTTGCAGATAAAAAAAGATGGATTTAACACTCTAATTCTTGAAGCACAGGGCGTTTGCTGGCTAAGTGGTTTGTATGGTGAAGGAGCTGTCCATGGTGCTGGTCTGAAAAATGAATCAGCTTTACCAAATATTCAGAAAAATTCTTCATTTTTCCTTCCTGGACTTCGACTCGCATGTGAACCTTAGACTTTTTGCAATAGGTAAATCCACCTCACCAGGCAGATTAAAAGGCAAATCCTCATGTTTGGCCATGATTGCCTTCAGTTTTCCCCCATATGTATTATTTGTGATTATTTTCAGATCCTCAGTTCAGTGCCGAGACAATAATTCTGTGGGCAGTGAATTTGAATGAAAAAAGTCGTCCAGATATTTTTGTACAAGCTCATCATAAGGGCCAGATGTTTCAAGGACCAAAGCAGCGAAACCTAGTAGAAACCTAAACCAGCCTTATACAATACACTTCACTTGCCCCATTTTGCCCTCTGTTTACATAAGATTTACAGTTTAAAAACCTTATAAAAAACAGTGTTTTTAAACACTCTGCTCATGTACATTGTGGTTCTGGTTTAGCGGTCTTTTGAAATTGTATGTACATATTCAACGTTGGGATGCTGCAGCTCCCTAAAAGGAAACTTAAATATAATGTAAAATTACTTATTTTTTGTATTTTATGTATTTTCGTTTATTACACACCTTTCTGGAATCTGTTTAGTTGGGCCATCTAGTGGTCAGATGTTTCATAATATTAGCCGTTGTTCATTGCATTCCCTCGCAGATACGCTCTCTTCTTTCATACAAATGCAACGCCGTCTTGCATCTCAGTTTGCGATTGTCAAAAAATTAGTATTAATATAAACGTTGTTGCAGGTTTCTTCTTGTTATCTTGTACATTGTAATGGATTGATTTTCTTTCTTAGCGATAGCTCAATAATAATAGGCTACAGGTAAGACTATGAAATAATAACATATATCAATATTTCATGTCCACATATTTATTTATTTGGCAAGAATGCATTGGGTATATTTTACGATAATGTTGGTTTCAACTGCCATTGTACCATTTTCTTATTATTATTATTATTTGTAGGCGCCTTACATGACACTCAAAGACACCTTACAAACACTATAAAACAATCAACATTAAACAAATAATCGTTATTACTCCCTGGATACAAGTATAAAAGTACTCACATAAAAGCCTGCCTAAAAAGATGGGTCTTAAGGCGAGATTTAAAAACACAAAGTTTTTACATATTCACATTATTAACAACAACATTAGCTGTCAGACGAAAAAAAAAAAAAAAAAAACTTTTTTAGCATGCTTTGTTGTTAGTTTGTTCCAAAAAGTAAACTATTTTATAAAATGTATGAAATCTGCAAGGGCTCTTTTTGATTGTTGCAATACATTGTAAAAATGTAAGTAATTTTAATAGAAAAAGAATGTAAATGTAAATATATATATATATATATACAATTAATAGGTTAATATTTATTTGGTTAATTGTAAGTTAGGCCTACTTCAATATTTATGGGGGACTAAAATTGTAACTTAAAAGACAATACAATGCCATTTATCTGTAAATATTTTTTTTTCATATGTAGGAATTACATGAAGAGCACCTTTTTCTCATCTTTGGATGAATATGCATCCCTGATGATCAAGCTGTACAGAGCTCGTGGTGGATATTATAATTAACAAAAAAAGGCAATAAGTATAGCCTGCTTTTTACAGTAAAACATTATTGTCTTTTAAGTTATAATTTTAGTCCCCCATAAATATTAAAGTACCTTACAATTAACCAAATAAATATTAAAATTAACCTATATTAATTGTATATACTGTATATATTTTTTTACATTCTTTTTCTATTAAAATGACTTACATTTTTACAATGTATACATGCAACCATCAAAAAGAGCTACTTTTCAGCTATCACCAGCTGTGTCAGAATAGTGTAACGACACTAAAATACAAGCAATGTTCTGACTTTATGGTGACATTAAGTTTGAAGGACATGAATTCCCTGCCCAAAGTGTTGCCGTGGTTAGCTCATTAATCAGTTTGAGGTTCTGGGAAAAAACATTTATATCAAGGTACGTCATACAGGCCTCGGTGTAATGCCTCTGCTGACACATGTATTTGTTCTCAACACAAGAGAGACAGGAGCGATAAGTACTGAAGGAGAAAGGCAGGAGGATTAGTTAACTGTCCTCATCTGTGGATCTGTATAAACGTGATTACATGGGCAATGATCTCAACACGGGGAGATTTCTGGCATTAGGCCAGGGCTTATGGGTATAGGGAAGCACAGGAAGCACCAAGAGATCCTTCAAGTCACCTAACCCTAATTTACCTCGGTCTTAGAGAAAGGGCACTACCTTGCTGATGTCACAAAACTTTTGTTTACGTTTGTTCCTTAGGGACGAAGTGCGTTCTTTGATTCTGTGGCATTTAGAAGTATTGCCATGTTCGTTTTTTTATTTTCAGAATGAGTTTGGAATGTAAAAAAAGAAGAACTAAAAAATCCCACGATCTCAGTTGGATGGAATATAACGTGTCCTGTAGAGTTACCTCAGTGCCCTCTCCCTAGGGATTAAAATCAGCACTTTTTTAACTCTCATCTTCGTGGGTGCGCCAACCTCTGACTGGACTTTAGGTCTGTTGGTCACGCTACTCAACCCTACCTGGCGGGGACAATCCCTGCGTCAAGCCATGGCAATTAAAGCCTCCCTGGGGGCTATTCTGAATTTCTTATATTGCTTTCCTTATACTTCTACTTCATTACACAACGTCAAACACCTCTATCAGCAAGCACATGCTTTTATTTGTGCCCCCGACATTTGTTTAGCCTGCCTCACCAGTTGTTTAACATGCTCTAGCAACACTCAATACTTGGGTAATCAATGACAACAAAGCACTCGGTTATACTACACAAATGACATTGGTGTAGCAAGTGTAGAAATAGTTTCAGACACTGCATTATTCAAGCCCTCAACAAGACTTTTGAATTAACCTTGTCTAAAAACTCATACTTAAAGAGCATTCATTGTAATGTAATGGTATTGTTGTAATCGGAACATTGTGACATTTTTCACTCTTGTTTGAGAACCGTATGAACCTTGCAAAAGGTGTTCACATTGTCGTCTGTGTGAGAGGACATTTCAGGATAATTGTAATAGGATTGAGTTTCTATCTATAGTAAGGATATGGAAAGGTTAGGAGCAGTTACTCAGTCTTTCCCCCACCCCTCCCCCCACAAGGGAAGAATCAACCTGTAATCTCTTTAGTCTTCCTTAAACATTGTAATATTAAGCACTCTAGTAAAGGATAGTGGGCTGGCAAATTGTGTCATATTGCTGATCGTGTGAAATTAGCTTAATCATCCATTCCTCTGTGGATCATATACTTTTAAGAGGTTTGAACAATTCAAATGACTTAATATGACTTCATATTTGCCAAACAATTCTGGTGTAATACCGTGTTGATAAAATGTGCTGAATATGTAAAAGTGTGTTATGACATCTCTTTCATAACGGTATGTGCGCCATCCACAATGACAGGACACTGTCAAGGTCAGCTGTTTTATTCTCCACCCTGGATCATTATTAATCCCCTCTTAATGCAGTTCCAGTGAAGGAGTGCTCAGTGTCCTGTCAGCGTCACAACCTCCATATTCTAACAAAGTAGTTGATGAATAAGTGCTGGTCAAAGCCATTTGTGAATTGATGTGGAGTAGGAGAATGAGAGAACAGGCGATGCAGATCACATTATCCTAATAAGGATGAGGGCAGAGTCTCTTTTTCACTTTAATTTCTGTTCTGAGTCAGTCCAATTAGCATTTGCATAATTCCAAGAAATGTCACTCATTCTTAACTTAATGTTTTGAATATCTGCAATACTTCAAATGTAAGTTTAAGTATTGTAAATTTTGATATGCTGTGTTTTATATATTCTTTGTGAGCATAAAGTGGTCCCAATTATTTGGACACTCTTGGAAGTATATGTATATAAATAAAGATGGGATGGAATATATATATATATATATACTTTTAATGTCCCATCACTAAACAGCTTTTTTTTCTTTCTTTTTTCTTTCTTTTTTTGCAGGTTCTGGCCATAATATCAATTCTGTTCATCATACTCTCAACCATTGCACTGTCACTGAACACCCTGCCTGAATTACAAGTGATTGATGAATTCGGAGGGTCCAACGACAACCCAAACCTGGCCCACGTTGAAGCCATTTGCATCGCCTGGTTCACTATGGAGTACATTCTCCGCTTTTTATCTTCTCCAAACAAGTGGAAGTTCTTCAAAGGGCCTCTGAATGTCATTGATCTGTTGGCTATCCTCCCTTATTATGTCACAATATTTCTCACAGAATCCAACAAGAGTGTCCTCCAGTTCCAGAATGTGCGGAGGGTAGTTCAGATCTTCCGGATCATGAGAATCCTGAGAATTCTGAAACTCGCGAGACACTCGACTGGTCTTCAGTCTCTTGGGTTCACTCTGAGAAGAAGTTATAATGAACTCGGGCTGTTGATATTGTTTTTAGCCATGGGCATCATGATCTTCTCCAGTCTGGTGTTCTTTGCTGAAAAAGACGAAGATGCTACAAAATTCACCAGTATTCCCGCTTCATTCTGGTGGGCAACAATTACCATGACAACTGTAGGTTATGGGGATATCTATCCCCAAACCCTCCTGGGCAAAATAGTGGGTGGCCTCTGTTGTATCGCTGGTGTGTTAGTAATTGCTCTGCCCATTCCTATTATTGTGAACAACTTCTCTGAGTTCTACAAAGAACAGAAGCGACAAGAGAAGGCAATCAAACGAAGAGAAGCACTTGAGAGGGCCAAGAGAAACGGGAGCATCGTGTCGATGAACCTGAAAGATGCCTTCACTCGCAATATGGAACTACTGGACGTTGTGATCGAAAAGAATGAGGAGAAGGGCTCAGACAATCATCTTTCACCCAGTCGCTGGAACTATCAGAAGAACCCAGACTTGGGTTCCAAAGGCTGTGACGCAAAATATCAAGAAGTAGGACAGTTGGCTTCTCCAGATCGGTTATTCAAACCGAATTCAAGCCCTCAGAGGCTAAACGCAAAATCCCTTGAGCAAATGTACAACCAGATGACAGCCGCCTCATCCATGAGCAGCAGTGGACCTTCGGCTTCCAAAGCGAGCACTGTTGGTAAAGAAGAAGAGATGGAGATGAAGGTAGTGCAATGTGAACCACGGATCAAAGAGAGACCCATCACTGAGATCCGAAGCGTATCCAGCGTGGACAGTTTCGCCAGCTGTGCCACAGACATCAGTGAGGTCGAAAGAAGCGCGCTACTGCCCAGACATCCACGCGCTCCTCCGCCACTCGACCTCAGCCAGATCTCCTCCCTGGAGAAACGAGCATCTGACAGAGAAAAGCAGGCCACAATCATTAAAGAAGGCCTCTACGAGTTTGTCCAGTGCAAGTCAGACAGCTGCACCATGTCACAGGGTGAGGAGAACCAAAGCTTCGATCCGAGCGGTGAAAAGGTGAGGAGCCCTCCACAAGGAAACCAAGTCAAAGTCAAGGGACTCAAAGTGAACTTCACCGAATCTGCAGACGAAGGGGCTTCCAACTTGCACTTAGTCGTGACGGATGACGCGGCCACACTGACACCAAAGCTACCGGTATCTGACCCATTACTGCTGGCGGGTTCTCCTCGGCAGAGTCCCAGGTCCCCGGGGAAAGGCTTCGAAGGGGATGGAGCCACAAGCTCTCCAGGGTTCAGCCTGTCGTCTTCTGAAAGCCAAAGAGGGAGAAACCACGTCGATAGAGCCGCTGTTACTCCCACGTCCCCTAAAAGTGCACAAAACTGTGCTTCTGCAACGGTTGGCGCCGTTGGAGTGGAAGACAGCATTCAAAGTGGACAGAAGGTGGACAACCACCTCCTTTCCCCTGATATTCTGAAGTCTTCAGGGGAGGGAGGTCGCTCACCACCATGTGAAACTAGCATGTGATGTGCCGAGATGCATTAACATGTTATCTGTGCAACATGTTCACAGAATGAATGCACCTAAGCATGTGGAGAGAAAGAGTAACTGATGTAGTGAAGGGGACTTTCTTTTGTCTTTCTTCGACACTATTGGACTGCATAGCCGCAGAGATTGACTTAAAGATCCTGAGAGACAAGGTCTGCTCTCACCTTCAGGAGCTTAGTGATATTCATTCAGAGGGAGGACATTAAAGAACAAAACATACTCTTATTATTCTAGCATTGTTATTTTGAAACAGTTTGACCCTCCATGTGAAGGATTAGTTATTTGAATCATATATATTTTGGATCAGAGACTGATTCAGGCAACTGTGATAAGATACCACAAATTCTTCATTGTAGATTAATAGCCCTGAGCAGATGTTGTAAGCATACACATTTTTTTTAAAAGACTAACCACTATAACATTTGTGCTGGGTTTGTTTAATAGTTCTGACCAAAGTGCTACCAGTGTAAATTGGCAGTCAGCATTTGACTTGAAATAATATTTTTGACCAAAATATGCCTTCATTTGATGTTTTCTTGCTGAGTGATATTATTCCTCAGTGGTCATATGTGAAGCAACACAAAGTTTTCAGTTCTCACTGCAAATGTGGATCAAATCAAATTCCCTCCCCCCCCCCTAACTGTCCCTTCGAGCAAGTAATACAAGAGGAAAACCTACTCTTAACAAAAATAAAACATGTCAGTACTAAATATTCTGATATCTATATGAGCATGTCTGTTTCAGTGAAACGCAAGTTCAAGTGTTTCCATTTGCATCACTTTATAGTTGAGCCATAGCCAACCTAGAAATACATTAATTATTTGAATAAATAGTTTAGGATGCTTACTGCTGTGGGAAACTCTCCACATCAGTGAAAGTGTATGGAAAGATGGTTAAGTTGCCTTCAATTCAGACTCAGTTGAGGGAAACCTATGATATAGTAAATCAACTATGCCCTCTGCTGGATGAAGGAAATGGCACTTTATTTCTGTATGATGCCAGTTTGACTGGATGGGAATATTGTACATATCATATTTAAAGATTGTCATTTTAACATTCCTCTCCCTGACGTGCAATACAGTTGCACAGGTAACAAAGAGGTCAATGGATGTCAACAGTTTAAAGTAAAACCTCGAATGAGTGTATGATTTGTATATTAACTGTACATTCAAGAAATTATCTGCTATCCATTGTGTTGAAACACAGGTACACAAGTTGTGTTATGTTGATCGCACTCAAGTGATTTTTAAAACAAACTAGGCAGGAACAAATCCTGCTTTAAGTATTCAAATCGGTGCCTTTTCATAAACTGTCATTTATGAGAAGGCGATAAGATCTATGGTTTGGTTCAGACAAGTCCGTACAGAAAGTCCTACTTTTTATAGAGTAAAATATGCAAATACAATTAAGTTCTCAGGGTTTTTTTTTTACGTAATCTTGAAAGCCCTAATGTTTCTGTATGTGAAAATGTTTTTGCTGATGTCAAATCAAAAGAAACAATAAGCTGCATGATCATCTACTTGCACAAGATTTGAGCAGATTTATCTTTAATACACGACTATTGTATGTACATTCCAAAACACTTTCATTTCAGCATATATCAAACTTTTTTTTTCTCGTTAAGTTTGGATCCTAGTTTGTATATCAATGTAATGTTTATAGTTGTACATCTTTTCTTTGAAATAGTGACTGCATTGTTCCAGATACCTAGAACGACCATTACACAAATAAATGTTTGTACAGGACACTTCGAGTGTGTTCTTTAAAGTTAAAACATCAGTAGACCTTCAACCTCATCTTTAAGTGGTTTAATAGCGAGAAGCTTCATTAGATGTGATGAAAGGACACAGCTGTAGCATCTTTTTGATGCAATTGAGAACTCAGAGATACATGCTTTTACAGTATATCATGAGCAGACCTAAGTGTCACAATAAAGGGATGCCAAGAAATAAATCTCTAAATCAGTGTTTGTGTAAATGATTTTATTATCACACAGACCAACAACAGAAATGTTCCAACGACCTGTAGAGACAAATAAAAAAAGTTTTAGATTAGAAATTTGACTTGAAAGGCAGTTAGTCCCTCGATATTTCCTTTAAATGGGTCTCATTCCCAACAGGCCTTTTTGAGGATATATTCTAACCTGTACCCTACTATCAAGGTTAACCAGTACAATTACAAATAGCATCAGTATCAAGCAAATAATGCCTAAAAGAAATGTTTATGAGATTAATAAAAACAATAAACAGCCCACAAAGTACACAAATTAACAATGATACTACCAACACTACCATGAATTATAGCGAATGTAACAGCTATTCCATAACAAACATCACTCTGGTAACACTTTTTTCTTCAATCTACTAATAACCTGAATCACACACATTGTTGGTATGATATGCAAGGACAAGTTAAATGCAAATAAATAATTGTCAAACTTAAAAAGAACTGGGCATGCGTTTCAGTCAGGTGCTCACCTAATGTTCTTAGTTCATTCTCCTGATGAGTCTGTTGATCTGGTCCTCCCTATTTCCTGCATCACCTCCCTCGACAAAGTGGGTGGTCTTCTTGTTCATACCACCACGAGGAGAGGACAGTTTGAATGGCCAGAGGAAGTTGTTTGCAGCCTTGAAGTTCTTTCCAACAGTGTAGATTTCATGAATGAGATCCTCAACGCAGATGATTCCACACTGACCTGGATATATGCAAATCATGGTACTGAATCCTAAAATGCCACTACTGCAATACCTAGTGTTCAATCATGGTGTGCACTGCCTGGTCTTACCAAGGGTCTTCTCGATAAGGGAGTTGTCTGTCAGTCCAATGCGCTGCTTTTTGATCTTGCCGAATCCACGCTTGTAGATGAGCTCACGCACAGATTTAAGGTTGGGGTAGCTGAAAAAGCAAAACGGGACTTCAGCAAGCAGGTAAAGTTCACAATACATTTAAGAGACGGTTGCTGTATTCGGAACCACTCTTATTAATTTCACAATATTTTTCCATGACAAAAATGGTAAGAGTGATATGCGGTTCCAAATTCAGCCATTGTACCATGGCACACATTACATTATACATAAGATTTGGCAGAACCTTTAAGGATAGTTCAGCCAAAAGTTAAAAAGGTCAATTACATGTCATTCCAAACCTATAAGACTTTCGTTCATCTTCAAAACACAAATGAAGATATTTTTTATGAAAGTCTATTTATCCAGAACACTTGACAGTTCAAATGTTTATAAAGAGATCGTAAAATAAAACTATATGAACTAAGTGATTTAATCCAAGTCCTCTGTGAGACATGATTGTTTAATGACAAATCTGTTCATCATAAAACGAACATCTCTTCAGAAGACTTTGATTAAACTGAGCTTTTATTCACATAAACATTAAAAAAATATATTCATGTTCCAAAGATGAACAAATGTCATGGGTTTGGAAAGACGTGAAGTAACTGATGACAGAATTTTTAGCTTTGGGTGAACTGTTGTGTTGTCTTCCACTGAACACAAAAGTATCGAGATAACAGCCACTCTTTACCATATAATGAAAGTAAAAGGGGAATGACAAGACAAATCACCACCAAAAAAGTAGCCCATATGATTGATTTTCATATTATGCACTATTTAAAATCATCTGAAGCCAACAATAGCTTTGAGCAAGAAACAGAAAATGCATTCAAATTATGACACCTTTATTGGGTCAATGTTAGATCTGATGTCAAAGCCAACTGGTCATATAATGATGTAATGACAAATCAAAGCTCTCTAAAATTTAGACTCTGGAAGACCGAGTCCCCATTCTCTTAATTATATAAAAGGGAAGCCAGTACATTCTACAACTATTCTTTTCTACAAAAAAAAAAAAGTCCTATTGGTTTGGAACAACATGAGAAACTTCCTTTTTGAGCCAAGTATACACTAATGTTCAAAATTTTGAGGTTGGTAAGATTGTTTTTAGAAGACTCTTATGCTCACCAAGGCATCAAACAAAGCATACAAATTTACTGACCTTAAAGAGCATATTGCAGGTAAAAAAAAAAATCTAAATTAATATATAACCTTGTATGAAAATACCATATGAAAAGTTAATGCAGGATTTAAAATGTTTTAAAACGACATAAGGGCACTAATTTAGTAGATAAAGTGAGCGTTTCTTGGACTGCTCGTAAAAACGGCTTTTTATTTCAAAATCGCGTCATTTTACGTCACGCTAGGGAGCCTCAGCTCAGTGCAAAGTAGCTGGTATTCAGTGAGAGCGGCCGTGTGTCAGTGTGTTTTAGGTAGTTTTTGTATTTTAATTTATCATCGTCATGGTAAATTATTGTTTGTGGAGGTTGCAAAAACTCCGGCCTGTCAGGACATCGAGTCCACAGGTTTCCATAACAAGAAAAGGGACGGTGCTGTATATCTTTCATGCCTGCGGTTTGTGCAGGTGAAGAGACGGGATTTCTCTTCCGCATCTGCTTCGAGAAACGCGGTCGTGTGTAGCGTTCACTTCAGATCGGAGGATTATCATCCCGGCGATATGATGGAGTTCAACATGGGATGCCGAAGCAAGAATATTGATCGTCTAGTACCAATGGCATGAAATAGTGTGATATAGGTAGTCATGCCCTAAATAGAGGCAACTTGTAATTGAAAAACAAAATTACTCAGGTTGTTTAAATATTCAAATCTTTAATTTTCTGTTTATGTTATAACCCAGGTGAAAAATATGTATTAAAATTGTACTTGAGTATATTTCTATTGTACTAAAAACATACCCAAGTATAGTTTATACATTTAATAGTATAAATCTACCCTAAAAATACTAATGTCTGCTGGCCTGATATACGATGGTAATAATCTGTACAATATTGTGAGCACAGTGTATATCGTTAGCGAACGTGTACATCTATAAGCACGTCTCTCACCAAGACACCTGTCCTGTTCTCTACTGGTTCTCACACCACAACTCATGGTGTCACTGACCGTTCTGTCTAACATTAATACTGGCCTGTCCCTACTCTCTTGGCAGCATAGCAGGCTCATAATTGTACGGCTGTGGTCCGTCATACGAGTAAGTACTTCCTCAGCGTCCGAAATGTCATTGCGATCCATTGTTTTCCTGTTGTTTGAATCGACCGCTCTCCCGCCCGTTACGTCACGCCCATTTTCAGACGCGGAAGTAAGATTTTCTCACAAAAACGACTCCAGAAGCTTCTGTAGCGTATTTATAAGTATATTTTAAAGAAAATCTAGTTCCTACATTATTTTTCTATACATTGACTCGTTGGGTCCTCTAACCTGCAATATGCCCTTTAAGCTTTCAAATGGTAGTGTACCTTCAACCATAAGACGGCTGTAAATACACTGTGGACATTCACAATTTTTAGGTTCGACCCAAAACACAGCTTTACATACCCCCAGGCAATGTAGGGCTCTGCAATTCGGAGCATGTTGATGGAGGCCTTGTTCAGTTTGACAAAGACACCATTGAAGATCTGGCGGAGACGGAGCAGCTGAAGCACCTTGCGGACTTTGGGGCTGACACCATTGATACTGAGGATAGACAAGGTATCCCATCAACAACTTTCAAAAGACAAGACAGTTTCACTAAAAGTAGTACTATGTAGTGGTGGTTTCAGAAGATTTGGCTTATTTTCAAGAGGAATCACCATGGTCGATAAGACGGGGAAAAAAGAGCAACATCATTAACCACAATCTGTGAAGTCTGCCTACAGCATGGCAGATCATTTGAAAGTAGAAAATTTACCCTCTGATCCTGACCACAAAAGCCAGTTTGGGCTCAGCTGGGACATAGTAGTTGCCTGCCTTGCGAGCCATCCTACTCATGCGGATTTCACGCCTGTACATCTCCCTGTATTCCTTGTGGTAAGCTTCAGCTCTCTTGAAGATGAGCTTCCTGGTGACTTTGTGGGCCTAATATGTGAGAGAAGACATACATTCTCAATTTGGCCTCTATGTTGATGCTTTATCATTAGATTATCTTGACCACTGTTTATAAACAAAGCTAGCACGTAAAGTCTAAACCACAAACCTTCTTGTCAGCCATCGCCTTCTTCAGACGCACGGCCCTGATGGCAGCAAATCGCTGTCGCCTCTTCAAGAGGCTTTCGGGGACTGAGGGAACCTTCTTCTTTCTGATGAGAAATGGTAGCACATTTGTCTTTTCCCTAGTAATCACATTAGGCCTGCAGACCAGGTTATCATGACAGCTACTTGACGTTAAAAAAGCACAGTTAATATATATATATATATATATATATATATATGTATATATATATATATATATATATATATATATATATGTATATATAAACATACATACACACACTATATATGACAGGTAAACCTTAGACTAAAACTTGAATTCATAAAAATAATAGCAGAGTACCGCTAGCATCATGCCTTTGCCTCAAGTTAGCAGCTAATGACAATAAATATATATTAGATCAAAGACTATTCCATAACTCCAGAGCACATTTGGATATGTTGGTACAGAAATACTTATTCGGGCACGTTTTAATGTTACTATATTAACTGCTTTTCCACACGTTGCTCAACCGATTCCACCCGGCAGACTACACGACATTCATATGAAATTTTATTGATTCATCATTCCCCGATACTTCCAATTTCCCCTTCATAGCACTTAAACATACACATATTGCTCATTTAGACTCCGAACAATATCGTATGAGCTATATTTAAACCGATGGAAGAAGATTCAAATAGCACGGTTTCCAACTTACGCTTCACCCGCCATTATCCCCACAGTAAAAGAGGCTTCTACGCATGCGCGGTGAGGTCTTATAACATAGGTCCTTCATACTTCCGGTTAAGTATTAGGTCTCTAGATATACTGCCTGCATAAAAAAAAAGAATACCGTATTTATTTTACGTTGAAGAGACGTTCTGGTTGAATTGATATTTTATTCTTAAAATACATTATGTTGTGAAGTAGATAGGCTGGTAACAATCCATATAGATATGACGCAAAAGTTATGACTACTTTGCATAGCAGGCGGACACACGCGTGGAAAGTTATGAAGTCAAGTGAGTTCGATCCTATTTAAAGAGACACGAAAACATACTGGTATGAGCAGATTTCATCCCGTCGTGGAAGCTGAGGGTTCCAATTTTTGTTTACTCCTCGACGGTTTTTTACTTACTTATTTATTTTATAGCACATCTGCAGTTTGATTTCTATCTTTGCTGTTTAGTTCGGCGAATGGCGAATCGTTAGAATGGAAGCTCAGCGGCACGCGCACATCATGAATATCGTCACTGAATTATTCGTGGTCACTTTTAAAATAATCTGGTCGTTTGTGCTGGCCGGTGGTAAATGGTTTATTCGTCCACGGGACAAGAGTGTAGAGGGTCAGGTGTGTGTTATCACCGGTGCAGGAAGCGGTCTCGGGCGGTTCTTTGCATTGGAGTTTGCCCGGAGACGAGCGATCCTTGTTTTGTGGGACATTAACCGACAGGCTAACGAAGAGACCGCTGAGATAGTGCGTGAAATTTACCGAGAAATGAACCCCTCCGCTGGTGAGTTTAGTAAACGACCCTTTCTTCCCCAATTTTTTTTTTTTAGTCTTTCACAAGATTCTTTATTGTAATACGGTAGAATTAATTAATATTAGTTACTGCAATTACATTTGTTACTGTGTTTATTAGTCTTAGTTGACGTTAGTTAATAAAAATATTTATACTATTCGTGTGAGCTCAAGTTCTTTAATTAATAACTTTTGATTATAATAATGTATTTGAAAATGATTGAGAAAGCTGAATAAGTGCTTTAGAAGTGTTAGTTCATGTTCATGCTTTTTTCTTAACAACTTTAATCCCAGAATTTCCCAGGAAAAGTATAACCAAATAAAACAAACCAAATTACTTTTCTAAAAAGTTTTAGACTTTATTAAAGTGTGTTTTATACTTGTAACTGATGGGAATTTACAGCGTTTTGTTCAGTTGGTTAGTAATACTAATATCCTATATTAAGAGTCATTTTGTAATTTATTTTGTGGTTTTATTTTGCGTTAACACTTATGGGGAAAGCATCAACAACCTTTTTAGACTCAAATGTTAACTATTACTGGAGGGGTTAAATGTTTGCAATACTGTTCTGTTATCAAATCTATTCTCTCATTTTTTTCAGGGTCTTCAGATAGTGTTCAAGAGTTGCCTCTGTTCCAGCTGAAAGTTTACACATATTTTTGTGACGTTAGTAAACGCGAGAGTGTGTATTCAACTGCAGAGAAGGTGCGCAAAGAGGTGGGCAACATCGACCTGTTGATCAATAATGCTGGAGTTGTCTCAGGACGTCATCTTCTTGAGTGTCCAGACGAGCTTATTGAAAGGACTATGATGGTCAACTGCCATGCTCACTTCTGGGTCAGTATGAGGCTTTGATCGGTACCATTAATGTCCAGTTTTGCAGTCTTTATTCACACTTGATAATTTGTGTTCATCTTTTGATTTTATATATGTTTATATTCACAGACTACGAAAGCTTTTCTTCCCAAGATGCTGGAGCGGAATCACGGACACATTGTAACTGTTGCTAGTTCATTGGGCTTGTTCACTACTGCTGGTGTGGAGGTAAAAAAACAAACTCTTATGTAGTGTAATGTACTGTGTTGCAAAGATGCTTTTGAAGTTCAGTAACCCACGTTTTTCCTCTTTGTTGTAGGACTATTGTGCAAGCAAGTTTGGAGCCATAGGCTTCCATGAGTCTTTGAGCCATGAACTGAAAGCAGCTGATAAGGATGGAATAAAGATGACGCTTGTCTGTCCTTTTTTAGTTGACACTGGCATGTTCAAAGGCTGCAAAATTAGGTTTGTGTTTAACTAAATATCTTTAATTAACTTCTGATGATAAGACGTGTTCTAATTATAATTGTTACCTTACAATCTTTTTAAACAGGAAAGAAATGGCTCCACTTTTCCCAGCGCTAAAGCCAGAGTACTGTGTAAAACAGGCCATGAGAGCCATATTAACAGACCAAGCAATGATCTGCACACCACGAATCATGTACATGGTCACCTTCATGAAAACGTAAGTTAGTGTAATATGTCATAATATTCTTGTTTTATTTAATCTGTGTACGTATAATGGTCTATAATCTCTCATATCTTGCAGCATTTTGCCGTTTGATGCCATTGTGTGCATGTACAGATTTATTGGTGCGGATAAGTGCATGTACCCCTTTCTGGCTCAACGGAAGGAGTCCACGAACAACAATGAATCAAAGACTGGAATCTAACTGGTTCTGACTGAGCAGTGCTGCTAAAATCTGCGTAGTTCCTCTGGAACGATGAAAGCTGTACATTACAAGTTTTTTCGGATGACATTTTGCTGTCAAATTTGAGAATGCAATAATTACAAATGTATAACACATTTAGCGATTAGCCTTAATTATTAAATGCTGTGTTACTGTAATATTGCATAAGAAGGCCTGTCACCTATTTATATGTATTCACACTTTATTTGTTGTGTACTGTTGCTTTCCTCGACATTCCATGACTTTGTCACTTTAGAGGTTTTGTCCTCCTAATAACTACAAAATGCACTACATGTATGAAAGTATTTCTTGTTGTGGTTTTGATTTGGATAACACCAATGATTATGACAAAAGATTATCAGAGAATGCCATAAGTGCTTATTGTTAAATAAACAGTCTTCCTATAATCATGTACAGTGGCCTTTTTTCCTGATTAATGTATTTAAGGTCTAAGTGAAAAGGTACTTTTTTTATTTTTTTTATTTTGGTGAGCAAACAAGATATAGGTTCAATCCGTGCTTCAAATGCGGTCATGGATTGTCAAAGTTTGATAAGATAATATGAAAATAAGGAAAGATACAAGGGCCATCCATGTGGGGGGAAAAGAGACCCATTCCATAGGAATATATTTCTTGTTTCCATGATCTACATCTCCACTTTGAATGTTATCTTCCCAGTTCTTTATGCATTTAACTGCAGGAAACATTTCAAAGCATTTAACAACTATAATCTCAGTAATAATGTACCCTGTTAATAATATTTGAGGCAGTTGAAACCACAAAGCAGGCCTTTTAAAATATATTAAGTATTATATATTGCATTTACTTTGCAATGCAGTGCCTTGCGAAAGTATTCGAACTCCATATTTTTTCATATTTTGCAATGAATGCGGTAATTTAACTACTTTAAATTACTTATTTTCACATCAATCTATACTCCATACACCATAAAGACAATGCAAAACAACAGTTTTGTGACAACTTTGCAAATTTATTAAAAAGGAAAAACTGAAATGATCGCATTGCATATGTATTCATACCTTTTTCTAGGACACATGAAATTTAGCTCAGGAGCATTTCAGTTTCGCTTGCAGACATTACTACACTTTGAGTGGAGTTAACCTCTGCAAATTCAATTGAATGGGTATGATTTGGAAAGGCACACACTTTTCAATAAAAGGTCTAACAGCTGAAAATGCAAAAACCAAGCCACAAAGTAAAAAAAAAAAAAAAAAAAAAACACCTAAAGGACTCTCTGGTCTGATGAACCTCAGTTCCAAGCATCATGTCTTGAGGAAACCAGCACAATCCCAACAGTAATGTGTGCTCTGTGCTGGTAGCAGCAGCATCATGCTGTGAGGGTGTGTTCCAGTGGCAGGGACTGGGGAACTTGTCAGGGTAGAAGGAAAGCTTAACGCAGCAAAATATAGAGATGGCCTTAATGAAGTCTGGGGTAGAACCTCAGACTGGGCAGAAGGTTCACCTTCTAACAGGACAATGACCCTAAGCACACAGCTAAGACAACGCAAGAGTGTCTTATATGGACTACTCTGTGAATGTCCTTGAGTGGCCCAGCCAGAGCCTAGACTTGAACCCAATCGAACATCTCTTAAGAAACCTGAAAATGGCAGTCCACCGAAGGTCCCCATCCAACCTGACAGAGCTTGAGAGGATCTAAGGGGGGTGGATGGCAGAAAATCACCAAATGCAGATGCGCAAATTTTGTCGCATCATACCCAAAAAGACTTATGGCTGGGGTGTTGTCAAAAAACTAAGGGTACTGTCAAATTGTTTTTATTCGTTGTTTTATTGGATTAATGATATTTTCCTATAAGAAATAATGTATTTTCCTAATAAAGGTTCAATTGGCTATGAGCCTGGGCTATGGCCCTATGTTATTTGTTATGAGTAGAGATATAAAAGAGAGAGGGAGCCTCCCCTCCGCACGTGCACTCTCACATTCTGCTGACTGACTGTGTGACTGTGTGCCTTCTTTTTTGCAAGAAATAAACCATTATAATCACTAGCAGATTCAGAATTGTTTATTGTTTATTTGCCACAACAACTTGGTGTCAGAAGTGGGATTCCTTGAATGTGCCTTTTAAATCCGAGAGCGGACGGTGACTGATCATCCTGATCAATCGAGAGATTCAGCCCTTCCCCGAATAGATTGAGAGTCCAGGAGAAACACCACTGGAATCGGAAAAAGAACTCAAGTGGCACTGAGAACTGGGTAAGAGACAAACATAAATTATTGTAAAAATGAATTGGGGAAATTGAGATATTAAACCATGTTGATGACTGGGTCTGTGGTAGAGTAGTGAGTTTAACGTGTAATTAAACTCGAGATCGGGGACCAAATCTGTTCATGTGGGGTGCAGACTGGATAGATTCCATTCACCTCCGTCACCTCCCCAAATCTTTGGGGTGCAGACTGGTGGGGAAGTGAACCCGAGGTTTTTCCAGATTTTAGGGAAAAATGTAGGGTCTACTGGAGACGTCCAATAGATTACTGAGGCGAGACGAAAGAACTCCACAGACACAGTATATCAGAATGGGAAAATCTCACAGTAAATCAAGCAGCTGTGAAAAATATGATACACAGGTGTTTTGTCAGATGAGGAGAGTAATGTATGTATGTATGTATCAATGTATTGAAGGGTTAATCAAATACTATGATTTTCCTAGAGAATGAACTTTAAGTGTCACTATAGGCTGAAAGTAGTGAAAGAAAATCGATGCAGCAGGAAAATAGGGGAAATAAATTTTAAAAATTTAATAAAATAAAAAATAAGGGATTTCACTTTTTCATCCTGGATGCATCATGACATTAGATGTCTAGAGAATTTATATAATAAGGATTGAAGGAGCAAGCAGCAATAAGGCTGTCTGTGAGTAGAGATTAGTGGGACTGACACAATACAGATACTGTTTTGTTGCATCTGCAGACTAACCATTTGATAGAGGAATACTGTAGTTATAGAAGCAGCAAGTATAAAGCAGCAAAAATTAATGTTATGAAAATACAATTTCTGATAGATTTTATGGAACTATTTCTGCACCTTGACAGTGCGGAAAAAAAGAGAGCAAAATTGTTTCATAACAGTTTTAAAAAATGTAACTGCCAGGGACAGTTACATTTGGCAGTTGGGATTGTGACGTTCAGGGGCGGATTGAAGGGGTCATATAATGCCATTTTTGTACAAGCTAATATGATTCTTTAGGGTCTAAATTAAAAGTTTGTAATATACTTTAATAAAAAATTCTCATTAGTATTGTAAGAAAACAGTTATTTTACCTGGTCAAAAACAGCCATGTTTTCAGCACGCCGTTTCAGTGCATATGACTTTAAATGATAATGAGCTTTGCTCACCCCGCCTCTCTGTTCTGTGCGTACACGTTTGTAACACAATAACACAATAACCATAACACGTTGTTCATTATAAACGTGGGATTATGAATTATATTGAGAACGTCGTACATAGAAAACATGCCGTAATGTACCCTGAGTGTAAACCTTAGACTCATTCATCGTGAACCGTGCAAGCGATTTGCAAAGATTAATATATTAATATAAAGTTTAATAAAACGTTACACTCACTTCCGTTCTTCTGGAGATTCAGCAGGAACACGAATATCTGGTACCGATCCTTTTTTCATGAGCAGCTTCTTAGCAAAACTCATACTGCTCATACTGACCCTAGTTTATAAAGCAGTCTGGTGAGAAATGATTTGCGCAAACATGAAAGCATTGACGTTGCTTGTGGGGAATATTCCCTTCGAAAACAAATACAGCCACTGCGTCTTCAGCGGTTCGGATTTAGGAACATCAAAATGACTGCTGTGTTCGTTATTGCACCCAAGAACAGAACACCAATCGCTTAGACGCCATTGTGCTCATAGACAGTGCTCCAGCATATCAACAATGAGCGCGGACTATGATTGACAGCTGGCTCACGAGCGAGGGCGGGTCTGTGTTGAAACCCGGCTGTCAATCAACAATCGCGGGAGGGGCGTCCGACCGTGTGACGTCACACGGTCGAACGGCTCGATTTGAGACAGGGGAAAACATATAAGGAGATTAAAACAAAAACACTGGATGGATTTTTATCATTATATGATGGTTGTGTACAGGCACTGCCAACACACATTTCAGTACAATCAACTTGAAAAAGTGCATGTACCATTATATGACCCCTTTAAGGTTGTCAGGGGCCCCTAGGCTGCTCTTTGTGTGAGCCCCCCCCTCACTAAAAATTTATTTAGTGCCATATATGGTCCATACGCAACTACGGTGAACTGGCATACACACACATTGAGACAGCTAACACGTTCGTTTCATCTTCTTATGGAGCCGATCACACGCATTGTTCAGGTTCGATAACACAGAACGAGCAGTGCGCTGCGTTTTTTATGTTGCTAGGCAACCACCGAAACAGCTGTCCTGTCAGTTAAGTAAAAGTCAAATCAGCCTTTTAAATTTCGCGTAGTAGACTCAGCACCCAAATATATTTTTAGGTCGCACAGATTATATTTCAGGAGCATATGCGACCAAAATGGCTTTGATTTCGAGCATGTTAATTTCGAGCCTCGATGTAATGTTAGCCATAGTTATTTATGTCTTGATTTTGGTGTCTGCGTTTTTTAAAGCCATCTCCCGCGGACGCAGTGCCGTTTTTAAGCGCGAACCCGAATCGCCGTTGCTAGGAGGGCGCCAGCGCCTCTGCCTCTAAGCGCCTCTGCCTCGCGAGTGGATGATAGCCCTGAAGACGCCTAGCACCCGAATCGTCCCGCGAGCTGTTCGTTTCATAGTCGACTCGGAAGAAAGCGAACATTTTAACAAAAATAAAAAACGAGGCGGAAGAAATTTTGCCATTGCGCACCGCCATAATAAAATAAACATAGAGGAGACACTGCATTGTGGAATAACTCCCCAAATTCCCTGAAATATTACCGATAACATGATGAGCTAGCTGCAGGCGTTTCAGCTAGCTCCGTTCCGGCAGTCTGGGGTGGATCTTGTCTTCGACTGGATGAAGATTCAACAGCTTTGAAATATCCAGTCAATTTAGGATTTTTTTTCAATATATCTTGGACCTGTTGTTCTCAACTTTAGTAATTTACGTTTTTGTGCTCCACTTTCATGCTTTCTTTCAGCCATTCTGCCACTATGCCGTCCAGCAATATAGCAGTGACGTAAATGAAAATGATTGACATGATTTGACCAGCAGCAGCAGCTGATTGGATAACCAATTCACATCTACCCTGAAGACGCCTAGCAATGGTTTAACCTTTAGTTAAGTTATACCCAAGAGTCTTCCTAGCGCGCTAAGACTAAGGCCATGTTTACACGGAAACGATCTGAAGAGAAAACGCAAAAGTGGCGTTTCGTTTTCACTTTTTATTCTGCGTTTAGACGAGCGTTATGGGGGGGAAATCTGCGTGCATATGGAGACGCAAAAGTGTTAGAAATGCGATGTAGCATGCACTCCAGGCGGCTAGGTGGCAATGTGAAGCACTGCCACACAACAACAACAAGTCCGTGCGCCTGCGTACAACCTTCCTTCTACTTCTCTCCCTCCCTAGTAGCGCGAAATTGAAAAGACTCTTGGACGTTTATCAGAGCTGCTAGGGCAACTTGAAGGTCCGACGTATGGAAATAATCCGACATGTTGGTTGTTATTTTCCTGTACTGGCGCATGCCTGTGACGTAAATGCGTACGCGACGAGAGCCGCCATGAGCAGATTTGCGTTTGTACCCGTTTAAACGGAAACGCGACGGTGGAGCGTTTTTAAGATTTCCACTTTGGAGGGTGGTTTCACTTTTTTGCGTTTTTAAGCCCCAAAAACGCCGTCGCCGTGTAAACGAAAGGCACATCCGATAAAATATTATTACGTTTTCACCCGGAATCGTTTTCATGTAAGGGAAATGCAGCAGGAATGATGCGTAGGCCTAATGGAGATTCGCGCTCTTTGATCAGAACCACGGAGAGCGATCGCGGATAGGTCTGTCCTATGCACCGAAACCTTTTTTCAATGCAACAAAATATTTAAAGAGCATCAAGCTATTTCAAATCTATATTATGTATTAGTCACAGTCACAGATAATTTAACAGTATAATATATTAGTCAGTCATTTTTATTAGGTTAAACAGTGATTAGATAACGTTTTTAATTTAACGTTCACAATTGGTCTGGCCCATCCAAACTGGAATCCCGGCCCCGTGCCGTGCCTGGTTCGCGCTTAAGTAAAAAAAAAAAAAAAAAATTGTCTGGGCAATCCGAGGCCCCCTGAACACGTGGGGCCCCTAGGCTGCAGCCTATGTAAGCCTGTGCATTAATCCTGGTGACGTTAGGTTGTAGGGTTTAGGTTGACAGTGTCCCAAAAGTTTGTTATTATATTTCAATTATAATTATATTTCAAACAATGCATACCTTGCTTAGATGGCCCAGCAGTGTCAGTAGCAGGCCTAGGTACAGGGGGAATGCCACCACCCTCTACACCCTGCAAAAAGGCAGGATGAGTGCTCCTCAAATGGCGCATAATGGATGATGTATTGTTGCAGTAGGCTAGCTGCCGATCACAATACATACATCTCACTTTATGTGGGGTTTCCAAATGGAAATACACACACCACAGATGTACGGCATCTCTTCTGTGGAGCCTCCATTTTTATCTATCTATCTATCTATCTATCTATCTATCTATCTATCTATCTATCTATCTATCTATCTATCTATCTATCTATCTATCTATCTATCTATCTATCTATCTATCTATCTATCTATCTATCTATCTATCTATCTATCTATCTATCTATCTATCTATCTATGCATCTATTAATGTGTCACTATATGTATGTCTGGCTCTAGCCTATCAGTCAATTTGTAAATTTAAATGTAAGCCTAAATATAACTAAACAAATCGCACTATAAATGTCACTATATCACCAAAAATCCGCTATATCAAAATCAAACTCCTCTCACAAAAACCCACGAGGTCAAAATGCGTTAACTTCACTTTTATACAGATGTGCGATTGTGTGCTCTGTTCCCGACCCTGTCAATCAAACGCTGATTCGGCGGACCATGCCACCTGTCGTAACACTTGTGAAACACTCCGATGCTTTATTTAGCCGTAGTCACGTGACATGGGTGTTTTGAATCACGCTTCGGATCAGTGTTTCAAAACATCTGCGCTTCGGGATCTCGAAAAGCTTCGGAACGTCAGTTTCGCGCGTCAGCCATCCCTATGGGGTAGTTTTGTTTGTATTCTTTTTTATTATTAATAAAATCCCATTGTTCTGCACTTGAGTCCTCCCTACTTCCACCTAACCAAAACCTGACAGATGATATCTGGGCCGGTGTCATAAGTTATAATAAGCTATTTCTACAGTAGTTTAGTTTTTATTTCAGGAATACATGGCCTCACGGCCCATAGTTCCAAAGTCACAAAAGCATGACAGATGCTCTTTTTTTCATTCCATGATATATATACAATGCTAGTCTCCATGCATGCTTCGACTCACAAACCTGTGACACATCAACACAAACATCACCAACAAGTGTGAGATTACTCAAATATTTCTTACGCAGGTCCATGTACAAAGAACAATCATTCAAGAAATGCTTCTCATCTTCAATCACAGATTAGTTAGTTTACAATAACTACAGATTCTCTCTGTCATTGGTATATTACTCCATCTACCCGTTTCTATGCTAAACAGTGCCCTGAGCATCTGAACAATAACAGAGAACTCGAATGCAGGAAACCCATGTTTTTCTACCAACTTCATTTAACTGGAAAAGCATATTATAACATTTTCTTGGGTACCGATAATTAGACATGGACACAAATTTTATCCAATACATGATGCCTTATCATAGTGGACAATGCAGGTCGCCCATTTCTACAGTAGTCAACATTTGAAGTGGGTCAAAAAAGTTAATCAAAGTTGTCCTAAGACAAGAACGGGTATTGTTCAAAAGTCATGTATAACTTTGATGAAAGGTTTTAATCCACTTCAAATGTTGATTACTGAAGTAAAGCACAGTGTTTCAGTTGAAAATCATAGGCACAGAGGCGGCTTTTACACTTGGCATTAACATGTGATCACCGTGATCCGATCGGATCATAAGCCAATCAGGACACGGTGCGTTTACACCTGTCCACATCAAGTCGCTTCTGTATCTGATAACAGAACGGATCTCGCATTCCCGCGAAAAAAAAGGATGGCTCCGGTGCAAAGTCGACCTGAAGTGGTGGGTTTTCTTTTAAAAACAGTTTTCAGTCGGGGTACATTTTACAAATCTCACAAAATGAGGAGGATGAAGAGGCTGCAAGTACTAATAATGTGGATACTGTAGATTCCGTAATGGAAACGGTACAGAGAAACGTATCCGAGAACATTGCCAGCTGTGATGGGAAAAATGCGCGTTCTTTACAGAAATCGGTTCTGCAACTTTAGGGAGCGAAAGCAAACATTACAGTATATTTGCAATGTGGGCTAGTTCACACTCGACTGTATCGCAAAACCACACAGCTACGTGCAGCAATTCCTGGAGAGAGGAGGGGGAATAATGACAGTGGGCGGGGTTTTGTGTGACGTCCACCTGTGAATACAGACACGATGGCTGGATTGCGTTTACATTAAACTGAGATCCGATTACAATGCGTCCTCGACTACCTCCGAACCTGGACACGCTGATCGGATAACATTCCGATCAGAAGCGCGTTTAAACTGGTCTTTTCAATGTGTGGACAACACCCGGATACAGGTCGCATGTTAATGCCAAGTGTAAACGCAGCCTTAGTCTCCACCATGATACATGGTGGGCTAATGGCTCCGGCTACAGACGTAGCAGTACACTGAATGGACGGTTGTGATCTAAATTCACTGAATATAACCTCAGCACTGATATTTTGCTGCTTTGCAGATGTTTAATGGATTTTAGTGATTAAATACTGCTGTTATTAACCGGTCTCCCTGTGTTAACAGTATTAGGCAACCCTATGGCTCTGGTGGCTCTTGAATGCGCCTCCCTAAGCTCCAGAAAACACCTGATTCTGTTGAAGAAAACTGTCAAAGATTCCGTAATGGGAAAGAGCGTTTACCAGTGTGTAAGAGGTGATTTCTCAACGAGGGGTAAGATCCTCTTTGGCCAAACAGAGGGCAACGCATGACTGTGAGGCCAGCAGCATCATTAAGGGGAGAGGAGCTGTGTTACAGCAGTCTGACCCAGAAATGTTCCTCCATACCCCTCACCAGGAACCGGATTCTTTGGATGGCTTGTTTTTTCATTGTGACAAGTGTCCACAACTTGCAACTATGCCAGGGGACAACACCCTGAGGAAAAGGAGATTATAGATAAAGAGCTAATGGGAATGTTCTTTCAAGAGCCAGCTGAGACCATGAGGTGATTGTCATTATTTGTTGTGGAGACAGTAACAAAACTTCTTAACTTATATTAGGAACACGATGTTTGTTGCCTTATGGGCAAGAAAAATGTATAGAAGTGCTGATATTAAACTAATATGTCTTTATAGTTTTAGATAATTCCAAGACATGGAGGTGACTAAAGATGAAGAACGCTTTTAAAAGATTCAAGAGAAAGTCTGGATAACAAAGTTTAAGTTATATATTATAATGAATTTAATATTACATTCTGTCTAAGTTACAGTCTTATGAGGCTGTTGAAAAGATTATTTGCGCAGTAAGAGAGAGAGAGACTACTTGAGTGGAGGCAGGGATGGTACTTTCTCTGTCTATCACCCTGCTAAAGCAAGCTTAAACAAAACCCAGCTGACTTTTCTAAAAAACAAGTTAAAGGAGCTGTATGTAAGAAATTTATTTCAATTAATCATAAAATGGCCCTAATATATCACGAGACATTAAGAAATCATGTACATTTCAAATACTTATATCACTGACAACAGTAGTCCGGCCAGGATATTGTCATTTAAAAAGTGCAGTTGCAGCCCTCAACTGATGTTGATGTTGTCAAGTTGTGTTTTGGTCTGATGCTCCACCCTCCACCTATCTACCAATCACGAAGTCAGTAGTGTTGCGGCATCCGGGTTGCCAGCTCTGCTCTAGTTACCACAGCTGCAGCTCGTCACGTTCCTGCTGGATCCTGCAGCCGATCTGGCAACCTTGAGTCAGGGGGGAGGGGGAGGGGATACACCACTCTACAGTAATTTGAAAGTGATTGCAGTACCAGTTTTGGCCACAATCTTACATACAGCTCCTTTAATAATGAACATAAATTATTTGAAACTGGTTAAGAGACCATGTAAAAAGGTAAAACCTGAGTTTTTAAAAGCTCTTTAAATATTTTTAGAGGTAACACCAAGAACACCAAACCTTGAAAATAAGCGGTTCATAATCATGTCTAGTTAGTTCATGTTAACAGTTAGTGTTAGTTTGGGGACATATTATGTCCTGATTGTGTGTATATTGTGTCATTATTCTCTGAAATGAGTGTTTTATCATTACAGATGGGTTAAGTGAAATGACAAATTTTATATAAGGCAATAATTCTGAGTGAATCTGATGAAAAGACGATCAAAACATGGGACAAGCTTTAATTGGATTGATTTTCCAGCTGTCTGCTATTGGTAATTAACCAGTAACTATTGTGAGGTTGAAGATTGCCTTCCAATATGGTTAAAAACTCTTGTCTAAATTCAACCGAGGGTCTAAATTTAAATACTGTCAACTATGTGTGATCATAATGGTAATAGTAAAAATAATAGACTTGACGGCAGAGTGACAAATTGGCCAAGTCACCATAAAATTATCCAGAGAGCCCCTCACATTTTATGAAAGGAGGAGGTTGGGGAGGAACATCACTGTTTGACTGTCCTTGACCAAGTCTGTACACCACGACCTGACCTGCTACACACCACCCGATAACTGTGAGAATGTGTTGTTTGTAGAGGGCTTCAGAGACTAAACAACATGCCTGAATTGAGCAGGATAAGCTGTAACCACTGAATTTGAAGTGTTAACCTCAGGGTCGTTGCCCTCCAATTATTCGGCACAAGCAGTAGAGCCTGTGGGCCGCACTGAAGTGTGTAAACTGATGACTGGAAAAATGTGTGACAATTTACACAGACTCCCATTATTCTTTTGGGGTACATGTTTTTGGGGCGTTGTGGAAATATTAAAAATTTTGAATTTTTTTTGTTTAAAGTCAGATGGTCGACCTATCATTCATGCAGCATTAGTGTCAAATTTACTGGATGCTATTTTGTAGCCTGATCGCATTTCTGTCTGTAAGTGTACGGCTCAAATTAACATTTTCTATAGGAAATGCCAGAGCAAATGCAGCAAAAGTTGTTGTACTCTGTTATCTGAAAATAAACTTGACTCTTCTTACTCCCCACAGAGAATTAAATATTTAGCTTTAGAGGCAGAGAAAGATGTCTGGATGAAATGTGGCTGCAGTATTATGACAGCGTTTGGTTTAGTGTTGATGGCAAACCTTGTATACCCGAACACCATTATGCTAAATTGATGAACGGGTTGGACCATGCATCAAAAGGGGGGATAATGAATGTATGGTTTACTAAGGGGGTCACAACATTGGCTTAAAATTTGATGAAATAAGATGCAGCAGCAGTGGCAAAAGCACTGTTGACTGAAATAGTACCAGGATGGGGAATTTTGAGGAAAATTTGTTCAGACAATGGAACACATTTTGTAAAGCCATCGCACAGGTGGGAAAATGTTTAGGCATTGACATGAGCAGAATTTAACGATAAAAAATAAATTGGCCAAATGCTGTGAGGACACTGGGCTCAATTGGGTAAAGGCCCTGCCAATAGTCCTAATGCATATGAGGAAGAGACCCAGAACCAATTTAAGCCCTTTTGAAATTCCCACATTGGGGATGGAAGGGGCTAAACAACGAGTGCCATCAACCGAATTGCGTGAACATGGCATGTTGTAAAGAAATGTCTTCTCTCCTTTCTAATATTTGTGCGGAGGTGAAAGCAGCTCAAGGGAGATTTCGTGGGGATAAGGGATCTAAGGAGAAAGAGCTGGAAAGCAAAGAGGTGGTTGGGTCCACGCCATGCAGCCACTGTAGAAAGTTTCCATCCAAAGAGCGAGAAAAGGAATCGAAAGAGTAGAGACCACAGATGTCAATGGCAGCCAATTTATATGATATGTCATTTTGATGAAATTATTTTTAACATTTTACAAAGTTCAGGATTATGTTTATTTATGTTTTTTCCCCCTTATGTGGGCTATAATGACTGTAAAGGTTTCCGTGTTGAAAAGAAAGCTTAACAAAAGAGTTAGGTTTTAGTGGAAATAATGTTTGAATGTTGATGTGAATTTGTTTTATTTTATTTATTGGTAACACTTTACGGTAACACTTTACAATAAGGTTCCATTAGTTAACATTAGTTAATGCATTAGTTAACATGAACTAACCATGAACAACATCTCTGTTCAGCATTAGTTAATATTTGTTAACGTTAACTCACACATGTACTAATGCATCAATTCACATTAACAGCACGGTTAGTTCACATTAGTTAATGCATTAGTTAACATGAACTAACCATGAACAATGCCTGTAAATAGCTTTACTGTTTTGTAAGGTTAACTTACTGTACATATTTACATTTATACGTAGCAGTTGACACACACTAAGAATGAACATTTCTAACTCACCATGTTACCCTAAATGTAAAAATACTGTTGTGTACCTTATCAACACTTATGTCACACACTCTTGCCAGTGATAGGGCTCCTGGTATTGTTATGTCCATGTCTATTCCAATGTGTATCAAGCCAAGTGAAGAGAATGGTGAAATATGAGTATCACATATAAAAAAAGTATCAAATTTCCAGACTTATATCCTTGGATGCCTAAGGGACCACATGACAAAGAAATCAATAATTATGACAGTAGTCTTTCTGAGGACGATGATATGCAAAGAGTGTTGCAAGCAGCAGTCATCCGTGTTATGAAATGGCGTACAAGGACAGTGTATGAAATGAGGGATTTTATTTTACTTTTTATTCTTTGTATTTTTATAGCTTGCTGAATCAACCAGAGATGCCCATGACTTGAAAAAACAGCAAAATGTATTTCTTCTTCCTACAGGGTGAAGATATGTTTTGAAACCGAGAGGACTAACATGTCTGATGTAATATGTATGGAAAAAATGATTATATTTGTAAGTGATTAAGATAATAATCAAAAGGGGGGAATTGCCATGGAAATTGTTTTTATTTATTGCTTTATTGGATTAATGATATTTTCCTATAAGAAATCCAATATTTTCCTAATAAGGTAGAGAAAGTACAATTGGCTATGTAAAGTAGTTTAACATAAGGCAATAAACAAAATGTGAAATAAATGAAGGGGTGCAAATACCTTCGCAAGGCACTGTGTATAATTTCAGGGTGAAAATATAGGCTGAAAAAAACTTCTCATGTGACTGAAAATTCATAAAAATTCTTTACAGAATGATAAGGCCCCTTAGGGAAAGGATGTGAAAATATATTTTTAATATTGAAAAAAAAAGAAAGAAAAAAACCCCCAGAAAACATTGTTGTAATAATAGAATTATAATTTCTATAGCAGCAGAAATGCTGATTCAAATGTAAAAATCTGCAAATTGTTAAATTGCAATGAACAAGAACATACACTCACCGGCCACTTTATTAGGTACCCCATGCTAGTAACGGGTTGGACCCCCTTTTGCCTTCAGAACTGCCTCAATTCTTCGTGGCATAGATTCAACAAGGTGCTGGAAGCATTCCTCAGGGAGTTTGGTCCATATTGACATGATGGCATCACACAGTTGCCGCAGATTTGTCGGCTGCACATCCATGATGCGAATCTCCCGTTCCACCACATCCCAAAGATGCTCTATTGGGTTGAGATCTGGTGACTGTGGAGGCCATTTTAGTACAGTGAACTCATTGTCATGTTCAAGAAACCAATTTGAAATGATTAGAGCTTTGTGACATGGTGGAAGTAGCCATCAGAGGATGGGTACATGGTGGCCATAAAGGGATGGACATGGTCAGAAACAATGCTCAGGTAGGCCGTGGCATTTAAACGATGCCCAATTGGCACTAAGGGGCCTAAAGTGTGCCAGGAAAACATCCCCCACACCATTACACCACCACCACCAGCCTGCACAGTGGTAACAAGGCATGATGGTTCCATGTTCTCATTCTGTTTACGCCAAATTCTGACTCTAACATCTGAATGTCTCAACAGAAATCGAGACTCATCAGACCAGGCAACATTTTTCCAGTCTTCAACTGTTCAATTTTGGTGAGCTCTTGCAAATTGTAGCCTCTTTTTCCTATTTGTAGTGGAGATGAGTGGTACCCGGTGGAGTCTTCTGCTGTTGTAGCCCATCCGCCTCAAGGTTGTGCGTGTTGTGGCTTCACAAATGCTTTGCTGCATACCTCGGTTGTAACGAGTGGTTATTTCAGTCACTGTTGCCCTTCTATCAGCTCGAACCAATCTGGCCATTCTCCTCTGACCTCTGGCATCAACAAGGCATTTCCGCCCACAGAACTGCCGCTCACTGGATGTTTTTTCTTTTTCGGACCATTCTCTGTAAACCCTAGAGATGGTTGTGCGTGAAAATCCCAGTAGATTAGCAGTTTCTGAAATACTCAGACCAGCCCTTCTGGCACCAACAATCATGCCACGTTCAAAGTCACTCAAATCAACTTTCTTCCCCATACTGATGCTCGGTTTGAACTGCAGGAGATTGTCTTGACCATGTCTACATGCCTAAATGCACTGAGTTGCCGCCATGTGATTGGCTGCTTAGAAATTAAGTGTTAACGAGCAGTTGGACAGGTGTACCTAATAAAGTGGCCGGTGAGTGTATGCTGCTGTACACTGTAAAAAAAATCCCGTTGTTTTTACGGAAAAAAACTGGCAGCTGTGGTTACCAGAACTTTACCGTCAAAAATACGGTATCAACGTTTTTGGTTTTACAGACTTAACGTAAAATTTACAGTATTAAACCGTAATTCATTTTCTGATATAATGCTAATTTACCAACCTATTAAAGTATTAATATCTGTTTTTTACCATTGTAATACACTGACAACCATCAACCATCACAGCAGTGATGAGAGTCACATGATAAATCAAAGCTCATCACAAGCAATCTTCATCAAGAAAGTTAATACTATTATAATGAAGCTGCACAGTGTTATTCGCACAAACATTAAACACCATCATGGTAACACACATGAAATTTTAAAAATACAATAAACATTAATTTAACAACATTAAATGTAACATAAAACCCTAATGTACATAACTGATTAGAAAAGAACTAAGAAAGCTAAGAAGAAACATAGTTATTTCAACAAAAATAAATTAAATGTGAAGTGTCACGCAGGGAATTGTGGGAATGTCAATTTACGTTTTTTCACTGTAAATTATACAATGAGTTGTTCTTTTCACTTTCAAAAACTGTAAATTTAACGGTATTTTACAGTAAAATTACATTAAATGTACCGTTAGATCTATCACAGTTATTTACCGTATATAGTAAGGAAACTTTCTGTTAACCAATTAACAGTTTTGCACTGTAGCATTTTGACAGTCTTTTACTGTTAAAATCACGATCATTTTTTACAGTGTATGTATTTATTAATCGTTGTTAAAATAAAATAAAAATACAGTTCATTTTAGCTCATTTTCGTTCATTAATTGTATGTACAAGTAAACTATTCTCTGCCACCCTATCAGTCATATCACCAACACCCCTGTATGGATGTAACTACATAATGAAAACCCTAATAAATGAGTATTTCCCTGCCCACTCACTTGCGGAAATACCAGTGACCATCGGAGAGAAATATCAGACATCCTTATCAATGGAATGAGAGAAGCAGGGAATCACATTCAAATGTCATCAGACTGATTCTAAATAGCCTACATACACTTGTTCCTGGCCTAAGGGAAAAAGGGATTCTCTCAATTGTCAGTGATAGTCAAATCAGGAATGAGCTCACATTAGAGTTCGGTCTTTATATTACATCGGCTGCAGAAAAATATTTACAGTAGGAAGTGTTTTTGACTATGGATATCCATTTAAATAAAGCAAATAATGTTTATTATCAGATTATCCTGACTACATAGTGGTGGTAACCAAAAGAGATAAAAAAAAAAAAGATAGGAAAGAAAAAAAATTCATGATGTTTTTTCTCTTTAATTTTGTGAATGTAATGAAATGATCAAAATGACATTTACGTAATCTTACTTCAGACAGAGATACCAGTGTTACTAAACTAAACTGTCACAGTCTAACAAAAACCTGGAACATGCACTGCAGTTCAGTGAATAAAAGCCAACAAGTGACGCTTGTCTGTTAGATAACTCCACTTTCAGCCTAAATACCACAAAGCAATAATGAGCCCCTTGTACAAACTCAAAAAGTATGCAGCATATCCCTAATTAGAGATGACAGCATTGGTTGATTGGTCAATGTGAAGCAGCTCATTGTGAGGTGTCCATGATGTGCTTTCACTGGAATCTGTTGGATCAGTTATTAATTATGCACTGATGATTATTTTGATTCTCTATGAATTACATTAAGAAATCTCTACCTTATAGTGTTTGCAGGAAAAGTCTTAAGAACAATCTAAGTTTCGTTATCATAAAAAAATCATTTTAACCTAAAAAATCAGGATAACCTATTTTTTTTTCTTCAGATTATTTTATCAAAAAAAAAACATCCAGTTAGTATTTGAATCACTGCCCTGATATCTCAGTAATGTTGGTTTGGCAACTCATTACAATGACACACGAAAAGCAGACCGCTCCACTGTGGGGCTCCCCGAAATGTAGGCCCTCTGACTAATAGGCTGAGACCTGCTCTGTTAACTCCCCTGAAAATGAACAAGCATGAGAGATCACAGATCTACAATCAATCCCGTTCTCTTTACCAGGAAATGACACCCACTCCCACGCTCATTTGGATGATACCATTACATTGCCAATGTGATGATGTCACAGACATATTTCAAAAGATTAGATATCCTATGAGGAAAATCCTAAGCATTCGTACTCCAGTGGAATTCCGTCTGACGGAAGAGAAAAACCGATGACTGTATTGTTCATCAGACAGAGGACTTTAGAATCACATCTGTATAAACAGTTCAGAAAAACATTCCAGACTCTTTATTTTAAATGAAATGGCTCACTATCATTATTCAGTTTGAATAGATGACTCACTAAAATAAATTGCACATCAAGAACATATAACAGAAAACACCTTTTTACATGAGTGAAAATACTAAGAATCATTCTTGATGACTAGTAAACTCCTAATCACACTGTAATTACTGTTGGTTTCTGTGACTTCATTCTCTACTATTTAAAAAATAATAAGAAAACAATTCCCAAAAATAACCTTCTTCTTCATTCAGGCTCCATTTTGCTCTTCGCTGGCCTCAGTCAAAGCAATATAATAAACAAAAATACATAGTAAAGTGCACTCCAACTATTCTATTTATATTCTCTTACTGTTTAACTTGCATTAATACATTAATTGTTTTGATACCATTTTTACAAAGTATTATTGTTCTTACAGAACTTGACTTAGTATCAAGGCATACCCTACCATTACATTTTTTAAATATTTTTTTTAAAGCAAGACTCCATTAGTGTCAGTGAAGACTTACACTGTAGCCATACATATATTTATACAGTAGTCAACATTTGAAGTGGATCAAAAAAGTTAATCAAAGTTGTCATTAGACAAGAACGGGTATTGTTCAAAATTCATGTATAACTTTGATGAAAGGTTTTGATTCACTTCAAATGTTGACTACTGTGTATATATATATATATATATATATAGATGCTGCTCTTTTGAACTCTTGAAAATCTTGATCATAATCATTAAGCAACACAACTGTTTTCAACACTGATAACAATAAGAAATTATTCTCGAGCAGCAAATCATCATATTAGAATGATTTCTGAAGGATCATGTGACACTGAAGACTGTTGTAATGGTGCTGAAAATTCAGTTTTGTCATCACAGGAATAAATTACATTTTAAAATATATTAAAATAGAAAACATTTATTTTCAATTTTAATAATTTTTGATCAAATAAATGCAGCTTTGCATTAAAAAAATCTTACTGACCCTAAATTGTGTCGATTAGTAGTTTACTGCTTTGCTGAGAAAGTGTCTGCAACAAACATGAATGTGAATGTATTGTAACAGCTTACATGACATTACTGTACTTCCCTCTAGTGGACAGATCAGCATTCAATCACAAAATACCATAAATGGTGAGGTGTGTAATTTACATACTTTTCTTATACCAAAGTTGACAATTTTGAAGAGAATTTCATTATTCAAACAATATCTGAAGTCAAACAATATACATTTACAAAGTAGTCTAATTAAAATACATGACAGCATTTCAAAATATATTACTTTAATAAGAAATTTTGTTTTAAATAAAGTTAAATAAAGTTAACAAAACAATGAAGACAAACTTTGCGTTTTCTAAAGCTAACTGCTTGGAAAAAGTTGTATTTTTAAAAGAATCTTACCCAGCACAGCAGGATACAACCAATAAATCAAACATACAATTTTAATAGAACTAGATAGAGCTTCACATAAAAGATAAAGTGATTACGTCTAAAGTTATTTCTTGTTTTAACTACACAAAATGTGTGTCTATCTATAAAACCAGTGCTTAAACCTTAACCCATAAAGCATTTCTTTGTGTAATTCCAAGTTACCTTTAAGATCATGTAATATGATCAACACACTGCATATAATCTGTACATATTCATAAATATGACATTTATCAGAATAGTCCTATACACCACACCCAACTACAAAATTCAACTTAAAATGGCTTATTAGGGGACAAGGACCAAAGGTGCAGGGCATAGTTTTGTTTTAAAAGAAACTATAGTTTTTAAGTATACAGATAAAATCTTCATGTACAAATTTGCCCTGTTCGAATTTCACAGTGCATAACCAAGCAAGGAAAAGATAGACATCTGTCTCTGCTTTTGATTATTGATCCATTACATTACAGTAGTTTTCCTTTAAAGGGGTCATGACATGGATGTTTTTTTAAATTATTTTAATATGTTCCTTGAGGTTCACTTATAACGTTAATAAAGTGTTTTGCACAAAAAAAAAAATACAAATATATATATATATATATATATATATGTGGAAAAACTATTATTTTAAACCTTCATTCTGACCCTCCTTCTGAAATGACAAGTTTTTAAGGGGCGGCTCCTTTAAGGCTCGTCAATAAACGGCCACTGTTTTGATTGGTTAGGAAACAATATCAATGCCCACTGCACGCGTGTTTTGAAAAAAATATTCATTACACTGTGCCACGCCCTCGTCTACAAAAGAAAATGTTCCAAACAAAAATATAACCCTCTGACAGTACCCAGGACACATTCAAATAAACCATCCCCTTGTTTCTGATGCCGAGATCCTTCTGAAATCTGTACAGAGACGCAAATGAGCTGTTTACTGGACGCCTCAGAGCGAACCTTCTTTCACTCTTCCATTTGTCCTGTTGTCAACAGACACAAGCACGTAGAGTAGGCCTATGTCAGAAAGTGAACGGGCATCTGTATTCTGTATCCAGTGTAGACAGCATCAGTGATTATAATGGGTTCTATTTGCTTTGATGCGACATGACGCACACATCCAGTGTAGGCAAATGTCAGCCGTTAAGCGACTGAATGCCAGTAGGCGGGGGCCTATGGTGCGGTGATGTATAACTATTCATCAATCTCTTGCTCTGTAGGCAGTCATATGCAAATATATTTGCCCACGTGACGTCGCAGGTCACCCAATATCAGAACAAGACATTTTTTGAGCTTGATTTGTTTATAACGAGGAGGACATTTCAAGCTATGAAACTTTTTTAGGATGTTTTAATGGTACAAAAACCTCTGTCAAAATATCAATGCAAATTTGATTTCTTATGTCATGATCCCTTTAATTCCAAACCCACATGAAGATATTATTGCAAAAACGGTAAAAACCCTTAGAAGCTTATGAAAAAAAAAACATTACAACATAAAACAAATAACCAAAAAAAAAAAAAAAAAAAAAAAAAATAGCTCCACATCTTGATTCCATCAAAATATACTTGCCGGGCGGGTTAGATTCCTGCAGTTTTATGCACTTCTTGCAGTCAGCAGAAGTGTGTGCCTAATCCATACATAAATCACCATCCCATGGTCTGCTGGTTCAGTCTTAACCCAAAGACTGTCATAAAGTACTTGATGCACTTGGAAAAGTTTGTTTATTTATCAAAATGGTGTTGATACTAGCATGTATCATCTGTAAAACAAACAAAAAAAGAAATAATACAGAGAGAGCAAAGAAAACTAAGTTATTTGATCATATCGGTTTTAATACAAACTCACATGAAAAGATGTTATTGAGAAGATAATGGGATACACTTACCATGATACCACCACTTAGTTTTCTTTGGATTCTTATTACATGTCTTTACATAAAATGAATTATCTGGAGGACGTCGCTGAAACATCCACAACAAAAACAGCTCATTAGACAACCATAATGATACTTATACCTTTCTCAATTTGGTTAACTAAAAGGTTAAGTTTACCTTTTCTTTGCAGCTTGACAGCATGCTAATAATGCTTAAACAAACAGATTGCACAGACAGAGCTGGTGACCAGTCTTCCGTTAAAATAGATAAACAGATGTGACCGTTGCTATAGACGTGTGGATGGATGGGTATATTTTCTCCGGTGAACATTACCTATAGAAAAAATATTTATTAGTAACAAGCATTTAGCTTTGATACAAAAACACAAAAAAACTAAACAAAAACACCACCATATATAAGGAGATTCACAATTTACCTGAGGTGAATCAAAAGGATATCGACCACTGAATTTGAACAGGAGTTGAAACTTCTCTCCTTCATAAAGAGTACCTGGAGCACCATCCATATCTATAAACCACCTGGACAAATACAAGAATAAAATCATTGATTCATTGCTTTGATTGAAATAAATATAAATTAACCCATTCAATAAAGAAATTAACTGGTTTAAATGGTTAGTTCACCCAGAAATGAAAATTCTGTCATCATTAACTCACCCTCATGTCATTGTTTTAAACTCATAAAACACAAATTAATATTGTTTTAATGAAACCTGTATGTCCCTCCATTGAAAGTCCTTTCCACCAAAACTTTGATTATTCAAAAAGATCATAAAAACACATGCAACAATAAATAAGGTTTGGTCATGCAAGTATTTGATGTGCTCATTGTATGTGTGCAGGTCAATGTGTATGTGAATGAAAGCCTGAATTAAATCTGTTTACAAAGCAATCGTTTCTCTTCAGAAAGGTTCTCTTTATGAACAAATTTGGTAACAAGGACTTTCAAAGGAGGTTTTATTAAAAATATTTTCATTTATTTTTCGAAAAGATGTCTGATGCCTTATGGGTTTGGAACGACATGAGGGTGAGAAAAACTACAGCATTTAAATTGTGTGAACTGTCCATTTAAAGTCGAAAGTGAAACAAAATAATTGACAGATTATTTCTTACATATGGTTCTGTACATCGGAGTAAATCGGAAAATTGAAAAAATGATATAGGTTTTTGAGACGTAGCCATTGCTCAAAACAAGTGGAGGACGATAAACGTGAGCTTGCAGGGGTGGGGTTTAGGTGGACTAAATGATTGGAGAATCTGACAAACGTCACCAGTCTGTTGTTTTCACCGGAAGATCCAGTTATGACATTAGGATTAAACATTACAAGGTCAAATTAAACAAGAAACATGCACAGATTAATTGTTCACAATAAGATCTTTAGCATGCATTTAGAAAATAGATTCATTTTCATGTCGACAACTTTAAGGAAAGGTTGCAAACTGTCAAAATATAATCCAACTGAACTGACTGCTTGATCTTGCACATTTACACATCTCACAACTTACTCAGTGATTGTGTTCTGTACACTTCTCTCATTTAGTGTCATTCCAGGAGGTGGATCACTTTGTAATGCCATCAACTCCTTTTGTAATCGCTTCTGGGAAGTGAAAATAACTTGGGTTAAGGCAAAACTGAAAGTAAAAACAGGACAGCCTTCCTAAACTATTAACATTCTAAACTATTAATACATCATTTTTAATTCAGTGTGCGTGGTTTTAAACCATTCACCTAAATTAAATTATAATGTCTGAAAAATACAACTAGCAAGCACACCGCTAACAACGAGCTAGTCAAACAAATGATTTGCAGTGCTATAGAAACGAGCGATTAAGCACCACTGCAATTGTTTACAGCTCCGGAAGAACTCTGCTACATAATAATTCCCGTTTCACATCACGTTTATAAGTATCGTCTTTCACCGCTACAACTGTGATGTGACAGTACAGAGTTTTTTTGGGCTGTCAGACTGACTGAAGGTTAGCTTACAAAGTAAACAAATGTGCGTACGAATGAAACAGCTGACTGTCCTGTGTTCAGATCACCACAGGCAGGGACACAGTACGAAACCCGGTACGTGTCACAGCTAAATGCGAAAAATGGTTTACATTGTTATTGTTATTTGAAAATGCTTGTGGATGTAGGGAGATATTCACCTGCATAGACGCCATGATGGAAAGCCCCTGTAGAGAGGCGATTGGCCGAATGACGTCTAATCAGGTTTTCACGGAACCGCAATGCAACAACATTCAGTTTGTTTGAAACAGGGGGAGGCACTACAGGTGAACATGCCAAAAATCCTCTTATTTTACAGGTTAAAATAGCGTAAAATACTCTTTTTAATAAGAAACTACAAAACATTTACTGTAACGTGATGTGCAAACTACGCAAAGTATGCATCATTTAAATGGAGAGAAAGAAGCGTGTTGCTATACTTTACTCCAGCGAATATTACTCGGTGATGTTATTTTTGAATGTCCGTTTAATATGTACATACCTTGAATTAATCGAACATTCCTTCAGTTATAGCGCAGGAAAAAAGACTGTTTGGGTGTATATGGGGTAACGTGGTGGAACCTGCCATTAAATATTTTCAGCTAGCCATTTTTGCTAAATGTAAACTGGAAGAAAAGCTAAATGTTAAAAGGTAACACAAAAATGTCACACTATTATTGTGACTAATAATATATTATTGTAAATAATATTTATATATATACAATTTAATATCATTTAAATATGTAATATGGGCCTATTAATTAATTGTGAATTGGATATTTTATTAAAGTTTGATAACCTCCCTTTGCTATTATAGTAAACCTATCTAGACGTATCCCTTGGTGTTATTAATTTTAAAAAATATTTGTAGATGCAGTCACCCAAGGAGAACAGAAAAACAATGTTTGATTCAAACCCTTATTTTGGAGAATTCACTGTTTGAAAATATAAAGGTTTAAGTGCACAATCTCCACAAATTAGAATTAAATGAATGAACAAAATATTTTCAAGAACAACTGAATTTATTCATTAAACTGATGAATGACTACTGCGGACAATTACAAGACTTCTGTCTGATGAATCCACATGCAGAAAAGTTATGACAAATCTATTTCAACTGAATTCTAGGTATGCACCTATGAAGTTGGTTCGCAACCCTCCATAAAACCAAAAGAAGAACAACTACTGAATTTTGAACTTGTTAACACAAATAGATACATTGTAAAACTACATGTCTGTCTGGTTGACTCTAGTCTAGACATGAAAACATTTAATAGGAATTCATCACTCCAGGCATCTTTATTTTGCAATACAGAAATTATGTAAGTTAATACTGGGTCAAAGCTTAAAACAATAAAGTAAAATAAAATAACTTTATTTGTAAAGCAATTACAGTTTAAATAGAACAAGGGACCAAAACTGTTATACCTCTCATTCAGCACAGCATACCTCTGTTTGCAAACCTAAAAGTATTTAAAAACAATAAAATAAACCAATAATAATTTGCTTTTCATATTTATTCTGCAGCCAGATGTGTATATGAGTGTTTCTTTTTTGTGTTTAACAATCTAAGAAGTTGGCAGCCATCAGAAGCTCCAGCGCTATCTCTGGGGCAATAGGAAATTCTGGGATTTCTGTTGAACTATTAGTATAACGGACTTTGTATGTAAAGTACATGCACACTTTAGAAAGAACGTGAGATGGGATCTCTCGAAAGTTGACTTCATTCGTTTCATTCTCAGCAAACTGGCCTGAAAAACAGAGATGCAATGTTACTATCACCTTAAAGCTTCAATGAGATAAAACACAAATAAAGAACCAATACAATACACACTTACAACATGTAAAATGTCACATTTAAAGGGATAGTTCGGCCAAAAATGATATTTAAACCATGCATTACTCACCCTCAAGCCGTTCGAGATGCATATGTCAATCTTGTTTCAGACGAACACATTTTCAGTTATTTTAGAAAATGTCTTAGACCCTTCAGTGGATATAATGTGAAGCAATGGGGTCCACCTCCTTCAAGTCCCAAAATGTGCATATATCCTTCACAGAAGTAATCCATCCGGCTCCAGGGGGATAAACGAAGGCCTTATGAGGGTAATCCGTGCGGTTTTGTCGTAAAAATATACATATTTAAAACTTTATAAATGAAAATATCTGACTTCCGGCAACGATCGACGCACGTTCACGGGTGATGTTTTGCTCTGCTCTCTGGCTGCGCGGGCGCGTTCGGTCTACGTCACGACGCTACGTCCTACCTCGTACGCCGACTTCCATCACCCGTGGACGCGCCTCGATCGTTGCCGGAAGTCAGATATTTTCATTTATAAAGTTTTAAATATGTATATTTTTACGAAAAAAACGCACGGATTACCCTCATAAGGCCTTCGTTTATCCCCCTGGAGCCGGATGGATTACTTCTGTGAAGGATATATGCACATTTTGGGACTTGAAAGAGGTGGACCCCATTGCTTCACATTATATCCACTGAAGGGTCTAAGACATTTTCTAAAATAACTGAAAATGTGTTCGTCTGAAACAAGATTGACAAATGCATCTCGAACGGCTTGAGGGTGAGTAATGCATGGTTTAAATATCATTTTTGGCCGAACTATCCCTTTAAAGAATATGTGGAATAATTACTGTTGGACAAAATTCAGGAAGATCCTATTTTTAGATGCAATTAAAATTTTATTCATTCCCTTTGGTAACTAATACTCACCAGGACCACTAAGCATAGCTTTGATTGTTCCAGATGTCAGAGCATGTTCTCTCTTCACAATAAACTCATGGCCATCAGAGGAGATTAATTTCACATACATGGCATCTGGCCCTTCACAGCCACCATAGGTCTTTTCTTCTCCATCTAAAATGTATTAATTTGATCATACACTCGAACTACCAACATAACATACACAGAAATACATCATACAGATATCCCTTAATCTAAGTAATGTATGGTTTATTCTCCCAATAACACAAAACGACTAAGTCTAGTAGTTAATTCATTTGTTTAAAAAAAAAACTTAAAAAACCTTACCCATTTTTACTGCCTTCCCTTCTCTCTCTCTCTCTCTCTCTCTCTGAAATATTAAGAGAAAATAACAGTTACTTACCACGTATAATGTAGCGGTAGTAACAACGCACATAATGTTCATGAAAAAGCCTGGTGAAACCAAACAAGAACCTATATATTATGTGATCTGATTTATATTGAAAAAACGGATATTTTTATTAATATTAGGCATAAGAATAAAACCGATCGACGAGTCCTGATGCAGTCTGGGTCATGCATGTTAGTTAGAACAGTAAATCATAGGCAATGAGTTTCCTTCCCAGTTAGCTCAAGCAGCACCATGTACAAATCGTGTTTTTCCAAAAAATATTATAGTAGACAGAATTCGCACGCATCAAGATTAAATAATCATAATTAAATACAAGATATATTGTCTCACCTCACTAAGATTGAGCTGGTCAGGGCAGTTTTTTTTTCTGTTTTCTCTCCGATGAGCTTCTGGCAACTGCTTCTTCTGTTGTCAGTGCGGACAACAGGAAACAATTGTCAGGCAGAGAATCCATGCACTTCCGTTACAGATTTTACAAACTTAGAGTCCTCATCAATATGCTTTAATAATTAATATCACATCAGAATTGCATGCTTTGGTTGAATTGACATTAAATTGTGATGTGTAAGATATATACTTCTTCACATCTGTTAAGTTTTTGTTCAGTTCATCATCGATCACGAATCTTTCACTCGCACGTGTATGCTCGCGCATCAAATTGCTTCCGGTGCGTTGTCATTTTGCTATCTGAGGAAGTGGGAAAAGTCCACATGATAAAATGTATCAGATTGGGATTTTGCATGGGTTGCGGCGTCTCTCAAAAAACCAAGAACAGATCATCAGAAAAATCCAAGTCGGTGTTCGTCCGGTATCACACAGCAGTAGGAGTTTTTGCCACACTCGTGCTGTAGTTTTAAAGGGGCAGGATAATTTTCTGCATGTGAACCCAAGGTCATTTTTAAAAGCCCATGCAAAAAAGGTACATAGTAGATTGTGTTTAAATATGCCGTTTGCTTGCAGTTGACCTCTCTGTAAATGGTACGATTGTTTCTGTACATTGTTTATACCTGGACAGCTTTTATCATTGATTTGGCTTAGCACAGAAGAACATGGATCCTGTACATAAACATAACATGTTCTATTTAAATATTGCTTTATTTTGTTTTGTTTCATAACTTTTATTATAATAAAGTGTTCCTGAAAATCTGTTACAGTTGCGACATCTCAAATGAGCTATAATTCAAATACAAATTCATTTATTTTAATGTAAATAATAATAATAAAAAAATGGTGTTACTTTTAATCTTATATCTAAAAAATGTTAATGTCTACACTTAATTGAGAAGCGGTTACAGTATCTCAGTGTTCAAAAGTGTTACACTTGAAGGGTTAGTCCACCCAAAAATAAAAATTCGGTCATCATTTGCTCATCCTTATGCCGTTCCAAACCCGCAAGGCTTTACTTCATCTTGGAAATGCAAATAAAGATGTTTTAATGAAATCTGAGATATTTCTGTCTCTCCACTGACAGTCCCCGCATAACTATCACATTGACGCTTCAAAAAGTTACACGTGAATAAAAGCCTAAATTGAATCTGTTCATCATATAAAGCTATAGAGTCTCTTCAGAAAATTTGGACTATTAGTTTTACAATCTCTTTATGAACTTTTTTTTCAGGTGAACTAACCGTTTAATTGCTTTGTTTGTTTGTACTTTAGGTTCAACCATACTGTGCTGTTAGATGGTATACATCCTCACCAGTTCAGTCTGAAGATGGAGAATTAATCTACACAGGCAGTCTGGGAAAAGCTGTCCTCGGTAAATTGCCTGCCATATATAGCATAATTTATACTTGTAAAACACAACTTGAACTACCAAACTGATATAGTTATCAGTTGTTTCCATGATTTTTTTATATTAGCTTCTAAAACCTAACCTAATGATCTAAATCTGCTCCTTTGTTGTAGGTGTGAAGTTTTTCTCCTACTCCAGCAGTATGTTCAGTCTCTGTGTGATGCCATATGTCCTCATGAAAACAGGCATTGGTGTGAACAACTTGGTACTGCAAGTGGCTTTCTGTGGCTTTATAGGTTTCTTCACATTTCTGACTCCTGTTCTGCTCCACTTGATCACCAAAGGCTATGTAGTACGCCTGTACCACAACAAGGAGACCGACATGTACACAGCCATCACTTACAGTGCCCTTCTAGTGGAGAAACGGACTGTTTTCCATCAGAGGGATGTCATTATCCCTGCTGTGAGCAGAATGTTCACTAGTTTTTACGCCAAGAAACATTCGATGCTGGTCAACCCAATGCTTTTTGCTCTGCCCAACGACTACAACCACCTCATGGGTTACGACCGGCCCTTTTCCTTTGATACAGATGACTTGAACAAACCAGATAAAAGTTAACTTGTCCACCAACATTGGATCGATTTAGCTTGTGAAACCAAGATGTCTACATTTCAATGAACTGTTGTTGTGTATTAAATATTAGCAGGAGTGATATGTCATCCAGTATATTTGTGATGTAGAAACTTGTATAAAAGTGTAAATAAATGGATATTTACCATCTGCACATCTCAATTACCTTCCTGCATCATGATTTTATCTTGTGGCCCAACTTCTGTTTTCTTCCTTGTTCTCACGACCCATTGCCATTTATAGGGGGAACAACCAGTGACCTATCTATCGAAAGAGGATGTTTTACAGAAGTAGTTATTAGTGTGACATTCTATAATAATTTTGATAATTAAAACAAAAACTGTTGATATTATTTCAGACGGAGAGATATCTGCCTACTTGTTTTATTCAGGAAAACAACAGTTATGGTGTTCTTGTATGCTTCAGTTTTTATTTTTTGTATTATAGCTTTGCCTTGTGTGTCCTCTGCCTCTGCAGAAAAAAGATTAGCCTGCTCCTCAGAGTATTGTAGCTTTTGGTACAGCTACGAAGGTGAGTTGAATATTTTTCTCTTAAACAATGTGCTGTTATATGATGCTAAATGATTCTGTTTGGTCAGTTTAAAACCTGTATTAATATATGACTTTTTTAAACTCAATGACTCATGGTTTAAATCGTTATCAGAAAAAGAGAAGACAGAAACATTTCAGATGTTTACATAAAGAAAAGTTTTAAACAACTAATTTGGTCATTTAGCTTATCATATGGAATATGTCTCATTGGAAACATGGAGCCCCTAAAGGGAAATAATATAGGAAATACAGTATATATGAGATGGGAGGATAAATTATATTTAGTTTCAATGGTTTTGCATTCTCTCACTAAAGTAGTGCATTCTCGCATGAATCATTGTGTTCAATAGCAAAAGCATTGGGTCACACTTTTTATTAGGTGTCTTTAACCACTATGTACTTGCATCACACAAAAATGTACTTACTGTGTTTATGTTGTATTGCTATTGAGGTGTGATGTGGGTAAGGATAGGGACTGGTTTGGTGGTATGTAGGTTTAATAATTAATTAAAATGTTAGAACATAATAGTTAAGGATACTGAACATAAAGTGGGACCACATTGAGATTATTTACAACACAAAAGTTTTGCGAGCAAATGCAAAGTTCCTTGGGGGAATGCAAACATTTTGCGAGAGAATGCAAAATCATTGATATTTTTCCTCCCATCTCATTTCTCCCCCATCACCATGTCCCTTTAGGGGCACCGTATTAGAGCAACCCATAGTGAAGTATTTTGCTCAAGGATACAATGGCTAAAGTTCATGGATCACCTCTTGTGGAGTTTAAACCTGCAGCACTTTGGTGACCTGCTCAGATATCAAACCTCTAGCAACACTACCCATGTGTTCTAAGTTTTGCAAACTGAAAGAAGGTCTTTTACCCTTTATATTAATATTTTTGAGATGTCATTATTCTGTCATTAACCAACGCTCAGTCTCTCTTTTACCAGGGCCGTTATATTACCTGTCACTGACCACTTACCCCTGCTCTCCAAAAGTGGCCTGGAACATTATAACTTATACAGTAATCCCAAGTAAGTTTATTAAAATGCTATTCTGGATCATTACATTATGTATAAAATATGTGTGTCATGCAACTTGGAATAATGTTTGAGCATGCTAAATTTTTTGGCTTTTTAAATTTGAAATGAACTTTATTGTCATTCAGTGTTCACAGTTGCTCGTGCTGGATATCATGTTCGAGGTTTCTTCAAAGGTCAGCTATTGTTTGAGTACACACAACCAGATATTCCTTGTGAGGATGCTAAAATCTGTTACATCATCAAAGGAGGTACATGTTAAAATAGGTTTACTGCACTGCACTTTATCTTTCAGTAGTGCAGTTGTGGATATTGATTTGAGTGCTTCCTTGTTTCAGAAACACTGCAGGAAACCTGTCCATTTTTTGTAAAAAAAAGCAAATTACTTACTCCTCAGGTGAGATTTCATGACTTATGTAAATGTAATGTAATTCTATTATAAATGAGATTTTATGAGTTGTTCCTGTAGCTGAACTGGTATAGCATGGCAACACCAAGGTCATGTGTTCGATTCTAAGTGAACATGTAAAATAAAAATAAATGTAAAAATTACATGAAAATATGATCCTTTGAAAGCTATGAAAAAAAGTTTGATTTATTTTGTTTTCCTTCCCAGGGAGAATATCAGATTTGGATGGATCTGAACATTGTTGATGATGTTGAAAGAAGGCTGACAATACGTTTCAACTTCACTATAGAAATAAAAGCTACTGGTAGTAAGAATGGAATTTTTTGAGGAGGGTTGTAGAACAAGAAAATCCTATTGTTAAACGTGCAGTATAACAGCAAAGATAAGATCAATTTACTACCGTTCAAAGGTTTTGGGTTAGTATGACTTTTTCTTTGGAAGGAATTAATACTTTTATTCAGAAAAAAACACATCCAGTAAGCATGTTACAAAGATTTCAGAAAAATTATGACTGTAACAGACAGCAAAATATTTATATAATATTATGTACTATTTTATTTTCCATTTGTTATGTGAGAAATGTTATATTTTCTATTCGATTTGTTTTTAATAATCTCAAGTAACTTTCTTAGTTTGGACTGTTGAGGAGAGTCATGAAATGGTTTTAGTATGTTTGTGAAGCTGAAACTGTGAAAGTGTAAATAAATGCCATTTAAATGACATACCCTCTGAATTCACTACTTTCTGTTTTCCAGCACTTCTTTGTCACATAATTACAAGTACTTACAGAGAGAGAGAGAGAGAGAGAACTGATTCATGGTTCAATACAAAAGAGAAGTTTTACAATAATGCAGTGCATTGTTGTGTCCTGATGTTATAAGTTTTTTTTCATATCCCAGCTTTCAGGAAGAAGATTGATATACTTATATGGTACAAAAGACAGAGCAATTTTGTGGCCTTTTTTATTAAATTAATTTTCTTTTCTTTTTTTAGTTTACTTATTTATTCAGTTTAATGTGTTACCTCAGAACCTTATACCAGCAAAAGACAAGGGATACTTAAACTCAGTGGATGGTTTATATTCCTAGTTCTGTCATGAAACTCTAGATGGAGCAGGCTGATGGGTCCTTAACGCAAGCTGATAATATTTACAGTGTTAACTACTAGCTAACAAGCTAAATGGTTCATGTTGCATCTACAGCCAATGAGCCTGCTGCTCAATATTTAAATGGCTGATTACCATTCACTATAGAAGTTTGCAGCACGGTTTCAGAGTTCATCTAAGGATAGGCCTACATTTACACGTGGCCGGCTATTTTCATAAACGGACATTTCACCCTCTCTGTTTTCAAAAATAACATCATGCACATGCACACCTGTCAGTTTTCAGAAAAGTGTTTGTTTACGCAAACCCGTGTGCCGCCAAGAGCATGCCAAACCTGTAGATGGCCCACGTTAGCCAATCAGAATCCCGAAAATAGCAACAACCGCAATGAATCACTTCCTCTTTCTCTTTGAACCATACGCCATGTGACGTCGGCTGCCTTTTCTCAGTTTACATGCAAACGTGTAAACAAAGTTTTCCAAAATCTCCACTCTGGCTGGAGTTTTTAGATATAATCGGTTTCAGAGGCGAATTCTCCATTTGCGTGTAAACGAAGGGCACAAACGAGGGGAAATGTCTCAGTTTTTCAAAATAACCATGTGTGTAAACGGCCCTAAAACACTCCACCTTCCTCAGCTCCACCTGTATCTGCTATGGGTAATTGATATATGCTATTTGTAATGCTGCGGTGTGTCTTGCATACACAGCAGCATATTGGAGTATGTATTGGCTGTAGCAAGTTCTTGTACTTGCTCTGCAGCAGCAATAATCTATAACAACAGCAATAATCAACAGCAGCAGTGTAGCAGATCTATTCCACCAAGACCAAATACATTAATATTGTCATATCCATTACCATGCTTAAAATCTCCAGAGAGTTGTCATGATGTCAATATATATATATTGACATCATGACAACTATATACATATATAGTTGAAAATATGTATATATATTTCTATATATATCCGTCTAAGGTTTTTCTTTAATATTAACATTTTTATCAGGCTCCTAGGTTTCTACAGTACTGACATTTCTGTATGGGCTGAGGCTGGGATTTAGTGAGTTTGAAGTGAAAGTATTTGATGAATGTATACTATGTGCGGAGAGCATTCACTCTATATTATTATCTCATTTTTTGACATAGGTGGCTTTTAGAGGCTTTTGCATCGGAGGTCTTCATATATATATATATATATATATATATATATACATATATATAGATCTGGGGTGCCCAATCCTGCTTCTTAATTACTGTTAATTTTACAAATGATGTTCAGAAGAGTACTGGAAATGTTTACTTAAATGTACACAACTTTTTTTTTTTGGTTCAAAATGTACAAAATTTATATAATGAGCGAGTACATTATGAATCCGCCCGTGTTTTTGTCTTATCCTGAATTACTACCATACACCTATAATAAGTGTTTATATTCAGACTATTTTAGTACGAGCGGGGCAACAACCGCTGTGGAGTATCCTGCATGACTCGTCATAGGCTGCATAAGCAAAGAGAAGTAGCTCCAGCTAGCTATAGGGATGTCCCGAGTCCATCTCAAGGATCTGTTTCGGGGCCGATTAAGCATTTTTTTCTTCTTTTTTTTTTTTTTACTGATTGGTATCGGCTATCCTTTTTAGGCCTAGGCCTACTTATAAAAGAGTAGGCAAAAAGTACCTGGATGACCTACTAAGATTCTGAAGTGTGCATACGATGGACACCATTATATGAGAACTGAACTGAGCTGGATGTTGACATCACGGTTTTCTCCAGAGCGGCTATATATATAAATGAACTAAATTAATAACTTGTTTACAACAAAATGAAACATCACTTAAGCAGGAATGTGACGCTATTTTCTTCTGTAAAGCTGTTTTGAAACAATCTGTATTGTAAAAAGCACTATATAAATAAATGTGACTTGACACTTTGACACTTGACACCTGAGACCACGGAAAAGGATTTATGAATGGCAGTTAAGTGATGCAACTGATGTTGTAGGTCACGTGATAATGACAACATGGAATGTAGTACATCCAGATTACATTCATACTCACACTCATACTAAATAGAACATACTTTTTTTGGTGGTCATGAAGTAAATACTTATTTAAAATAAGTACAAGAGAGCATTCGATTTTGGACGCAGCCTGTGTGAGATGCACGAGAGCCAGTTAGGTCCTGTTGTAGTGCGTCACACACACACGCATGCTCATTCAAGCTTCTGCCATTTCTCAATACGTTCCCTTGTGTTCGTTCATCGTCAACCGTCAAAGTTCAATTCTAGCAATTCTAGCATCTTGATACTGAAGGTAGTGCAGATAATTTAACCATTAGAAATCCCAGAAGACACTGCGGGTGGACCACGTACGGAAGCCTGTAAGCTTTAAACTTCTCGTTCTCACTTAAAGGTAGGGTAGGCAATTTCTGAGAGGCTAACAATTGCAAGCTTTGAAAGCATGAGATCCCTCCCTCCCATCAAAGCACTCTTCAAAGCCACGCCTTCTTCAAAACACATGACACACACAGCCAGAGCAGGGCTGCCATTTCGTAATTACGGTTACAACATGGCGTGAACGCAGTATGAGCTTTTTGTTTTGGTTCAGGAGGAACTGTAAAGCAAAGCAGAATGCGCTGATAACTTGTGATGTCTGCGTGTGCAGGGTGCGCAGAGTTATGGGAATACATATGTTGACAGGGAGGTAGGACATCATTGCATTCGGACAGCATCTTGCGGTTTCAGAATGCCAGTCTGTCAGTCAAGTCCGAAGCAAGATGCAATAACATAACAATGAATAAAACATAACATCACAAACATATCATAACCTTTTAAAACAATGTCATTTCTTTCATATTATTATAGACATTATTTTCATACTATTTTATATCTCATTTTACTGCATGTATTTATGAAAATTTGTATGTATGTTTTAGGGATGCACGATATATTGGCCACCATATCGGTATCGGCTGATAAATGTTCAATTTTAATGTTATTATTATCGGCCCGAAAAGAAAATGTGGCCGACAGATTAAAGCAGATAAATAATGGATTATTTCCTTCATCTGAGACACTTCAGATGCGCACTGTTCATGATAGTTTTGAATTGCTTGAAAAAAGAAGATACAGTGCACCATGTGCAGCGCATGCCTGTCATATAAGCTACATTCTGTAAAATTATAATGAGAACATTATATTTGTTAGTGATTAGAGTTGTATAGTGATACAGGATCACTGGACTAAAAATAACATTACCTTCCAAAGGATCCTAATGCTAGGAATGTGGTTATTTATTTTCAACAATGTGAATGTCTCAGTTGATTACTATTATATTATTATTATTATTATTATTATTATACTGTGTATATTATTGTATTTCTATTCGGTACATTTCACTGTGGATTCTTTGATAAATCAGTTGCAATTTCAGCACAGGCTTTGCAAACAGACTTTTATGATATGGACTCAATTCCATTTTGTTGTTTCAGTGGACTGTTTTATTACATTAAATATTTGCAGAAATTGTATGTCATCATGTTTGTGATGCTAAATGTATAAAACTAAATAAACTAAATAAATCCGCATACGATATCCACTACAATCCTGCTTGTTTTATGATTTAATCTGAAAAAAAAATCCTTTTTTTCAACAGTTCCCTGTTCACAAAACCACTGGCACTTAACAAAAAACCTGTGGTGAGTTTCAAACCAAATGTGTTTTACAAATGTGCAGTGCATTGCTAAAAGCAAGAACTGTTTTTTTTTTTTTACAGAATAGTTGTTCTGTTTAAATCTCAGCTTCCCAACTTGTACATAACTCTTCTTGTTGTTCAGGAAGGATAACAGATATGGTGCTTTTGTGCCCTTCAACTTTTCTCTGTTTTGTTGTATTATCTTGTGTGTCATCTGTGATTGCAGAGAGAAGATTATTATGTTCCTCAGAAGATCTTAGTATCTGGTACACATTTGATGGTAAGTGGAATATCAAATATTTTTTTTAGAATTACACATACCCAAAACTCACATACACACAAATATATATATATATATATATATATATATATATATATATATATATATATATATATATATTAACACAAACTTTTTATGTTTTTTAAAGTCTCTTGTGACCAAGACTTCATTGCGTTGATCAAAAATATAGTAAAAACAGTAACATTTTGACACATTATTACAATTTAAAATATCTGTTCCTGTTGTATTATATTTTCAAATGTAATTTATTCCTGAGATGGAAAGGCTGCATTTTCAGCAATATTACTCCAGTCTTCAGTGTCACATGATCCTTCAGAAATCATTATAATATGCTGATTTGATGCTCAAGAAACATTTATTATCATTAACAATGTTGAAAACAGTTCTGCTGCATAGCTTTATGAAAACAGTGATAGATTTTTTCAGGATTCTTTGAGGTCTAGAAAATGTAAAAGAACAGCATTTATTTGACATAGAAATATTTTATAACTTTATGAATGTCTTTACTTTTGATCAGTTCAATGAGTTCTACTTTTTTTATTTCTATTAAAAAACTCTTACTGACCCCAAACTTTTGAAAGGTATAGTGTGTGTGTACAAAAAATATAATTGGAAACGTACTTAACTAAGCCACAAAATAGGGTATAACATTCTGTATTTAAGATGTCTTTTCATTAAAACTCTCTTTCTTCAGGACCGTTGTATTACCTGTCAATGACTGCTTCTCCCTGCTCTCTAGGAGTGAATTTGTACTCTATAACTTATACAGTAATCCTAAGTAAGTTTATGAAAGATTTATGATGATTATACTACATAATATGGAACAGCCCCTGTTAACTTAATCTTTATAATTAAATTGATATAGTTTAACTAACTTTGATGTGAGCTGATGACATTTGACTGGTTTTGTGTTTCAGTGTTTACAATCAACCGTATTGGTTATCATGTCAGTGTTTATTACAAAGGTCAGCTGTGGTTGGATCATGAGCAGCCAGATGTTCCTTGTGAGGATATCAAAATATGTTACATCATCAAAGGAGGTACAACATGTTAGAATGTTTACTGCATTATCTTGTACTAGTGATGCAGCTGCGATATCAATGAGATTGCTTCCTTTCAGAAACACTTCATGAAACCGTTCCTTTTTACTTGAAACGGTTGAATGGCCCTGAGGTGAGAAATCAATATAATGCTTTATCCGCTCCAATTTAAATGCAATGTATTATTTTAATATGATCCGTGAGAAATTAAAAATATATTATACAAATATTTATTAATAATATATATACAAAAATGAGATTAAAAGCTATAATCTTAAAGTTAAATCGATTTCGCTATTTTACTTTGCAGGGAGAGTATCAGATTTATCTGACTGTAAACATTGTTGATGACCTTGGAAACAAAGTGACATTACAATTCAATGCCTCCATAGAAGCAAAAAATGATGGCAATAAGAAGAACAATTTTGTCCCACAGCTGGGAGGACTATAGGGCAAAATACATGGAGCATACAGCTTCTTCTTTTTTGAGGGAGATGTCATTATTCATTCTATATTTTCGGTTCTTTTTTCTGGGCAGATCATGTGATCGTCAGTGCATATGAGTGTCACTGTAATGATTGCTCAGTTCTTGTATTAGACATGGAAAATGACTTACTTACAGTAAGAGAAAACACAAGATAAATTTATACAGCCGCTCAAAATTTTGGGGTCAGTACGATAAAAAAAAAAAGAAATTAATACTTTTATTAAGAAAGGATGCACCATAAATCATTTATAAGGGCTTATATATCAAGGTTTCCACAAAAAAATATGTATCACAACTGTTTTCAAATGTGGTAATAATTAGAAATGTGTCTTGAGCACCAAATTGAGCATATTACAGTTTTTCTCGATTGCTTAAACACATTTCTTGAAACTATGCCTCGTATTCTCAAAACAGTAAACACAAATCCATAACGTCTCACCCAATTCCCCAAACATCCTATTTTCAGGTCAAAATGAAGCTCTACACTCAAAACCATTCACTCTTGCTGAAAAACCAAACTTTGCCCTCAGACAGGACACACAAGCCCTCAAAAATACACACACTACAACATAGTCTTACACACTGGTGCTATAAATTCAAAACAACATTTCCAAAACTGGTAAGTCATGTTGCTTGTGGTCCACCACCCTACCCACCCTCAACCGCCCCCCATCTTTTTTTTTACTCGCTCCTACTTATGTAAGATGTATGTGAGCATCATATGACAGTAAAAGAGCACACACAAACCTTATTCAAATCTGGAATTGTATTGGAATGGTAAAGAGTGTTGGTACATGCCTCCACTCAAGGATACAATATGATGAACAAGTCTAAGAATGTTCCACATATGGTTGAAATACCATCATTGGCCTAGAAAGATAACATTCTGTGAGTTAAGACTATAAAGGAGAAAGGATGCCCTCCCTTCACTGTCACACTCTGCAGCCACTCTGTGTGACTGTACGAATGCTGGCCTTTTCTTGCAAGAACATAAACCTCATCAAAGACAATTGGAAATGTTTGTCTCTGATTCAGTGATAGAAATCTGTTTGCCACCACACTTCCCTAAAGGTTTTGATGATGGAGGCGACGGTGAAGCGACTCAAATTTATCTGTACTCGTTGCCCAGCCTCCCTCATTGTCATACCATGGACAAGTACATGGCCAACTAAAGTGGCTTGAATTTCACCTGAGACTGCTTGTCCTCTTGCAGTTGCCATTCCTCCTCCTCTTCTTCCTCCGCCTCTTCCTCATCCTCTTCCTCATCCTCTTCCTCCTTCTATTCCTCTTCCCCCTCCTCTTCCTCTCCCTCCTCCTCCTTCTTCTCCTCCTCCTCCTCCTCTTCCTCCTCCTCTTACTCTCCCTCCTCCTCCTTCTTCTCCTCCTCCTCCTCCTCTTCCTCCTCCTCTTCCTCTTCCTCCTCCTTTTCCTCCTCCTCCTCATCCTCCTCTTCCTCTCCCTCCACGACCTATTGCTTAATTTCTCTGTTGATCCATTGTTCCAAAACTCAGTAAACTGATTTTTATCTTTTATAAAAGATTCTACAACCTTTTATCTATCTATTGAAGGATCTGACTGATGTGTGTTCAATTTTGACTCTTAGTGTTTTCACCTGGGTAATTGTGTGCTAACTGAGCTGAAGCTGAGCTGACTTGAGTGAACAATTTTGAATGCTAGTGCTTTCTAAATGACCACGTGGTGTAGGCAATGAGAAATGAAGGGATTTGTGTGTAGAGTTTTGCTGTGACAGTTCAACAAATCTGACTAATGTGTCAAAACAGGGGAATAGTGTTCATAGTTCAGTGAAATGGGTGTGCTTTTTGATAAATGGCATTATGGTTTTGAAATTTTAGTTCAAAAGCCTGGTTATAGTGTTTAAGCAATCGAGAAAAACTGTAAAACGATTTATGAAGGATCATGTGACATTGAAGACTGGAGTAATGGCTGCTGAAAATGCAGCTTTCCCATCACAGGAATAAATTACATAGATTATATTCAAATAGAAAACAGTTCTTTAAAATTGTAATAAGTTAAAAAATTTCAATTCCCTTTCGACAACAGTTCACTCGACATTGCGTCAGTAGCTGACGCTATTGGGGAAGTTCCATCCTCTGAAATGCTGAAGCCTGATTGAATTGCGTATGTGTAACTACACAGAAAAATGCCGTCTTCTTCTTCTTCTTAGTCAGTAAAGAGATGATCTACGCACTGACGGAGAATGATATGAAAAACCCAGGACTTGGTAGCACTGAAGAAATGAACTCGGCATAAGCCAACGCCTCTCCCCTGCAGCTATCTGGCGAGTTATCGAGTAAACTTGCAATCGAAAGATCAAAATTCAGCAGCGTTTGTTGCAAAATGTCCCGCCAAGACTGTGGCACTTGCAGGGCACCCATCGGATGAGCACTCTGAGTGTGTTGCCTGCCTGGGCCACTCGTGGTTCACTTTCTTTAAAGGAATCTTGCACTCCCCTGTTCTCATGGCACTCCTTCACAAGCCTAGGCAGCCAGGGGTTACACAGCAGCCGGCCAAGCAGGATCTGCCCTCCATATGATGACGGTCCAGTGGGTTTTACAGGCCAAACTCCTTCCAGTCTATGGACGAGTCAGGCCTTGATCCATCTGCCTTTAAGCGCGACCGACCTCAACCTGCGTGCCAAGATGACGGCCCAAGCAATTCACCTTTGGCTAAGCCCCGCCCCCCTTAGTTACTGTTGCTACGTCCGACAAACTTCATCTGGGCTCTGGTTTGGTATCAACATGGCTTATGCTGTGACAGCTCTTCCTGCTGAAATTTTATCAAACTTTCATAAAGCAGCAAATAAAGTGTCCGATATAAGTAGGCAAAAGCGGCTGCAATATACACTCACCTAAAGGATTATTAGGAACACCATACTAATACTGTGTTTGACCCCCTTTCGCCTTCAGAACTGCCTTAATTCTACGTGGCATTGATTCAACAAGGTGCTGAAAGCATTCTTTAGAAATGTTGGCCCATATTGATAGGATAGCATCTTGCAGTTGATGGAGATTTGTGGGATGCACATCCAGGGCACGAAGCTCCCGTTCCACCACATCCCAAAGATGCTCTATTGGGTTGAGATCTGGTGACCATTTTAGTACAGTGAACTCATTGTCATGTTCAAGAAACCAATTTGAAATGATTCGAGCTTTGTGACATGGTGCATTATCCTGCTGGAAGTAGCCATCAGAGGATGGGTACATGGTGGCCATAAAGGGATGGACATGGTCAGAAACAATGGTCAGGTAGGCCGTGGCATTTAAACGATGCCCAATTGGCACTAAGGGGCCTAAAGTGTGCCAAGAAAACATCCCCCACACCATTACACCACCACCACCAGCCTGCACAGTGGTAACAAGGCATGATGGATCCATGTTCTCATTCTGTTTACACCAAATTCTGACTCTACTGACTCTTCTGCTGTTGTAGCCCATCCGCCTCAAGGTTGTGCGTGTTGTGGCTTCACAAATGCTTTGCTGCATACCTCGGTTGTAACGAGTGGTTATTTCAGTCAAAGTTGCTCTTCTATCAGCTTGAATCAGTCGGCCCATTCTCCTCTGACCTCTAGCATCAACAAGGCATTTTCGCCCGCAGGACTGCCGCATACTGGATGTTTTTCCCTTTTCACACCATTCTTTGTAAACCCTAGAAATGGTTGTGCGTGAAAATCCCAGTAACTAATCAGATTGTGAAATACTCAAACCGGCCCGTCTGGCACCAACAAACATGCCACGCTCAAAATTGCTTAAATCACCTTTCTTTCCCATTCTGACATTCAGTTTGGAGTTCAGGAGATTATCTTGACCAGGACCACACCCCTAAATGCATTGAAGCAACTGCCATGTGATTGGTTGATTAGATAATTGCATTAATGAGAAATTGAACAGGTGTTCCTAATAATCCTTTAGGTGAGTGTACGTTCGAAGACTATATTCATGACATACAGGTGAAACGCAAGAAGCAACAAGTCATCCAAATAGAGGCAAAAGCATACCGGTCACAGTCAAAAAATGAACCACCGCATATCCTACTAATCGAGACGGAGGCTGGGACTAACTATATTAAGCAACACAGTTCATGCAAAGCTGGGTAGGTCTCTATTCACTTCTATAATCGTTATTACAAAGCAAACGGACTACGCGAATATAACGTTGTATTTATTAGCAACGTGTGCTAGACGACACTTGTCAGGATTTGACTTCGGTTTTGGGAAGGGAAAAAAAACGGACCCCCCCTCCAACCTCTCTGGGAAACGCGTATCTGTGTTACAAATGCCCCAGGCACAACGTTTAACCATATTTTTGATAAAACTACGACGGTAATAGCCTGCCGAGAACAAAAATATGAGACGCCTGTGTTAAAGTCAAGGGAGCGTTGTGAAAAAGTGTCGGACCTCTGTGGGAGCTCGTTCTTGGCTGCGCTGTGATTGGTCAATCTACATTCTAGGGTGTGGCTTAGCCAAAGGCGAATTGGCCGCGCAATGAGCAGCCTGGCGGTCCTAGTGGACGGCTTAGCCCCAGGTCGACCTAGAAGCCCGTCAATCTGACGCCATGCTCAAGCCCAGCCCAAAGCAGAGCCTGAAGTCAGGCACTGCCTCTTGGAGCGTTAAGCGATATCCATTCCTCAAATATCAGAGCCCTCGCCCACGGGTAGTGTTGGACCCTGAGCAGCAGCCCGAGCAGTCCTCCTTGCTGTTAAGGTCATGGGAACAGAGCTTTATCGCTGGACCAGGCTTGCAGGGCCTTTTCTCTGCCTATTAGGCTAGGACAGTCCTGCGCTAATAACACAGCGCTGTTAGATTGCTTTCCCCATTGCGTCAGCTACTGAGACAATGTCGAGTGAACCATTATTGAAAGGACGTTTTGGTTACTAACGTAACCTCGGTTCCCTGAGATGGACGAGAATGAGACATTGCATACCCTTGCTGTGTTATTATGCTTGCATATGCTTGCTATTATTATCGCTTCTCCGCTTAATGGCACTCGGCGGCGGCTTATATAAGCAAATGGCCCTACCCATATGGGTGCGCTATAACGCCATTTGTCTCTGTTGTTACCCAGACATAATTTAATCAGGCTTCAGTATTTTGGAGAAAGAGACTTTCCCCATAGCGTCAGCTACTGCGCAATGTCTCGTTCCTGTCTATCGCAGGGAACCAAGGTTATGTTAGTGACCAAAACATTTTTATTTGATCAAATGCAGTAAATGCTGCTTTGGGGAGCATAAGGTTTATTTCAAAAACATTTAAAAATCTTACTGACCCCAAACTTTTGAATGGTATTTAACAAGATTTATTAAGACAGTTAATGTTTTAAGCATAAACCTTGATAAATATATTATATTTTATTTCTTATTTTATAACCTTTTCTGTGGTGTGTGACTTAGGAGAGATGTTATATTTTCTATTCGATTTGTTTTTAATAATAAAGTAATTGTCTGAGGAGAGTCATGAAATGGTTTTAGTATGTTTGTGAAGCTGAAACTGTGAAAGTGTAAATAAATGCCATTTAAATGACATACCCTCTGCAGTCACTACCGTTTCTGTTTACCAGCACTTCTTTGTCACATAATTACAGGTACTTACAGAGAGAGAGAAAAAAAAAAAAAAAAATCATGGTTCAATCCAAAAGAGAAGTTTTACAATAATGCAGTGCATTGTTGTGTCCTGTTGTTATTAGATCATCATTTGAAGACTGATACACAGATGGTACGAAACCATTAAGGAGAGGTTTTGCCACTGGTTTGTTTCATTAAAGGAGATCAGCAATGGTGTTTCTGTACCTTTTAGTTTTTCTTTGTCATATTGTGTCATTGTCTTATATGTCCTCAGCAGTGACACAATTGATTTGCTCCTCAGAAAGTGTTAGCCTTTGGTGCAGCTACGATGGTAAGATCTTTTTGTTTTTCAATTATTTACTTATTTACTCAGTCTGATCTACCTCAGATCCTTAGCTACCAGCAAAAGATAAGTGATACTTATTAAAAACTCAATGGATGTTTTTTTAATAGATTTTTTCCCCAAACCGTTTCTTTCGATTTTTAATTTAAATTTTTCGTATTAATTACTGTTTATTTTACAAATGATGTTTATGATGTTTTACCTCTTGTGGGATTTGAATCTCTTTTCATGATTCTGTTTGATTTCATTGTTATGTAATTTAAATCAGTCAATGCTCTCTTAAATCAGGCCCATTGTATTACCTGTCAGCGACTGCATCCCCCTGCTCTATAGGAATGACCTCATACAATTTAACATATACAGTAATTCCAAGTAAGTTGAAAAGATGAATGCTTTATATTGGTTACATTATGCATATAATAATGTTTACTTTATGGAACTGCGCTTTACAATTCTAAACTTATCCTGTTTAATATATATAATAATAAGTACAATAACTAAAAAAAAGTTTTTATTAATCATTATTATTATTATCAATAATTACATCATTTATTTATTTGCTTTGTTTTGTCCTTCAGTGTTCACAACCACACGTATGGGGTTTCATGCTCTTGTTTACTACAAAGGTCAGCTGTGGTTGGATCACATGCAGCCTGCTGTTATTTGTGAAGATTTTAAAATATGTGACATCATCAAAGGAGGTACTGCATATTAGACTGTTTTAATACATCCCTTACAGTCACTAGTGTTTCAGCAGTGCATTAATACATCTCACTAATGAAACCACATTATTGTTTTAGAAACACTTCATGAAACCCTTCCAATTTCTATGAGGACATTTTATCCCCCTGAGGTGAGCAATCAACAGCAATGCTTTATCTTTTCCAATATGAATGACTTTTATGATCCAGTTGTATAAAAATATATAGCAAAATGATCATATAACAAATTTTCACTACAGGATTTTTTTTTTTTTCTGGTCTAGAGGTTTCAACACTAACAATTTACTCTTTCCAAAACAAATTTACTCTTTCCAAAACAAACAATGTGTTATATCTTTATGATCAAGTCGAGATTAGAACAAATATTTGATGTGTTTTGCCTTCTAGGGCGAATATCAGGTTTATGTGAATGTGACATTTGTTGATGACCTTGAAAACGTGCAAACGGTCCATTTCAATATCACTGGGCAGGTGAAAAATCATGATGTTATGAGCAAAAGTTTTCAACAGATGGGAGGGATGTAGGGCAAGCTAAATATGGTATGCTGTTTCTTTTTCTCTTTTTTTCCTTTTTTTGGAGCAGATATTCCATTCTGTGTTCTCTGACAAGATCAAGTGATTGTCAGTGGTTATTCATATTCATATCTCATTAAAGCAAAGCCATCTCAAGTATTGGTAATGTTTTAATGGCATTTTGATGGCAGTAAAATTGACCAGAGCACTGTCTTTGATCAGACTTGTAAAAACACATTATACACTGGTCGATGGTTCTATGTCTTTGTGTTTGATTGAAAACAACCTAATGACAGTAATACACTTTTTTTTATATATAGGTGAGAAGTTTTGACTCCAGCAGTGTGATGCCACATTTCCTCATGTGAACAGCAAAGAGACACGAAATACCAATTTGTTGTTTCAGTGGTCTATTTTAGTACATTAAATATTTGCAGAAATTGTATGCCATCATGTTTGTGATGCTGAAGTATAAAACTGAATAAAGTCATGCACATACGGTACTACATTGTTTCGTGATTTCATCTCATGGATAAACTTCCTTTTTTCAACAGTTCCCTGTTCACAAAAAAACACTGGCACTTAACAAAACACCTGCGGTTAGTTTCAGCAAATGTGTTTTTACAAAAGTACACTACAGTGCATTGTTAAAAGCAATAACCTTTTTTACATAATAGTTGTTCTGTTTAAATCTCAGCCTCTCAACTTGTACATAAGCATTCTGACCATGAGAGTTTTGGCCACTGGTGTTGTTCAGGAAGGATAACAGATATGGTGCTTTTGTGCCCTTCAACTTTTCTCTGTTTTGTTGCATTATCTTGTGTGTCATCTGTGATTGCAGAGAGAAGATTATTATGTTCCTCAGAACATCTTAGTATGTGGTACACATTGGAAGGTAAGTGGAATATCAAATATCTTTTAAAAATCACACATTCTCTCTCTCTCTCTCTCTCTCTCTCTCTCTCTCTCTCTCTCTCTCTCTCTCTCTCTCTCTCTCTCTCTCTCTCTCTCTCTCTCTCTCTCTCTCTCTCACACACACACACACACACACACACATATATATACAGTATGTACATATCAAAAGTACAGTAAAAACTGTAATATTGTGACATATTATTACAATTTAAAATAGCTGTTTTCTATTTTAGTATATTTTAACATGAAATGTATTCCTGTGATGACAAAGCTGAATTTTCATTTAATCTTCAGTTTTACATGATCCTTCAGAAATAATTCTAATGTGCTGATTTACTGCTCAAGAAAGCTTTTTGAAAACAGTGCATACACCATGATAGATGTATTCTTTGATGAATAGAAAGTTCAAAAGAAATATAAATATTTTGTAACATTTTCTTTGATGAATAGAAAGTTCAAAAGAAATATAAATATTTTGTAACATTTTAAATGTCTTTAATGTCACTTATGGTCAATTCAATGTGTCCTGTCTGAATAAAAGAAATCAGTTTAAAAAAATTACTGACCCCAAAGTTTTGAACAGTATAGTTCAAAAATATAATTGGAAACCTAGATATTGTTAATGCACACAAAAAAAAAATTATTGCAACATTCAGTATTGGAGATGTCTTTTCATTAAAACTCTCTCTTTCTTCAGGACCCTTGTATTACCTGTCAATGACTGCTTCTCCCTGCTCTCTAGGAGTGAATTTGTACTCTATAACTTATACAGTAATCCCAAGTAAGTTTATGAAAGATTTATGATGATTATACGACATAATATGGAACAGCCCCTGTTTAATTTAATTAATTAAATTGATATAGCTTAACTAACTTTGATGTGAGCTGATGACATTTGACTGGTTTTGTGTTTCAGTGTTCACAATCAACCGTATTGGTTATCATGGCAGTGTTTACTACAAAGGTCAGCTGTGGTTGGATCATGAGGAGCCAGATGTTCCTTGTGAGGATATCAAAATATGTTACATCATTAAAGGAGGTACAACATGTTAGAATGTTTGCATTATCTTGTACTAGTGATGCAGATGGGATATCAATGAGATTGCTTCTTGTTTCAGAAACACTTCATGCAACCTTTCCATTGTACATGAAAAAGTTTGATGGCCCTGAGGTGAGCAATCAATATAATGCTTTATCCGCTCCAATTTAAATGTGATGTTTTATTTTAATTTAATTCCTCAGAAATGAAGTATATTAAAATATAATATATACATAATAATAATACAAAATAGAATAGATTAGAATAAATAAAATATAAGCTAGTTAACAGATTGCCCTATTTTACTTTCCAGGGAGAGTATCAGATTTATCTGACTGTAAACATTATTGATGACCTTGGAAACAAAGTGACATTACAATTCAATGCCTCTATAGAAGCAAAAAATGATGACAATAAGAATCATTTGTTTGTCCCACAGCTGGGAGGACTATAGGGCAAAATACATGGAGTATACAGCTTCTTCTTCTTCTTCTTTTTCTTCTTCTTCTTCTTCTTTTTTGAGCTATAGATGTCATTATTTATTCTGCATTTTCGGTTTTGTTTCCGGGCAGATCAAGTGATCGTCAGTGGTTAAAGCATATGAGCGTCACTGTAATGATTACTCTGGAGTTCTTAGACGTGTTGTCATTCTAGTAATAAGAAAAATTGGCATGCACACTGTTTTGATACCAGTTAGTATCAAACATTTGAGTTCTAAATAACATTTAGATTCCGCCAAATAGGAAAGACTGCACCCCTTCAGGCCGCCCAGCAGTCTGTCAATGAGGAACTTTATTCTTCTTCCTGAATGGTGCATTATCAGCTGCTGAGTATTATCATTCATTCAGAATCGCTGTCCCATTTGATTTTTGGACAGACTGAAATAAAGGAGGTTAAATTAAGAGTCCTGGGCAGCTTCATTCAGTGTCTGCCATCAACCAAGAGTTGCTCTTACTCATTTCTTCTAAATATGTGATTTGTGAGACATTACCATATGGCACCTGATCACAGAAACACGAGTCACCACATAATATATTAAGTTAAAAGTTATGGTTCTGTTAATGAATGTAAATGGGAATAATTTGTTAGTATATCTTTTTGAAAGTGTTTCTGTGTGTATTGATTGATTGTCCAATATTCTAAACAAACATTCCATAATAATACAGTACTTTAATAATTATAAAAACATATACTGGTATATATGTACTGTGTCTGTGTGTGTGTGTGTGTGTGTTTGTGTGTGTGTTTGTGTCTGTCTGTCTGTCTTAAACCCTACGTTATGGGGACAAGGGTGCAGTCTCCAAAATCCTTGTCCTTGTGAGGACATTTTTTTGGTAAATTATATATAATTATATCAATATATATATATATTGACCCTGGACCACAAAACCAGTCACATGGGTGCATTTTTTTTACATTTAGATTTATACATCATCTGAAAGCCGAATAAATAAGCTTTCCATTGATGCATGGTTTGTTAGGATATGACATTTTGGCTGAGATGCAACTATTTGAAAATCTGGAATCTGAGGGAGCAAAAAAATCGAAACATTGAGAAAATCACCTTTAAATTTGTCCATTTATGTTCGCGATTGTGCTGCATTCACTCACAAAAATAAATGTTTTATATATTTACGGTAGGAAATTTACAAAATATCTTCATGGAACATGATCTTTACTAATATCCTGTTTTTTGGCATAAAAGAAAAATCTATAATTTTGACCCATTTGCCACAAATATACCCGTAAACCCGAATAAGTTGGCACAACTCAAAAAATTTAAGGCAATCAGTTGCCTCAAATTTTTTAAGTTAAGAAATTCAAAGTTTAAGTAAGCAGAACTGACATATTTTTATTTTATATTTGTACATTTGAATTGTTCTTAACTTGAAAGGTTTGAGTACACTAATTCATACATTTAACTTAAAATTGCATGTAATCTCAATGTGAACACTTTTATTAGTATAAACTTAGCTAGCTTTAGCAAGCTAGTTTGCTAACATACTATTTTGTTAAAGCAACACCATGTGATTTTTCCTCAGCGGTCGCCCTACAGTTTGGAAGCAGAATTGTCCATTACTGCTGTCGTAAATAATTTAGCCTTCTGCAGCCGACTGTCGCACGCGCACGCTCGCTGTTTATCCAGCACCGGCTTTGGAATCAACAATGGCAGACATCCCAACCTGCAAGAAGTCATTTCAGGGAGGTATATCTTGGTGACTGGATTGTTGACGGGGGGGGGGGCGGCTGGTGGCGGGTTGACTAGCTTTCGTGAGGCACACTCGCAAGGTCTCTCGCTCTCTCTCTCTCAGCCGTGCTCGCGCTATGTATGTTATGCGCGCAGTATGTTCTGTCTCGCATGCGCGCTCTAGATTCCGGCAGATCTGAACTAATTTGCGGGCATCAGGGAGACGCAGGAGACTCCCGGGAGACTTGGGATGTCTGCAATGGCCACAGACAATTTGAGGAAGTGGTGGGGGAAGTGACGTATGCCGTAAAGCAGTCGAATTTTGTAGTTCTTTTTGTGCACGGGTTCCTACCCGAAACCCGAAGTTACATAGTGCCAGTAAAAGCGATACAGACCACGTCAGGCTATGGCAGACGTGTCATTTAACTTAGTTTAAGTCGATGTACCATCACAAGGGTCTTGGAAATATATTATGAAGGTTGAAAAACTACATAGTGTTACTTTAACATCTTAACAATAGTATGCTATAGAGTAACACTTGCAGCAATATAAAGGTTTAATTTGCTCTCAAATCAAGCTCATGCACCACTTGTCACCATGATGGTAACTATCCTAAAACCAACATTAACAGAAATTCTTCTAAATTAGCATAACGAAACATTAATCATTACTAAATCACCCGCTTAACATTAATCTTGCACAAAAAAACATTGTATTACACTTAATTTTAGCATTTACTCTCCCTTTCGAGTGCCATCGGCAAAGCATGCTGGGAAATATACATCCCAGCCGTTTCAGTTAAACTTAAGTTCGTCTAAATTAAAATAAATAATTTCATAAAACTCAAAATAATGAAACAGTTCAGTTTACTTAAAATATATCCATTCTGTGAACTTGAAAGAAAAAGAAAGTGCTAAATACTCATAAAAGTTAATTTGACTGAACTAATTAGTTTAATTTAAGTTTTTACTACTCAAACCAATTAAGTATTTTGAGCGTTAGGGTTTACAGTGTTGTGATTGGTTTTGTGATTCAGGGTCACATATATAAATGATAAAATTAGTATTATTGCATATTATCATTACAACTTAACAACTAAGAAAATGTACTGTTTTCTATGTTAATATAGGCTATTGTAAAATGTAATTTATTCCTGTGATGGCAAAGCTGAATCATTCTAATATAAATATGCTGATTTGGTGTACAAAAATCATTTATTATTTTTATGAAAGTTAAAAATAATAATAATGCATACAATAATATATTTTTTTCAGAATTCTATCTGTAATGTGACTTTTTTTTGTAATTTAATTTGTCCTTGCTGAATCAAAATATTCTGTCAAAAAGTTTTTCCGGACAGTAGTAGAGAGAGAGAGAGAGAGAGAGTAATTAAATTGCAGCCCTTCCTCATATGACAAAAGACAAGTGAAATCGCCACATAGCAGACAGATGCTGTATTTGTCAGTGTAATATATACAGTATGTGTGCTGGACACACTCCTGTCAAGAGGGTTGGGTGTGAGGTACTCACAGTGGGAGTGTGGGTGTTGCAGGCCTGACAAGATTGAGCAGGTGTCTCAGGACGGGCTGACCTCGCAGCTTTGACCCTTGGGACATATCAATCTAGATATCTAATGGCAGGGAGGGGGCAAGGAGGGTTAAGAGTACAGGGTTAATCAGGGAACTCCACTTTGCCCACTGTATGTTTCAAAAGGGATGTTGAGATGCAAAAATGTTTTCATTTGTCACATATTAATGTACTACATGTCATTTTGAACTAAGGAACGATCATCGTCTGTGCCCTCGAGCGTTTGTGATAGGACTTTAAATTAATTACTTTAATAATTTAATTACTTTTTGGGGGGAAAAACATGTTGGAGCATATATAAATCTAAAACAATTTGCTTCTTGTTAGAAGACCACTGAAAACTGAACAAGAAAAAAATCCACTCCATTCATAAATGGCTCTTTACAGCAAGCCTTTTCTGTAGAAGTGATGACCTGTGAAATATGAGCCGGTGTATGTAGCTTGAGATGGTTGAGGTTTCTCACTGTCTCCCATTCACATGCCACAAATGTTTAACCTTGACAATTCCCACCAAAATATTTCTCAAACTACACAGGTTCTAAGTTTGTCTCAACCATTTGTGCGAGAGAACTTTTTCAAAAATGATGCAAACAATCACACGACGTACTGAAGTTGGAGGAAATACCAACACGGCTCACTCTGACGTCACGTGACTACAGTACCTCTGTGTGATCCTCTTCCTGTTCGTGCGTCAGCAGGAGGTTTTTGAGGTAAAATGTCACGTGAGATTAGGCGCTAATGGCTGTGGCTGATGAGCAACAGAACTTTGAGTGTTATGTCTGTTGGTCGAGCCTCTATTTCAGGCTTTTTCTATATTAACTATAGTCCACTATGGGGTCCATGTTCATATACTAAAAGAGAAGAACAAAGCAGCTGGTGGGTGACCTTCCACTCGCTCCAGTGAGCTCAGAGGAGGAGAGAGACGACATAGGCTGGCGCAACTCTCATGGTGCTCAAATACGACTCTCTACCAGCCAACAGCAGCTGCTTCGCACTATTTTGGTCTTAGGATCACCAAAGCAATCCTCTAGACAAGGAACAATTTTCACACTCAAGGGGGAAGGACCGCTTTAAAATAAAGCATACCTGCGCTAGAGAGGCAGTAATGGGAGCCCCCTGTCTGAGCTGTACTCTGTCTAATAATTTTCTGTTTTAATCTGTATAGTCATTTAAAACTCTTCTTTGACTTATAATAGGTTATTATATGATTTGGACTGGGTGCTGGTCAATGAAATGGGATAAAATAATGTCAGGACATGCGTCAAGACTTTGCAAAGTCACCTTTTTAATTATAATTTATATCAATACTTTCCAAAAAAAAACAAAAAACAATTTATTTATATATACGTTTCAGTGTCATTAAGATGCGTGGGACAGTTCATATCAAAACTTTCATCAACCTTTAAAATGAAAACAATACATTCAAATGAGTTTGAAAATGTGAAGATCTTACATTGACATATTAAAGCCATTTCAAATGCCGTATTTAACCCTTCCGTGCTGTTGCAGGTCATTTGTTTAATCCGGTTTATTCTTTAACACAGATTTACTGCAACTTTTTAGCCTAAAACTTCAGTGCAGTCTAGATTCTTCCACTGTGAAGTTTTGTATGGTAAATTTGACCCAGTAAGAGCTACGCTGGATCTTCAATCGTGACAGCACGAAAGAGTTAAATGCTGTTTTACACCAAAACATCTTAAAATCTTGCTGTTTTTTTGTTTTTTTTTGTTTTTTTAAATACAGAAATTGTAACTTTGCTTGGTAAAGAGATGCTTAAAAACAAAATGACAAAAATCTTTATTTGTTTAACAAATGCCAAATTCCATGGGGAACTTTTAATTACATCTAATATGCATCAGGTCAGGATGGAATATAAACAGAAATACAAAACAAAACAAATTAAAAATAGCCATGTACATAGCCGATGAGTGTAAATCAATGGTGTTTCCTCCTGCCACAAAAGGAAAAAATAAATAATTCTTTAAAAATAAGTCTGTTCTACATTTGAAGATTAATCTCTCTTGTCAAATGACAAGCCATCATCCATTCTGATGCTCTTCTCTTCCCTCCTCCTTCCCTCTCACATACTCTCGCAGTCTGACAAAACCTCTGTAAAAATAGTCAGCCTGTTACTGCTGAAATTCATTCTTCACACGACACATACAGCCCCACATCCGTGGCACCCAAATACGACGTGCATGCAGGATGTTCGAATCAATCAGCAAAATATGCTGTGCTGTAATTTTAGTCAAGGCCATTAACTGTCCAACTGTTGACTAAATATATTCTGACTTTGTATATAAAATATATCTATTTATATGTATACATTTGTCATTTAAATACTGGTGCAAATGCACCATGTGCACATTAATTGCAACCACATCTTCATGCACCACCAGACTAAAATAATGGAGAATAACTGCAGATTTCCACAAAATTTCTAATTAAGACAACATTTCAAAAATCACATATTGTCTGAGGTAAACTATAACACTGTTATAAATTCTTTAAAGGCAGCCATCTCTACATTCGCATTTATAACCAGTGGGTCGACCTGAATGTATTCAACACAATTTTGCAGGCATAATATTGAGGCAGGTACCGCTCTGCACATGTCAAGTTAAGGGGTAGAGCGAGGGAGTTTAGGGGAGGGTGGGGGGTTAGAGGGCACAGTATATCAGGCCATGAAGATTAAAGGTGCAAAATGTAACATTTAGTCATTTATCAAAAAATAAAAGCCATGCATTATACCCTACAGTAAGTACAATGTCAAACATACTACAAACATACCTTTTTTTTTTTTTTTTTTTTTTGAAAAATACACACAATTTTACAATAATACTTCAAATAAATATTTTTTTTAAATCAAACCACGCACTGTACTTGCATTTTTCAAAAGCCAATATTTCAATAAATAATATTTGATTTTGTTGTCTCAGTAGGTCATCTTAAAGTTACAACTGTAACGTGCTGTTATTTTCAAGTTTGATTTCTGAGAATGAGAATAGATATTTTCATCATCTTTAGCTACAGGTGCAGAAAAAAGAACACAACAGAAAGAAAAACGTCAAGACAAAGTCGTTAAACCAGTACCATGCACAGGCATGTCATGGATGAATCTCCTAAAACAGGAGCAGATGTTAGACAAGGCTGTAGAGATGGGTAATGGAATAAGACTGGCAAGTGACCCTTTCAAAATGTGCATGGTGTTTTGAACCAAGTGGAAAGCGGACACTGGTACACACTCCTGCTGCCCAAACACACTGGCAACCCACTGCACATCTCCCCTTTAAAACGTCAGTTGGTAAAATAGTAAGGCAGCTGTTTGCTTCTGTCAACTAAAAGTGCATCTCCGAACATATCCAGTTAAGTCCCCCCATTCCACCCCTCCCCATAGCAGCGGGGGTGGACATGCACTTGACTGGGTACGGCTTGGATCAGCAGATTCTTTTTCTTTCCCAACGACTGCTTGCTTCAGCTTTCAGAGCCCAAGCGAGTAACAAATCATCGCCAGAGGAACTGGGTTGGCTCAGGCCGAATGGTCCGGGTTTCGTCTTTCTCCCATGATTTGCTCTAATTCCAGTCGTCCAGTCCTTTGCCTGTGTCTGAGTCTGACTGGCGTCATTTTGTTTTAAAGGCCATTGACGCAACTGCGGAGAATTAGGGGCCTATGCCGCTAGTTTTCATGAGCTCACTGAAGGGTCGAAACAGTTAGAGGGTAAGTAATTATGTTGAATAACATTCAGGCACAGCTGCAATTACATGGCAAGAGTAAGGTAGACTACATTAGTTGGTGACTGACATGGGGCAAAGATCAGGTTCTATGGCAACCTGCAAAATCCTCCATTTGAGTGCGAGAGTCTTACCTGAGTTTAATGTTCCGTCAAGTGAGAAAATGGACAAAAATAATTGCCAGTCCAATATTTATCAGCATCACTAGAATGACCAATATTGAGTTGGGACCCTGAATAACCAACAAGAGACAAAGCTGTAGATTAGCAATCAAATGTAGATAAACTCAAAACGCCACCTGCTCTCAAATAGCAACTGAAAATATCCTGGCCAATACCGAAAAGCCGTTAATCATTTTCATGTTATGGTCGATAAATGGCCAATATTTAAATTCTATAATATTGTGTTTAAATAAATGTCAAATAAATACTAACAACTAAAATAATTTACATACAATCTCAGAAAAAAAAAAAAAACAGGTACAAAAGCTGTCACTGGGGAGCTACCCTTTCAAAAGGTACACTTTTGTACTTTATTTACCCCTAAAGGGTGCATATTAGTAGTGATGTACCAAATTGATTTATTGGCCGATATTAGATATTTTCAAATGTATTGGTATTAGCCAATATTGTATATTGCAGTATTATATTTTACTATTCCTTTTCCGTCATGTAACTAATTTAAAATAATTTTAAACACTAATCTTTAAAACATTAATAACACAGCTAAATATAATCTTTAGGAAATCTCAAAAATAAATATCCATTTACATACTGTACGTTATAATGTCGTGATGCTTAAATTCACTTATATCATAAAAGGATTTTTAAAAATAAATAATATAGAATTTTAATATTGATTATATAGATATCATGCATCTGTGAAAAATAACATTTTCAATATACTGTGCAAAGAGCACAGTTATGTTATTCAGTATGCAGTCAAGAATAGTCATTTTAGCAATAAATGTCATGCATATTGCAGCTACTTACTGATTCCTCCTCAACAATGTCAGTAGTAATTTCCATGCTGGCTTTCTTAGTTTCTGCTAGGCTCTTTGGCTTCAATGATTCTTGTTTCTTCAGTTTGGGCTCGGGTTTGCTCTCTTTGGCCATTACTGGTTTGGGTGTCGGTGCACGGTACTGCTTTGCAGGTGGGGGCATCCTGGCAAGAGCAGTCGGCATTGCTTGGTGTTCTTCATCCTCCAGATCATCAGGTGGCATCATCACCTCAGCCTTCACAAAGTATCCATGATACTGGGAGTGCAGCTCACCGTTCCCAGGGCTGGAGGCATTGGCGACCGGCGTCGGCGGCTTGGAGGGTTTGGCTACAGGTACTACCTCCTGTTTTACTTCCTGTTTTTCTGATATCCTGGAAGTAGCCTTGGTGGCGCCCGCTGCCAGGTTTTCGGCAGCAGGGGGCTTGTTTTCTTTGATGGCTTTAGGGGCACTTCTGTTAAAGAAGGGCTTTTTCTTGCTGAGGGGGGGTGAGGGAGGTGGTGTAGGACCGGGGCTTTGGGAAGGGGACTGGTTTGGGGTTGTGCCTTTGCGATAAAAGTGCGGACTTCCTGAAGGCGATTTCTCTTTCTTTTCTTCTGGTACTTCTTTAATCTCAATGGGCTCACTGGAGAACCTCTGCTTGATATAGTCAGGGCCTTAAAAAGGTATAAAGAAAGTCAGAATTAGTTTTATACTTTATTTTATTATATTTTAGATATCAATATTTTTTTTTATTTAATGTGTATTTTATATAAATTTAATATTTGGTTTTATTTTTATTACACTTTATATAGACTCAACATCTGAATCTTAATAAAACCCAAATGTAATAAGATCAAATTATTACTGTCTGACAAAAAGACCTTGATGGATCTAAATGCGGCTCAAATGCTCAATACTCAAGAGTGCTGCTTGTGAATATCAATCTCAGAATAAACTGCCAGCACAGATGCAATTTCACATTTTCAAAGTCTCAGTCTGTTAGTGTTTATGCAGGGATGGGCATTAAGAACTATGCCACTTGCTTTTATGATTCAAGTCTGAGCTTCCAGTCATTCTCCAGATTCTCTAGACCACGGGTATGGCCAGAGTGGCCTCACAGCTGACACAGATGGGCTTTCTAGAACTTGCACTGGATCGTGTCCAAGGCCAGGCTAAGACTGCGAATAAATCACACTGTTTATCAGCCTTTTTACAAAGCTGAAGTGTGGAACAGCTCATCTGCGGAGAGCCTTGACAACAAGCACTCTCAAAAAACAAACAAACTGTAAGTACATTTCAAGACTATCTTGAAAAGTCTTGTTGTTCCCCTGAGAACATTATGTTTATGCTATGATGAGGCAAAATTTTTTTTTTTATATATATATTTCTGGGAGAGCCTGCAGGTCACTTGAGAATTTATCAGCCTCACTGCATTGAATTAAGGTGATTTTTATAAAGTCTGTAAGATTGTTAATCATAATGTGACTTTCAAATGTACTTGCAGCAGCCTAATGTGAAATAAAACATGTATTGCAATCTAAAATGAGTGTGTCTTACTAATATAAATATTTGTCATTTTTATCCCAATTGTTTTAAGACATGATTTCTGCAGCAAGATTATATTGAAGAAAAATGAATGAGCCTGACTAGACCTGGACAATATTTACCCAAAACATGTGCAGGCAAAGCAAGTTCGAAGAATCGTCTCCATTTTAATTCATGAGTTGGAACTTAGACTGAAAATGACGGACATGGTGATGGGGGAAAACTCTTCATAGAGAATTTTCCCCCCTAAACAGTAGATTTAATCCTACTGTGATTGTTCTGTCAAAACTGGCTATTGTGCAAATAACTGACTGGTGTAATAAACATGTTTGACTGCAATGGCTAATTTGTTTTTTTAAATCAATTTTTGCATAGCATTCCATGTTTGACAGCCACTATTTTGAATCCTGGAAGTAGAGATGCAAAGTATTTCAGGAAGCAAGAATAGTTTTGAACAAACCGTAGTGATCCACAATATGTAAAATACATTTAACTTCATAAGAAAGATGTCACTGGCCAGCCATGCAGACCTGCAATTGAGTTGGGGGGTGGGGATTTAAGGAGTCCACTTGGAGTGTTTGGGAATTATCCCGAAACCATTTGGTCATGTATGGACAAATGCCAAAGGCTTTTTGGCTTTAAAAAGGCTTTATATGAGCAGAAAGTGGTTGAAGAAACTCTGGCCTCACTGAACTGAGATTGATGTGATATTATTGATATGAAGAATCATACATGTATGGGCCATGTTACATTTGTCAAATGCTAACGTACAGTCACAGTGGTGGACACTGGAGAGTAAAAAAGCATTTTTACTTTGTTAATGTACTTAAGTATATTTTTCTAGTATCTCTACTTTTCCAGAAAACTTTTACTTCACACTAAAGCATATTATTGTGCTTTTTACTATTTTTCATAAAAGCATATTCCTCATTTCGAACTGAAAAAAATCGCCACCCCCTCTGAGACATGAAAGCGATGCCCGATTCATAACCAAGCTGTTTCTTTCCAATGAACCTGATGAATTGGTTCACAAATCACACAGAACAATTCCTTTGTGAACCGGACTGATCTGCTTGCAGTTGTTCTTTAATCAACAACTCACTGATTTAATGATCCAGTCAAAATGAGCCAAGCATCGGGATATCTTCAGAGCTTGAATATGCATGAGACTGATGGCGTGAAAAGTAAGTTATAATGCCAAATTTACAGTACCTCACGAAAGTGAGTACACCCCTCACATTTCAGCAAACATTTTACTATATCTTCTCAAGGGATAATACTATAGAAAGGAAACTTGGATATATTTTAGAATAGTCAATGTGCTGCTTGTGTAGCAGAATATATTTACTGTCCTCTGAAAATAACTCAACATACAGCCATTATTGTCAAAATAGCTGGCAACAAAAGTGATAATAGCTGTATGTCGTTTAATCATGCAAAGCCACATGTCCTATTCATCATTTTCATGTTTTTGTCTGCTTGACAGGACCATTCAAATTTGTGTATCTTGTATTAGAGCAGTTAAAATTTGTGCTTTGAGTACAATTCTCTCATACTGACCACTGGATGTTCAACATGGCACCCCATGGCAAAGAAATCTCTAAGGATTTGAGTTGACCTAGGCTATAAGAAGATTGGTAACACCCTGAAACTGAGTTACAGTACAAGCCCTGGTAAGGAGTACCAAGAACATTGTGTCTTGCCTACAGTCAAGCATGGTGGTGGTAGCATCATGGTCTGGGGCTGCATGAGTGCTGCTGGTACTGGAGAGCTGCGCTTCATTGAGGGAAACATGGATTCCAACATGTACTGCGACATTCTGAAGCAGAACATGATGCCCTCCCTTCAGAAACTGGGCCGAACGGCATGATAACGACCCCAAACACACCGCCAAGATGACAACTGTCTTGCTGAGGAAGCTGAAGGTGAAGGTGATGAGGTGGCCAAGTATTTCTCCAGACCTAAACCCCATTGAGCACCTGTGGTGATCCTCCAGCGGAAGGTGGAGAAGCGCCATGTGTCCAGCAGCTCCATGATGTCATTATGGAGGAGTGGAAGAGGATCCCAGCAACAACCTGTGCAGCTCTGGTGAATCCCATGCCTAGGAGGATTAAGGCAGTGCTAGATAACACTGGTGCTTTGGACACCGTTTTGACATGGTCACTTAGGGTGTACTCACTTTTGTTGCCAGCTATTTTGACAAAGAGTTTAAACGTTGAGTTATTTTCAGAGGACAGTATATATATTCTGCTATACAAGCAGCACATTGACTACTCTAAAATATATCCAAGTTTCATTTCTATAGTATTGTCCCTTGAGAAGATATACTGAATTGGTTGCTGAAATGTGAGGGGTGTACTCACTTTTGTGAGATACTGTAAATTAGTTACAATAAATGAAATCATATTAAGGTCATGACTGTCTGTGAACTAAATCTAGAAAAAAAGCTTTTGAAGCCCATTGAAATCCTCAATGTGGACATGTCACCGTCTTTGTATGATGATTTTAAGGCAAATAACGAAAATGTATGTCCAAGCATCTTCCCCGCTGCTGTACAAGTTTCAAATGATATAAACTAGTATGTTTGCAATAGTTTTCATCTTTAAATGTTAATATAGTTTGCCCTGTGTGTCGTCTGTTGTATTGTATTTGTAGCCACATGTTTAGCTACACAATTTAGTTTTTCCTCATTTTTAAATTACTCTATGGTATATTATTTCACTTGCTTGCATACTCGAATTATCAGTAACTTATTTTAGTATACTGAAGTTTGATGTTTTGCTAGTGTGTTTGTATTTTGTAAGTGGTTTGGGCAAATTAATACATATTTTATAGTCTGCACTAATCTTTGTTGACTAATGACTATTCTGACTAGTGCTGGCTAGAATAAATAATAAACATGGTTCATGGATCAGTACTTTTTACTTTTAATTCTTAAGTACATTTTACTCAAGTGAAATTGAAAGTGTGTACTCATACTTTTACTGGAGTAATATTTTATTAGGGTATCTGTACTTTTACTCAGGCACTTGATGTGTACTTTGTCCACCACTTCGTACCCAGTGGTTAGAAGAATAAAATGAAATGTTATATAATAAAATATACAGACAATGGGTCTCATTCATGAAACATTCGTAAATATACGAGTAAATATGCGAGTGATTTGCGCGTAAAGAGACCTTCCAGAAAACTCTTCTCCTGATTCACAAATACTTCGTAAACGTCAGATGTGATAGTGAAATGTGTGTGTGTGTTAATGAATTCCAATCAGTCGTAAATGCGATGCGCGTGCACGTTCATTCTCAATTACCATAAATCCCGCCCATTAAATCCGACTGACAGCTATATATGGGCATCATATTATGACATGAATGCGAATGAAAAAAAAAAAAATCTCAGATGCAGAAATTGAAGTTTTATTATCAGAAGTTCATTCAAAACGCCACATTTTATTTTCAAGCGTACATAGTGGCGTATCGGGTCCTAAAAAAAAAGGAAGCTTGGCAGCATATTACAGATGCAGTTAATGGAGTTTCATCTGTTAATCGAACATTCCCAGAAGTGAGAAGAAAATGGTTCGACATTAAGCTTGAGAGCAAAAAACGAATTAGTTCACTTCGGAAAAATAGTATTCAAACTGGAGAAGGACCACCATCGCAGATGCTATTACTGGCTCTCATAATAAGAAAAACCGTATGTAATTACTATATATAATATTTTTTCAAAATGCTGTGCAAATATGTACCCGATTAAGGTGAATTAAAATGCAGCCTTATTAATGAGCAAAACGTTCGGGTGTTAAGCGCACTATTTACGCGTGGCTGGGAGCAGGTGTAGATTTCTTGTGTACCAACTAGCATTTGGAAAATACGAACATTTTAATGAATCCGAAAATTTACGCCAGAACCACTTTACACACAATTTACACAAAAATTCGTTCTGCTCGTGTTTCATGAATGAGACCCAATGTCACGCATACACCTCTTGACCCTAAGGTTTTCTTAAATAATTTGCAGGCATTAAAAGCAGTTGGAGCTGGGCTCAGAGAAGCAGTAGATCATTTATGCAAATTATATTCCTCCCCCTCACAACTCATTTGCAATTGCATCTGCTCTCTTTTTCTTTGCTTGACAGGGAGGCAAAAAAGAGACACTTGACCCAGACACAAAGACAAGGACACAAAGGGAGTAATTAGGGAGGGGTGAAAGGGCATATAAAACGTGAGTATGCATGAGAGAAAGCGAATGTGTGCATGGATGGTGGGATACCTGGTTGATGGAAGTTGGGGGACAGTTCTCTGGCCACTGCTCTGGCGATATCAGAGTCCTGGCTGGCAGACAGACCGCCCTGGTCAGCTGCCTCTGCTTTGGCCCTGGCGTGTGCGGTTCTGGGTAAAGCAAAGACACAGAGCTGGAGTCAGACAACTTGGAAGATAAGATATGGGAGAAGAGTGCATCATTTTAACACTGCCCCTGGCACTGTCAGTCACCACCACTGCAGTGGCTGCATGGCCAGAGTCCACAGAGCTGCTCACAACAAGCACACAAAGATGCATTCATTAACAAGCTAAGAAACAAGTTACGATACTGTGTGTGTACTGCTTTCATTTTCCTATTCATAAAAAGTGAAGGATGCTACAAATTGAGCTAATTGTTGGCATTAAACTTTGGAAAGAGTAAACCGTCCTCTGTCAATATACAAATATCTAGGGCTGAGCAATATATAAATATTTATTTTAAAACATCTTAAGCTATTTCAGTCTTTTGATCATATTTGATAAACACCATTAAACAGTGTTCAACATACATTACCGTTTACAAGTTTGGGATCAATAAGATTTATAAAAAAAAAAAAAAAATGTATTCTGCAAGGATCATTAAATTGATCAAAAGTGTCAGTAAAGACATAATGTGATACAAAAGATTAATATTCCAAATAAATGCGAACTATTGAACTTTCTATTCATCAAAGAATCCTGAAAAAAGTTATTAGTTTCCACAAAAATATTAAGCAGCACAACTGTTTTCAACACTGATAATAAGAAATGTTTATTGAGCACTAAATCAGCATAGAATAATTTCTAACGGATGATGTGACACTGAAGACTGAAATGATGCTGAAAATTCAGCTTTGCCATCACAGAAGATTACATTACAAATCTTACTGATCCCAAACTTTTGAACCGTAGAGTATCTTAATCAGTCTTGTGATAATGTTTATATATATAGGTATTTGCTATGAAATTTTTAATGCAAGGAGCATTTCTGAGTAATGATCCAAACAAATCTTCAAATCAAGAGTGTCAATTTAACGAATCAAACACTCTCAAACAACTTTAAACACTGGTTTTGCTACTTAAGCTCAAATCAAATAAATGATCAAACCGTCTCTGTCTTAATGGTCTAGAACATAATACTTGTCGAGAAAAAAAAACTTTTTAGGACACTATAAGAGCATTAAATCAATGTAATATGCACAAAGTTTTATGGTGACTCCAAAGCCATTGTAAATATATTGTCAATATTTAATATACAGCAAACTATTTAATCCACAAAACATTTAAATATAACTTAGTATTTTGTATCAACCCAAAAATGCCTTAAATAACCCATCGGATTAACACTTGTTAAGAGGATGTATGCCTGAGTGAGTCAGTGAAGACAGTTTTGTATACAGATTTATGTTACAGTATAATACCTTCATATACAGATATGCAGTGCCATGAGCACTGAAAGGCCTCATGACATTAAACCTATTTTTAGTTGGTTTAGTTCATTTCATCTAGAGTGAACACATTTTGTAGGGTTAGTCATATCAGTCAAACTGGCCTGTTCTTCTGGCAGTGTCCTACTCAAAAATTCCTATCGCATATACAGAGTAAAATATGAATATTAATACCATCTTCTCTCTCATTGTTAAAGGGGTCATATAATGCCATTTTTGTACAAGCTAGTATGATTCTTTAGGGTCTAAATTAAAAGTTTGTAATATACTTTAATTAATAATTCTCATTAGTATTGTAAGAAAACACTTATTTTACCTGGTCAAAAACAGCTCTGTTTTCAGCACGCTGTTTCAGTGCATATGACTTTAAATGATAATGAGCTTTGCTCACCCCGCCTCTCTGTTCTGTGTACACCGTTTGTAACACAATAACACAATAACCATAACGCGTTGTTCAGTATAAACGTGGGATTATGAATTATATTGAGAACATCATACATAGAAAACATGCCGTAATGTACCCTAAGTGTAAACCTTAGACGCATTCATTGTGAAGCGTGCAGCTAGCGATTTGCAAAGATTAATATAAATATTAATATAAAGTTTAATAAAACGTTACACTCACTTCAGTTGTTCTAGAGGTTTAGCAGGAACACGAATAGCTGGTACCGATCCTTTTTTCATGAGCAGCTTCTTAGCAAAACCAGCTATACTGACCCTCGTTTATAAAGCAGTCTGGTGAGAAATGATTCGCGCAAACATGAAAGCATTGACGTTGCTCGTGGGGAATATTACCTTCGAAAACAAACTCAGCCACTGCGTCTTCAGCGGTTCGGATTTAGGAACATTAAAATGACTGCTGTGTTCGTTATTACACCCAAGAACAGAACACCACAATCGCTTAGACGCCATTCTGCTCATAGACAGTGCTCCAGCATATCAACAATGAGCGCGGCGGTCCGCGCGGACTATGATTGACAGCTCGCTCACGAGCGAGGGCGGGTCTGTGTTGAAACGCTGCTGTCAATCAACAATCGTGGGAGGGGCTTCCGACCGTGTGACGTCACACGGTCGAACGGCTTGATTTGAGACAGGGGAAAAGGAGATTAAAACAAAAACACTGGATGGATTTTTATCATTTTATGATGGTTATGTACAGGCACTGCCAACACACATTTCAGTACAATCAACTTGTAAAAGTGCATGTACCATTATATGACCCCTTTAAAGATTGCATTAACCATTCTTGTTTTTTTCTTTGCACCAATATTTTACCAGGCCATGTAGTCTTAATATGAATGAAGTCATAAAGTGTTACTTGAGTTGTCATGAAACATTCCAGACAAAGTATCTTTTGAAGTCCACATTGCAACTGTTATGCTAAGCTTGCTTTTAAGGGATCATATCTTTAACTGTGGTGAGGAGCTTTCAGGACACATTCTAAGAAGAGCTGTGCGAGTAAATTAAATTGAATCTAAAGCTCTGGCGGAATGAATTAAACTAGCCAGCCTTCTCTTTTCCTTCTAAAAAAAACAAAGCTGGAGTAATAAGGTCTGCACTGTATATACATGCTACAGTATAATTGAAACATGTAACACTGGTCCTCTGCTGAGAATTGCAATAATGGTGATAAATGAAACATTAAATAGGAGGAAGATATAATGTAAGCTTGATTTAGAGAGTCATGTCATGGTGTGGTAGTGCTAAAACAAATATACTGAGGGTCTGACGCTTGTATAGAGCAAAAGCAGTTCTAATACTCTGTGAGAGCGAGATTAATGCTTTATTATGGTTCTGCCCAAACCATCCCAGCACAGATCAGCTCCTGAGGGGATCCAAATAGCTCACGGGGCCTTGAGAGACAGCCTTAGCTTGAACAGCATTGCTGAACACAACATTCAAAGGGGCGCAGTTTTTTAAAAGAAATTTACAATTTTAATCAGGGATGCATTAAATTGATCAAAAGTGACAGTAAAGGGAAAAACAAACTATTTCAAATAAATGCTGTTCTATTCAACTTTCTATTATTCAAAAATACTGAGGAAAATTACGGGATTACGGTTTCCACAAAAACTTTAAGCCACAAAACCGCTTTGAACGTTGATAATAATAATAAATGTTTCTCGAGCATTAAATCATCATATTAGAATGGTTTTCTGAAGGATCATGTGACCCTGAAGACTGAACCGATGCTGAAAATTCAGCTTTGCCATCACAAGAATAAATACAATTTTAAAATATATTAAAATAGAAAACAGTTATTTTAAATTGTAATATTGCAAAATATTACTGTTTTTTTTATCAAATAAATGCATCTTTGGTGAGCACAAGAGACTTCTTTCAAAAACAAAATCTTACAGACTCTATACAGTAGTGTATATTGTGAAATGAAACATGTAAAAGGAATAGTTTACCCAAATATGAAACCTTCAAAAGTCATTATTTACTTATGTTGCAATATTTACATTTATGCATTTGGAAAGACATCAATGACATTTAGTGGTAAAGATTATCAGTGAAAATGTACTTAATTTTTGGTATAACAATGCTACGGAGCCCCTAAAATGACATGTGGGTGCAAAAAAGTATGAGATGGGAGGAAAAATAATAAGTCAATGTTTTTGCGTTCTCTACAAAATGTTTGCGTTCCACCGAGTTCTCCTAAAAACGCAAAGTTCTTGGGGGAACGCAAACTTTTTGCAAGCGAACGTAACGTTTCTCTGGGGAAAGCTAAACGAGAACGGAAAGGCATTTACATTTTTTTCCCTCTCATATATTTTTCCATCACTATGTCTTAGGGGCTCCATATAATGCTATTGTATGACTTGAGAATACACCAAAATGAATGACAGCATAGGGGTTTGAAATTACATTAGGGTGAGTGAAAAATGACAGAATTTTCATTTTTGAGTGAACTGTCCCTTTAAATAGGACTACTTACTACTGATTAGAATTCCAAACTATTTCAAATAAACAAGCATGGCTCCTTTAAACACACAAGACATGTATAATATTAATATAATATTAAGAGAGCATCTACATTCTATTAGTCAGCCAAGTAATAAGCAGTATCTTCTCTAGGCGTTAATAGACCTAATGTAATATTCTTTGGAGTCTGAGCCAGAGAACATCTCCTAGGCGACAGATGGAGCACTTGCAGAAATTCTGAGGGTTTTAATTTGGCAGTGTCTCCTCACATTCGCCCACTCTATCACACACAAGCGCTCAGATAAAGATGTGAAAAGGAGCACATCCTCCCAGCTTGAGCTCACAGCAACACGTGTCTCGATTCTGATCTGTCCAGTTAGCCTTTGCAAACGTACATTTCTGAACATATTCTTATAGTGCTAGTTTATATGATATTCCCATTGATGTGCCAGACTACATTGATAAGTAATTTTCACATTAGAGGGCTGCAAATCACTAAAAATGTTTTATCGTGATTAATCTCATAATTCTTCTTCAGGTAACACATTCAGTTCATTATATATAATGAACTGAATGTGTTAACTGAAGAAGAATTATATTATTATACATATCCCAGATGGGGATATATATATATCTATAATTTGTAGTGGTCAAAAGTGATGTCATATATTATTATATTGTATTATATAATTTTACTCTTTTTACTGTATTTTTGTTTAAATAAATGTGGCCTTGGTGAGCATAGGATAATTCTTCAAAAACATTTTTAAAAATCCTTTTAAAAATGCAAAATGTTTGCCTTGGACATACATCAAACAAGCGTAAGTGTGCCTATGGAAACTTTACAACATAAAATGTATTTCGCAGTCAACAAACCAGTACAAAACGGAGCATATAAAGCAGATTACCATAGAAGAAAACATTTATCTACATAAACTGTTGTGGAGGACAAACAGAAGATTAAGAAAGATGGTTAATCTGTTAAAGTAATCCCGCCTGTTAAAGCCTTGACCAAATCTACAAATTTGCAGGATACATAAATCTTTCATAAAATCTTTTTTTTTTTACATAATCACCTAAAAAATTAAATAATTAATAGTTTCCACCAAAATATCATAGTTTCCACAGTCTCCTCACCACTGTCATTAACAAAAAGTTCTGAATAAAATGAAACTAAATAACATACAGTATACAATAATAACTATTATATTTTGGAATAAATTATGATTGCCAGGTTAAAAAGAAAGTCTGTGATGACAGGATAAACGCGCACACACACACGGCTCTAAACCTGAGTGCTCTAACAGATGATAACAGGACGCAGACTGGCTACTGTGTCAGTGACGGCTGCAAGACTATATTCTTGTCAGCGATTGAGAAGCCAACTCCTGCCTTGCCTTATTTAGTCAGGCTCAGTGCTGACACTGTGTACACATGTGTGAGAGAGCACAGGCCGGAGAACCCTCTCTCGCTCTCTCTGTCTTTTTCTAGACTCCTTCAAGGCAATCTGAAGCCTCAGGCTCTCCGACCATTCCCTGAACCCCTCACAGTGCTTATCACTTCTCTCCCTAACAGTCATCAAAGGCACTGAGATATTTTATTCATCCAGCAGCTCTGGGACATATTATTATTTCATTAGCTTCATGGGACTGTGCAAGCCTCAGTACAGCAGATTTCATTCAAATTCATACTCTTTCAGCTATAAGAAAGAAGCCCATGGTAATGAACGAACAGGACATGGACATGGTTTTTGTGATAACAGAAAGAAGTAAATAACTGCATTAATAGAGCTAAGCAGAACGTTCAAGCTAGAAAACAATGAAAAATACAATAAAGTAACACTAAATACTGTTAAAGAAGTACACAAAATAATATTCTGTCATTGCTTTCTTTCCTTCGTGAATCAAAAAAGGAGAAATAATGCACTGGTCGCTCTTGAAATTACAAAGAATTAGGACTGGAGTGGTTTGACAAAAGTGGTTCATTTTGAGTTTGACAAAATGTCTCTGATGAACAGACTCTCAAATTTAGGTTATGCACTGATAATTGTCTGTGAGTTGTTAACCACTAAGACCAGATCAATGAAAGTGAGCTGAAATCGAGAACCAGATCGGTCTGATTCATTAAATCAACTGATTCACAGAAAAGCTCAGACTCAAAAGAATAATTCATTCACAAATCTGACATCACTACTGAACTCTTTTGAACACAGCGAGGAAAGCTGGGGTGAGCGTAATGTTTTCCAGCGTATAAGTCATATTGATCACTTTATTTATGGTGCTTTTATTGCCATTTTAGAGCTTGACAGCCCCAGTCCTAATTCACCCATAATTATTAAAAAGAGAGCCCAGGATATTCTTAAAAGATTCACATATTGTGTTTCACTGATTTCAAACAGTACACGTTTGGAACAACATGAGGGTGAAATAATGACAGAAGGTCCATTTTTGGTTTTGAGTTCACACTTACAAATAAGTCAGATAGAATAAATGGTATGCATATTTGGCGTGCTGTCCGAGGAGAGGGCTCCGGGTTCGGTATTTGGCCCAAACCCAGAGTACTCCCCCCATATTCCTGCCTGTGTAGTGAGGTGTCGGGATGGTGGAGGGATGCTGAAAAACTGGCCTATGGATATGCTTCCTCTCATGCTGATGGTACTCATCATACTCGTGATGATTGTTGATGACAAGTTAATTGGATTGATTATTTGAACGTGCTCCTGCCGAACTTTGTTTAGTGAAACATCATTTATCACTTTAAGCATAACGTCGTTGTCTTTCTGGTGCATTTCATGAGAGAGAAACAAATGTCTGAGGAAAGGAACAAAAATGAATAACTAAATGTATCTCAAATTAAAAGGAGATTTCTCGCAAGTGAAAAATTGTTCTTAAACTTCAGAATCAACACCATGCCAGCATTAGCACAAAGGTTCACATGTCCTAGCATAAATCAGAGGTACCACTCAGCTCACACAACATTATTGAGTTCCTGTTTAACACACTCTGATCTTCACAACCTGCTTCAACTTGCAAAAATCGATGTGTGCATTTAGCAAGCTTTGTCAATGAATTACAAGAGAAAAATTTTACTTTTCTTAGGTGGGAAAATGCCATTTAGAAAACGATAATGGATATTCCTTAATCATTCCATGTGTGACTTAATTGATAATTAAGTGTTATGTATGATACATATAAAAAGAACTGACGGTAATTCAATCCCAGAGGTATGAAGCAGCATTGCCTTTGAAAATGCATTTGCAATTTGATTTACACATCCCACCACACCATGAAGTTACATAAGTATCTCCTCCGAGCAGGATATATCTGTGCTTAACTTCTCTTAGGAACGTATATGCTTAATCGGCGTAATGAGCAGTACCATGCAATTACTCCTCTAAACATTTTTTAAATGATTATAAATGTTACGACTGGCACCCCTGATTCCTCTGCGATTTCATTCAGTACATCCTGTTGGCTCTGCATTGATTATGTGATCAGCATGAGAGCTATGGCCGGGGGGCATGTGATGGCACTCATGCAAACAGACTATTCATTGGGGCTCTTCTGCACAATAGCTGCCTGCCTGTTTGCCTGGTCACTTCCCTGCTGCGTTTCGCTCATTCACATGAGGGCGAATGAGCAGACTTTAGCTCCTTTACAGTTTGGGATAGAGCATGCATGTGCTATGTTGGTTGGAGGAATGTAATTATTGTGAGCAATCCCGTTAGTTAGATGTAGAAACGTATGTCTTATGTGCAAGATAACGGGAAAAAAAGAGATGTTTTCGTAAATAGATGCAATTGAAAGTGTGGTGTAGGATTAATCTGGAGGAAGTATTAACCTTGAGGTGGCGATTTCTACTTTTGTTCGGGAAATGGCAGACGCTCTTATGGCTCCCTCAACGGCACGGTCCACTTTCTGCTTTGTCTTGGTGTTTTTGAGGGGAATAAGCTGCTTCTTGATACCACGCACCAAAACGTTATTTTTGTACTTCCCCTCTTCTTTCGTCCCATCAGGGAAAATTGTGCACCCATAGCCATGCCGCTTGTTGTTTATCCACTCCCCTTCGTATTTCATCCCATTGGAGCGTTCGCTGACACCGAAACCATTCCGCTTGTCATTCTTCCACTCGCCCATGTACGACTCGGTTGTGGTGGCATCGACGTTGTCCTCAGTTGGCATGTACTCGTCTGCCACTTCTCCATCACCAAAACTAATGGTGGAGTTTGCGTCGCTAGAGCTTATGCGGCTCATGGTGGCGTCACTTCGCGCCGAACTGCGCTTGCTGGATATGGAGGAGCGGGAGTCGGACTTTCTAAGCTGCTTGAGGCTCCCGAACAGCGAACCCCTTCTGAAGAGGCCCTTTTTTTTGCCGGAGCCCACTTCGCTGTCGCTGTGGAAGTTCAGGACAAAGCCCCCGCGGGTGCCAGCAGGGCTGTCGGACATGTGGTCGTTCAGGACAGAGCCGTTACTCTGCTCGCTGCGGAGGGAGGCCAGTGAGGTGCGCAGCGGGGAGCGGATGACAGTGGCCATGCCGTAAGGCACGCTCTGACGTACGCCATAGCCGTGTCGCATGCCACCCATCCACTGGCCCTGGTATGTACCTGGCAAAGGGATTAGAGAGACTTTAGACTAGATATTGCATAACACATAATACAGGGATTACATACAAAAGAAAACACTAGAGAAACTAACATGTCGAGGTGCTTTGATGTTTTTAAGGAATGTTTAGATTTTTTTTTATTAAGGCATCACAATAATCCCAAGCTAATTAGATTAAATAATGAATTAGATACATTACAATAATTAACAAAAGATGTTTTTTTAAATAAATAATTTATTCATTTATTTATTTGCATTCCATGAATACTGAAAACAGTATTAGTGAATGGTATTTCCATTTCCTATTTTAAGGAGTTCTAAACTGCAAGCACTAATAATCATAGACCTTCTTTTATTATTTCCTAAAATCTTTTAAAAGAATCTATAAAAGGACTGAATTCGAGAATAAAGACAGCTAGCCGGGGGGAAGCGTACATTACTGATAAATTATTTTAAGAACAATTTACCATAAGAAACCATGAATAGAATCTTTCAAAACACACTAATGTTTAAAAGTTTGGGGTCGGTAAGACTTTTTAATGTTTTTGAAAGAAGGCTCTTATGCTCACCAAGGCTGCATTTATTTGATCAAAAATACAGTAAAACAGTAATATATTTTATTACAAATATTATTACAGTTTAAAATATCTGTTTTCTATATATTTTAATAGGTACTTTATTCCTGTGATGGCAAAGCTACATTTTCAGCATCATTACTCTTCAGTGTGACATGATCTTTCAGAAATCAGTCTTATATGCTAATTTACTAGTACTAAGAAAAAAAATATTATTATTAATGTTGAAAACAGTTGTGCTGCTTAATATTTAAATTTTTTAAGGATTCTTTGGTGAAGAGAAAGTTCATAAGAACAGCAATTATTTGAAATATAAATCTTTTGTAGTATTAAAAATATCTCAACTGTAACTTTTGATCATTTTAATGTGCCCTTGCTGGATAAAAACCTTACTGACCCCAAACTTTTGAACAGTTCATACATGTACTCACTGTTCAATATAAACATTAGGCATTTTTCTCTATTGCCACCATGTCTAGGAATGAGTTGTTGTTGTTGTTTTTTATCTTCAGCAAACATGCAAAGTGCTAAAATGCATAAATAAAAAACCATCAGATTATAACTGAATAAATTATCGTCAGGCAAGTAATATACAGGTGTAATCTTATCCACGTTATGACGGTGAATTGACGAAGTGAACAGCTCTCCCTCCTATATCTCATATGCCGGCCTGTCAGACCTAACAGCTTCAACAGCCAGCACTATTTTAAAACATGGGAGTAATCTGAGCTGTTGTGAAGTTTGTGGCTCCAGCCAACCAGAACTCTTTTTTATCCATTCATTCCTTATGATTCTGCGTATGTCTTTGAAGAATCAAAAACACAAAGGTGTGCACAGCCCACGCACCCTAACTGGGCTCAGGTGCAGGACAACAAAATAACAATAATGAAAAAAAAAGAAGGATGTCATTGTGTCTGATGAAGACCCGATAGTCGAAATGTCGCGCTTTCAATAAAAAGTTGTTTGGAGCTGTTACTTTTAGTATGCGGACATCACACTTCTTTTTTCCATTCTGCGTATGTCATTGCCTTACAGAAGCAATGCTGAGAAGCTAATATTCAAATAACAGGTAAAATGGCAGAATGGAAGTGACTTATGGTATATATACTGTGCACAGCAGCACTCTGTCTCAGCAGCCTATAGCTGAGCTATCAGTTCTTTCAGGGCTTTTTGCAGAAGATGAAAGTGAGTTATGAATAAGTGGTAATGTGTGACCCTGCCTAATAAATTCGACAGTAGCCCTAACTCTCTGATGCCACCACATTTCAAGAAAACTTCATGGTTCTTGCCAAAGTCTTGTCTAAATGTCAAATTACCTTGGATTAAAATTTCTTCTTTAAAGACTTAATAATGTACTGTGCAATGTTATTTAAGTTATTTGAATAATAATGTTGTTTATGCACTTTGTAACTTAGTTATATTCAATAAACCAATTTCTTACCGTAAGCAAATCAATTTTGACTATATACTTTTAGCTATTTTAAAGATGTTGCAATATCAGGTATTAATTTTATTCAGGTAACATACACTGTAAGTAATGTTATAATTATAACATGTTAACTGTAAATATATATATATATATATATATATATATATATATATATATATTAGATTTAAAAGGACAATAATTAATAATTATAGAGTGAAATTCTGAGAATAAAAAGTTAATCATCCACTGTAAAAAGAAATATTATATTTTACAAGGTAATACACATATATTTACCACAAATTAATGCTAAAATTATGTTTTACATTTTATATGTTGCTTTATACCATTATTGAATTAATTTCAGTTCATCGTGTGGCCTTCTATTTCACCACTTATTTGTCTGTTTATTTTATGATACAAAGCACATTCAAGTACATTTGTAGATTAACATGATATTAGTTAACAATATATACAGTAGCCTATGCTTATGAACTGTAAAATATACAGCCACCAAAATGCCACTTGTAATGTGACAGTAAATATGTGTACTAACAAGTGAATTAAATTAACAGGTGGACAATTCCACACTTTTAACTTCATTTTTAAATAAATGCCCATTTTCCTATATTTAACTTCCAGCGACTGAAATGACGGCACAGAATTTTCATGTTACAATATGTTTTGCAAAAGGAATAAGTTGAGACAAGAGTTTGTCTGCTGGTCTACTAGTCTGGAGAACTTTCATTTGACATGTTGCAGATGGAACTATTATTAGCCATGACCTCTGTGAGCAACTTCTGCTGACCAGTCCAGTAATACGCCATTCATCAACTTAACAGCATGGGCAAACTGCTTCATAAATCTGTAGACCATGATTTATGGGCAAAATCTAACAGTCAGGCAGTGGAAATAACTCAAGGTACAATCTTGCTTTGATCTTTCACAAAACAAGAAGAAGAAAAAAAGAATCCTTATATTATACATAAGAGGCCTTAGTTTTATAATGATAGCCTATATTACAAAACAGAGACCTGATTTCACTTGGCAGCAGCAGCATAATCACATATACGCAAGACTTTAAAGAACATTAAATAGGTCAAGTGATGTTTAGCTGAACTCACCCCCGTCCCCGTATGTCTCGACCCCATAACCATCTTGCAGTCCATTACTCCATGTGCCTTCATACCTGGCAGGTGTATTGAGACTCTGGCGAACCCCATACCGACCCTTAAATCCGTGACTCCACTCCCCGCGGTACAGCCACCTCCCCTTGGACTCCACGCCGAGCCCGTGCCGCTTCCCCTGAGCCCAGTAGCCCTTGTATGTATTCCCACTGGGCCAGGTGTACACCCCGACTACCTCAAACCCGTTGGACCAGGACCCGGAGTATTCGCCCTGGCCCTTGGGGCCGGTGCAGATGCCATGTCCGTGGGCTTTTCCGTCATCCCATCCACCGCAGAAAGTGCCGCCATCGTCGAAGTCGAACCGTCCGCCCGTCATTCAGATGAAGGGTTGAAATGGAAGTGTTTGCGTCTCGATGGTTGGTTGGTCGTATGTCGGATGCTCAACAACAATAAAATGGGGGGTAAATATCAGACTGCGGGCTCAATGGTGTGATGCGGCGGTGTCTGGTGGAGATGGGTGAGCGCGCGCATTGGTGCGAGTGTTGGAGGATCGCGCACAGGCGCCGGAGCCGGAGGCGCTGTCACTGTCGCCGTTCCTGGCTTTTTTTAATGATCCTCTCCCCCCTGTTCGCTTCACAGGGAGGGAGAGAGCGAGGAGACAGGAGCCCAAAGTCGGGCGAGAGACACCCAGCTGATGACGTCAGTACTACAAGCCCGCCCTCACGTTGTAGCCTACCACATTCACATTGTTTTACATTAACATTATGGTTGGGTTAACTGTCTGTAAGTTTTAGTTTTTGATCAGAAATAGGACCAGATAGAGAGACAGACAGATTTAGAATCGAATGTTTAACCATATTTAGTAAATATCTACATTATTTCCCTGTCCATATTTATTCAGCTCGTCCCTTTTATTTTATTTCGCATTTATTTATTTATATGTTTTATAAAATGTTTATTTTTTTACATTTATTATTTTCTATACACCGTATTTTTGTAATTTTTACGATTTGGATACTGAATACTGTAATTGTAGATAGATAGATTGTTGACAGATTATATTGAGAAAATTTCATAATACATTTTGTTGTGACAAAATGGCCTGCAAGAGGACCTTCAGATTTATGGATCTGGCATAGACTTTTATTGTTTCTAAGTTCTCCCACCAACAGTCAATCCAGTTTAGTCCACAATTAAGTCTATAATTATGCAGCTTACCTTATTGTAACTACTAAAGAAAACATTGGTAATGTTGTCACAACAAAATAGCCGGCCTCTGTTATGATCAGTTGTGGCCCATGCTTGTCCTGGGTGGATTTATGGCAGCTTTAGTGGTGGAAGTGATTGGCAACTACACTCTTCTAGCCAAAAATAGATCCTGAAAATGTATAATTTCTCTGTGGCATCAAAGTCATAGGCTACAGAACCGCCAACCTTAATCCATGTGTGACACATTTCTGAACACATTTCTGCAGTATGTCGCCCTGCAGATTGCAATTTCTGTTTAAAATGAATGCTCAGATGATGTCAGACACTTGCTGAAAGATAAATTAGCTTGTGCCATGCAAAAGGTGACAAAGAACGTCATCAGTCCTCAGAATAGAAACACTAATCCATGTGGACAGTGTTTTACAACAACACTAAAACAATAAATGCAGAAGTACACAGCCTACCCTGTGGCAAGTTATACTTAGCCCTAAAAAGGATTTTGTATCCTAGGGGATACAAACATTTGAGAGGATGTGGGGAGAGGCAGTGAAAGTGAAGGTGTCATTTCTTGGTTTCATGTTGAAGGGTGTTTGTTGTGAATATTTAGATCTGGTGTCTTCATTCATACATTCTTTGTTTAGCTTATGGGCAGCATTTAAAAACAACATGGTCACTTGTAGTGGGAAATCTACTCACCTTCAGATAAAAGTTGATATATTTCACACACACACACACACACACACACACACACACACACACACACACACACACACACACACACACACACACACACACACACACACACACACACACACACACACATATATATATATATATAAACAAATGCATATACAAGTTTGCATGTATTTTTTGGTTGAGTTTCATATGTCATGCACACACTTGTGTATGTGTGTGTGTGTGTGTGTGTGTGTGTGTGTGTGTGGTTGTGTGTGTGTCAGTCTGTGTGTCTGTGTGTATGAAATATGATACTCAACAAAAAACACATGCAAACTTGTATACATGCACATGTGTTTTTTTGTTGAGTATCATATTTCATACATTAGGCTTTCATGGTTCATATATACAATTAATTGCAAATCAATGATAACTAAGAGATGGACAAATAAATGTTCCCCAAAAGCCTATTGTGTCATATTTGACATTTACATTAACATGAAAAATTGTAAAAATATTTTTTAATGTTAAAAAATATATAATCAAGTAAACCCAGGTTGCATGTTCTTCTTACATTATAAAAAAGTTATAAATATTACATTAAAAAAAGTATGAACTATCAATCAGAGGACAGAATGCATGAAGTAGATTGTGTGAAAAAAGATAATAAAAAATATACAGTCGGCTAATATATTCCTAAATAGGCATTATACTTATTGTTTAACAATTTTTTTTTTTACAAATAATGTTTACTTTAAGTTATGAGAGAATACATGTTTTAAAAATTTGGCAAAAAAATTGTAGCACGCATTGCAAAACAAGCGTTCTTTTTTCAATTAATTTATACCACCAAATTGGCGACGTATCCTGGGGGATACAAACATTAAAATCAAAAATAAAATTCATGTTTTTAATTTTTTTTTTACAATAATAGAAAAAAAATCTATTATTTGTGTCCTATAGCATGGTAAATAGCAATGAATAAATTTTCTGATGTCTCTTTATGGTCTTGTAACTAAAGTTACACGATTTGGGCGATACTTGTCATATATATAGGTCAGAAAATAATTAATATATTAATTTTCATTTAATTGAACTTGAATCAGATTTTACCCAGTAGAATGCTATTGTATTTTCTGATGCCTCCTATCGCTGACATTTTGAATTCTTAGAAACAGGTGTTGTGAATGAGGCTATGAAATTAGTCTCACAATGTATTTGAGCAACAAAGAATGCAAATAGCGACCTATGATAGCGACCCCTGGTATCTCCTTCATGTTTCCAAGCTCTCAATGCCTATGTATGCAGTACAGTATGTCCAAATTATTTAATCTTAGGAATTCAATCAAGATTCAGTTGTGTGACAAATATGACATCCATCCATAATATAAAATATAACCTATCAAAAAAAGAACCTAACTATTATATAATATAGTTATATCATATGTGAAGATGTATTAATGTTAAAATGTGAGTAATGTGAGTTGCTTTGCTTAAGTTATTTAATTATTAAAAATAATTGCTTTATGGCCAAAAAGAAAAGTAAAATCTTGCTTCAGGACATTTTCCCATAATACACCACAAGGTGTCCCTGTGTGCTTGGTACATTTCCCATTGCATGTGGAATTCACTGAAAACTTCACTTGTTACTGTACATCTATTTTATGAAGTATGAAAACATATTAATACAGATTTCCTCTCTTATTCGCCTCATTTTGAACGCAGCCATTGGTTCTAAATACACATTCAGTTTATTGCCATGTCCGAATGACTGTTTCAATCATTTAAAAGAATGATATGAAGTGAAGTAGGCCTCTTGCTGGTTTCATTTGGGCAAGCGTGGTTATGATGTCAGTGTCCTTTCCCCCACACAGCAGCTGTGTTTAAATAAACAAGCAGAGACCGAAGAACCACTCCGCAAAACAACAGCACAGATTCTTATACCTAAAGCTGATGCTTTAAGCAAGAGAGAGTTCAATTAACAACAAGAAAAAATAAACTCTGTTTTATGATAAGAGCATTGTTTTATGCAATAGTCATATCTCTGTGTTGTTCTAACGGGAAGTTTTTGTGTGTTGGTTACAGCAGAAGAGGTGAATGATTCTTCCCTGCGTCATAAAACAAACATGACAATTTATAATCACTTGAAAAATTGGCCTACATGACTGTTCGCACCAGGAGCTAATTTGGTTGCATCATGGTTATCCAATACAATATTTTTCTTATATACATGGCCACCTAACAAAATAAAGCACTTTGGGCACACCAGCTGGTCATTTAAAACCTGTTCCGTGCCTCTCGAGGCAGTAGTTCATGGTGGTTCTCACAAAGGCTGGGCCCTCTGTATTTGTTTGGGGCCACTGCAGAGAGTTCAGGCCTCAAATGCGAGGGAAATGGAACAGCAAGCCAACAATAACACTTGCTAAGCACTTAGATGGAACAAAGACAAAACCAAGGCTGCCATTAGGTCCCAGAGTGCATTGCAAAGCCAGACTATTTCTATAGATAAAGCCATCAGTTCACTCTGTCTTTGTAGGCGCTTTGTTCCACAAAGTGCCTGCGCTCCTATGTGCCTAAAGAAATATTGCTGAAGATAACACATATAAAATATATTTAAATTCTACTGTGTGTTAAGAAGTATGAAAAAGTCTTATCATGACATACTAAGAGAATTTTGCATGCCATATTCCAGTGGACTTTCCACAGTAACCCCTCGTCAAAGATTGGGTCCTCAAATATCTCAGAAAAACAGTGAACAAGTGGTTTTCTTTCCCTGCTAAAACAATGTAATTGATACAGCACAGTTGGCTTAGACTATGCCATGTGTGAAAGTGAGATTTGTTGTATTCTGTGGACACACATTTACTGTATGAATATATACAGATACAATGGGGCACATAAAATACTTTATGTATGTAGTGGCATATTAAGACTCTTTGGTGCCCCTGCCTTATTATTACTATTAGTATTATTACAACTTTCATTTCCAATCAAAATCTGTCTGTATGACGTCGGATGTTGACGTCAAAATGGCGTTGGGTTCTGACGTCAGTCCGACGTTGGGTTCTGATGTCAACCCAACTTTAATTTCCAACCAAAATACAGCTCAACTTCCATTGGAATTAATTGAAAACACTCGCTCGCTCCGTGCCAGTGGACACGCTAGTGTAATATGGGCGTTGAAATGAAACGCGCGTGCTCATGCAGTAATGTGGATCTGGCGGTAGATCGTACGTCCAAAATAATGAAAATAATAAACTTTCAACAAAACATTCAGGGAATTAAGAACGTTCTGATGAAAGGGTCCATAGGCCTAGGCTAGAGATACGTTTGTTTGAGAATGAATCGCTTGTTTTAAAAGAGAAAAAAATATTTGCGTGGTGCCCCTGGGCACGTAGCTACTTCCCCAAATGGCCCATATGGTTAATCTGCTTATGTGTCTTTGGTCTTTATCTCTCCGAGCTGTTTTTCTATACAGTTAAGTCAAGTTTTACACTTATTCATCATGTGGAGAAAAATTATAACAGAACTGCACAATGTTGCCATAATTATACACAACACAAAGATAAAACAAAATCTGTCTGTGAAGTGTTGTCATAAATTGCTGTTGTGCTGATGGATTGCATCATTCAGGTGGAGGGGGACATTTGATATGCTATTCCTTATCGGACCTCTTGTATCAGCTTGAAAAACATGGTTCCATGACATCATCTCCTTTTTAATGATTTCAACCAGTAACATACTCTTGCCATTATGTCAGCTGTTATTGTTAAAACATACCATTTTTAACAGTAAGGGTTGACTGTTACCGTTCTTTTCATTGATGACGCATAAGAATGAAATGTATTGCTCATTTATAATATACATTTTAGTCATAGTTTAATTTTATAGGTTTTGCATGTCATCATATTGTGTCATTCCTATAAAAAGTTGTAATGGTGGATGATGATATCGCCATGCAATAATCTTCTGCATTAATAGTTCGAATGTTTTTAAATGCCGCCTGTTAGTTCTATTTTTGTAGTGTAATTCTATATATGGTACTGAGAGCCCTTTTCTTTTCTGGCATACATGTGAATTGAGGAAGAAAAAAGATGTTGGAATGCAGAAAGAATTGTTACACAAGCACACTCATAGACACATACAGTTACCATGATCTCATTGAAATTCATACCTACAGTGCAACTCATTTGTTATGATGTTTCCAAAGGCTCTGGAGATAGAATCAGACATTTGCATTTATATTAATGCATTTGGCATTAATCCAAAGCAATTTACAATGCATTTAAGTTTTCTTTTGGAGCAACACTAAAGATATGGAAACAATTCTACACTATAATTTTGGTTCAAATATGGTGTTAATGAATGCAAGATTTAAAACAAGTGTCCACATGTTCCTCCCCACTGAAAATGTGGGCCATTGCCACGTCCTGTCTAAACCAGACAACTGACCAGCCCAGTGCACCATCACTTTAATCACTGTAAAAAAAAATACAACTCCTGTTCCATTTGGTCTAGACCACATTAAAATTCCCTTTGATGCAACATGACATTTTACAACATTCAACATTAGTTTGTGCATTAGTCCACGCTGCACACTATAATTCACTTTTATTTAAAGTGCTTGCTGCTATGGTTTCCACTGTTTAATGTTCTGGCCAGAGCACCACAAAATACAGTTTGTTATTCAATCTCACTTTGCTTTTAACAATAGGTTTAGGACGGGATCGTCCCAAAGGTCATTCAAAGACATTCAGTGCTAGACCGAGGCAGCTGGTCCTGCATGTCTTTTTCATGTACATGTCATTAACCTAATTTCATTTCAAGACTTTTAGTTTACAGGGTTTTTGGTGATCTTGCCTTTCTTGTTCTCTTTGATATGCTGGTTGTAGTCCTTCAGTATTTTCCTTAAAGAAATCAAGTGGTCCTCGCTGCAGAGTCAAATGACGTCCAGCTCCTCCTCTCTGGACGTCTAATGGGCTGGAGGGACAGAGTTAGGATAGGATTAGGGCAGGGGTGCCCAATCCTGCTCCTGCCGATCGACTGTCCTGCACAGTTAATCTCCAACCCTAATCAAACAGACCTGCCTTTAATTTTCAAGTGATCCTAAAGACCTAATTGGTTGCTTCAGGTGTGTTTGATTAGGGTTGGAGATGAACTGTGCAGGACAGTCGATCGGCAGAAGCAGGATTGGGCACACCTGGGTTAGGGTGTATTCTAGCTCCACCCATTAGGCCCAAATTACATTGGCTCCTCCTCGCTGGATGTCTAGCCCCACCCATTTGTTCTGCAGCGAGCAGCCTCTCGAAAAGATTGGCGTTTTACACACACACTGTGATTCAATTATTTAACTTCTGACATAGTAAAGCAACAGGCCTATCACAAGAATGTAACTATGTCATTCAGTCACAACAAATGACCCAATGACTTACTTATAAAGCCACTTGTTTATTTCTGAATTAATCTGTTTTGAAAGAATTGGTTGAGTAGTAAATGACTCAATTGCTCATTCATAAAGACAGCGGCTGTGTCCGAAATTGCACATTCTCTGAGTAGGTATTCGCCTACTTCTTTTGAATGAGTGTTCTGCCTTGAATGAACCAGTGTTTTATAATAAATTGGTTGATAATTGAATAACTTACTCACTCATTGCTCATTCCTAAATTAATCTGTATTTTGAGGGAATCGTTTGAATGAATGATTCAATGACTGTCACTTGTCGCTACTAACCTGCAGTATCACTGAAAAATCCCCCATCATAATGCAGACCATAGGGCTCAGACTGACTCAAGTGAGTGAGTGACAGGCTACAAACAGCGAGTCACTTGACCATTTAGATTTGAAGACTGGAATTAACTGTTAGGCCTAGGCTATAAACGATATAATAAAAAGTTAGGAGCACATACCGTTCATCATCATTGTTGGTGAATTTTCGCTGGCAAAATCCCGGGATTTCTAGCTCCTCTTCGCTAGATGTCTAGCGAGGAGGAGCGAATGGAATTTGGGCCTAATGGGTGGAGCTAGAATATATCCTAACCCTGTCCTAACCCTACCCACAACTCCACCCCATTAGACATCCAGAGAGGTGGAGCTGGACCAGGAGTTTCGCGTGAGGACAAAAGTCTTTCCATAGCAGATTTCGGTTCAAGTCGGTCAAGGGGATTTGCAGCTTTGCTCGTTTGTACAGAAATATAATGTGCAGCAATTTTCCATGGCATCAGTTTTACAAACGTAAATATTCCATAAGTAAGTAGAACAGATGCTGTTTGTTCATTTGACCAATATCTGCGTTTTAGCCTAAAAATTGATTACACTTGGGGCCACTGGGTTTACAGAGAATTTCCTGTAATAAATCTAATGTGTGAAATCCTTCTCCACATGGTTAGACGTCCATTATCTTGGTCTTGCCAAAGACACAAGATTGCCAAGCCTCAAAATAACCATTTATTGCTTAAAAACCACATCATGTTTAGTTTTCTTCATTTAATTATAGATTCCCACATGTGGATGATTTTTGGAGGTTGTGTGGTTCATCTCTGGTGGGAGGTTTGGCCATCTTATAAATAATTTGCCATTAAAATCCTGATGAGAAAAACATTGCACTGCATCATGGGGGTCACAAACTGACAACCAATACAGGGGTCCATTATTGATATCAGCATGTAAGAAATTAAGTCAAGGATTACATATGGACTAGAGAAACAAACAGATAGTTAATCACAGCATTAGTTTGAGACAACGTCACTGAACCATATGACTCTTTTAAAGAAAAATATAATAGTGTTAATGAATTTCGGCACAGAGACTCTAGAGGCTGTTTGGTGATCTTCCATTATGCTTTATGAGACTCCAGTTATAGATATTAATGTGCTTCATTTGAAATTGTTTTCATTACAGTGCTCATAAACCTCACATGTTAATAAATTGCCCCCCAAAAAGTGTATCTAGATGATGATGTGATCATCTTCCTATAAACAGCACTGCAGTTTAACCCTTTGATGCGCAAGCTATGGATACCCCCTCTAATGCACAACATGGGTCTAAAAAGACCCGTATTCATTTCCTATGTTATTTCATGCATGGCTCGGCATTTTTTTGTTTCACCTTTTGAAATCACTTTATTTGAGCATTTTCTATTTCATGATCTATAAATTTCATGATTTATGAATATTCAAAATATCTTGTTTTCAATTATCACAAATTCATATTTTAATATTTCCTAGGTTTTGTGTAAATACATCAAGTTTACACACATGGGTCTAAAATGACCCATCTATGCAAACGTGATAAAACAAAAGAATAAAGAAAACTTTTTGTTAAAATAACCATTGTCACAGTTGTTTAGATCAACACATTTACTGTAACACTTAAAATATGTTTATTGGCCACTTTGTCACGCATAACACACATATAACCGATAACACTGAAATTGAACTGTAGTGTAGTGCAACTGTAGGGGGGATCTCCCCGCCACCAATGTGCAGCATCCACCCGGATGATGCAACATCAGCCATAGTGCACCAGAACGCCACCACATGACAGCTTATGTGACCGATAGCATTGATTTATGACCACAAATAAAAATTAATATGGAGGTACTGCCCAGGTAAGGTTTCTGCCCAACAGCACCAATATAATACTTGTATATATAACTTTCTATCGCAACTTTTATTTTGTTGACCTAGCTAACATTAGATAAAATAAAATATGTCGACCGCAAGCTAGCTAATAGTATTGGACATGTTTCTCTTTTGCACTAGTAATGGATTTCAAGGTCAAGGTAACCTTAGCCTAAACGTTCAAATTTTAGGCTATATCTAGATGTCTTTCACAAAATATCAAATATTTTCTGTGACAAAAAATGTATTAAATAAAACTTACATGCATGAAATATACAAAAGCAGCCGTGTTGAATTTTGAAATGTGTGGCAGGTGAATAGTTTTCTGCAGTAAATATATTTATACTATTTATAAATATCAAAGGTTCCTATATGGGTCATTTTTGACCCATGTGTGTAAAATTGATGTAGAAATACAAAAACCGTGTTTGTTTATAAAGTAAGAAAGGGAAAATAAAAATAATGATTTGTGGAAATCAAAAACAAGATATTTAATGAATACCTGGATTAATAAATGATAAAATATATTTATTTCAAATATTCAGCAAAGAAACATGAATACGGGTCTTTTTAGACCCATGTTGCGCATTAGAAGGGTAGTGAAACAAAAACGATTTTTATTCGAAAAGTAAGAAAGGAAAAATTTAAATAAGGATTTGTAATGATCTAAAACAAGTTAATTGAGGAATACCTGGAATACTGAATGATGAAATTAATTTCTTGCAAAGATATAGAAAATGAAAACTCAGTCGGGTCTATTTAGACCCATGTTGTGCATCAAAGGGTTAATTGAGTGCATTAGAAGTTTGTTCTCCTTGTGTTCCAGGGAATTCTATTAAGTGACTCACGATAGAAAGGGCTCGAGTGGAATCCTCCACTGTGTCCCGCTCAGTCTCGATTGGAGGATTGGTGTCTCGGGGCGGGCCGCGCTGGTTCTTAGCTCGCTGCCCCAGTGCCTTTCTTTCCTGAAGTGCATGGAGAGCTACCAGGTTGTGGACGGCACCTTTCTCTGCCAGAAACTGCCTGAATAGCTTTTTCCCCCTCACTACCCTTGATGGAGGAGCAGTGAAGGTTTGCGAGGCTATCCCTCCAGTGGAGCAGTCTGTCGCAACACAGGTGCACCTGTGTCCGGCGGCCGCTGCCCTTTGGGGGGATCCTCGTCTCCCCCCTAAGGCCTGTGAGTTCTTGTCCATTCCGACGGGCAGAGCTCTATCAGGCCAGGGCACTCATGGACACGCACGAGGGTAGCCCAGGCCGTGCGCTCATAGGTGTGCACCACACTGCATCCGACCTCGCCCTCCGTGGCACGAGTGTCGTGGCGTGCGTGATCGGTCTGGTGATGTCCACCTTAGTGGTTCAGGAGTGCCATCGTTGGCTCAGCCTGGTTGATATGGAGGATGCGGACAAGGTTCGGTTCCTGGTCTCCCCAGTTTCCCAGGTTGGGCTGGTCGGCGAAATGGCGGAGAACTGCGCCCAACAGTTCTCTGCCGCCCAAGTGCAGACGGAGGCCATCTGGCACATCCTGCCCCGGCGGCCCGCTGCTGCCTCCACCCCGCCGCCGGTGGCAGTTCCTCCGCCTGCTCGTCACCGAGGGCGTTCCCCTGTCGCCGCTCCCCCTGGGCCTCCGCATCAGCCTCTAGCCAGGCCTCAGCATGGAGCCGGCCGCAGTAGGGACGCCCAGCCCGCTCCAGGCGCTGCCTAGCCAGGTGGCAAGAGACAGCGAAAGCATTCCTGAGTGGGCCGCTCAGGGATGGAGGAGGATGCTCTTGGAGTTGGTCACCGATCCACTCCCTCCTGGGTGAGGGCCGGGTGGAGTCTTCGTTGGTGTGTGTGTCTGTTCCACCGCTGGCTCAGCCCCCTCTTGTTCGCCAGCACGGCAGCTGGGTGCGGTTCGAGGACCCGGTCATCCGCCTTCTCACGCATCCCTGGCCGTCTCGTGGAGACAGGTAAGTGTTGTGCACCACTCTCAGACCCTGCTTCGTGCCGCCTTTGGGCTGCCTTCGGGCCTTCCTAGGCCTTCGTCTGACGTTCTCGACTGAAAGGGAACGTCCTGGTTGCATATGCAACCCACCGTTTGCCACCATTCCCCTTTGCCACTACTGCTGGACCACCGCTGACTCCGAGTTACGACATAATTTGTACGACATATTATTCTAAACACAATTGTTAGCAAGTAAACAATGAAGAACAAAAAATGATGTCAGAGATGTTTTGACATTCTGCAACAGAAGATTTTTCAGAGAATAGATGTATTTGATTAATCAGACACACAAGAATGTTTGCCATGGCTGACACACTCTTTGAGTGCATGTGAGAAAGTTTTTTTTTTCCCCAAAGCATTTTACATTTTACTTACAATGATAGCTCTCCTGGACAGACAGTCGTCAACCCTTTTTATCTCCTGGACAGACAGTCTTCAACCCTTTTTAGTCGAAGAACCCTTTTACATATTGCATAAAATAGAGTTGCATTTTAGGCCTGCCCTATAGCATGCGTATAGTACTGTATTTAGTCAAAAACTGGATTTAATTTAAATTTTACTTAATACGTTTTAATGTGAGAGGGAATGTTTAGCTGAACTTTAGCATGTTAAAGATGACCTAATGTAGTATTTTTGTGGTAACAACAAAAATTGGTTTAGAATCAAACAACAATTGGTGGACTCCTGAATTAGACAATGTTTTGGCACATCATCTACAGAAATGTTGCACAACTCCATTATGTCACAAATCATTGTAACATTATAAACACCCACCCTAACTGTATACTCGCTTAAGATATAGATGTATTTTGGATGATCTCTTTATTTTGTCAAGGAACATATCGCCCTGTTGCAGTGAGACATATTTCTTCATAACAAATGAAGTTGTAAATTTGTCTCTGAGAACCATTCAAATTACCTGTTGCTGAGTTATACCACATGCCTCTGTCTAACAAATGCCTCTCAGATGTGTGTGAGGGCGCCAAATTTCTGTTCAAATTTTCAGTTCGTTAAAGAATCCTGAAAATGTTTTATCTTGGTTTCCACAAAAATATTCGTAAGAAATGTTTAATAATAAGAAATGTTTCTTGAGCAGCAACTCAGCATATTACATTAGAATGATTTCTGAAGGATCATGTGACACTGGAGTAATGATGCTGAAAATTCAGCTTTGCCATGACAGAAATATATTACATTTTAATATATATTCAAATAGAAAACAGTTATTTTTAAATTGTAATAATATTTCACAAAATTACTGTTTTTACTATATCATATTTTTGCTCAAATAAATGCAGCCTTGGTGAACAGGAGATTTTCTTACCGACCATTACAGATCACACATATACCATCCCCAAACGTTTTAATGATAGTGCATGTTTGCAAATGCAATTGTTTGCATACATTCACAATAGATGTTCTTTACTGAAATATTGTTGAGGACAACTTGTTACAACAAAAAAGTGACCAAACAATAAACTGTCAGTAAATGAGCTGTTCAGTGATGGAAATGAGCAGATACCAGCGATTCAGCATGGTGAATAGGTGAATGAACACAATGTTCCTGTTTGAGATTTTCATAGGTCCCTTATGAATAATTCAATAGTATGTCTCTTTTTATCATTATAAGTTGTTGCTACAAATGTGTTTCTACTTTCAGTTCTAGATTTAAAGACTGAATGAATCGTGATGAACCATTCAACCTAATGACCTAAGATTTCCTCATGCTCACACCTTCATATTGAACTTGATCATTTGTTTCTTTAAATGTATTTATTGTGTTTTGACCAGCATGGATTTTTTAATTAAATAGGGTAGATTTAAGTGTGTGAATGAGTTTTGACTATAAAATAATGGTAAGCAGTGGGAATGAAATAGACAATGGCTCCATGTAATGAAGATGCATGTGCACAAAGCAGTCTTTCAAGCATGGCTATATGTAGCTTTTCTGGGACTTTTTTTTATTACTGCAGAATTCACAGAATACAACAAGGCATATAAGTAGGTTGCTCGAATAATCTTTTTAGAAAAAATAAACAATAGTTATATATAGAAGCCATTGGCTTTAGTGAACCTCTGATTACAGGTTTGTCATTTGGAAGTTTCACTGGGACAGTTTTTACCTCCAAAGCGGAGCAGAGGGAAATTAAGTCGTTATGCTGTAACTATGAGCTGCCAGTTAGTAAGAACATCATTGGGTGGTGCACACAAATGCTAAGCAAGGATACTGATGGCTTGGCAGTAGTCCTTCTCTTTCCAGCTCCCACTCTTCAGCTAAACACCACCACTCCACGAAGTGAATATGCACTGTGAAATTATCACATATTAATTCATTATTATGAATGAGGGGGACATTTGGGTTTAATTAGCATACGACTGGGTTACGGCCAACATATAGAAGAACTTATGGTTAATCCATTAAAATCCAATACTATGCACAGGTGAAAAGAAATCCATAGGATTAGATATTCATCTTATTCATCTGGTTTCTTGCATGCTGTTTTATATTTTACCCCAGATAAGATCCCATCTCAAATTATGCAGTTTACAATTATTTCTCTATTCTTTAAATATGTTTTGCCCCTCATACAGTATGACATACTTTGGTTATTCTGTTATTCTGGTTGTTGTAGAGTCTTTCTGCAAAGCTGAGAAAGAATGAGTCAAGCTATGAGTGTCACTCTAGTATCTCTGCACTTGCTTCTGTTTTGCTGATTTATAGCAAATTACTATTTTGTGATACAGAAGGCAAAATAATGTTCATTTTATAAAGGATATCACTGAGAGTTTTAAATAGGAAAATTGACCAGGGTCCTGTGAAAAGGGGGACCCAATAAGGTCCTCTATCTATGGTATAATCCACTCATTTGGCCTGGTAAGAGGAAGAAGCTGAAAAAGTTGCAATGAGCTGAGATAATGTAATGCATTGCCTTCATTTAACCCAATTACCCAATTTCAAATTAAACCCAAAAACTTAACTTCTAACTAGGGCTAATTACTTCTTGGACATAGTAAACATCTCACTTCTGGACCAAATAATGCATAAGCAGTAACACTCAATTCCAAGAAAACCTGCAAATTCACAGTTCAGTGGAAAAGGGGAGGAGAGTTGACGGGGGAGTGGGGTCATATGTGCGTCACGTTGCTCTTACTCAGCTTCCACCTGCCAAAGAAAACGATATGCTTCTAAAGGGCTCTTAACTTGGCTCAGCACAAATGCTGGCAAATGGGCTCTTTGGACTCAAACACTCAAACACTGAACAAGTGTATCTGTATAATGAATAAAGAAAATCATATACAATATAGGCTAGTATAATACAAAAACCATATCTCATTGACTATCTTCTGAGCTGTTAGCCATACTGAGAAAGGTTAATTGTGTCTATTAACAAGATTTTAGTCTCTGCAAAGGTTATGCTATACATTGATTTTGTGACATTTGTCTTTTTTAAGGAGACAAAAAATGCATCCAGTAACATGCATATTTTCAGTGCAACAAACTATGATTAATTAGTGTTATTACAAGCGCGTCTGGAATAGCCTAGTTATATTTCTGGAATTAGTCTTGTTTCTGAATGATTGTCGTTGTAGAACACTGTAGAACCGCCTATGAATCCCGCCTCTCCCCGGTCTATAATAAAAGTATTTCTATTAGAAAAATATTAATAATTTCTATGTATGTATTTATTAAAGTAGCAGTGTAATAATGTAGCTACAACCAGCACATAATTGTTGTAGCCTATATATAAATAATAATAAAAAGATCACTATACCATACCTGTCAAGTATCCCGTTTTGGCCGGGAAAGTCCCGTATTTTACCCTTCTTTCCCGCCGTCCTCCCGTATTAGGAATTTCCCGTAAATCTCCCGTATTTTAACCTGCGTTATTGAAAAATAATAATACCCCGGGCGGAGTAAAAAAAACCAAAACATTCCCAATCTGAGCTCTGTCACTTGCCTCGCGATAACTAGGTATAGGTGGCAGTTGTCGCGAGGTTAGTGTGTGAGGTCAGATGAGTGACAACGCGGGGGAAACAAAAAAACAAACAAAAACAGAGTCGGATGATGGACGCTATGACAGAGCAAGGCACTCCTGCCAAAAAACCAAAACCCTCATGTACTAAATACCGCGATCAATGGGATAGCAAATTTACTTTTCTGAAGAGGAGCAGGGTGGGGGACAGTCACGCGTTTTATAAGTTTTGTAAGTGCGACTTTAGCATCTCACACGGGGAAGGAATGATGTATGTCGATCAGCACGAGAAAGGGTGTTTAGCATGGTCCGAAAGAACATTAGACAACAGAACTGTTTGCTCTACTCTCATGTAAAATTAACCACTCTGGCCCAGCCCACAAATACACTCCTTCCAAAACAGTTATACAAAGTAAAAAATGCAACAAATTTGTTCAATAACTCACTAAAAGAGTAATGAAAAGTTATGTGAAATGAAAAAAAAAAAATGAAAAGAAAAACTGTAAAAGAAAAACAATATGAAATGAAAATAATGTGTGGAATGAAAATAAAATGTAAAGACAAGCAATGTTAAATGAACAGAAAATATGCAAATAAGCCTTTAAATTAATGCTCTTAATATATACCCTATATATACCATACATATGGGCGCCGGAAAATTTCCCTTATTTTCAAATCCAAAACTTGACAGGTATGCACTATACTGCAATTAAAACAGTAAATGAGTGATAAGAGCTGGCCTCATATGGTGTTTAGGTGACCGGTCGCAGTCAGAGCACCTTGCGCTTGCCTCCTGAATCCCAGCAGCACAGTATAAAAGCCAGAGGCAGCAGTGGACGGGATGAGAGATCTCCATCAGGATATGAGACTCGCAGATCTACTCCGCACACTCATTCAGATACGAACGATTCCACGGTACGATGTTGATGCAGGAATCTTACACACACTTTTTATATAGCCTAGCCTACCATGTAGGCTATGATATTTTTATATAATTAAAATATCTTTTTTTTTTTTTTTGTCTCTCTTTGTATCAGTTATATTTCATGTAAATGTTCATGAGTATTATTTTACTTGCAGATAATCACTGATTAGTCACCAAAAGAGGGATGAAGACCATCAACTTTTTTACCGATTTGTTTCTTGTATTCGTAGCCAGTGATGCGAGCGCTTGGATTATCAGAAATGCGACTGAAACGCTCACCGGAACCAATCTCACTATCAATAAATCGGAAATGGGTGATGACGGATTGGCATCCATACCCAAATCAAGGCGAAAACGGTACATTTCTCAAGATGACATGATAGCAATTCTGGACTATCACAACAAGGTGCGCGCGAATGTTTTCCCACCTGCAGCAAACATGGAGTACATGGTAAGCATCCCACTCATTTCCAAAGAAAGAATATGAAGCATTTTATCCCTCATTATCAACATTAAAATGAAGCTGATTAGATTGAAATGCGGTGCTGCATTTACAGTAATTCATTCGACAGCTCCTCCTGCTGGATACAATACAATATAATAATAGTTTGTTATAATAGTCTCAAATAATTTAATCCCACCGGTAAAGTTTAAAATGTATTAAATACTCGTTGATTTATTTTACACAGAATTTGCGAGTATAACATAGTGCACACTGTCTTGATTTAATGTAAACATGTTTACGTGGGTGGTGTAGTCTCAAGACCAGAACAGTTTAATCCCAGTTTGTTTGCAATTATTACAAGTAGCCTATTATAAAGTAAAACAAGTATGCCATTTACACACACACACACACACACACACACACACACACACACACACACACACACACACACACAGGATTAAACATCTTTGGTCATGTGACTATGTTCACATGAAATCACACTAGGCTTGTTCGACTTCATGCAGCTCTGCGCAGACCGATCGGCGGCAGACTTGAAGCAGTGCATGCCGGTTAGAAATGTTGTCCGACTTGATACAGCGCCGACGCCACGTGACTGTGACGTATGCCATCAAAGTACCGCGAGAGCGATTCGAGAGTAGCCGGAGAACTCAGCCAGCGCAGCTTCTGAAGAGCGGCTGCTCTGGGCTGCACGAGCTGTGATGACGACACAGCTGTTCCACGATTGGCCGGATTCACCGCATGACAACGATCACGTGCGTTTCGTGTTTATTCTCACACCTTTAGTTCCACTAAAGCTCACAAATCAGTTTTTTAATAACAGTAAACACTCTTTTCATGTAGTCGCGATTTATTGTGTTATGTTTATCAAAATAAAACTGATTAAAAAACGTTGATTCCACTTCATTGATAGTAGGCCTAGCTGTAGGCTTATGTTGAACTTTATTCTTGTTCAAACAAACGCTGTATGAAGCAGTAGGCTACATAAAGTATTGAATGAAAATGTCTCTGAAACATCTGTGTATTTGGCAAATATTGCATTTATTTCACTTCAGCTGTGCTAAAGTAGGCTATACAAACACCACGTGAGCGGTCACTACGGGAACCAGAAAGTGTCCGACTTCACGTCTCCGTTTGCAGCTCCTCCCCGCCTGCACGCGGCTACTCTCGCCGATCGCTTACATCCAGCCGCAGCCGATGTCGAACACACCTACTAGCTGCATCCAAAATATCATACGCTATAGGTCACGTGATAATGACAACATGTCGAATGTTACGTCCAGATTACATTTATAGTACACACTATAGAACATACTTTTAGTAATCGCGAAATAATTACTTATTCAAAATAAATAGGCCTACTCAAGAGAATATGTGATTTCGGACGCGTAGTGTTTGACTTGAAATGGTATGACCATTCAGACCGATCAGTGTATGACATCAAAGTACCACAAGAGCAATTAGAGAGCAGACAGTAGCAGAAAGTAGGGCAATTTCATCTTAGGTATATTTGACATGGATTTTATATGCTTTCCTCCATGGGTTCAAATGTAAAAGATGTAAAATAAAAGTTTTTTTTTTTGTTTTTTTTTATTGCACACATTTACCTCTATATTTTATGTATTTTTTAGCTTTGGGATGAAGGCCTGGCCAGGTCAGCAGAAGCTTGGGCAGCCACCTGTATTTGGGAACATGGACCTCCTTACCTTCTCAGATATCTGGGTCAAAACCTCTCAGTCCGAACTGGCTAGTAAGTCGTGCAGGTGAACAGTTGTTTGCCATTGACAGAAAAACCTCTCATATCTTTAGTGTTCCTTGAATAAAGAAGAATGGTGCTCATTTAAGACTTAAAAATGTCACTTTGGCAGCATTATCAAATTACAAATGATGAACAAGACCCAAGGCATCAGGCCAGTCCAGAATTGTGTTTTGGATACAGTCCAGTGTAAAATACTGTCCCCTCACCCGCCCAAATTGTGCTCCTGCCAGTTACCGCTCCATTCTTCAGCTGGTTAAACCTTGGTATGATGAGGTCAGAGATTATGCATTTCCATACCCGCATGACTGCAATCCCCGCTGCCCGATGCGCTGTTATGGACCCATGTGCACACATTACACACAAGTGAGTTTGGTTGCAAGTCATAATTCAGATTAAGCAAACAGCAAAAACGTGCATGTCTGACGCTCTCTGAATGTTACAGATGGTGTGGGCGTCATCAAACAGAGTCGGATGTGCCATCCAAGCCTGTTACAATATGGTTGTGTGGGGCGCTGTGTGGAGGGAGGCAACGTACTTGGTCTGCAATTATTCCCCTAAGTTAGTCATGTTTTTATCCTTTAATGTGACTCTAGCCAGACCGTATACACTCTACAAGAGCACAGAGTGTGCCATTCTTAGTCTGATAATGCCAGCGCATGACTAATGTGTTACGCATGATTGTCTTTGTGGCATATTTTTTAAAAGAATCCTATTTTTTTTCAGGGGCAACTGGATTGGCGAAGCACCTTACAGAGTCGGTGTGCCATGCTCATCCTGTCCTCCAAGCTATGGAGGTTCATGCAGCAACAACATGTGCTTTCCTGCCATCAACTCAAACTTCATGTACTGGTTTAAATAAGCTCTCTGTCATATGTTTAATGCAATTTTACAGTAATGTACTGTGTAATATATCTTTTAAATATATATGCATTTTGTACAGCAGATTTAGCTGCTTTTTTGTATGTGATACTATCGATTCCAGAAATGGTGCTAATGTTAATACAATCTTAACATGACTGTTTTAGGATCAGCCATCATATTGATGCGCATGAATAGTAGTTATAGTTTCTTCTGGTTCACAGATCAAGTCTGTACTGATCACTCAATGTTTATATTCCACTTTTCTTTTTTTACATCCGTTACGTCAGGGTTTTTCCAAGGTGCTTAGACATAAAACATTCAAGCTATTTTTTGTTTTCATAGCTGTACATGTATTTTCAGTAGCAAAAACCGCTCTGAGGTTTTTGTAATGATAACGTTGAATGTATTTTCAACATTTTTATTTGGTTGTGTAAAGTTCTCATGTTTAGTTATATTATATGTTGTTATGTGAGTGTTACATTTAACTATCAATTGGCAATTCATGATAAATGATCATGGAATGGTGCTATTCTGTGTCAAGGATTGCTGCTCTGAATTTGATTTGCTTTTCTCTTTACGTAATGTTTGCTGAACAGTGATGTTGCCATGGTTACACTAGGATGACCTCAGATTGTGACCTCTACCAAACTCCACATCCTAGTTTTTTAGTTCTCTGGGAGAGAGGAGGTGCATCTAAGCTATTAAATTTCGAATTGTGTAATTTCATATACAATGATATATAGTGCATTATTTTAATAGTGAAAGAACAGCATAACAGTTCTTTCAATTGGTGGCTCACTGAGATTTGTTATACATTTCCAGCACATAGTAGCGGTATTGTTTTCTTCATGTTCTTCTTCTTTTTAAATGAGAGATATAGATTGAATGCTCTTATGTTAATTTATCTCCCTAAACACAAGATACAGTAGCACTATTGCACTGAGATTGTTTATATTTACCCCAATATACAGTTGGTGTAGTTTAAGTGTTTCTACAGGTTTGTGCTGAAAATATATACTAATAAAGAATTCTTTACTACCTGTGAGTGTCTGTTTAAGGTGCATTGTATGTGTGAAAAGTGTCATTCAAAGGTATTTTTAAGTTTACTGACATTGCATGTAAAAAATTGTATTTGCAAATGCACACTGACATTCAAGAGATGTATTGGGTTCATTTGTAAACACATTTCTAAGATTTTCCTGGCACGTTACTTCACATTGTTTCAGTGTCTTTCAGAGACTGCTGCACTATTGATTGTGTAAACATGTGTCTATGAAGCTAAATGGTTCCAGTTTTCCTGGACAGTTCTTCAGCGATTCTCCTCATCCACTTTTCAGATTTAGTTTTTCATTATTTCTTCTTTTGTTAACCTCTTGTGTAACTGAATATATACCTTTCTGTTCTGTTTCTGTTGAAAAATTCAGAGCTGTCTCCAAATCTGCAGGACTCGATTATAATAGTTTTGAGACACCTGAAAATATTCCTGATCACTGTGCAAGACTGATCTGGTGAAAACATTCTCAGCATTTCTGTATGTTGATAAAGCTGAAATACGAGAAATGGTGAACCAATAGTATGTTTGCTTAGGAAAAAAACAATATACCCCTGTTTTTGTAATTTTGCAGACCATCGATATTGGCTGTGGATGTGAGCACACAAAAAAAAAAAAAAAAAAAAAAAAAGAAAGACTTCCCCCTTTCTACCACCAAATAACATAACAATCCAGCTCTCTCAGCAAAATTTAGGTCAAAATCACTGCATACATTGCCTGCTAAAGACCCTCTCACCCAACATATAAATTGAAATAATCATTATTTTATTTATTTTCACACTAAAGAAAAATAATCATTTACCAATTGCATGACCTCTTAGATGTGCACAAATTTAAAGAATACCCTTTAAAGTACTAAGATTACAGGGAAATAGATTATCATGAGACAATTTAGAAAGCTTCTCAAATTAAAATTCAAGTTGTGGAAATCAGTTTTGTATAGGCTAAATGTAATCAATATAATCATCCAGCCCAAATGTCATGTTCATGGAGAATATTCACACACAGTTAATTTTATCCATATAGCGAAGGCTTTAAAAATCACTCAATGCTGCCATCTAGTGTTTGTTTGGCCTATTACACAACACTGTACAGCAAAAAGATAGATAGATAGATAGATAGATAGATAGATAGATAGATAGATAGATAGATAGATAGATAGATAGATAGATAGATAGATAGATAGATAGATAGATAGATAGATAGATAGATAGATAGATAGATAGATAGATAGATAGATAGATAGATAGATAGATAGATAGATAGATAGATAAAGGGAAGTGTTGAATTTTTTTGAAAGCATTTATGGTAATAAAAAAAACACACACTAAAAGACACATAAAAACACAAATAAAAATAATGATTTGTTCACTCTGACTAAATTACTAGAAATACAGGCAAATGCACCGGTATATATACCTAAACGCTTCTGTGCTGTGGGTGTGGCGGTGTGGTTGTGGGCGTGGCTTAAATGTACCTACACTATAAATGAAAAACGCAGCATCACAAATTTAAACATTTGAACGTTCATTATTTATCCGCACAATGACCCATGATGACTCATTCATAAAGAAACTTGCAAGCAGATCAAAACAGATGGGCTCGTGTATTTGAAATGCAAAAACTGCAGAGAAACATTATTTCAGTAGGTCAACACCGGATCTAAACGTCCACGCGCGGAACCGCATAAGGTAAAATGCTGCTTACTTTCAGTATAAAGAACACTTAACATTTCTTCTGCAATATGTCAAAGGAATTGATGCTACTACAAACTTTGTAAGGGTAACTCTAGTAAAGATAATAATATTACTATTTTAAGAGATGGCATTAGAGTTACTCATAATAGCTGAAGATGCAATAGGCCTACAGACTTCAAAGACTTGTGTGGTTGGTTTTAATACAGGACACGACTGTATGAAATATTGCATGTGTGTGGCAAAAGGCGTACACAAGTCTTTGACAAGTTAGAAACAATCACCTCAGTTGTGAAAATGCTGAAACTGCACTTTTCAGTCGGGCTTGTATGAACTGATCTATTGCTGAGCATCCATGCGAACCAATGCACATAATCAAATCTAATTATTATGTCATTCTGTTATACCACATTATGTATAAATTTAATACAAAAATGTATACAAAAATATACATTTATCTGCGTTAAAATGTAGATCTGATTACAATCATTTTGATTTCACAGGCAGAGGACAGATACCACTTTGGATTTTGTAGCTGACAGATGTGAAGGAAACATGAAGTGTGGACATGAAGATTTATTTAGTGGGTTTGTGCTGCTTGTGATTGTCCAAACAGTGGTTTCCATGGTCATTCCCAATGCCACCCACTTAGAAGCCATCCTGGAAAAATACATGGATAAGGATGAGACGTGGTGGCAATCTAAGCCAAGGGGCAGGAGAGCAATTTCACAAAGTGATATGCAACTCATTCTTGACCTACATAATAAGCTTAGGGGTCAAGTGTACCCCCCTGCCTCAAACATGGAGTACATGGTAAGATCGCATGAGTCTCCCTCAGTCACAATCCTGCTGAATCATGTTCCTAACCTACACAGATATATCATGATCCAATATATATTTACTGCAGAAGGACATCCAGAAATTTAGGGTCAGACTTTGTACCTGCCAAATAGTCAATAAAAATAAATTGTCTACTACCATTATCATTTTGTCTAAATAAACGAAAAACAAAACACTAAAAACTTGTTTAAATAAATTATTTTCAATGGTACAAGTGAATTTAGACATACCATTATAGTGTTGAAAATTTATATTTTAAGATTGTAGTGTTATTAAGCTATTACTGTTTTTACAGATTAACTTTAACTGAGCATTAGATGATGGCAAAAGTAATCTAAATGTAAAAATATGGGAAATTAACATTTAAATATGCATTATCTGCTGATAAATATCAAATATCAATTGAAAATCTCTCATATCGGCTGATAACTAATATGGTACTAATATATTGTTCATCCCTTCATTAAGTCAAACTACAGGAATAAAAGATCAAATGTAGGCTATTTCCAAAACTAGGCTACTGCAAATGTGAAAACCTTCTATAAGTTGTCTTGAGACTTTGAAAAGACAAAAAACTTTTCCATTGAATTGGGAGTTAAAAGGCTATTTATACATTGGTGGGGTCATGAAAGGGCTCATAAATTTATCAGATGGCTCTGCCAACCAGTATTGGGTAACCCACCATAACCGCACTTTGAACAAATGCATTCAAACACACTGAACTACAGTCAAGTTTGTGGTCTACAACAAACAGTTCATCAGGTCCATCAGGGAGGCCAAAATGCAGCTTCTCCTTCCCACGTTCTGTGGCTCACCTACTGTATATGGCATTCAGCCAGACCTCTCAATTGCTTTCTGGCCAAATATGACCTGATACTTCTTAGAACTCTCTATGGTTTGCTGCTGCTGCTTCTTCCCACTGCATTGCAGTTGGCAGCAATGGAGGCAAATATTGACTCGCACTTCAAAGAACAGAATAGAATAGAACACTTAATGTTCAAAATATCATTAATTTCCATGCACTGCACATGGATCATTCCATATGACTGACACTTCCGATCAGCTGTAAGAGAACCGTTTCAAAACATTCTTAGTCAATTATTTTTGAGTTGATAACATCTGTGGCGCTCTGGGACTCTGAACAATTCAGAGTTAAATCTGTCAAATGCCTCCAGCCTGTATCCCACAGCAAAGTTGAACAGAATGCGTCTTTGTGTGGGGCGCAGGTAGGGGAGGAGACATTAGCTACCTCCATTCTGTGCAGTCCTCTGGGTAATTACTCTGAAAGGGAAGTGGAGGGAGTCACAGAGGATGCATATCTCCCTTGGAATGCACCCAGATGGTCGCTGTAACAGCAAATTAGGCATCACAACAAATAAACAATGTCAAGATGGGTCTCAAAGGCCACATAAAATGCCAGCGGGCTTTGTATCTCTATGCTGGTTCTGCTCATATTTGAAAGCTTGCTAGGCTTTTATGCGCCTTAAAGACCGATATTACATTTACATTTATGGTAAACGTTTCAAGTGCATGTTGACAACAAGACATATTTTATACAGCTCGCATTAACATCATAAACAGCAGGAATGCAATCTAAGTAGCATCTAAGTTAGATTAAAATGACAAATATTTTATTTATTTATTGTGCAATATAAAAGAATGATCAAGGTGGTTCAGCAATAGTATTTGTTGAGGACTGCTGGAATGGAATGCACCAGCTCTGCACACATGGAACAGATTAGCGCACTGGCAGGGCAGCAAACGACGTATATGTAATTCTAAATGAAACTGCTGTGTATTGAAATAATCAGAGCCCTGTGCAGAACAGTACACTGTGATTATTCTTTCATACAAAACAGTTTAAACCTGTAAGAAACCTAATGGTAGGTTTAATGTCTTTTGTCCCAAGTTAGTGAAACAGAAATGCTTTATGGTTTTTAACTTCAACTGCCCCACTTGTAGATTTGTATCAATCTACTGGTCAGAAACAACCATGCATTGACGTACATAGGCAGAAGCAGGTTCAACCATATGCCAAAAATGTTATCAGAACATCTTTCTGAGGTGCTTTTGCTCTTTAAAACATGTGCTGTTGTGTTTTAAATGGGTAGTTAACCCAGAAATAAAAATTCTGTTATCTTTACTCACCCTCATGTCTATCCCTTTAATATTTGGCCCTTTTTTTGGCCCTTAAAATTATGACAGATTCAGCTGCTGTGTTACCTATATTCACACAGTCAGTGTTTGGGATTGGCAACCGCATTTCACAACAGGTGTGACTCAACCAGTACAGTACATACAGTACAGTATTAAAGTCGCTACTAATAACCTATGTATTAAGTTATCACAAAACTGATTGGCAGTAGCTCTGGTGGAAAACAGTGACACGTAGCTCATTAGGTCTCTGCAAAATACCAAAACCACACATAAAAAAACACACAACACAAATGAGATGTGCGTGTATGTTGTACAGTTGTCCAGTACAGTTATATTCACTCGAAAATACCTTCACAGCTCGTCCCTCGTGTAAATAACCAAACTGTTTTGAGCACTCAAATACAGGACTGATAATTATTTGATGTTGCTTTGTGAACATGACTTGTGTTTCTACGCTGTTACAGGTGTGGGACAATGAACTAGAGAGAAGTGCTGAGCACTGGGCACATACTTGTCTTTGGGAACATGGACCGTCTCACTTACTGACCCGGATTGGCCAGAACCTGGGAGCTCACTGGGGCAGGTGATGTATTAAAAATTGATACAAACAATATTGAGGTCACATCAAATAACAATTGCATCTCATGCGGATCTTATACAGTGCATTAACTGTTATCTTTAAATATGATTGTCTTCAGAGACAGACCCCCGACATTTCATGTCCAAGCTTGGTATGATGAGGTGAGAGATTTCAGTTACCCCTATCCACAAGAGTGTAACCCTCACTGCCCCTACAGATGCTCTGGACCGGTCTGCACGCATTACACACAGGTAAAAACACATTCACGTTACCAAATCAACAATATCCACAAAACCCTGGCAGGAAAAATAGTTACCAGTTTACATTTTGTCAATTTTCTTTTGAAATGTATTTTCACAATATACATTGTTTCAAAGCACCTTTACAGAAACTCATGATGTTAACTCTTTCTCTGCCAGCATTGTTACCATTTTATCCTAGCTTCATGCATTCTTTTTCTAATCAACAGTTGAATGTGGGTAGGTTTCATAAAAAAAGCAACATTGGCGCCGATAGCCTTGTGGTTATCGTCGACATATAGTGCAACTGCGCCTCCCGCGTCCCAAATTCGATTCCCAGCTCGGGGTCCTTTGCCGATCCCGTTCCCCTCGCTTTCCTGTCAAAATCTCTACTGTCCTATCCAATAAAGGCACAAAAAGGCCAAAAACATAACTTAAAAAAAAAAAGAAATTGAAAGCTGAGAAATTCACGTTTTTGTCTTCATCTAGATCAGATTCAGAACAATGATTAAAACATAGAGTACATCGAGTCCATCAAACCCTCAAAGCTTGCACAGTCTATAACTCGTCCTGTGTCGACATTTCATTCAGTAACATTAGGCATAGGCAGTTTTGGTTTATATGCTATTTAATGTTTGATGGCCTGTGTAAGCAATGCTTCTATTGCTTGTTTCTGATTCTTTTTCGCTGTGTTTTGATAGTACCGTATAACAGTTAAAACATGGATTGCCGGAAATTTCAGTCAATAGCAGGGAAGCGTTGTGTCATAAATGACGGAAAATTCCCTCAATGGCGGGGAAAGAGTTAATGTTATAATATCTTAATATCTTCATGCCTTATAGTCGCATTTAGCAGATTAGAGCTGGGTGATAATATAGTTGACATTTTGTGACAATACAAGCAATCAAGTAGGTGAGATATGCAATGCATTGTAGTAAATGTTATATTATGATTTGTTCACAGCTGGTTTGGGCCACAAGCTGCAAAATTGGCTGTGCCATCAATGTGTGCTACAACATGAATGTATGGGGGATGATCTGGACCAAAGCCGTGTATCTGGTCTGCAATTACTCTCCCCCGTATGAATTTTCATCTTTTCTTTCATTTGCAATATGATATAGTTCTAATAAGGCACTATTATTAGCTTTTGCCTTGTGCCATCCTTTTCTCAGAGGAAACTGGTGGGGACATGCACCATACAAGCACGGGACCCCTTGCTCTGCTTGCCCACCCAGCTATGGCGGCGGTTGCAGAAACAACCTCTGCTATAAAGGTACTAAACTGACTATATTATTCAATTAATGTTTAATGTTCCTTTTTTTGTCACGTATTTAAATATAGTAACTTACTGTAATGTGTTAATTTAGCATGAACAATGAAAAGAAAGAAAGATAAATAAATTTCAATTCAATGTCAATTAATTATCTTGAATTATATTGGCAGCAAATTGATGTGATTAATTGCAATCAATTTGATTCATTATCATGACGTACAGTAATGGCTAAAAGAGATGTCTGGAGGGGTTAAAATGAAAAATTAGGATTTTTTTTTTTTTTAAATTATATTTTAAATATGAGGGAAGAACAAAACACTAAACTTGGTTACGGTATTTATCTGATAAAATTATTTGGCAAAAAAGTCAAACTACAGCTACAGTTTTTATTTTACTATGCAAAACAAAAGGCATAGAAAAACAAAAAGCTCACAGGAAAAAAAAACATACATTTTATTACAACATAATCAGCTATTGGGCCCTATTTTAACGATCTGAAACGCAAGGGTCAAAGCGCAAAGCGCAAGTAACTTTGTGGGCGGATCCCGGCGCTGTTGCTATTTTCCCGGCGGGATAAATGCCTCTTGCGCCTGGTGCAAATCTAAAAGGGGTTGGTCTGAAGTAGCTTCTATCTATCGTAATAATGTATGATTTGCAAAAATGAAAACTGCTGCTTAGATGAGAGAATCAACGTGTTTGCGCGTTGTGCACACGCTACATTGATTATGGCCAAGCATGCGCCCTTAAAATAGCATAATGAACAACGCGCAACGCGCCACTGACTTTAGACTAGGTTTTTTCTGGTCAGTGGCGCAATTGTTTTATAGAACAGCAAAATAGCATGAGGGAAAGTTTGCGCCGGAACACGCCTCCTCTTTGCACTGAACCGCCCCGGGGAGCGCAAGTGTATTTCTAAGTTAACCGACATGCATCTGTGGAGGGAAAAGTCCGCTTTGCGCGGGTGCAAAATAGGAATGATACATGCGTCAGTGTACAAAGTCATTTGCGCCGAGTGCAAGATAGGGCCCATTATTTTGACCGTTCTCTCTTGTTTTTGCCTGTGTGCCTAATTTCTGTGTATGACAACCTGGCCAAAAATTATGTTTGCACAATTTGCCATGATTCATTGTGTTATCACAAATAAAACAATTGACACAAAGCACAACTAAGCAATATGCTTACAAAATCTTTAACACATTTTTTTAATAATACTTCAATAATAATAGGTCAATTTTCCTAGGCCAGACATCATCAGTTAATTTGATTAAAACATTTTAAACTATTTGCATCCCTAAACTAGTTATGAAAACAATATTTAGCTAACATTTGTGAAGGCTGTAAGTCTTAAATAATTTTTTTAAAAGTTATTAAATTGTGCTCTCTTCAGATGATGGCAGTCATTATCATTACACCCCTGAGGCAGAGGAAAATAACTATATCGAACCAGAGCCAGTCCGAAGCCATGACACTCACTACAGGGATGAGACCACGACTCCGTCTCCCAATGAGAACATTGAAAGGAATGAAGTCATCAGTACTTCCCAGATGTGTAAGCTAATTTAAGTTCATTGGTTGACTTAAGATATTCAAAATGTCTTTGCTGGGTGACATCAGAAGGTATGTATGTTTCTATGTACGTTTTCTTGGGGTATGTTTACAAGCAGTTTAATATTGAAGAAAGAGAATCGTATTCCCCTAATTTAGCACATGAGAACACATTACTAAAAGGTTAACCATAAAATACATAACACATCTTTGTTTGTATATATTTTTTCTGCAGCTCAGCAAGTAGCATGTGATACTAGATTACGTGATCAGTGCAAAGGAACTACTTGTAACAGGTATAATTCACACATCAGTTACTAAAGAGTGTGGTTGGGTCATGCTACTATGAATTATTTTCATGACTGGTCAATCTTTAATCAGGTACGAGTGCCCGCCAGGCTGTTTGTACAACTATGGAAAAGTATTTGGATCAGGTCATTATGACATGGTAGGTGAATACATTTGCTTTGTATTACTTTTTACCTCAATGTGGCATCAACTGTCAAGATTTCCAAGTTGATTTTTCCAGTTACACATTTATATACTGTATCTAATTTCGGATGGATTGTGGTCAGCTCAGGGTCTCTCTTATTAATGTTGCTGTTTTTCCAGCAATCCAGTATCTGTGGCAGCGGCTTGCATGCTGGAATAATAGATGATGATGGAGGCTGGCTGGATGTCACAAGGGTGGGCAGAAGGCAACGATTCTCAAAGTCCTTCAAAAATGGAGTTCAGACTCTGGCGTAAGTCATAGAACCTACATGCCCGTTTCATGCTGCTGAATGTAGGTTCAACATTGTTCTCACATTTTATTTCCATGTTATTCGTCAGGAAAAATCAGAGTGCCAATGCCTTCACCGTAACAAATGTCCCAGGTCAGTGCACGGATGATCATTCATAATGAGATAAAGTTGCTAGAGTTTCAGAAAAGAAATTTAAAAACAAATGTTTTGTGACTTCCAGTGAAAGCAGTTAATTGTGAAACTACGGTGGCACAATTCTGCCCTTTCAAGAAACCAGTCCAGCACTGTCCCAGGTGAACTTTACTTTATAATAACAAATATTATTGCCCGATTACACAAGATACCATGAAGTAAATTTGGAAAGTTTTGTCAAAAAAGCATTTTGTCGTTAATAACGTTTGTCGTTTTTTCCAGGTTGTATTGTCCTCGTAATTGCTTGTATGGCAGCTATGCCCGAGTAATCGGAACTCGCTATTATTCAGATGTAAGTCTTCATGCCCATTTTCACACAGAACATGTTTTTTCATTCCATCGCACTGCTTTTCCATTGTTTTTCTATGTAAACATGCACTAGATTGACATCTTTGATTATTGCTCTCATATCTTGTATCTTTCGAAGTGTCTCGCACATGACGCATGAAAAAAAAACTGTGACACTTAAATTAAAAGAAGCATCTAGGGACATTGTGTTATTTTTTTTTATTTTTTTATTTTTTTCATTTCTCTGCCCTACAGCTATAGGGCATTGTGTTTTTAAGCACAAACATTCTGTTATGTGAAAATGTTTGATTCTGTGTTTTCTACAACTATCTTCCCTGTTATAAATATTAAGAAGTCACTGCTATCTTCTAATTACATTAGAACACCATTATATAATTGAAAAAACATATGATACATCTTTTTTAATATCTCAGTTGTTTCTCCTAGCCTGCAATGTTGAAATGGAGAACAAATACAGACTTTTACCAACATTTTCTGCTTCTCAGATTCTCCTTCTGAGAAACAAACCATAGTAATCTCACAAGTTGTAAACTATCAAAAACGATTTCAAACTGCTCCGATTTGCTCTGACACCAAAACTTAATTTAACTAAAACTATCCACATTATTTGTTATAGCTGTATAGCAGTATTATATGTTAAAAAAAAGTCTCATTTGTGTCCACTTTTACTTCCATTAAGGAATTTTGAAAGTTGATACTTAAACATAATTGATTACTCGCATAAGTCTCCTGAGCTATAAAAGAACAATGTCTGAGCAATGAAATGTTCCTCTGGGTCGCAATATAGCAGCTATTAAGTCACTGTTTTGTTACAACTGCAGTAGAAAATGAGCCATATTTCCTTTTTCTGTCCCACTGAGCAGAATTCCAGTATATGCAGGGCAGCTATCCACGCAGGGGTGATTCGAAGTGATTCCGGAGGTTATCTGGACGTAATGCCTGTGGACAAAAGGAGGCAGTACAAGGGCTCCTACCAGAATGGCATCACCTCAGAGAGGTACTGAGTGTGTTGAGTCCGCTTTTGAGCTACTACTGCTGTTTAGATGATCTTTCCTTTTTGGCTTCTGGTCTTCAGACTAATTATCTAATATCCCTCTATATGAGCTTGGTTGGATAACGTAATCATTTTATTTAGTGGGTGGCTGAACGGTATTCTTATAAACTGCATTTCTGCTAAATAAAACCAGACCACCAACACAGCCTGGTTTTATTTTGCTTCATTACACAGCATGTTGAGGGTATCATAAGTATCTGAAGGGTGATTCATGAATCATACTAGCATATAAACCATATATCTTTCTATCCTGCTGGATCTGGATTTATATTGGGCATTATTCTTCCATTTAGCCTACAGAATCCCCCAGGAGGCAAAGCATTCAGAGTGTTTGCGGTCATTTGAAACCATCCTCCAAGGACGGATGCAAAGAAATAGAGCTCTTGGTAATGTAACAGCCGGTAATTACCGTGCATTTGGTTTGCTGGTCTTGCTGGGCTGGATTTAAGGCCAGTGCTGTCACGAAAAATATCCTCAACAGGAAGAAAAAAAAAGACATTGACTTTGACACCATCTGGTCCTGAGAAAACGGAGTCTCCATGATTTTGGTCTGCATGTAAATGTCATGTATATACGAGTTGTAAATACAGTTTTTATTCATTGCATTCATTCTTGTATGTTTTTATATAGGTATATGTTGTTATTTTAAGCACATAAAGATATAAAGCATTCTTTAAAGTAACAAAATAGGCAATTGTGCATGCGAACACTACAGTGTTAATCTCTGAAATGTGTAGAAAATGCCATATAATATTACAGTTTATATTTTTGTAAACATTTTTTTTAATCGGTGTTCAATACAGTATATTATGCTGCGTATGTTCAGAATTTGATACTGTAACAACCTGGCAGGCCAGGAAATCATTAATCATTATTGCTTTAGAAGAATTTGAAAAAATGTACCACAAAAGGAGCAATATGGAAAAGAAGAGAGACTTTTTGTGTTATTTATTATCATGCAATCTAAAATAAAGATATTTAGACTCATAATTCTTCTGTTGCAAATATTATCCACTATAATCCACAATATTATAGTTATCCACTATAACTATAATATCCTATTATGACTTTGACTGTGAACATTTTAAAGTACATCTTTTTGCAGTGAAAGTACATTGAAATATTTCACAATGGTCCCATCACAATCTTTGGTTTTGATGTATTATGTATTTAAATTTCTGTGATTTTTGGCTAAACACAGCTGTGAGGTTACTTCAAATTCAAGACTCTGAAAAGCACAGACGGAGCCTCTGCACCTTGAAGAATGAAAACCCAACGTGCCTCATGTGAAAATACTCAACTTCTGCTGGCAGTGCACCGGCACCACAGACAAAGAAGGACATTGTGTGTATGCTGGTGTGTGTGATGGTTTTAATCTCACTTCCTGGAGTGCATTTCCTCCATGTCAGGCACAGATGTGGTTGAGTGGTAGTAGCAGGCTCTCTGTCACTCACCTTGACCTCTCTCATTTCCTGTCTGCCCTCTCAGGCTCTCTCGAGATCATTGCCTCCAGGGTTAGAACCCTAGTTTATCACAAAATCACAAGTATGTTCCTGCCTTGTTCGTATAGAGGTGCGCTCATTAAATTTCTCCTTATTAAAAAGTTTTACTCGAGAAGAAATGAGTAAAGTTTGGGAAAAGTTTGGGAAAAATTTCACAAAAATATTTTCTTTTAGGAAATGAATGCTTTTACCCAGCAATTTAAACTGCATTGTTAAATCAGCATTAAACTGATTAAACAAAAGTGCCAGTAAATACATCTATAATGTTATAAAAGACATCTGTTTCAAACATAGGCTGTTCTTTTGAACTTTCTTTTCATCAAAGAATCTTGGAATAAATGTATCAAGATTTCTATATATATATATATATATATATATATATATATATATATATTTATAAATTAGCAGCACAACTGTTTTCAGCATTGATAATAATAAGAATTTTTTCTTGAGCAACAAATTAGAATGATTTCTAAAGGATCATGTGAATCGGAAGACTTGGAGTAATGGATGTTAAAAATTCAGCTTTACCATAACATGAATAAATTACATTTTAAAATACAGTAAAAAAAAAAACAAAAAAAATTTATTTTAAATTGTAATGATATATTTTACAATATTACTGTTTTTACTGTATTTTTGATCAAATAAATGCAGTCTTTGTGAACATAAGATACTTCTTTAAAAAACATTTTAAAATCTTACTGACCCTAATAGTGTGTGTTATGAAAAATTATGTACATTCATTATGAGAATAAGACTTCAGTCATAGAAGTAACCCTTAAAAAGCTGCTTTATTGTACATAGAGCAGGTCACCTCATGGAGGACACCATGTTGAAATCACATGACCAGCAAAACACTACTCTTTTCATCTCAGTAATCCTCCTGTTATTGGAGACTTCTGATGGTAGAATAAAGTCATGACTGACGATCTACAAAAGCATTTGTAACAGAAAACATAAAAAACAAGATCCATAGTCAAGAATCTTTGTGAGGTCACAAATGTTAACTATAGCATACATCTGGCTTTTATCCACTTTTGTTAAACAATTTGCTATAGAAGTTACACAGTAGTCCTTTTGTCAACCCACACTTTGAAGCAAGCTTTCTAAACAATAGTCACCAGTCTGTTGACAGTTACCTGGAGATGGAAGCTGTGTTGTGGAGGAAGCAGAGCAAATCTGTATGATGGTATCCAGAGAGAAGAGGCATGCATCAGAGCTCTGTCAAAATTCACAGGCCAGTGTGGCAGAAGCTGGAGCTGGATCAGGATAAGGACATGTCTGTACTCAAGACACAGGGGATGGCACTCCAATCAGAGAACTGATTCTGCACACACTGTGCTGCATACAAAAACACAATAGGATTGTTCCTGGAGTTTTTTTCTACATCTTTTTTTCACATTGGCAATCTAAGTCTCCCAAGTGTCAACCCCAGCAAACACATCCCTATATCCTCAAGATATGTTGTGGACCTTTGAAGGTGGGCAGTGAGTGTGAAGCTACACAGGTTTCACATGCTCATGTGTTCTTGGATTAGATCCAAGGTCTGAAAACAGTGTGACTTTATATTTGCACCCAACAGACTATTGGCTGGATGCATATAAACTGTAATGAAAAATCTGTTCATATTGCGGTCAAAATGAATAATGATCAGTATGCCACCAAACATGAGCATACCATGTTTTTTCCTAATAATGTGGTTCATTGCCATGAATTTAAGAAATATGATTTATCCTAAACATTTATTAGACTGAGAAAGATCCTTAACTAAATTATATGCATGATTACGGTCTAGATCAGGGGGTTTCAAATGGGTCTGGGGGCCACACGGGGGTGCTAGGGGGGGTCTACGGAAAATTTGAGAGAATTTTTTTTTTACAAAATGTATTTTTAGCACTGCCAAATTCACCATGTAAACTTAAAATATGAATTACACATGTGTAATGCAGTACTTTCTTCATTTGTAACATTTGATAGTCATGTCAATTAAATTAATTCATATTTAACCCTTAAATGCATGAATGTTTCGCCAATTATTATTACATTCGGGTCTTTAGTGACCCGGATCTATATCTAACACGGAAGGATCTCTACCTGTCGCGATAATATAAAACTCTCCTGATATTAGAGTAACAATTACAGAAGAATAAAGCATATTTTGTTACCTTTTGGAGCTTAAAGGGTTCAGTTTGAGCAGATGTTTTATACCATAACTTCACAACTTTTACTTGCATTGATCTTTTTCTTTTAGTTGTCCTATTTCATAGACAGCTATTTTCTTCTTGCTTTGTAAATTTGTTTAAATTCTTAATATTTTTCAATCTCGTAATATTCTGTAAAAGAGAGAAGTGAATCGCGCTGCTTCTCTCGCGAGAAATGAATTGCAGTTTCACTCTTTCTAAGCACGTGATTGGCTGTTCGCTACTGATGTCACACCTAAACTCCTAAACTCAGTATCAAAGCCTGAGTTGACAGAGAAAGTTGATGATCAGCATCATGGTACCAACAAGGCCTGGTTGGATTGGTTTGGTTTTGTCAACTCGAAACTAATCCTGTAACCCTGAATTTGTTCAACTATACCATCATGGTACAGATCCATCACGTGACATGTGACACTAATATTTGATTGCGTTCAGTACTTGCTTTGCAGTAATTTGACGAGCCATTTCAAGTTTTGCCGTGAATATTTCCTATTCTTTGTTTTCTGCCTGCGGTTACTATGAGTGAAACTTCATCATTGTGTATCAGACATTGCCACATTGTGGAATAACGGTGATTTGCATGCACGTATTCAGTCATCAGAGATTGAATTATTGTTGTGCAGAAAAAACATACTTACATTGTTAAACATCTCGGGTCATTAACAACCCTATATTATTATAAAATAATAATATTTCTTGTTATATTGTTTAGAATTAATTGATTGAGGAATACTAAGAAAGTTGATGTCTAATGTTAAAAAATGAATGAAGAGGAGGGTGGTGAATTATTTCCAGGGTCACTAAAGACCTGTATAAAGGTTAAAAATGTAATGTAAAATTTTTTTTTACCAGTTTTATTCAATTAATTTAAAATATTAGACAGAAATCATGAGATTATTCAAGATTATTTTATCCTATTGACAGACCTAGTTTTTAACATTATGAAATATATAGGCTTTTGTAAAAAGCACTTCAAAATAAATGTTACATTTACTTGAGAATTATTTTAGCAAAATTATTTAGTAATAATATAGTTTTAGAATTAACATGTTGTCTTTATAATATCAAACAATATTTATAATATCAGTTAAATGTGTCTTATACATAAATTTTTTATAATTGCCTTTATATTTTAGGAGTGCATCTGCTGACAACCTACCGAACAGTACCAAAACTGTTTATTGCACAAAATGTAATTTCAATGGTGTCATGCTCTCAGCAGCCAATAAATCACAACGGGAAACACATTGTGGGTTTCACAAACCACATTAATCCAAGCCTGGGTCAAATATTCTGTTACCTTGTGTAAATTTGTTACGGTAATAGTTTTCAAAGATGAGGACATTTCACGCAACCTGCCCTTGCTGTCCATAATAGCCTTTAGATTTGATGGGCATTTTCCTATTAACTATGCATGATTATATGCATGTAGTTGCATTTTATTATTCGTATTTAGCGTTAGATTTTCCCTGCTACCCACAGTCCTTTCAACAAACCTGTGACCCACCAGTCGAGAGCCAGTGGTCCAGAGAGAGATGACCACAGCATTGAATAGTGAGGATGTCTATTTGTGACCAATCCATTTTTGATATCCACAGCCTGGTCATTGTAAGCCAGTTTCTAGAAATGCCTCACACATTCATATGAATTCCTCAGAAGCCACTCTGTTGAGTGGACGTATATGATGTGTATGCGGTCGACAATAAGTACCTTCACATAAGAGCTTGCAGAGGCCGTGTGCGAGCTCACCACCACAGCAGATTTTAATGAGTACTATTCTAACATACTTACAGCAGGAACTTGGTGATGAGGGTGCGTTTCTTTGCATTGCTGGTTTGTATAATAATAATGGAATATTTTTAACAGTGCTTATATACATAAATATCCAACTCCTAACCCACAGAAGTGTCATATCTGGTTCCAGATGTTTTCATTCTATACATGTAAGTGTATTTCTGAAAATAGGACATTGTGCATGCTGGGCTTGTATGGGACAGAATTACAGGAAAACTGTTGTAACTTGATCTGAGAAACGTTATGATTCCAAAATGTTGGTTGCAGATGGTGATGCCCTTTCTGATGGGTGGAAAGTGTGGGTCATTTTGATTACATATAGTTTTTATACACAAAGAGGGAATTATTCTGAAAATCTTTCAAACTGAGGCCACACCATTTGCTGATATGCTGAAATATTATTCACCTTAGAGGTTTGTGTGTTTTTTTTTTCTTCTTTTCACCCACACACTCATCTAATGCCAACCCTCCCGTTTCTCACTACCCTAAATCTTTTGCGTTTCCCCCTCCCGGTTGCGATATTGGCTGTGTTCTAAGATGTATTTGTCGAGATCCCACACATTGAGGTTGTGCCAGTGTGGTGGTTGTGCAAGTTTTCCCTATGTTCACACAGCAGTAGTAAAGCAAAGAGCTTTCTGCCCACTCCCTGTACCCCCACTGTATGTCCTCGAAGAACCTGAGGAAAATTTTCCGCCATGGCTAAAACAGGCATGCTAACATTTGGCACGAGCCCTTGGTGCCCTCCTGTCGCTGACCTGAGCACACAACCGAGCCTATATTTTGATCTTAATATTTATGAATTTCATTAAATTGTATATTTTGATTCATTAGGAGCACACACCATCTCTTGAAATCACGACAGAGGGTTCGTTTTTGTCAGCTTGTGTGAAGCCAACCGAAAGAGAGTGGTTTGTTTGGGTTGGATGCCACAGTGGGTCATTTTGATGAGAATGTCCTGAATTAATTCAGGCACTGATTATATGTTGCTTTATTCATCAATATTCTTACATTTATTAGCAATATAAACATTGATGATCTGCTGCTTTAAATGAATTAAATCCCAACTTTGTTTCTTGTGACTCTGACTTTACAATGTGATCTCAAAATTATGACTTTATATCTCATGTGACTTTATATCTCACAATTATGACATTATATCCAACAATATGACTACTCACAAATATTACTTTATCTCTCACAACTTTATATATCATAATGTGATGCCATATCTTACAATTATGACTTTATATCTCATAGTATGACTTTGTCTCACAATTGCGACTTTATATCCAACAACATGATTATATATTTCTCACAATTACTAATTTACATATCACAACTGTGACTTTATAACTCACAATGTAATGTTACATCTCACAATTCTGCATTTTAATGAACAATTATGACTTTATCTCATATAATTATGGCTTTTTAATCTCAAAATTATGACTGTATATCTCATAAATGATGATGTATACATCACAATTATGAATTTGTATCCATAATGTGACTTTCTTTCTCATTTTAAATCACAATCACATATCACAATAACCTTTTTTCTTTTTTTCTTTTACTCTGAGGCAGAAACAGACATCCACAATATCCTATAGGAAACTATCCTAAAGTCAAACTGCTTATAAAATCACTGGCACACAGGTTTCTCATGTTTTGCATTAATGAGGTCCTAAACCACTGGCAAAACATTATAGATTTTGTATGCAAGGAAGCATTTCAAACCACACTATCAATTATTCTACAGCAGAAGATTTACTAACCATTTCAGAAAACAAACTTGTTGCTCTGTCTTCAAATAGCCTATATGCCCTGTGACTGAATGCTGACTGTGCGGTTCTTACATAAGTGCACTGTGCAGTGTGTACACATGCGATGACATGATTTCATCCAAGTCGTGGTGTTTATATGGGTGCTGGGGTTTCTTTCGCCAAGGGTAAACAGCGAGAGGTGCTGCTTATAGAATTGGACTGCTTAATGCTACGGTCAGGAGACGCGCTAATCCTCACTCTCCACGTCATCTCTGACCTTTTTTCTGTTTGGAGGAGGTATTTGATTTCACCTTTTTTTTCTCACGTTCACACATAAACCATTGTGGACAGTGGGTGAGTGTAAAATAGTAGCTTTTTTTTTTTATCTGATGGAGGTGAAGCAGTCAAGGCATCAAAGGATGGCACACAACCAACAGGAACGCCAGTAAAAATCAGTTTTAGATACAAAATTATTAAGTATTGTAGGCTATCTTCTGATCTCTTCATATTTAAATTGATGTAAATGGATGCTTTATGCATTCCCAGTTTATATAACCTGAAATTATTTATTTTGTATTAAGTTGACAGAGTATAATTAGGTCAAGATATAGGCTACCTGAACAGAAATAATTCAATACAATTCTGATTTATATGTAAAGTGCTTCTCACAAGTATATACTAATATTTGTATGCGTTTTTATGTGTTTGATGTGTTTGGACAGAAGATTCGGACGTTTGTCATTCAGATCAGTTTTTGGTCTCCAGTGCTTGCCTTGTTTCATCTCTAATATTAACGTTTTCACGCTACAAATGAAAACATATGACGAAATATATGTTATGTACAAGCACAAACTATACCTGTTCGCCTAATCTATTAATGTTTGTTATTTTCTTTCATAATGTGGACACCAAAAATTGAGCAAAACTCCTGATCTGGGGCCTCATTTATAACCGTTGCGTACGCACAAAACAGGCCCTGAAAGAGGCGTAGGCCTACGCCACTTCCGACGCATAAGTTGTGATTTATAAAAACAAACTTGACGGAAAAATGTGCGCACCTGCACGCAAACTCTGACCCATGCGTACGAACGTTTTGGAGACGGAGCAGTTTGGCGACACCGATGGTGAGCTGGAGTTAAATGTCTTTTTGGTCACTTTTAGACAGAAAATCTAAAGAAATTATACATAGGCTATACAGAAAGATAATACAAATATAATTTCACTCACCAAGCATATCACTTGAGGCAAATATTCATCCCTTCTTAAATGTCCGCGCCAGCGAGCGCGTTGTGCCGTTTAGTGAAACTAACGCTTATCTAACGACAGAGTCCTAATCATAAAAACAGTGCATGATGTTCACAATAACAGTTTAAATAAATAAAAGAATGATTTAAACTGTTTTACTTCTGATATAAACATTTAGATTAAATATGCCATTGTCATTGATGGAGTTAAACACTTAAACATGAAATCATTACTGAGAAGTTACAATATTTTTTATATTCAATAAATATAAATATTTCTTGTGGATGCAATGCTTTTGAACACTTTTCCTCTGGCATGCTGTGTTTTAATATTTTAACTAAAGAGATAATTGCTTATAGCAGATTGTCTGAGAAAATAGTTTCGTGCAAATAATGCACAACAGTCTATCTGTTTCCATTAAAAATATAAATCAATAAAAAATACTATTTGGTCAGTGGAAAAGATTGTGAAAACTTTCTCTGAAATGTATTTTACACTATTTGATTTATTTATTCAAAAACAAGGCAAGGATAGGCTACTAAATTATTTTTATTAATTTAGGCTAATGTGACGGCACATCCGTATTAGGCTATTTCATATTTTCCTAATGTCTATACCGTTAAACATGTTATCACGTGGATGAATAATCATATGCAAATGATATGCAGATGAGGATATGCATAGTAAAACTAGGCGTTGTAAGCTCCATATATGGTTATTTCGGGGAGGAGACGCGTGTGCGCACAATCTTCCGCTGACTGAGATTTATCGGGATTTATAAAGTGAATTCTGCGCAGGTTCTGGCGTACGCACGGTTTTATAAATCTGAATATGTTTTTGCGTACGTCATTTTTGGCTTTCGGGCGCACGTACACTTTTAGTAAGGATCCTACGCACAGTTTTATAAATGAGGCCCCTGGTCTGTCAACATTGTCAGCCGCTGTTTAAAAGCAACACTGCCCTCTACTGGACTCTTCGACTTCATTTCCTCCTGTTGTTATTGAAATTTTCATTTCAATTAGCCTTAAGCACAAAAAATCCTATTGTTCTACAGATGTGATAATTCATTATCACAAGGAAACCCACTGGGTGGTTTGGAACTATTCCATCTCAATCCCACAAGTAATATTTTATAAGCCGACCGTGACTGCACTACAGAAATGTTCAAACTTACACATCATTTCATAAAAGAAACCTTGCAACAGATAGCCTATCTATTGCAGTGTGTATCTATTCATCTTATAAAGCCAAAGAGAACAGTCATAACCTGTTCTGCATTCACTCATGCTTGTTCCACAAAGGAATGTAATGAAAGTGCTCAATTTGTCAGGTCTACCTACGCTTGACGAAACATTACGTTCTTCTTCTTTTTTTTTATTGGCCTGTTTTCAACCTTTAAATATAGTCTCATCAAAGTCTTGGATAACAAGGGAACCCTTTATAAGGGGACACTAGGGGCACAGTCAAAGCTGGTCTGTGTGGAAGAAGCCAAATTTCGTTTCGCTTCAGGGAAGTTTGGCACAATATATACTGCTTTCTTCCTGATAATCAAAGAAAGAGCAAATGCAGCAGAACTGTGAGTGTAGACCACAGGGAACCAGTGGGGTTAAGCTAAGCAGAAAGAAAATAAACCCCCCCATTTCAACAGACGGGACGCTCCAAAATATATTCATTGTGGGTGCTGATGATATTTTTGCCTACCTTTTGATGCAAATGCATTTCCTAAAATTTCCAACAAGAAAACACATTGATTTAAGTCTAAATGTCTCCCCTTTTCGTCATCTCTCAAGCTGCAGTGTCTCTGTTCTTATTTGCGCTAGTTTGCTTAGTCCACTATATCATATTAGGTAAATCAATTCTTGGCCAGCAAAGATATAAAAAATCTTGAGGTTTGCATACACAAACAGTCCATTAAATACAGCCAAAATAATCACATATGACTTGTGATTATTTACTCACTACCTGATTTTTGCATTCGTGGATGGCAATGCACCAGTGTGCCTATTAAACCCAGGGGGTAAATGTCTGGCAGGAGTCCCTCAGTGGTGATTGACATGTTTTCCTGTCTGTAACCACCTGAACTAATGGCAGTTTCAGCAGTTGTGACCCAAGCACACTTCATCGGCATGTTTTATTTAAACGTGGCATGACCTGTAAAGATCTCAAACACTATGATTTACTGTCACTCATTTACTTTCATGGATTGTGAGTAGATGTTAAATGTGCAATTAATGTCTTAATCTGCTTTTGACATATGTACATTGATGTTACCTTAATTTAATTATTTATTAATGAATCATTTGTTTATTAATTATTACTAGATAAATTCATTCAAGCAGCAGAATAAAAAGATTATTTAGAGACATAGCAATAGACAGCTGTTCAGTAGCATATATTTCATTTGAACATTGCGTGGACACTGTTTAATGAGTATTAAACTATTTTTATATATGAATGTACACACATGTATTTTTCTTTAACGTAAATATCTATATAGTAATATTCACTATGATTATATAAACATTTTTTTTTGAGGGACTGATTTCATGTAGGCCTATGTTCTGTTTATTAAACATTGCACTATTACTATTAACTTTTTACTAAGCAATCATCAAAAACACTGTAATGATCAATTCTTCATGTAATGACAGGCTCCATATATATATATATATAATTTTTTAATGTTTATTTTTCAAAAGATGCATAACTTTAAAGAATTCTTTTTTAAATCCTTTTTTCAAACATATGTCGACCACACATCGACATGTATATCATGACAGAAAACCTGATTTCATTATTTAAAAATTAATTAAAGTTTGCTAAACAAGTTTGTCATTGTGACATTACAGTAAAGTTATGTCTGAAAGATACTGACTGTGTGATATTTATAGATGACTAACAACTGTGATATACATTTTATTAGCACAAACGTAGCACATTCCTCGCATAAAACTGTGCAGTTTGCAAAAGCGCTTCGGTCTCACAGCAGTGCATAACAGCTACGCAGCTTAAATATTTAATTCCTCCATGGAGATGCTATCACACCTCTTGATGGCAGCATCCCCCTTTCCCTAGATATTTTTATATCACAAACAGACAGGCCCCAGGGTAACAGTGCCAGTCAGGAGGAAACGGATACACAAGGGGGGAAAAACAACAAACAAACCCTGGAACCGGTACAGGAAGCTATATGAAAATGAAGCTTGTCCATTCCTGCTGATGTTAGTTACTTTCAACTGTAGCCTAAAGCGTTGTATTGGTATGAATAAAATGAGCAGAGGTACAGCTGTAGGAGGCGATTGAGATACCGGTGTCTGGTGCAGATAATGAGGGGTACCAGAGAAATCTTAATTTCAGCATTATTTTCACTTGCAGACAAAGTGGAAAATGAGAAATCAAGCAAAGCTAGCAATGGAGAGACATATCAAACAGTGAACTTGAGTATAAATGTAATGCTTCGGCACATTTCAGGGACGTGTCTGGGTGAGAGATTGAAATGTGTTCTGCTGCAGGCTAGATGCTGTTAAGCTGTTAAACCAACCAAGAGCACTTTGCTTTTGTTTACAGTTTTGTTCTGCTTTGTTTGCTTGTAAAGCATTATTGTCATTCATTTTGTATTTATTTTTAGTAGATGATGTTTAATCAAATCACAATAGCTGCGGCACAAGTGCAGCACACACCAACAACTCGCAGTCCTATTATTTGAAATGTGCTTCAGCTCTTTAACTTACAATGGAAAAGCACTTGAAGAGATCCAATAGACCAAACAGGCTATTTGGTTACCAAAATATCCTCAAAAGTAGCCAGTTTATTGTATTAAACAATACAAATTCTGTGGAATTTTACAGGAAAATCATATATTTGTTTTGCAGCAGGCCTATATTTTCACAAGTACTGGTTTCTTTTATGATTCATCATTATCATTGTTCTGTCTCCAAAAGATGTAAAGTCAAGTCACATTTATTTATTTAGCACATTACAATACATATGGTTTCAGAGCAGCTTACAGTCATAAAAAAATAAACAGTATTAAATGTTGCAAAGTTCTTCAATTATAAAACAAATTCAATTTCAGCTGTAAAGCAGCTATAAAAAGACAATAGTGTCATTATTCAGCTCAGCTCAATTTAGTTGATTCAAATACAGTGTCAGTGTTGCAAAGTTCATTTTATAGTGAACTCAATTCAAATATAAAGCAGCTCCACAGAAGATAATGGTGTCATTATTCAGCTCAAGTCAGTTCAGTGTTGATTCAAGGAATCTAATATTTTAGCACCTCTCAAACTGGAGTCAAAGCTCTTTTCCTCCGATGTTAATGTCCTGTGCTAACGTGTGCCGCTTGAGCTGTGAAGGAGACTCGGGGCAGCTCTCTCCGTCTGAAGAACGAAATAAAGCCTTAAGTCGACAATCAGCCCTGATTTGCGATCCATCAGTCACATCACTCCATCACACAGTGAAGACTTCTGCAGTGAATGAGAACAGCCTGTTGGGTGAGTCATCACACGTACCCTCACACTGGGCTCCATCGCCCCCAATCAAACTCATTGTCCTGCTGCTCACCAGCCCTCTACGTGCACCTGATAAAGGATGGCCCGTCATGACTGCTTAATATGACCTTCGACCCTCGCGAGCACGTCAATCACTCTTGCTCATGTTTTCCATCTGGCCTCGCCGCCAATCGAGGCATGAAAACATGTCAGATGACATTGAGTCTGAGGCAGTTAATGCTATCAGGGGAAAGTAATGCGAGCTGTTGTGGCGGTATTTGTCACGTCATTGTTCAAAACTACTGAGATTCGTTTGACATACAGACAATGTAACGTAGCTCTAATAGCTCTAATTCTGAATGGCCAAACAGTGTTTGTTTACAGGTCACACCACTTCATTTAATTAGTGAAAACTAAGCTTTATTGAGTGGATGATCAAAATACAGTTTTTGACATTATAGGGGGGCTATACTGCAGGATATTGCAATCAAAAAAATGCAATATCCTGTCAAATGACATCATCTGTAATTCTGTGCCAACAAGGCAGGAATTTATTGCATAAATAATAATACCAAATAAAATGTTTTAAAACAATGTTCTAAGTAGAAGTAATTTTCTCTAAAATGCATAAGAGCAGAACCCATTGCGATGTCTGAGAGAGGTGTTTGTTTAACCCTCATCACTGAAGGTAATTATCCCTCTGCAGAGTATCTGTCTCCTTGTTGTAGCTTTCAGTACACCTGACCACAACAGCCCACAGCTCTGTCAGTTAAACAGGGCGGAAAAAACAACACAGGGAAAGAGTATGACATCAATTAGCCTGGCCTTGGCATGCATAGGCGCCCTCTTTAAAATATTACTGACACTAATTAGACCACACTTTAATCATCTAAAAGTCTGATGTGCAAAAGCACAGCAAAAGTTTTTTTTTTTTTTCTGTAAGCAGCAGTTAGAAAGACTGGTTTGCTTTTCCCGGGTCTCTTAAAAGAAGTACCGGTAGCTTCATATATACAAAAGATCAAAAAATACTTTAAGGTTTGATAGATTAAATCTGTTCCCAATAAAAGTAACGCTGAGAATATCTATATTTTGTTGTTTAAAATTGTACAATAAACAAATAACAGCTCTCCAATTATGATCACAATAATGTCACAAAAGTCTGGTCTGTCTTGAGTATCCTGGTCACATAATTTGCTTAAATTTTTTTGTGATCAATTAGTCAGCCTGACCTAAATCCAACATGGCTGCCAGTGGTGCAGAACATTCAGATTTTGAGATAAGTAAATATATATTAAACTTACTTTTCTTCTGAAAAAAAAAAAGAATCCGGCTAACATTAGTTGTGAACATTGTCTTAAGGTGCTGAAGGAGAAAATTAAGTAATATGTTGTTCATGTTGTTATTTAGCACGTTTTGAAATGTATGTGACTCCTGAGTCACGTTGCCTGTTTAGAGTATAAAAAAGGGATTAAAATAGCTCTATTTAAAATGTACTATTCAAACTTAAATTATTGTAATTCAAGAATGCTTTGGAATATAGACCTAAGTTTGGTCTTGTTTTAAAGAAAACAGTCTATTTATTGCTGAAGTGAAAGTACTTCAAAAAATGACTGTACTTAATATTTTTTCTTTTTTATAAAATATGTATTTTACAAAATATTTGTTACTATAAAATTACTATAAAATCAAAGCCATATAACTAACCAAGTTGTGTTCCAAATTTGAAGCTGATCTCACAAAAATAGAAGTTCCCATGAGATTTTGTTTAGGCATAGTACCAAAAATAGCCACCGGGTGACTTACATTCCATTGAATTTAATAGGCTATACTTCGCCTAACTTCCGCCTTTGACGCAAGGCTGCTCTTCAGTTTCCGGTTGGGGAGATTTAAAGCGGAGGAAAACGGGATTATGCCAGAGTCTTCAAAATTTGCTGTCCTCCCGTCTTTGAAACGAAACTTTCATACGTTTAGATGTCATTTTATATATATAGCCTATATATAGTTATGTTTATTTAATATAATAAAGCAAATAAGCATAAACAAAATGAGGGGTGGCTGTTTTGTCTGTTTTTGTGACTAACGTTACTTAAGTATAGCCAAAGAGTATAGAAGCCAATATAAATTCTCGGTATAGCATAGCACTCTACGATCGGCGGAAGTAATCCAGCATCCTTAGACCTTCACCGGAAATACGTCATGCACCGCCGTGCATAGAGCCTATTGTATGCATTCTGCAATGACAAATTAATACATTTCTGTCCAAATATCACTTCTGTCACAAAATATGGAACCTTGAGACTCAGACCTTTCTGACAATATGTGTTTTGTCAAGATTAGAAAAGGTTTTGATCATAAATTATGAAACACGACGATGCCCAAAAGGGGAGGAGCCCGATAAAATAATTTAGAGTACCGTTTCTATGGTAACGCAACGTCCAATTTCAAAACGGCTTTTATAGGCTGAATCTTGAGTTCGTAAGCTTTCGAATGATATATCATTTGTCATCATTAGATCAGGTGAAGTATGGGATATAATCGTTTTAAACATGCAGTGGCAGTAATAGTTAACAGATTACTGTTAACGTAGAGATTGACTTGATCCTTTTTTTATGGCCAAAAAAAAAAAAAAAAAACAGGCCCTAAATCAGGCCCTTTTACCCTAATCAGGCAACGTGACTCAGGAGTCATAACTCATAAAATCCTAAATATATCACATTTAAAAAAAAAATATTTTGGATATGTTTTATTTAAGTCCAGATGATATAAAAAATTACATGAAATTATTTTTTGCTTAGCATTTTCCACTCTTGCCTGTTTAAGGGTTAAATCACCATGAAATAAAATTTTAGAATTCTTAGTTTTTTTTTTACAGTTGCAGTGATTAGCCTATAAATGATTCATCCATGTAAGATACTTTTTTTTTTTTAATCATATGCCCTCGTAATCTTTAATCAAAAACGTTAACCTTCTCTCCCCTTTAAAAACTGCATCTGTTCTCTTCATGACATAGCCTATGTCTCGGTGGAGGGTGGGACTAAGCCTATATCCTCCATAACAGCAAACTGGCATTCAGATCTACGTCCATTTAAACGCCCAACTTCCTATGATTTGAACAATTCCCGAAGAACTAAATCTAATCCCGCCCTACATTTTTCTCATGCAGAAGCCATTTCACTCTTAAAGCCTATATTCTTTCTTCCCTATTGTGATGTAGGCTATTAAAAAATGTGGAATGTTTATTTTTGTTTATATCTACAGTCTTGAAATCTCAAATAGAGAAAAAAATATATATGACCACCATTATCCATCCACCCATGTTCCTAGCGTTATTCCCGCTCATTTGTAGGGTCAACTTCACACACACATTTGATTTGGTAATACAACCACTGAGAGTGCTGGGACACATTCACACTCACACACAATTTGGCATTATTGTTATCACCCAGGAAACAATATGGCCACTGTTCATTTAAAGGGGCTATATAAGAATAGTAGGCCTAATTCATCTATTACTCACTTTTTTAATGGCAATATGTGAACAGCTTAGGACAAACTTAGGACAAATAGCTTAGGACAAACTGTGAACAAACTTAAAAAATGAGAATTTCCCTGACTTGTCTTAACTTGAAAGCCTGTACTGATTTTTATGTGAAGGATTCAGTAGGGGTGTGACGGTTATTATATAACCGTGAGACCGACGGTTATAGTTGAACACCGTCATTAGAACTCTATAACCGCCAAAACCGTGCTATTAAAATATTTTTTACAAACATTTTTTATCATAGAGAATGTTTAAATACTAATATCAGCTTAAGAGGGAAACGGAGGCTGCTACTGCTGGAGATGATTCGGGAGAGGTCTGTGCACCTTTACCGATCAGAGCGCGCGCTGACACGGAGTAAAGCCTTGTTTATATTCGACGCGTCCGCACGATCGCGAAGGTGCGCGCGCCTGTAAAAATGACGCGTTCGGTGCGCAAGACCGGCAAGACCCCATTTGGCTTGGCTGTGTGTTTATATCTATGGGCTGTGTGCATGGCTTTTTTTTGTAACAGCGCGCGCGGCGCCGCGTCCGAATCATAGACTTCAAGCCGAATCTGCCCGAGCATGCACGTCTCACCGCACCGGCACGCAGTTTGCGCGTCTAAATTGCAAAGTTCATTCCAAAGTTTTTTCGTTAAGGTTTTGTTACTGTGTGTGACTTATAAAAAAAAAAAGCACGTTCATTGCAACGTTTGTTTGTTTTGTTAGTTAAGGATTTGTTTACTGTGTGATACATTTAATGGAAAGCACATTCACTTCTAGTTGTCTTGCTGTTCATGTTAAATAAACGTAGAGCCAGTAGCTAATCAGTGTCTGCTTGTTTATTCAAACTAAGTTGTCCTATAACAGACGAACAGTTATTCAACCCCCCCCCCCCCGACGACGGTTGTTATGAACCGTCACATTTGACTCACGTCATAACCGTCATCACCAATTCTGAAACCGGCACACCCCTAGGATTCAGGACATTTTTGATGGGAAAATCAAAAGGATGTGATGTTTACATGCGCTCGAGAGCCTCTTTTCCATTTAATGATAGGCCTAGGTGAACTGAATGCTTATACAATGTAAAGAAGTAACTTAAAGTGTGTGTTTTTCAGCTGAAACCATTAAATGCAAGTCAACAGCTACTGTCACTTTAAGCAGGGTTCTCAAGTCTCACGCATTGGCCGTGAGACACACGCAATTCAACCAGTTCACACGCTCACACGCCACACCGTGTATTTCTCACGCTGAAAAGGCAATGCCAACCAAGTTGTCCTGCAAGCTTTATATATAACGTTGTATACGAGGCGCATGCACACAAAGATAAGTTTCCTGCCGCCAGCGCGTCCGCATCTCGGCCAAATTGCGTTCGTTACTAGGCAACTTATAGACGCGCGAAGTCCGCGAACACACACGGAAGTTCGGCCACCGCGACATCGCGCGAACACACGGCGTGATGGAGAAAGTAAGTTGGAAGAAAGCTCGCCTAACATTTTTAGACTAGAAGTTCTAGAACATTTAATATATAGCCCATACATTATTGATGCAGTCAAAAACTCTACAACTGCTTTGCAACCAGGCCAAAAGCTTTGGCTCAGTTTGGCTAAGGAAATGTTATTGGGTATGTGAAGGAATGAAGATGTATTTCTTCAGTTTATTTTAAATTCTATATTATAATGTATTAATAGTATTTCTAGTTACATTAAGGCTAAGCAGAGTGCTCTTGGTAATATTGTATATCCTGTCAAAACATACATTAGCCTAATCATTGCCATTGCATTTGTATTTTTCAAAGATGTCAGGGAAAAATGCAAAAATATTTGTTTTTCCAAACATTTTGGAGCAATTTGTTATATATTTGTAGCCTAATTTTGAAATATAACATTAAAGAGTAGGCCTATATTTGATGTGATGAATTGCTCTGTCATTTATCAGATTTACCAATGTTATAATTTCAACTTTTGCTGGTTAATTACGAACAATGGGTAAAATTGGGGGCGGGGCTAGGCGGGGGCGGGGCTCCATTTAGGCTCCTCCCCTAACCGCATGTGATCTCACTCCTAGCTTTTGATAAAACTTGAGAACCCTGCTTTAAGAGTCAAATAAACATCTATTCTACAGGCTAAACAAAAGTAATACAGATGGCTCATGTCCTGATGACATAGCCTATGAGGTCTTATGAAGCGAAACGGTCCGACTGTGCTAAAAACTGAACATTATTATTTGTAACATTATTATTACGCTAAACCGTTGCTATGGTTACCACAGTGTCAATCATCGCAGTTTCGGGAGTGAGTGTTCCGTACACACATGGAACGATAAGGGACTTTAAGCAACAGCCTCTGGTGGAACGGCAACGGCATTCTGTCGTTCTATTGCGCATGCGCGACATTAACTGCTACTTCGCGACGTTCTACTGTAACCGTCTACAACGGGAGAACAGCTGATTTGCCGTAGTCGATACTACGTGACAGATTAAGAAAGTTAATGTTATGTTTTAGGTTATGTGGCATTATAATCGTTTCTGTATATCATTAAATGCCAAAATCAACTCTTCTCTTACTTTTTAAAATCAGTTTATTTTTTGTATTTTGTCTGATGATTAAATTATCCCCTATGCCGTCCTCTTTACTGTTGCTTAGTGATTTTTGCGCTCTTTAGCTACGGCAGTTAACCGTTTACTTCCGGCTGCCGTTGCCGTTCTATCAGCAGCTGTTGCTTAAAGTCCCTAATAATAATGCAGTTGTCAGTCACTCCTGAAACTTTAAAATATGTTGGCTACTAAGTGTGTACTATACTCTATGTAATAAGAGTAACTTGTCAGGATGTTGGTAACTAAATGTTGTTATTTAACCCGTTTAATCCCAAATTTTTTCTTGCAACTTGAGTACATGCATTTTACTCCTTAGACCTCCCTAACACTCAAACATTATGCCTTTTTTGATTTTATGTTGGTTAAGTTAGTGAAATATTAGGTTTTATACTCGGTCACAATAGTGACCGGTGGGAAACAACATAGTCAGAATTCATTCAAATTCTTCAATTAGACCTATTGACACAATTCATTCCAAGACATCCAATATCTCGTTTTGTCATTTCGTGAAGAAGGCTTAGTGAGGTTGTCATGTACAAAGTTACACCCTGGAGGAACTTCTGCTTGTTCGGCTAGACCCGTATGGGCTAGACCATGACTACACTTGGGCCCTGTCCTTGGCCAGTTTCAGGGAGATGTGTGTTCACTCATTCAGTGCACTGAAGATGGGCCGTGCGTTGTAGAAAGGGTTGTTTGTGGTCATGTGTGGGGCACATCAATTGGTTCTCATGAACATCTGCCCAATCCTCCAGATAATTCACCTCTGCATCGCCATTCAATAGTCTACTTGGCAAATGGGCTGTTTCACCCTGGTACTCCCTATCTGAGCCATCACTATCACAGTCACTTTCAATTTAGGGTGGGGGTGGGGGGAAGGGGGTCACGTACGTCAAGAAGGTCCAACACATTGACCGTTTCTGGGACACTCATCACTACACTGAACAAAATTATAAACGCAATAATTTTGTTTTTGCCCCCATTTTTCATGAGCTGAACTCAAAGATCTAAGACCTTTTCTATGTACACAAAAGGCCTATTTCTCTCAAATATTCTTCACAAATCTGTCTAAATCTGTGTTAGTGAGCACTTCTCTTTTGCCAAGATCATCCATCCCCCTCACAGGTGTGGCATGTTCAGTGTAGGATTGCCAAAACCTGCCAATACCAGCCAATACCTGTGTTTTCTATTGAAGCACTGTGTTATACTACCGGTCACAATTGTGACCGTAAACAAATTTACAAGTCTTACGAGCAAAATATATATGCAGGAGTATAATTTTCAAAATATATCAGTTGTAGACCCTTTAAAGAATATATGTACAAAATATGATAGTTCTATTATGTAAATTAAGATGTTTTATATACTACTTTTTGTAGTAGTCTGAGGAAGACATCTTCTTCTAGATGTGCAAGCAGGAAGTGAACTGATCTGGTCATGTGACCTTTCACACTAGTCACATGACATTAATTGATTTTAATCAAGACAATCTATTTTGTCATTTAAAAGTTGAATTTCTTGCCCAAAGTCAATAACAACATTTTTTGAGCTTCCAGAAATAAGAAAAAAGCTGTGGTCACAATTGTGACCGGTGGGATTAAACGGGTTAAGGGCCTTTTCATAGAGGTTAAAACAGTAAAACAATTATTCACCAAAAAAGCAAAACGTAGGCCATCCTAACGTTTCGCCAACAGAAACTGGAATTACAACAAATAAATGTGACAACATATAAACGTGACAAATGACTTGGCATTTATAAAATAAATTAGATAATATTATTTAAATAATATTTATGTGGTTTTGTGCTCACCAAGTAGACTGGTGTTCCGACGAGCATCAGAGATCTCCTCCCCTCTTTCACATTCACTCCCATGATGCAACAGCAAACAAAGAGGGCAGAGGAAAGAGACATTACATGGAGAAACGGCAGCTAGCTAGAGAAAAGTTTCAAACGCCGAAAATAGGCACAATTCAAAAAGTCCACAGCGTAAGGTGTCACTTTATCGCAAAACGCGGTCATAAACTGCCCATTATTAATCGTCTCTGTGAAAATTGAGTTCGTTTTTGCGCTGTTTTTGTAAGTGCAGGTATCAGCTAGCCGTGAAGTAATAATGTCTCTTAATGTGATTTCATAACTCTCCGGACACTGATATGACCACTCCTGTTAGTTGACAGTGTATTCAAGGAACATCGGGTAATGTATAGTTAATATATATGTGTAAATATTGATGGCTAGTGTTGTAACATTAGATAGAAGTGATGTTTATTATAGAGGGCCTGTACAGGTTAGCATGAGTGCTAACTGCTCTTAAAGCGTTAGCTCGCTCATATTTATGAATTCAATAAGTGTTTTATTTTGAACTTTGAAATGTATAACTCGTTAACAGGGTGACAAATTAATATTCTAGCTCTATTATCAGCTGATTAATCACTTTGTTCACTTTACATACTAGCTTTAATCCCTGTCAGACAGACATCAATCAGACATAAATACTTAACCTACTGTAAAATAATGTCTGTATTTTGTGAACGTCAGCCTTCCTTGATAAGACATTTGCCTTGATTAAAATCGCTGTTTGGTGTGCAATTTGGTTTTAGTTATATTGAGTTCATCTGGTGAATCTCTACTGAATCTGTGCTCATCTATTGAACAAATAGCCCTTAAAGTCAACATGAATTAAAAACCCTTGTAACCCTGTTTACTTTATTGGTTCATGTTGCTGATCTTAGTGTGTGTGTGTGTGTGTGTGTGTGTGCGCGCGTGCTTAATTTGTGCTTGTAACTTCCATGTTATCTCTTTGGGTAGATGATTTGAAATACTTTCATGAAGTTGACATGTCCTTCTGTGCTGTACTCCATCTAAATCTGCTGTGCAGTATTTAGATTCCATTCATAATTCTGTGTGCAGCTTCTGTTAGAAAGAGACTGGTAATCGTGTTGAACAATTTTTTATTCATTTTTTTCCTGATATTTCCGTTTCAGCTTCACCATTAACTCTACTTTATAACTGAGTCTACCAATTTAGACTATGAATACCAGCCAACAGCAACATTCATAAGGGTAATTTCATGTCAAATCAACCAGTTTGGAAACTTCCCCTGCTCAAATTTTTTATTTTGTTTATATATTTTTTCTGAAAAAAGACAAACATAAATGTTGATGAAAGCCAAAATATTAAATGTCGCAGATGTATATTGACTGAGTAATCCACTATTTTGTAGAGGCCTAGAGGGGGGTCAAAATGACAACTTTCGCCTGAGAGTTTGGAGCCAAATTACAGGGGGGTAAAAATTAGTTTAGAAAAAATGGCAGCATCATTATTTTAATTTTACACAGAGATTGCTAGGTCTATTAGTTAAATCTGTTGACTTTAGCAAGCTTTTTTGCATTAGCCTATATTGTAACAGTGAAAGTTCAAAAATGAGAAAAAGCACTTGTGTTTTTGCCCCAAGTTTGCATGACTGTAACTCAAGAAGTATTAAATATATCTTAATATCCTTTTAGATTTTGGTTTTTAACAAACATTTCTTTTGGTATCTTCAATTTAAAAGCGTTATATGGTTAAATCCCAGAGATATGGAGATCTTAATGCTGCTCCATGAGTAAATTGGTAAATTGTGCACATTTTCAGTCGTCAAAAACAAATGTGGGTCACTTTGCATACAGCTGATTCTTTTTTTCTTTTAAAAAGGATCATCTGAACAACAGATAAGATTGAAACTAGAAATGTATCTCGTTTTTTTTTCTATCAACACAATTGCATAGAATATACCTGTCTGAGTGCCATAAACATGTTTTTTCCAAAGTTTGTGTGCCTGTCACTTAAAAAGTATTAAAAATATCTCAGTATGATTTTAGATGCTGGTTATTAACAAACTTTTCATCTGAAATCTTCATTTTCAAGTATCTATGGTTTAATCCCATAGATAAGGGGATCTCAATGCGGCTCAATGTCCAATTTGTTGATTTTTTTTTTCCATTTTCATTGGTCGAAAACCAAATGTGATTCACTTTGCACACAGCTGATACTTTTTGCATTTAATGGGTAATGTTGTAAATAATAAATAATGTTGAAACTAGAAATGTATCTTGTTTCCCTCTATCAAAACAATTGCATAAATTGCACCTCTCTGAGTGCTCAGGTGAAAATTGTCATTTTGACCCCCCTCTACAAAATACAATATTTTGGCTTTCTTCCTCATTTATGTATTTCTTTCACCAGAATTTTTTTTTAAATCAAAATAAAAAAAAATTTAGCCCGGGACCTCTGGTTTAGTTGACACGGAACGACCTATAAGTTAAAATAATATATTTGATCTATTGTTTAGATAATTACTCAACTATTTAAATAAGTCATTTATTTTGAAGTGAGAATACACTATCGTTCAGAAGTTTGGAGTTTGTAAGCTTTTGTAATGTCTCTTATTCTCACCAAGGCTGCATTTATTTGACCAAACTACAGTAAAAACAATAACATTGTGAAATATTTAAAATATTATTTATTCATGTGATGCAAAGCTGAATTTTCAGCAACCATTATTCCTCAGTCCTCAGTGTCACATTACATGATCCTTCAGAAATCTTTCTAATATGCTGATTTGGTGCTCAATTATTATAAATTATATATATTTTTTTATTATTAGTGTTGAAAACAGTTAAATTCTGCTTAATATTTTTGTAGAAACTTTTGTAAAAAAAATATATATATATTGTAACGATACATTTTTTTTTACTGTCACTATATTAATCAGTTGAATGCATAGCCTACTTGCTGAAATAAGTATTAGTTAAAAAAAACCTACTCCAAACTTTTAAACAGTAGTATAAATGTAACTTTACAATTGGACATAACCCAAAACAAAGACGAAAATGTGACCATTTAGACCAACCATTAATTGTAGTCTAATATTAATTTATTATTACTTATTAATTTATTAGACACAACAGAATATTTGTGCTTTTTTGTCACAGCGTAGGACCTCTCAAGATGAGCTAGGCCAAAATGTGTATAAAATTGGTGAAAACCTTATACAATTGTATTGGTTTTATAGTTTAATTGCGAAAGTAACATGAGTTGCGGAATGTTTATGTAAGATTTCTCTGTGTTTTACTCTATATTAATGTATTTTTCAATCCTCTCTGTTTTGTAGGTATGGCAGTTGTGGGCCTTATGTGATCAGCTATGTGTAAGTGTTCACAATCATCTCCCTCATCCCAAGAACATCACGTGTAATCCCCCTCCAAATCATTAAGGGGGATCTTTCAGAATGAAGAAGATCAGTCTGAAAACAATAAGAAAGTCATTGAACATTAAAGGCAAAGAAGAGAATGAATATGCCGTATCGCAGCCGGACCTGGCAGCCAGTTTCTCTGCTGAAGACTCTCTGTTTGGAGGATGCTACAGCAAAGATTTCGCCAGCAGCGACCTGGATAACGAGGATGAAAAAAGATCCAAAGTCCGATCTAAGAGCGAGGGTCTCATGGGCACCTTGAAACGAAGGCTATCGGCGAAACAGAAACCAAAGGTCAAGAGTGGTTCTCCATCTGTATGCTCTATAGATGACGATACCTTCTCCTCCTCTTCGGCACCCATTACTCTAAGTGACATAAAATCCCAGCGTTCCTCCCGCTCCACATCCGTCCATAGTCATCATTACAGTCCCACCCCGTGGCCTCTCAGACCAGTGAACTCAGAGGAGATGTGTGTCAAAATGGACGTTAAGGCATTAATGAACTCCTCAGATCCAAGTCCGGCTTTCAACGGTGTGCGGCAAGACATCCTAAACCTCCAGAGAGAGTTTGAAGAATCTGGCAATTCGTTGAAAATCACCAGACGTGTGCCAGACCACCATTCTGGTGCTCAGAATGCTGATTTGCACCTTGAAATAGATGAACATGTGCCTGTAGTCATTGGTATTGCAGCTCAGGATTATATTCAGTACACAATGCCTTTAGATGATGTACTCTATCCTGACGACGAAGGTTCGCACTCTTTTTGCTTAGATGGTCCCACACCCATGGACGTTGTTCCGCAGTCAGAAGGATCTCTGCATGTAGATGAGGAGCCTATTGTCCAGGACCTCCTGTCACCAGACATCTTCATGGAGTCGTCATCTGTGAACCAGCTCTTTTTAAACACTGCAAATATCTTACTGCAGGGCTCCAGACTCGAAGCTCCTCTTTCCCCCATGCTACCTCCATTGCCCGATAGTTATCTCCAGAGAAGCTTCTCTCGGTTTGGTGGTACTCACGCTCAGGTTGCAGAGAGAGTCATGCAACATCTCAACTTTGACCCCAACTCGGCTCCAGGGGTGCAGCGGGTCTATGATGCTGTGCAGAACAGCGGACCCATGGTGGTTACTAGTCTCACAGCTGAACTGAAGAAGCTAGCCAAGCAGGGTTGGTATTGGGGTCCCATCACCAGATGGGAGGCAGAAGAAAAGCTGACAAATCTTCCAGACGGTTCTTTTTTAGTCCGCGACAGCTCCGACGATCGATATCTCCTAAGCTTGAGCTTTCGCTCACAGGGTAAGACGCTCCACACGCGGATTGAGCACTCGAACGGCAGTTTCAGCTTCTATGAGCAGCCTGACATTGAAGGCCACGTATCAATTGTGGATCTCATTGATAATTCGGTCAAGGATTCGGAGAACGGAGCGTTCTGCTACTCCAGATCCCGCTTACCGGGTTCCGCCACCTACCCTGTTAGACTGACCAATCCCGTTTCAAGGTTTATGCAAGTGCGTTCAATGCAGTACTTGTGCCGTTTTGTTATTCGCCAGTACACGCGGATAGATCTGATCCAGAAATTGCCTTTACCGAACAAAATGAAAGATTACCTGCAGGAAAAGCACTACTGAATGCAGTAAATCCTGACTTGGTTGCTACTTGCACTTTTTGGATAACACACACCGAAGCAGGTTTCGCAAACATTTCAAGAGTTTTGTTACCATTCAATTACACTTTTTGTTGAAAGAAAAGATGTTTGTCGGTCTGGTAGAGTAGATAATTCAGTGGTTTGTGAAGAAACGCAGTGCCAGAATGTTGTTAGAGTGTTTGGATCTCAATGTCGGAGCATTTTTCGCATGTTCTCTTAGTACTGTAGCATGTGATTTTGTTACAGTCAAAGACAGTCCAGTATTTTTCTGCATATCCCACATTATGAAATATCAGCACACAACTACAAGCTCCAGCTTATTGTAGGGCATTTAGAGATTCTTGGCAGCAATGCACAGAGGTATAGATGCCTTAATAATGGCCGCATGTTTGTGAATGCATAGACTACATTCCTCCTCGCCCCTTTTTTGAACACATAACTTTTGTTTTACTAGCCATTGTTGTGTCATGACCTTCTTCAAAGGGAAAATGTACTATACAATATGCCAAATGATGTCCTCTCACCCTACATATGATCTTACCCTTCTGTGGAGTTACTCTAATAAGCTATATTAGCTGCTCATATTTGTTAGATCATATTGTCACACCTCTTTTTTTTGTTGCATTTTTTAGCACATGTGAAGCCAAGGTTGGGTGCCTCGCTGAAATTCGTCTTTGCTGTAGCTAATTGATTTTGGACTGTATGATTTGTTCTTTATAACAGTCATCTTTTAACAGGCATGCAGTTATGTTATAAACGCATCTGGTCCATTGTTTAAGTGTTCATTAGAATAACTTATCATTGTTTGAAAACAGAAGGGTTTCCTGTGATGGACTATGTCAATGGTACAGTTTAAAATCATCTCTTTTTGGGAACATAATTTGCTTACTGATATGTTGTAACTTGAACTTGTTCTCCAGTTCAAAATAAAAGTTTTATATGGTTAATCTCTGTCAATTCCTTCTAATGTAAAATTGCTTGATCTGTTATTTAAATGTAGTAAAATCATTCTAACAGAAGCAGAGAGCAGTGCTGTGTGTGTATATATATGTATATATATATATATATATATATATATATATGTATATATATATATATGTATATATGTGTGTGTGTGTGTGTGAGTGTGTTTATGACAGGTTTTGCATTTATTAACATAGATTTTCTTGGTTCCCACCACTTATTCCCACTGTAATTTTCGCTTTCACCTCTTTTCGTTAATGAATTGCACAAATAGTGTCGAATTTTTGTGCCATTGTTGATGAGTTTCTTGACTTGCATATAATTCCTTGTTTTAATAGGCGCTAAATACATTACATTTTTATAATATCTTTTATACTAAAGTTATTTACTAGGAACAAGTCTTTCTTTCTGATTTTCATAAAACATGATGTCTTTGATTCATAGATTTTTATTGTTTAATTGATCATTATCCTTAAAGTTTGTGTGACATGCCATTTGGCTTATTTGGTCCACTAGAACAGAATTAAATGTGTGTGGGTTCAGATTGATGCTCAGTTGTGCTCCTTTGAGATGCTGCAGTGCTGTTATTTTACTGTTTTTGTGTGTGAATTAATGGTCTTTTGTAAAAGTGGGCAGCGTGTGGGCTTTAATATTGGTTGCCAAATAGGCTTTGCAATGTTTTCTCCATCCAGCACATTTAAAGAATTTCTTACCCTTTTCTTTCTTCATTTATATTATTACCAAGCAATTTGAGCCAGGATAATTCAACTTTATATGTGTTTGTTTGTAACTGCTGAGTAAGTGAAAGACCTCACAGGGCCAACAACTCCCTTTTGGCTGAATCAAAACTTGCTTTTCGCAAAAATATATGTTGAACGCAGAGAAGCAGTTCTCTTCAGACTCCAGAGACAATTTTTTAAGTAAAATGATTTTCATTTTTTTTTTACCTGCTCAGAGTAATGAAAAAGTTTAATTTGATGCCGCCATAGTATACTCACAGTGTCTGTCCGTCACCATATGGTGTAATGTAGAAGAGCAAAGCAATGTTTTGCTAATGCCAGCTTTTCTTGTAAACCGTAAGACAGCTGTTAACTTTAAGTTTTGATAGTACATTTCACTGCCTTTAAAAGACCTGTGGTGGACGAAGAAAATCTTACTCCTGAAAAAGTATTTAGTACTTCTATTTAACTTTACTTGAGTAACAGTACAAAAGTACTTCGTTTTTAGTGTACTTTAGTGTTAAAAGTAAAAAGTACTGATTGATGAATGTTTACTTATTGCGATTTTATAAACTCCATCCTACTACTCAGATTATGTGGGGTGGGGTAGGGGCTGTTCTGGCTTATTTGGTTGCCCTATATAGGCGAAATCAGCCATCACCCCAAACTCTCCACCCAAAAAGATGCAATAACATTGCATTGACATGCTTTTATTGTAGAACTACATACAACAACAACAAAAAACGCACCAAATAGAATAATTTAGTAAATATCTATTTACAACTCAACTCTAATAACTATTAAATAATAAAAGATAGAGAATTGACTAAAATCAGCTTGCTTCCATTTAGTGGGATTACACTTCACCTGAATTTAAAATGTAGCACTTCTGGTCTTCATTGATGCAAAGTCTGTATGAGACTAGAAGGGAGGTGTTGCACAAGGAACTGTATTGAAAATGTATTTTAATGAGTGGGGCAGTAATGACAAATGTCGAGAGCACATCACAGGTGGATTTCCTCATCTCGCACAAAACTGGACACTCTGCTCTCAAATATTAGACTAATCAGATACAAATATGCAGAATACTTCCACGATTGTCCATTGAAATAGTGTACCTTTAAATCGTAAAAAAAAAAAAAAATTGTAGGATCCATCTTTGTAAGTCGTGACCTAATTAATTTATAATTAATTTATTAAATTATAATTTTTATTTAGGCCTACAATAATAAATCCCAAAATTCTGCATTAGTAACTTACTTTTTGCGCCATCAGTTGGGAATGCACTCAAGCTCTGAGGATCTCCCCTTGGCTCATGTTCAGACAGACTTGTGAATTGTGAACTGGTGACTCGCTCTGACCAGATCACTGTATTTGAATCAAAGTTAGGTGTGTTTGACTGAAAGCGGTGATGCGCAGACCGATCGGTGTATGACATCAAAGTACGTGAGCGATTCCAAAGCATATGGAGCTTCTGCTCTCTAATCGCTCTTGCGGTACTTTGATGTCGAGAACGAATGCAAATGGCAAGCAAGTTGACACGTTTTTTATAAAATGTAGTGGAGTAAATGTACGGTATTATGCTTTGGGATGTAGTGCAGTTAAAGCAAAAGTGCAGATAGGCCTACTTGAAAAAAATGACTTAAGTAGGCCTTCGGTAACAAAGTAAAATATGTCCACTATTCATTTAATGAAGGCCAACATCTGCCCTGGTGGATTGGTGCTCAGGCGGTGTGATATTTACATGCCCTGGACTTCAGAAAGCATAAGACCCTTAGTTAGTTTCCCTGTAAGATCTTCTAAACAAGAAAGACATGAATCATTCAATACTATCTTAACCAGCATCCTTGCATATTGCTTCAACCCAACCAACTGTCATCCATTGTCAGTAAGGATTCACTTAGAAAGCTGCAGAAGTATTTTTATCTCATTTTATCATGTTGGCTATTATGTTGTCAATGCATGATTTGTCAATCCCCTACATCACTGTGACCCTATAGTAATCCATTCTGTTAAGGCTCTGGAGGACGCTTTATTACAGGTGGTGAAGGATTTCTGGCTCTGTTTATTACTCCCTCCCTTCTGTTTTAATTGGTTTCTTTGGAATTTCACATCAGACTCCTCTGAGAGCTTTCTTCACTCCACTTACCGGTGCAAATACCTTCTATGTTTTAATCAAAATTACCACTTTGGATATGTTTGTCTATTGAGTCTGAGGTAACTCGGGGGGTTTTGACAGAAGATACACTGCATACACTTGTCATTCACATAATGCATCAAACCACTATATTTAAAAGTACAAATATATAAAATAATTAATTGAGAGACAACACAAAATTCTCATATTTAATCATTTAGTCAAATTGGGTTAGCTATATACTCGAAATAGATGCATTTAATGCATTGCCACTATTTCATTGTTCCTGTACTCTTATTAATAACTTCAGTTTGACAATGAGTACAGCTTCTGGATGTTTTTGTAGTACTCCACCACTCGCATTTCAACCTTTGACTGTTGTGCATGAAAAGCCCTGCTGACATGCATCCACCATCATTCTTCTTTCAAAGTCACAATTCTTGCGCATTCATCCTTGAATTTCAAATATAATTATCAGTTTTCTCTCTACCTGCTGTAAATAATGTGGTCGGGTACACGTATCCCGTTATTGACAATATCATCTGTTCCACAGTCTGTTTTGTTTGTTTCATTTAATGGCAATGGCACATGATAAGACTGAATGCTTCTTCGGTTCACTGCTGATTTGCTCAATATAGGGTATATTTGTTAACTTCAAATGTTACATTAGAGATTAAACACTAAATTAGGTTTTATTCTGTCTTCACTGGAAAACTCGTGTGAGTTTGACTGGCAAGGCCAAGTGCCTTTTGAAATATATTTGAATATTTCACAGAGGAGCAAAATGTCACAGATGAAACAATCCAATCACATTTCCATAGCCCGTTTCTCTCCTGGCTTGATGATGAGGAAACGTTATCTGAGTTGGACCGACACCTACGAATGTTGTTTCAGAATAAATATTGTAGACCACCTGTTATGTATTCATTTGAACCAATGCGGTACCTTCAGCCTCAGCCTCGGTTGAAAAACAACTATAGTCCATTCATGATTTTGTATTTCCTTTAAATAAAGTTTTTTAGATCAGTAACAGAAGAACTGCTCTTTAACATTTGCTTCTTGAATTATTTTTATTTATCAGATATATGTACATCATATCTGCATTATTGTAATGCTCAACATCTCAGATTCAGTCTCTTTAAGTGCATAAAGAGCAGCAAAAATTGAGCCTGTAGAAAATCACAAAGGCATACGCAGCCTTACAGTGGATCTACTAGAGACCTGCAAAGTTGAGCTTTTTGTCACATTGACGCTGTCTTTATCTGTGAGCCATGCCATCTGTCAGAAACCCCAGAAGACCTCTTTCTGAGCACACCATGTGTCTCCACATAAAAGGGTGGCTTAAACAAACAGTACTGCGCGGCACCATACCTCACTCGCTTGAAGATTCATTATTCTATGAGATTACCCTAAGGGCATTTCCAGATGTGGCTTTATATAACCCAGAATTCACCTGTTGTTCTCAGTAGTATACAGATATGACACTTTAAATCATTAGCATCAAATTAAGTTAAGCTTAAGATAAAATGTGGAAAGATCAGATGGGCTGCAAAGTTTCATGGTTTTCCAGCTGTGTTTTGGTTTCAGGTGAGCTGTTTTAGTAGCATATTGGTGGGATAGCGTGCAATCGTGTCCCATGAGGATTCTTGCTCAGTTTGATAGCATCTACAACACTCTGGTTTGCTTGTTGCTAATTTTCTCATCATTTCAACACTAAATGATCATGATCACATTAAAAACTATGCCTTATCTGATTAAACATACTGATTACAGGAAAATTCTCACTAGTAAACCTTTTTTCGCAAATGGAGATTCACTTTTCACAATTGTGCATCAGCTAAGTATAATATATATATATATATATATATATATATACACTCACCGGCCACTTTATTAGGTACACCTGTCCAACTGCTCGTTAACACTTAATTTCTAAGCAGCCAATCACATGGCGGCAACTCAGTGCATTTAGGCATGTAGACATGGTCAAGACAATCTCCTGCAGTTCAAACCGAGCATCAGTATGGGGAAGAAAGGTGATTTGAGTGACTTTGAACGTGGCATGATTGTTGGTGCCAGAAGGGCTGGTCTGAGTATTTCAGAAACTGCTAATCTACTGGGATTTTCACGCACAACCATCTCTAGGGTTTACAGAGAATGGTCCGAAAAAGAAAAAACATCCAGTGAGCGGCAGTTCTGTGGGCGGAAATGCCTTGTTGATGCCAGAGGTCAGAGGAGAATGGCCAGACTGGTTCGAGCTGATAGAAGGGCAACAGTGACTGAAATAACCACTCGTTACAACCGAGGTATGCAGCAAAGCATTTGTGAAGCCACAACACGCACAACCTTGAGGCGGATGGGCTACAACAGCAGAAGACTCCACCGGGTACCACTCATCTCCACTACAAATAGGAAAAAGAGGCTACAATTTGCAAGAGCTCACCAAAATTGAACAGTTGAAGACTGGAAAAATGTTGCCTGGTCTGATGAGTCTCGATTTCTGTTGAGACATTCAGATGTTAGAGTCAGAATTTGGCGTAAACAGAATGAGAACATGGAACCATCATGCCTTGTTACCACTGTGCAGGCTGGTGGTGGTGGTGTAATGGTGTGGGGGATGTTTTCCTGGCACACTTTAGGCCCCTTAGTGCCAATTGGGCATCGTTTAAATGCCACGGCCTACCTGAGCATTGTTTCTGACCATGTCCATCCCTTTATGGCCACCATGTACCCATCCTCTGATGGCTACTTCCACCATGTCACAAAGCTCTAATCATTTCAAATTGGTTTCTTGAACATGACAATGAGTTCACTGTACTAAAATGGCCTCCACAGTCACCAGATCTCAACCCAATAGAGCATCTTTGGGATGTGGTGGAACGGGAGATTCGGATCATGGATGTGCAGCCGACAAATCTGCGGCAACTGTGTGATGCCATCATGTCAATATGGACCAAACTCCCTGAGGAATGCTTCCAGCACCTTGTTGAATCTATGCCACGAAGAATTGAGGCAGTTCTGAAGGCAAAAGGGGGTCCAACCCGTTACTAGCATGGGGTACCTAATAAAGTGGCCGGTGAGTGTATATATATATATAATTTATTTAGGTCCATAAAAATGGACTGATCTTTTAATAACTGATATTTTTTATTACTTAGGGTGGATGTTTGTTTTCTCCTTTTCGTTTTTTGTAGAGAAACCAGATTAAAACAACAAATCCTGAATCCGTGTATATCATGAAAAATCTATAGCAACAAACAATATATATTTCTTTTTTAAAATTTCAAACTCCTGAAAGCCCTCATTTTCATTCTTTTGATTTCTTTCTCTTTTTTAAATACATGCCTGCTTATTTAACAGAGAGTTGCTTGGTTTAAATATTTCATAATCTGCAACTGCAACCCTTCTCTGAATTATTAGCGGAGCAGGTTGCTTGTGATTTTGATGAAATAAGTAAGTGCACCATCCATAAAGCACTACACATTAAACAAATTGCTGGTGCAGCAGCCTCTTTGGGATCAACTTGGATGTGATCTCTCAATAAATAAAATATAAATGTGTAATCTCTCAGGAAACAAAATACTTAAATCTCAATCAGATATGTCAAATATCAAGCTAAATATGCATGTTAGTGCTAATTAATAAAGGCACACTGTAAAAAAAAATCCTGTTGTTTTTACGGAAAAAAAACTGGCAGCTGTCAAAAATACGGTATCAACGTTTTTGGTTTTACAGACTTAGCTTAAAATTTACAGTAATAAACCGTAATTCATTATCTGATATAATGACAATTTACCAACCTATTGAAGTATTAATATCTGTTTTGTACCATTGTAATACACTGACAACCACCAATCATCACAGCAGTGATGAGTCACATGATCAATTAAAGCTCATCACAAGCAGTCTTCCACAAAAAAAGTTAATACTATTATATTGAAGCTGCACAGTGTTATTCGCACAAACATTAAACACCATCATGGTAACACACATGACATTTTAAAAATGCAATAAACATTAATTTAACAACATTAAATGTAACATAAAACCCTAATGTACGTAACTGATTAGAAAAGAACTAAGAAAACTAAGAAGAAACATTGTTATTTCAACAAAAATAAATCAAATGTGAAGTGTCATGCAGGGAATTGTGGGAATGTCAATTTATGGTTTTTCACTGTAAATTATACAATGAGTTGTTCTTTTCACTTTCAAAAACTGTAAATTTAACGGTATTTTACAGTAAAATTACATTAAATGTACCGTTAGATCTATCACAGTTATTTACCGTATATAGTAAGGAAACTTTCTGTTAACCAATTAGCATTTTTACAGTATTTTACCGTTAAAATCACGATCATTTTTTACAGTACAGTGGTGTGTGATTAAACGAAGAGGTCTGAAATGATCAATAATGACAAAGTTGTGAAAGCATCCTTCTTTAAAAAGACATTCATTTGGTGCTGCCACTTTTGCAGGTGTTTGAGATTCACACTTCTCGGCAAGAATAAATGTGTGGTTTCATTAATTTAATGTATCCCCTGAGGTCTCACCCACATAGGAGATCCTTCCTTAAAGGAGAACTCCGGCGCAAAATGAACCTTTGGTCTAATTACACATTGTTACCTAGTCAACCGTTATCTGAGATTTGTTTTCATGATTATCGAATGTAAATAGTTTTATCTCTAAAAAAAGTTTAGCCTATAAAGCTAGTATAACGCTAGTATATTGGGCATAGTGTAATGACAAATAAAAATCGCTTGTTAATACCACTAACAAGGCTGAAAATAGCCCCACACAAACACGGTAGGATAATGAGGGTCCCTACCTTCAAACCGAAGCATTGAGAACTTTGTCAGTGTCCAGACAGTTTAATAAGAAGATATTTTAAACATACAGTCAACTTCGCGTATACAGGCACAAGCCATCTTTGAAATACAGTCTTTACCAGTCGATCTACGAACGCCGATCCAAGTGCGCTGGTGAGATGTGAACGAGCTATAAGTTGTGATAAGGTGAGCGCGAACAGCAGGCTTGGATCGGCGTTCGTAGATCGACTGGTAAAGACTGTATTTCAAAGATGGCTTCTGCCTGTATACGCGAAGTTGACTGTATGTTTAAAATATCTTCTTATTAAACTGTCTGGACACTGACAAAGTTCTCAATGCTTCGGTTTGAAGGTAGGGACCCTCATTATGCTACCGTGTTAGTGTGGGGCTATTTTGAGCCTTGTTAGTGGTATTAACAAGCGATTTTTATTTGTCATTACACTATGCCCAATATACTAGCGTTATACTAGCTTTATAGGCTAAACTGTTTGTAGAGATAAAACTATTTACATTCGATAATCATGAAAACAAATCTCAGATAACGGTTGACTAGGTAACAATGTGTAATTAGACCAAAGGTTCATTTTGCGCCGGAGTTCTCCTTTAAGTCTGGCCTAAATTATGCCAGAATTAAAGTAGAGGTTATCGTAATTCAAAAGACACATTAACGCACTATTAATATAAGCTGCAATTTTGTTTTTATCTAACACAATAATATAGCATTACAAAACAACTTAGCTGTTTAAAACAATCCAGTGATGGTGACTTAACAATATTGTCAATAGTTTCTTTGTTTTAGAGTGAACTAACAATTAACAACAATTGAAAGCATTTATTAGTCAATAAATATCTTTGGCCATTTATATATAACTAAGGTTAAAATATACAACTTGTAAAATGTTTAGTATATGAAGAAATTAACATTAAAGTCACCATGAAATTAAAATTAGATTATTCTAATTTTTTTATGGAATATTACAGTATTTGTTGTTAAATTAATTAAATTAAATGATTTATCTGTCCACATCATTATTTAAAACATATTAATGTGCCCTCGTAATCTTATCACTAAAGTGAGCTCCTCAGCAGACTTCTACCCCAGAGTCAAAGCGGCATTACATCATGTAAGTGCAGACTCGTTGGAATACTTTGAGTGTGAGGGTGCTATTTGGGACAGGACCTAAGGCTGCATTTCTCTGCTGCCACGTCATCAAGCGCCGCTGAGGGCCGTCTCAATTTGAAGGATCCTTGGAAGGCAGCCTTAAGGCCCTGTCCCAAATAGCACCCTAAACTTTGCGGTGTTCTTTGCAAGTCCACATTTCCGTGACGTAATGCTGCTTTGACTGCGAAGCTCGCTTCAGTGCAGGCTCGACAAAAGTGCTCATCGAGGGTGCATATCGACCGCAAAGGGGGTGCTCACGAGCACCCATCTGACACCTAAAATGACGAATGGGACACCCTACAGCATTGATAGGCAACTTCGGTCCTGGAGGGCCACTTTCATGCAGAGTTTAGCTCCAACCTTAAATACACCTGAATAAGGCAATCAAGCTTTTCAGGATTACTAGATAAATACAGGCAGGTGAGTTTTTATCAGGGCTGAAGCTAAACTCTGCAGGACTGTGGCCCTCCAGGACCGAAGTTGCCTATCCCTGCCCTACAGTCTTGTGGACAGTCATTGTAAGTCCACAAGACCAAAAGTGCATAAGACAGGGTCTTAGTTTCGCGTCCTTTATTCAGCTCATTCTGAAGGATGCATCGAGTGTATCCTTCGCATCCTTCAATCACTCACAATCCTTTGCTCACATTCCAATTCATGAAAAGGTAATGGCGAAAAACGACTCGGGACTGAGTTTGTCTGAGTTCATTATAAAATGTAAGACAAAAATAAAGTTTTCGGAGATAAATGCATGTTATCTTTTGTTTTGTGACCACAGACGGTTGTCATTCACTGTATTGCATTAATAAGAAGCCAGTTATTATAAAGATTTTTAAAGTCCCCCTGTTGTTAATAATGTTATCCCTTAAAACTCATCTTTGATCACCAAAATTACATATTTAAACGTTTTCCCTGGGAAAAAAATGTCTTCATGCCTTAATTTAGCTTGAATGTATCTCTACACCCTTGCTTCATTTATACACGGATACATGAATATGCAAATGAGCCCCGCCTCCACTCACTCACACCAGCTCAGAGATCCATTTGGTCAACTTAACTGAAGTAAATGTGACACAATCATGTCACTCTTTATAACGTTGGACACATAAAGGTAATTAATATGATTAGCCCTTTGCTTGATTATCAAACAGCTAATAATGTGTAGGTATAATGTTACACAAACCATGTTCCCGTTTGCCATCTCAGTCTGCCTTCTAAAAATCAGAATCCTTAGAAATGCTTTGTATAACTTAAGACCGTCAGTGGAGAAAGGCATGCAGTTCACCATAACATGATCGTAATATACATCATATACACAATTCACCTTTTATATTGATATATATTATGAATTTTCACATGGTTTGTCTTAAAGCATATTAAAAACACCACATAGATGAACAACATTGAAAACCATTTAAGCCATTTAAATCAGATATACGTCACAGGGGAAGAAAAGACTATCACAACTTCTTTTGTAGCTAAACACACTCAAAGCATGCATGCCTATTGTTCATGTGAATATGTTAATTATGGATAATGTAGTCAGTGACCGGCTGACTGTACATTAGCTCGCTAATATAAAAATATACTTAACGAATACTAATACATGTACATGAAATATTGATTTGAGTTTAAATTATTTGATCATTTTATATCCGTATAAAAATAGTCCATTATGAACATTGCAACAATATTACAGTAGGCTATATTAATACTGTAATACTACTTAATATAAGTATTAATAGTAGTGTAGTATTACAGTATATACTGTAATACTACTACAGTATTAATACTTATATTAAAATGTCCTTTAAGATAATTTTCTTTACAATAAACAACTGAGATGCATGAAAGAGATCCGCGTTTAAAGGAAGCGTGAATCTGCAGTGTGATATGAGATGTGAAAATAGTGCCGGTGTCAGTTATCCAGATGAGCAGATTGATACAGTTTTGCTGGATGATGCTGGATATTAGAACATTTCCGATCGCTGAATGATGTAATCAGTGTTTTTAAGAGAGTAATACTAATATTAACATATTCAACCTTAATGTTACCCAATACAAAAATCAATGAGCTAAACTGAAACTATGAGATTGTTCAAGCATCATCAGCACACCATGTGCTCATCATTGTGACAATAACTAGAAGTGAGGAGTGCGCTCTTCTCTCAGGCTCACTGACTTAATGAGAAGTAAGTAAAGGGTACATAACAGGAACCAGCAGATGCCCTTATTTATTATTTACATACAGCCACTGACATCCTTTAGAGACAGCTTCTCAGTTGGCATCACGGTCTACAGCTTACAAGACAACCGGGAGGCTCTGAGAACAGAGGACAAATGCTCAAACTCTTGTGCTGGTGATTGTGAGATTATTAAAGATTCTCTTTAAAGCAATTTGACAAAATAACTAAATTACTGAGCCCATGTTCACTACTAGACACTCTAGACAAATTTTGTTTGTATTGTACTTGCATTCAAAACTGAAGTGCTCCTCTGAGGACTATTTAAAAAAATCTAATATTACTTATTGTTGGACATTACTCTTCTAGAATTGCTGTCCCTCGCATTTCAAACCGGAGCAAATTTATGACCAACTTTTTTCAACAGATTGGACATAAATTTTATGATAAGCCATACTCTGTTAAGCGGTCTGAAAATCACAGCAGATGGGGTATGAAAAAATGCTTTAGATGCAGAAAAGTGAATGCTGTAATGTCAATATGCTCTGGCCAAGTTTGACACCATAAACCACTGTCTGTGATGGAGCCAGCATGCAAAGTGAACTATTGCATTCAAACAACCTGTTCAGAGGCCATAAAGTGAGAATCTGGACGGGGACAAAGGATACACATTGATATATTCACACACTGTATTTTACCTAAACACTATTTAGTATTAAGGTTCTTGAGGATTTCAAAGTATTGTCTTTGTTTCTTATTATTATTAATAAATAAAAAAAGAAATACAAAATAAAGAAATATAAATTATATAAAATTTTATGATTTTAAAATCCTACATATGATGCTTATTTATTGACAAATTATATATACATTATTTTATGTATATATTAAACTATTAAAAATATATACATTTAATTCATTAAATATAATATAAACAAATAAAATATAATTAATTTTTCCTTAAAGATATTTAATCATTGGCATTTGCATTGTACAATTAATTACATATGTAAATAAATATATATATACACAAATTGTATATACATGTGTCTGTATATATATGTGTGTTTGTGTGTGTGTGTGTGTGTGTGCGTGCATGCGTCTGTGTGTGTGTAGCATTGTTTAATTTTTAACTTTAAATAAATGTATATTTAAAAATACATACATATATGGATATATATGTATATTTTTTTTTTACAAAAAAGTATAAATAAGTAAATGATTACAACATAATATGTAAAAACACTGTTATATGAAACACCAGTACTGTACAGCAGCTTATTCAGCGGGTTAATGCAATGTTAGGGTGTAATGAAGATTGATGGTAGTGTTCCAGGTGTAATGGAGGCACAGAGGAGCCTAACACCTAATTATGTTTTAATTACTACAACTGTAATCATCGTGCCATCAGCACAATATCTGCCTCTTACAAGCAGAGATGCATGCTTTTCATTTTGTCATCATCTTTACAGTAAAATCATTCTGATTCAAAGACAATATCTAGTGTCTCAAACTATGTTGTTCCATTCCAATTGTCTAGCATCTTGCTTGGGCTATACGTGCTCCAGCACAGGCTGAGAGTTGATATCCAGATATCCTGATATATGAATGCCCGGTGGAGATGGCCGTGTGTTCATCTGGAGACGCTTCTGTCCCTCATGCCTGTAAAGGCCAGCTTGGCGTGAGTCTGCAGTGCTCGGGCTGATTATGGAGCTGCGTATGCCATGTGTCAGTGGGTCACAGATTGGACCGATGCTTTGCCACTCGGGCTCTCCCAGCATGCATCCCACAAGGGGTACGGACATCAAAAGGCCCCGTGTTGCACTCATGCTGGAAAGATGAGGAGGCTGTGCCTTTACCATCTGATCGGGGACAGAGGACACTAACACACATTACAGCCCAAAGATAGATGCAGCGACATGAAATATGCTCCTGTTGATGGCGAGAGAGAGGGACAAAGAGAGAGCTTGAAAATTTATTTGCATTTGCTTGGTAGGTCATTTAGGATTTCTCACCCTAGACAAGAGAGGTAACACGTTTAACTCAGTGGGGTGTTAAGCGTTGAATCTGGTCAATAAATCATTGCAGTGCAAAAATACACAGCAATTTTCTTCATAGGACAACGACTCTTCAATGCATAATGCTTGCTGCCAAAAGTCTGAAGCAATCTAGGATGATCCCACGCATGCATTTTGTTATTAAAGCTATTTTTGTATTGGAGAAATTAAGTAAAAAAAACATTTGCCAGATCCCATCTTATTATCCCATCTAGGTTATTCCCTTGGTTTGTGGCCTTTAAAGTGTAAAGTTACAGAACTCCCTGCTCTGCTGGGTTCTGGTCTGTCACTAAACCATCTGATCAAATCTATTTCAGTAGATCAATGCAAACACACAATCAGACAACATTCATTTGGGCAGCTACACTACTAGGTCAGTAAGATTTTTCTTTAAATAAATAATACTTTTATTCATCAAGGATGCATTAAATTGGTCAAAAAGTGACAGTGAAGACATTTATAATGTAAAAACTTTTGAAAATCTTTTGAACTTTCAATTTATCAAAGAAGACTGGGAAAAAAAAATGCATCACTGTGTTTCCACAAAAATATTAAGCGACACAACTGTTGATAATAAAAAAAAAAAATGTTTCTTGAGCACCAAATCAGCATTCTATAATGATTTCTGAAGTATCATGTGACACTGAAGACTGGAGTAATGATACTGAAAAATCAGCTTTGCCATCACAGGAATAGATTACATTTTAAAATAGAAAACAGTTCTTTTAACATGTAAATTTGTATTTTTTTTTTTTTAAATAAATGCAGTCTTGGCGAGCATAAGAGACTTCTTTCAAATACATTGACAAATCGTGGACTCCAAGCGTTAGTGTATGTAGACGGTTCTACGGTCAAAAGTTTGGACTGAATTTCTATTTTGCATTCTTATAAATTGTATTTCAAGCTTAAAGCTTAAATGCTTAAGATTGGTTTTGTCTTTACAAAGCTAACAGAACAAATCAATAAATAAAATGGAGTTGGAGCAGATGATGGAGCAACAGCCAACAAGTGTCCAGCTTACCAGGCCAAATGCTGCTTAACACACATCCCAGGATGCACCTCAGGGAGTTGGTTGAGAGAAGCCCAGATTTGTAATCTAGACAAAGGGTAGCTACTTTAGAAACTAAAATAGTTTTGATTTATTGAGCATTTTTAAGTCACTGGAGATTTCTTATCCTTCCATTAGTTTAATTTCTTAGCTCTGGTTCACATAATTGGGCATAGGTCTAGTATGATATTGATAGCATAAACAATTAAATGATAGACGAAGTATTCTTCAGCACCCAGTAGTACAAGCCAATTCGTAAAGCATTCACTATGTCTATGAAATCATGATATTTTATTCAACATAATTATTACAGTAATTAAATCAAGACTATTGGGGGTGAGACATATATATATATATATACTACCGTTCAAAAGTTTGGGGTCAGTGAGAATTTTATTTTTATTTTTTGGAGGAAAGAAATCAATACTTTTATTTATCAAGGAATAATTAATTTGATCGAAAGTGACAGTAAAGACATTTATAATGTTACAAAAGTCTTTTGAACTTCCTATTCATCAAAGAATCCTAAAAAAAAAACTAAAAAAAAACTGTACAACTGTTTCAACATTGATAATAATAATAAATGTTTCTTGAGCATCAAATCCTCATATTATACTGATTTGTGAAGGATCATTTGACACTGAAGACACTGACACTGGTGATGCTGAAAATTCAGCTTTGATCACAGGAATAAATTACACTTTACTATATATTCACACAGAAAACAGCTGATTTACACTGGAATAATATTTAATACTATAACTGATTTTTGTTGTATTTTTAATCAAATAAGCGCAGCCATGGTTAGCAGAAGAGAATTATTTTAAAAGTATTTAAAATCGTTCCGACCCCAAACTTTTGAACGGTAGTGTATTAAGAATTCAGTATGTTTTAGAAACAAGATTTATGTTCTTAAAGGACAAATGACAGAATTATGCATGAAAACATTTTCTGCATTTTGTCCCCCAAAACCAAAGTCATGTTAGTGACCTAGCAGCGACATGTGCTGTTGAGTCATGCTTTCATTCTTAATCATCTTTATGAAAAGGAAAGGTCAGAAAGAGACATTAGACAGCTTTTAGCCTTTGGGCAATGCCTTTTACTTCTAAGCCAAATCAAACGACAGTTCCAAGACAGACAAGAGAGATAAATTGTTTTTTCTTACTTACTTTTTAAAGGTTCACGGGCTGATCATGAGGTCAAACAGAAAATAAAATGTTTAATTATTATCTAACATAACCACTCGTTACCCCCTGAAACATTTCACACATGTGACGGTCTTGATCAGTGAAAATATGTGCAAGTGTCTTTTTAAGCTCTACTCTTGGAAGGAATATTTCACTGTTTAACACTTAACGCCCACATCATTCTCATACCTCATCACATTTGCATTTCACCTCCAAAAATTGCTGTCTTCACAGATTTTAATTGTGCCCTTGGTAATAAATTACCTAATTTCCATCCCATTTCCCAGCCATGCTTTGAAATATATATAAAGCTATAAATGTTAAATCTTTAAAGTTCACTGTTGCGTAAGACAGAATCTTGAAACACATGCCACTGCCCTGCCCTCAATGAAGAGACAACAAATCTGCATGGTGTCTATATCTTTCTAGTTTGTGCACATATTGATCTCCGTAGGTGGGTGTTGCTTTCATCCTTCCTAAAACTGCCCCGTTGATAGACTTAATCAGATATGTTTTAAGATTTTTATAAATATGTTTACACTCTTGGTACAAAATTACTCATAAATGCAACTTTTAAGATTATAAAATCAACACGTGAATCTGTAGATCTAGTCTACCTGGTAGCCATTGAAGGTATACGCTGTTCTCAAATGGTGACGTACTGTTTGTATTCAAAACAAATGTAACTGATAAATGTTGCACTGCGTGTTTCTAAGTAATAATTAAATAAATCATTCATATGTGTACTGGACAAGATTGCAGTTTTTGACGGACAGCTGTTTTCAGCACCACGGACAGCGTTGATTTCTTCTTTCCTCCACTCTCTCTTAAATGACTTTATTGCCTTTTTGCAAAATAAAACTTTCAAGTCCTAAATTAGTTTTTAAATACATTCCTTCTGTTTATGATATGGTATATATACATTCAAGTAATATAAAATGCAAGATATCGTTGCTTATCTATGCATTAAGCCGAACAACAACGATTAAAGAGAAATAGCTGTTTTTGTACTTACTTCGTTCATATTGAACATCAAATTTATAAGGGCTATACACAAAAATACAATGACGAGCACATTACAAAACACAATTCGTGCAAAATATGCTCTTGAATGCAAAAATGTCATTGACAATAACATACCGCTCTTTTCCAAAGCAATACGCAGACATCAATTGGTCCAAATACTGTCACTATCCTACTTGCTTTTAAATCTCACAAATAGTTAAACACACACACATACATACAAACTCATTACATTTCTTCAGATCCTAACAATAAATAAAATAAACTAGAATGCATTCCATGTTCTCTCTGCTACCTTTATTTTTGAAAGCAGATATGGAAATGTCCCTTGGTCTTCAGTCTGGGCCATTTAAAGTGGGCTATATTCAATCAGAGAGGGAAAACAAGGAAGCCAGAGAATGTGGAGTACTTCCACCCGCCCATGAGGTTCCCTCTCTCTAGTTTGAGATAGAGTCTGTCTTCACGCTCCAGGTGAAGAAGAACACTGTTACTCGCTGCCTCCCGGGTCACGTCTTGATCACCGGCAAACGCAGATATTATTGGGTATTCATTATGCATCAGATTGACCTAATGGCATGGAAACACAAGATGTGATCAGATGCATTACAACAAGCCAGATTAACCTTTACTTCATAGAACGAAACTGCATATGGTATATATAAAGCCATCATTTAAATTTCACTTGTAACTGTTCATTAATAGATAGTCCTTATTCCAGTAGTGGCTAGTCTCAGTTTAATAAGCCACTAGTATTGTTCATTACATTCATACATTTGTTTCCTTTGCTACTAGTCACTATTCCAACAGTGAAAACAAACTATTCTGTTTTACTGGTATGAAGTTACAAATTGAAATATTACCTTTAGACTAATAATGACTTCCAAATGTTGCTGATACTTATTCCAATTTTACTATTTCTTAGTTACTAACTAACATTTATTCCAGCTTTGCAAGTGGTTATTTAATACAGTACTACAGTAGCCTACATATTTATGTATATCAGTATCTATCCTTAATGGTACTAGTAACATTTTCTTATCTTATTTGTTTCCATTATTTTGTCATATGAAATGACTAGTCAGAATGATACAGTTCAATTAAAATATTTCTAGTAAGATAAGTGTTAGCCTACTATTGGAATACAGAAGTGTCTAATAAATAATATTCAATAGGTACTAAGAAAACTGGAACACATACGGTAGTAACTATTAAATTAAAGAATGAGTAGTAGCCTAGTGTTAAATAAATGTATTAGTAAAACTGGAAACGATACCAGCAGCTATTTCAATGGCCAGAGATTAATAATTAATATAGCCTATGCAATGATAAAAAAAAGCCGATGTAAAAAGAAGCAAATGTAAACATAGACTCGCCTGGATTGTCTGTCGGTTGTAGACCTTCACAACGTGAAAGCTGAAGCTGTAAATGCCTCGACGAGGAGCTTGAAATACACTTGCCTTAAGATCGAAATGATTTCCAATGTTCACTAGTACCTGCAAAGAGGTGTGTGTTCACTTAGTTAAAATGTTTTTTTTGTTGTTGTTGTTGTTGTTGTTTTTTTTTGGGAGGGGGGGGGGGGGGGGGGGGGTTGGGGGGGGGGGGGTGGTAACTTAACTCACAGATATGCGTAAATGTAAAAAAAAAAAAAAAAAAGGGTCTGACCTGATCAAAGTAGATTGTCATGGACTTGTTGCTCATTTCTGATGGTTCGTGGTTAGTTCCTCTGACAGCAGAAAAGGCCACTTTAGCACCAGCAGCCCGGACAGATATCCCAAACGACGAGGTCACTCCTCCTTCGGCGGACGGGTTCGAGTCACACACCACTAAACATTTTCCTTCCAAAACTACCGGTTCTGTGGCATTCTGTCCGAGGGAAAACGCAACGCCGCATCCCAAAAGAAGGGTGGAAGCCAGCACGGCCAAAGAGCCCTGTTCCCTGGCTCTCAACATGACTGTGGAAGACCTCTGAGCAAAAAATACTAACGACCACTCTTAGGAGATCAGTGAAGACGACAGCAACCCTCTCTCTCTCTCTCTCTCTCTCTCTCTCTCTCTCTCTCTCTCTCTCTCTCTCTCTCTCTCTCTCTCTCTCTCTCTCTCTCTCTATCATCCACACACACACACACACACAACGCGCGCACGCCTTATTTGAAAACAACGCCCTAAATTTTCACCATGTGCTAAAGTTTATAAATTGCGCAATAATTTCCGATCAAGTTCAAATCCAAAACGGATGCATCACAGCCTATACAGCCAACTACACATAGCCTATAATTAAAATAACCTTATTACTAATCGGTGCTTTGAAAACCATCACGACACAACAAATCTGTAGAAGGATAATGTAATGTAATAATGTAATGTAAATGTAAAAAGGATAAAGGATTTGTGCGTTGAATGAATTGCCTAGTCCAAAGATCTTAAAAGGACTGTATCCAATTTACTGTAAAGTAAATGTCTTATTATACCACTTTATTAACTTTAACTGCTCAGCATTTACGGCAAAACGAATGTCAATGTACTGTAAGAGGACAATGGCTGTACACTGGTGACATCCCTTTGTTTGTGAGTGTTTAAAAAAAGGAATATGATGTGCTATTGCTCCATCCAGTGGTTGTTATAAGATAAGCATTACATTAAAACATTAAAATTAAGCTCTTCAAATTTGAATTCACACATGCAGAGACTGTTAATCAACTGAAAGATGTAGGCTAGCTTGTAGGCTATACATCATAACATAAACGTGCAAAAGACCGCAGTCTGCATGGCTGACGTCTTTGGCTTTTTCTTTTAGCAACATAAAGATTTTAGGTTAAAAGCAGTTTTGGGTAAGTTACTCTATAAAAGTAGTTAATTACTAGCTACTAATTACATCTTTCAACGGTGTAATTAGATCAAGTAGCCTATACAAGTATTCCATAGCCTCTCAATTCATATGAGCTCATAATAATTATAAACATATTAGCAAAATACTGTATAGATTTAGATTAGCATGTAACACCACAGGACAACTTCATATGTCAACTACTTGAGCATAATGCAGAAAACAATAAAAGGAAAGAAGCAACTCTCAATGGTTACTGAAATGATATTTTAAATAGATATCTGCAGCCAGAATAAAAGTTAGAAAAATAGCATGTTATAATGACTACAACATCCTAGTTGTTTTTGTCTTTGAACCTATACTATAGGCCTACATTTATATATTTTCACTTCTCTGATGTTTCAAATTTCAATTTCAAGACTTGTTCACACATAACCTTAAATAAAATGTGCTTTAGGGGTCAGAACTGTTCATTCATTTTTATGAGACATATTTTGTAGAGTAACCTTTTGCAGCAACTACAGTTTTAAATCAGTTGGGGTGCATGCACCAGTTTTACATGTTGTTTGTAAATTGGGCTATCCTTAAATGCACATTTACTGCAGATTATTTATATTAATCGTCTTTCACACCACAAATTTCAGTGCCATACCATTTCAATTAATAGTTTTGTTCTTATGACTCAGTCAGTGTGCTAATTAAATTACTTTCCAGCTAAAAGATGAGAGATTTAGCCGACTGAAGCAGGTTATTTTGCAGTATTTCCCAGTTCTGGAGCATCCATTATTTCTTGTTTACAAAATGCTAATGAAAAGCAGTCCCACAGAGAATGCCAGTTTAGAAAGCATTCTAGATGTACAGTAATGTGGACCATGATATGGTCCCATTTTTCACTTCCCCCCCCCACATTACTGTACATCTAGTTTCTAGTTTGAACACATCACTCATATCGTTAAGTGCATAATATGCTGCTACAGGAACTTGAAAAAACTCACATTTTCATTTGGCACACGACAGTCAAACAACCATATTTCAAAGTGCACAAAGTAGTAGGCCAAATCAGCAAATCATTAGTTAACAATAGGCTACTTGGACAAACTTCATCTGAGGCAGGGTAGCCGATACTGCATTTAGAATATAGCCTATTCACGACGTTGTTAGCCAAGTCTGTCAACATGAGAGAAGGGATCTCGTTAATCCACTCTTCGTGTCCGCAGGTCTTCTGTGCAATGAGGCGGATTACGCAGATGTGTTTGTGTTCAACCTGTTCCATCAAACAGTCTTCAACTACTACACCGCGAGTTCTGGGAATAGCCGCAACAATCTTTGCAATGAATCTCACATAATTTGGGTCGCGTCCTTTTAAGCAGCCTCTTCTAATGACGGACTTTTATATATTGTAGTATATTATCTCTAAAATTTATCCTTCGCTTCGCCACTACAATTCGCATTTCATGGAATTCAAAGTTGAAACCCTTGGGAAGAATCATGGTGCCGCGGGTAAAACTGCTTCTTGGTGAGTAATTATCAAAACAGTGCGCTAGCCTATGAAAACGAACTTAAATGTTATGTTTTATTCATTGATATCGACCAAGTAACCTTGGGAACAATACATGCATGATTCCCTTTAAGTTTAAGCTATTCTTATGTTTAATGTATAATTCTGTTTGCAATGTTCACACGAAAGCAATATCAAAACCTCAAGTGGCAGTTAGAACATACACTTGCAAAAGTGGTTATAAAGTTGTAAAACGCAGATCAACATGTCGTTGTACTTGGGATATTTATTTGTTATTTAGCCTAGTCTTTATTTATGTACGGGACATACAGACACATGTCACAATTGACTGAGAAAACATCGAAGTGTACTGTATGTTGTCCTCAATTTTGATAATGCAGTGATAAAAGCCAGATAGATAGAGATAGGAATTGGTAACAAAAACACTAACACAGTAAACATTAAATGCAAAGACAGTATACATGTTGTACATTAGAGTTGTATTGGCACATTTAAGAACGTTTTAAGCATGAAGCAAGCTATTCTTGACCATCAGTATCTCTGATCATTATTATTTATTTTAGCAGTCGTTGCAAGTCTCGTCAATCTTGGATTTTCTGGAGCACCAACAGCACCACCGAAGAAAGCTGTAGGTAATTATCTCTTATTAACAATGACATATTAAGTGGGCAAGAAGGGCATTGTGATCTTGTGCAAAATCAGGATTGACTGATTCTAACAATGCACATTGTAGTTGTTTAACCCAAGTAGTTTTAATCTCATGGCAGTCTTCTTAATGCTTTGTCTCTTAAGTTGAAAACAACTCAGGTGTGACACCAGCGGGATTGTGCGGTTCTTGGGTCAAAGATTCTGATGGAGGAATTTTTACATCTCCTAACTATCCTGAGAAATATCCTCCTGACCGAGAATGCATATACATAATTGAAGGTTATTCAGCTTACATTTTGATCATTGTTAATGAGTCATATTTCTATATCTAACTAGAAATTTTAATTGTCCCATAGCTTTTCCAAGGCAATGCATCGACCTGTATTTTGATGAAAAGTATGCTATTGAGCCATCGTGGGAGTGTAAGTTTGACCACATTGAAGTCAGGGATGGACCCTTCAGCTTTTCTCCTATCATCGGCCGTTTCTGTGGACAAGAGAGCCCAAATTATGTTAGGTCCAGTGGACGATACCTTTGGTTAAAATTTGTGGCAGATGGTGAACTAGAATCCACTGGATTTTCAGCTCGGTACAATTTCACCCAAGGTAAGAGTTCTGTTTGTGTCATGATTATATGCAGGTCCGGGGTTCTGGTCCGGCGCCGGGAGGGTTGTTGTGGGGGGTTTGGGGGTGGGGGTGGGGGTGGGGGTGGGGGGTTTGGGGGTGGGGGTGGGGGTGGGGGGTTTGGGGGTGGGGGTGGGGGTGGGGGTGGGGGTGGGGGGTTTGGGGGTAGGGGGGCCCCGGTCCGGAAGGGAGGCACAAGGATATCCATGGCGCCAGGCCTGAGTATATGCATTTGTCTGTATCAACCAATTATATATCCATTTCTTTATACAAGTTTTTGTAAAACCTGATAATCATGTTGTCCAGATCATGATTTGAGATTGAACCATGGAGCATCTTGTTCTTCAGTGGGAGAACATCTGACCATCTGTACAAAGAGCGATATGATCCTTGTCACAAATTAACTTTTTTTGATTAGCGACCTGGAAATCTGAAATATTTTTTCAGTATGTTACAGGTTTAAATGACGTTTTGAATAGCAGATTTTGTGACTTTTGGACTCTGCTGTATCTATTGCAAAACAAAACGCATACACAGTTATAATGTTGGTTTGGTACTGGTGGTTTATTAGTAAGAATCCTACTTGTTTTGGTAAATGCTGTGTTCAGTGCTCAGGTCTGATGGCCCTGCATTTGTAGTGCAGGCACACGTGCAGCAGCTGAGTGGGGGAGGTTTGTGATTTTTCTGATCCCAGTTAATGAAAGCTTGTCTTCAGAGGAGCACACTCAGTCTGCTCCATGCCCTGAGCTCTGTCCTCCTACTTCAGCTTCACCAAATCCTATTGAAAATCTACACTCTAAAAAAAATAAAGGTTCCAAAAGATTCCAAATTAAGTTTTTATTGCAATGATGCCCTAGAAACAACATTTTGGGTTCTCCAAAGAACCTTTTAGTGAACGGTTCTTAAAATAACTATTTTTTTCTTATTGTGAAGAACATTTTATAATCTAAAGAACCTTTGAGCTTTGTCCAATGAAAGGTTTCATTGATGATGAAGTTTCTTCATTGAACCATCAATGCCAATGAGGAGTCTTTATTTTTAAGAGTGTTTGGGATGGCCAAAATATTTGTTATAGAGTATGCATTACTGTTGGGTTGCAAAGGGGTCATAAATGTTTTGTCAGAATATTTTTTATATTTTTCATAGTCACACCATTCAAAGTAAAAATGAATGTTTTTGACTATATTCGACTGAGGTTCGAGACAGATATGATGTCCGTTGGGCTGGTCTCCCTAATTATGTGATGTTAGGCACCGTGTTTATCGCAGCGGCCTAATAAACAGTGAACAGATAGGTAAGCAGTATTTAGGTAATGAAGCAGGGACATGAGGGAGAACCTGCCAGGTCCTGGTGGAAGGGGACCTGCAATAACGTCTTTGTCCTGAGCCCTGTGAATTTTGAGAGCCCTGAAATAAAGTCCAACACAAAATCCATGCATCATCACAGCCAAACACTATGACATCTAAACACTGCGGAAAGCTAAAAAATGAAAGGCAAACTTATTTTAATTTTACAATCAATGATTTTTGGTTATATGTACATCTGGAATACTGTAAAATACAATCCTGCAAATCATAAATCATAGATTTATCAGAGACCTACATCCATGCGTCCTGTTACATCATCATGAGAATAATCTTAGCCCAGCTGTACCAGAGGTAAGAAAACACGAGAGGATTATGGCGAATCCCTGAATGATTTTTAGATTGAAACCCTAAAGGACTCTGGAATATCCTAGTGAGTTTTTGGAAAATGATAGATTAGATCTAGATATAAACTGATCTACATTATAAACTGGCCAGAGCCTATTAACTGTTTAAACCTGAAATACTGTGCAAAAATATATTAAATACAAACAGGCTTCTGTAAACACACCTACATCTTATTACTTATTGCTTTCTCACGCTGTGCAGTCTAATCTGTGTGAGTCTGGTGCAGGGATTATTAATCCACGTACAATCATGACTCAAGCCCCAGGACATCATTCTCATTCCCTAATCCTACGTGTTTCAGTTATTAGGCAAAAAGAAAATAAATGATTGTGCTGGGATATAATTTTTCAAGGTCAGGGAGAGAAGTAAACCATGTGTTTCATTTATCTGTGTTAGTCTTTGAAACCATCAGGGAAATTAAATAACATCTGTTTTTAAAATAGTTCCCATGTTTTGAGGAAGAAATAATGGAGCCTACTGTCCAAAGTTTTGGGGTCCGTTTTTGAAAAAAGTCTCTTAAACTCACCAAGGATGCATTTATTTAATCAAAAAATACTGTAAAAAAAAAAAACAAAAAAAAAACACCGTAATCTTGTGAAACATTATTACAATGTGACGAATGTGATTTATTCCTGTGATGGCAAAGCTGATTTTTTCAAATCATTACTCCAATCTTCAGTGTCACATGATCCGTCAGAAATCATTCTGCTGATTTGGTGCTCAAGAAACATCTCGTATTATTATCTATGTTGAAAACAGTTGTTCAAAACAAAATCTTACTAATCTTACACCTTTGGACGGTAGTGCATGTACACTGTTTTGCATGCTGGTCCTTGCCAGGCTTCGTAACCAGCATGACTTTCCTTGCTAGACCAACTTTTGCAGAAAGATAATTGGGGAGAACTAGTGTTTTTTTTTTTTTAAGATAAACAGCATGACATAAACCTTTAAATTCATGCTGCTCTGCAGAGATCTTTACAACAACAACCACTCATTTAGGACAATATTTTGTGTACTGGCTACTTATTTGAATATGAAATCACTTGTGATTTTGACCTTGTAAACAGATCAAGGCCTTATTCAAATCCTTAATCACTCACTCTCCTCTGTATATATTTTCAGATCCTGATTTCATGAACCTTGGAGTTCCACCACCTCTTCCAAGTAAGTGAAGTGGGGTTTTTTTAAGTTCACCCTCTGGATATCAAAACCAGTTCACGATTCATTGCTGTGTTTTCATGGTGTAGTTTGTGAGTTTGAGATGAGCGGGCCAGAGGGCATTGTGGAGTCTGTAATGGTTGCGAAAGAGGGCAAAGCGTTGCAGACAGAGGCTGTAGACTGCAGGTGGTTCATAAGAGGTCCTCCTGGCTCTAAGGTAAACCTCCATTCACAACTGTATTCAATTCAATTTAAACCCAACATGTTGGTCTAAGCTAGTCTTTTGAGTAGTGTTTATCTTGTTCCAAATGACCTCGTTCAGAAGTTTACCCTCGTTACCTGGATGATCCACAACTTTTTTTTATGTTTTGTGATGCTTGTTCTTGAGTCCATTGTTTATCCTGAGCAGTTAAACTGCCTGATGTTCTTCAGAAAAATCCTGAAAATTCTTGGACCCTTTCCAACAGTGAATGTATGATTTTGAGATCCATCTTTTCACCCTGAGGACAATTGAGGGACTCATACGCAACTATTACAAAAGGTGAAAACATTCACTGATGCTCCTAAAGGAAACACGATGCATTAAATTCAAAACTTTTTTAATTTAAAGATCAAGGTAAATTGTACTTACATTTAAGAAACATTTAAGTATCTTCTGTTGCTTCTGAAGGGCAGTACTAAATTAAAACATTTGATATTTAAATAAAATAAGAAAAAATTGGACATCATCCTGTTCAAAACTTTTCACCCCCCTGCTCTTAATGCATCGCTTTTCCTTCTGAGGCATCAGTGAATGTTTTCACCTTTGCGAAATATGCTGGAAACCTGAAGAATTTGCAGGATCTGGAGGATTTTTCTGAAGAACATTAGGCAGTTTAACTGCTCAGAACAAACAAGGGACTCATGAACAACCATCACAAAACATAAAACCAGTCGTGGATCATCCAGGTAACAATACACAGTATTAAGATACAAGGGTATGCAAACTTTTGATAAATTCAGGTATTTTTTTTGTCTCGTGGACTATATGTTAACACATTTATGTAAAATATCTTATTCAGGACAGTACTAAATAAAAGAATAATTAACATTTTGCAGATTCTGCAAGTTGTATGTAAACTTTTGAGCATGACTGTAAATGTGTCTACTGCACAGATCTATTTGCGCTTCCTGGATTATGAGATGCAGAACTCGAACGAGTGCAAGCGTAACTTTGTGGCGGTGTATGATGGGAGCAGCTCGGTGGAGCATCTGAAGAATAAATTCTGCAGCACGGTGGCCAATGACGTGATGCTGCTGACTTCATTAGGTGTGATTCGCATGTGGGCCGATGAGACCAGCCGCAGGAGCCGATTCCGTATCCTCTTCACCACCTTCCACGAGCGTGAGTCATTAAATCAGTTTTTTTTTTTTATCTTAACACATTTCAGTAGCACATATAGCTTTTTAGCGTTAACGTTGTGATTTACCTCTTATTTTATCTGTATAATTGGACTAACACATTATGTGAGCTGTACTGAGTCACTTTAGCAGTTTTAACTGCATGATATGGTAGTGTCTCATGTGGTTTCTATAATTATCATTTTGCTCTTCAGCTCCATGTGAAGGAGATGCATTCTTCTGCCATAGCAACATGTGTATTAACCACACATTGGTGTGCAATGGTATCCAAAACTGTGTCTATCCTTGGGATGAGAATGGTTGCAAAGGTATATAATCACATATTCTGAAATGAAATACTTGCAATTGTATTTACAAAGCTAATGTAAATAATCCACTTATTAAGTAAAAAGTGAAGGGATATTCGTCCAAAAAAATCATTTACTCCCCCTCATGTCATCCCAAACCTATATCTACTTTCTTTCTTCTGCGGAATATAAAAGAAAATATTTTGAAAAACAGTTTTTGTCCATACAAAGAAAGTGAGTTGGGGTCCAAAACAAAATTGAATGATAAAAAAAAAGAAAAACTTTTTTAAAGTATCTTCTTTTGCTTTCCACAAAAGAATGAAAGTCATACAGGTAAATGATGACAACATTTTCATTTCCTTTTTTAGTAGGCTACACCACATCCATAAATTGTAATAATATTTCACAACATTACTGTTTATACTGTACTTTTGATCAAATAGATGCAGCCTTGATGAGCATAAAAGACTCAAACTTTCAAAAACATTTAAAAATATTACCGACCCCAAACTTTTGAATGTTAGTGTATTTTAATTTAAAGTAACAACAGGTAACTTTTCAACCTTCATAATATATTTCCAAGTCTCTTGTGATGGTACATCGACTTACAATAGGTTGAATGACACGTCTGCCATAGCCTGACGGGGTCTGTAGCGTTTTTAATCGTACTTTTAAACTTCGGGTTTCGGGTAGTAACCGGCGAACAAAGAGAACTACAAAATTCGACTGCTTTACGGCATATACGTCACTTCCACCACCACCACCACTTCCTTAAAATCGGACGTGCGAGCCAAATGTTATAGTCATGGCCGAAGCAGCACAGAAAAACAAGAAAGCAAAGGTTTTATCGGAGCAAAGCAAAAAGAGAAAAAGAGAAAGTGATCGCGTTAAAGGCAGAACGAGGATCAACATTGCAGAGCTGCCAACTCTCACGCATTGGCCGTGAGACACCCGCATTTGATTGGTTGCACACGCTCACACGTACGCCACACCCCCGGTTTCTCACGCTAAATTGTCAACCCGGTCGGTCAAATCCCTGAAAGATGAGTTTATCTATAGATCTACCTGTTGAGCCACTCGTGATCGACAAGTTATACCGCAAATTAGTTCAAATCTCCCGGAATCTAGAGCGAGCGCGCACGCGAGACAGAGACTGTGCTCCAACGCGCGCGGACGGCAGAGAGAGAAAGCGAGCGAGAGACCTTGCGTGTGCAGGGAGCATCAAACCCCCCATCGAAAAAAGAATGCCTCTCTCTGTCTAACCTCTCTAATTCGCTAGAGTAGTAGCGAATTATCAATCTGGTAGCTAGTAAACGATATTCTAGTTTTTGATGGTTAGCTATCGCTAGTATTCTCGTTCTGATTTGAACTTTGCAATCGATGAAATGCAAATAGCAAATGTTTGACCTAAAAAGTGTAGTCTACTCAACATGTACAAAGAAAGGAGGAAGATTATTAATAAAATCATATTTTAGGATACCTAACATGTCTGTGATATTTGTTTATTTGTCTTGCCTCAAGCTATAATGCAAATCGATTTGTAAAATTTGCAGATTCATTTCTGGTAGCTTGATATTATAATATTGACGATATATGGTTATTATCAACCACTCAAACATTGCATTGAAGTATCATATAGATCCAGTAAAACGGTAACCAATAGACTAGGCTACTATAATGACGCTGGCTTGTAAACGTGAGCATCGCGATCATTTGTCGTTAGAAAAAAAATAAAACCCATGAAATTATATTCATATGACATGCTGAAATATATGCCACTGTACCTGGGATGAAGACATTTCAGACGCGACGCAAGCAGAACACCTCCATGTGACCTCCTCCTACAGTGTTCAGGGCTATCGTGGTTGTCAACAATTGCACGTGCATGTAGGATGACGGAGTTTACGACAGTAGTAGAGGACAATACTGTTTCCCAACTGTAGGGGGAGCCCGAGAGCAAAAAACTACCTGTTGTTACTTTAATTATTTGTCATTTAGATATTTTCTGAATTCAAAACACTATACCACATAAAGTTTTCATGCCCCTCTCACACAGAGAAAAGAAAAGCCACAATCCTGGACAGCCTTGACAATACCAATGTAACCATTATTGGAGTGACCTGCGGAGTGGTGATTATCCTGCTTACCGTGTCGATAATCATTCAAATAAAACAGCCACGGAAAAAGTACATAATCCGCAGGGATGAATTTGACCCCACCTTGCTTCACGAGGCCTTTGAACCCCCGCACTACGAGCTGTGCACGTTACGGCAAGCAACCTCATCCGATGATGAGGTGTTACCTGAGGATTTCCCCAAATTGCAGCGCACCTCCTCCAAATGCATCCACGGTCACCACTGTGGCTCCGGGGTGTCCAGCACTCGAGGCAGCCGCACCGACCTCAGCCTGCGAGATGCTGCTGCCATTCTCTCAGAGATGGAGACGTCAGTACAACCCCAGTTCCCTATGCAAGCCACCCCTACTGGCCGCAGGAATATTCTGGTGATGAAGCACAGCTACTCGCACGATGGGGCTGAAGAGTGCGACCTGGATGATGAATTTTATGATGGGCCCACCACCAGCCACGGGCGAGCTGCAATGGACAGAACTGTGCATCGGTCAATATCCAATGACTTTTGATGGTTTTCCATGCACACCAGCCCAGCTTTCGGATTTATTGTTTCTTTATTGTCTTTTGTCTTGGTTTTATTTGTAGTGTTTTGTTTGTTGACAGACACAATTTCCTTGTCTAGTCACTTCATTTTCATCATTTTGCATCCATAAAGGAATATCAATCAACAAACATTGCTGTATGCATTAAATGAACCATTTACTGTCAGTTTTCTTTCCCTGATTTGCCTAGAACATTGTGCTTGCTGTCTATTCCATATAATTTGATGACTGTTATGCATTTTTGTTTTACTCCTAGTGTCGAGAAATTATATTAGGACAGAGGATCATTGCATATGTTTACATACATTTATGTTTCTAAATACTTTAGATTCATACTGTTTCGTTTGGGTCTGGTATTATTTAAAACATGACATAAAATCCTGTCATTACTGTTATGGTTATAATTACCATTGTTTTTTGGGGATCTGTAACAGGCTTCTCTCTTAAACTGTGGTTTAATTTAATTGTGTTTTCATTTTGACTTCATTTATTTGTATATTCATTGCTTTTATGCCAGTGTGAGAACATATGTGCTTCTTTTATACTTTGTTACCCTTCATACTTCAATTTTAATTCTCATATCACATTACTGATAAAATTATAAACAAGCACAGTTGTTATGCAGTCTGATTTTATTGCATTATTATTATAAAATGTGCATATACTGTAGAACAGTTGTTCTCAACCCTGTCCTGGCGTACCTCCAACACTGCACGTTTTCTTTGTCTCCCTAATCAAACACACCTGATTCAACTCATCAGCTCATTAATCCAAGTGATAATGAGCTGATGAGTTGAATCAGGTGTGTTTGATTAGGGAGACAAAGAAAACGTGCAGTGTTGTGGGTACGCCAGGACAGGGTTGAGAACCACTGCTGTAGAAAAAATATTTTTTTCACTGCATGTCTCCATTTTCCAAGCCTATTTGTTGCAATTTAATGTGGTCATAAGCACCACATATAAACATTTCTAAAAATGTGTAATCCTCGTCATAATAACATTTAAATAAGTTTTAAAAGTGGTGTTTTATTACATCCGCCACAAGATGCTGTGATGAGTATTGAGCCGCATAATAGTGCCTCCCACTGGTTTACAAAAGTAATTGCAGGGGAGGAATTTTCACTACTCAAAGTACCCGTAGAAAAGGGCTGTAAATTAACAGGTGGAAAGTTTTTAAGCAAAAATATGTTGGGCTTCTGCATGTCTCCCTTTTTATTATCTCTTGAATTAATAGTATGTGTCCATCTGATCTGTACGAAGTAACACAGAGAGTGGAACTAATGTCGACGTTCCAGTCTGTCGTCGGACAAATAAGTAGATGCACAGATTCTCACGCCTCTCGTCTGTGAAAGTTCTGTGGTTGTTGTATACAGTATAATAGATCTGTAGAATATGTAGACTTTTATACTGGTCTGTATATTTTCAGGGCAACGTTGTTAATTTATTGAAATGTTTAGCTCATTGCGTATCTGACCTCACAGCTGTCAAAAGCTGCGTGCTGTCATTGGGCATTCAGTAAGGAGGTCAGTGGATTCATTTCAGGATGTCTGACTTTGGCACAGAATCGAGTCTACGCTCAGATACTTTTAAACAGGGATCAGCGGGGGAAGGTGGTTTTAAAAAACGAATCGGTATTATTGCAACTTGTGTCGTCGGAGGGTCATTGGTCGCTCTGTATGCAGTCACCGGGCCGTTTATTGCACCAGCATTGAGGAAAGTTTGTCTGCCATTCGTACCTGCAACAAGGACACAAATGGAAAACGTTCTTAAGGTTTTGAAAAATAGATCAGGGTCCCTGGTGGACATCGGCAGCGGAGATGGACGGATAGTGAGTTTCCTGAATCGGACTATCTTTTGATTTGGAGTTTGCACTAACAGTAACGTTACCCCGCTTCAGTAGCGTGGTATATCATGGTCATTCAACTAAATAACAGCATTGATGTGATGTTAGTTAATCACAGTAACCTGTTTATAGTTGAACCATTATCCCAAAATCTCCTAAAAATCTTATTCCTGCATGGTTTGGTGTAGGTTATCGCTGCGGGAAAAAGAGGCTTCAAGGCAGTTGGCTTTGAGCTGAACCCATGGCTGGTCTGGTACTCCCGTTACAAAGCCTGGAGGGAAGGTGTTCATCACAGCACATCTTTTTATATTTCAGACCTTTGGAAGGTAAGAACAGGTCAATCATAATCTAAATGTGGATCTCCTTTTGTATTTTAATCAGTTGAGTAAGCAGCTAGAGATCAATATGATCTCTTAAAAAATAGTGCATGTGCTATAGATGCATCATGTAAGCATCCCTATGCCTCACACACTCTCTGAAAGGCAGAGCCCTTCAAATGGGGACTTTGGATGGAGCATGGCACTTATATAATATATATATATATATATAAGTGACACAGCTTTTTGAATAAAAAAAAAAAAAGTAGGACGGGACTTGATTTTGTCCATCCAATTAGGTGTCCACAACTTATTGGATCTTTGTGATTGCTATTTCTGTAATCTCATGTGAGTGACAGGTTGTCCCACCCTCATGAATAGTCATCATCAGAGAAGAGTTCTTGTTGCAAAGGGGAGGGGCAGTTATTTTGATTAAAGATTATGTGGGCACATGACTTTTACAAAAATAAAGCTGTGCACGGATAAATCATTTATCATAAATACTGCTTTATCCATAAAAATACAAACTGTCCATTTTGATTCCATGGTGACATTAAACTCCTTTCATAGGTCAGTTTTTCAGAGTACTCCAATGTGGTCATCTTTGGGGTTCCTCAAATGGTAATATGATGTATATTTAATATCTATATGTGTGTGTTTCCGATAATGCATCTAATCTAAGATCAGACAAACATTCTTTATCTTTTCTTCTCCACAGATGGAGCAGCTTGAAGTCAAGCTCCAAACAGAACTCCAGAGTTCAGCTAAAGTAGTAGCTTGTCGCTTTCAATTTCCCACTTGGACTCCTGATGATGTAGCTGGAGAAGGAATTGACACAGTGTGGGTTTACAATGCCAAGACATTCAAACCACACAACAGAAATGATAAAGATAGTGAAAGACAAGAGATGCCATAAGTCTTCAGCAGCGATGACCTAGGAAAACAAATACTACTTTCTTTACAATATTGACAAACATTTAGTCTCTGTAATATCATTGTAAAATTCAGACTATTTTGGTGTTATGTTCATAATAAAATATCCCTTTGTTTTAGTACAAAAAAGAATCTATTCTTTCAGCTTTTTTATTATGTGACAAAGAAAAGGATTATATATATATATATAAAGATTTATATTTATATATAAATCTTTCATAGCCTTATTTACACACCACCAAATAAACTTTGCTTTGTAGGGACCAACGCACCCATACAAAATATGAATTACTTATTACTAAAAAGCAGCTAATGAAAAGTCCCTACCCTGATAGAAAAAGGTGCGTTTGTGTGCACAGCACATGCCCAGGTGTGACTATCACAGTTCTATCCCTTAACCTTAACATACATGCAAACCACAAAGCCTCTAGTATTTTATGCTCGCCTCGCATTGTGCCCTGTATTCATAATAATAATAAAAGATTAAGGGTGGTATCTTAAAAATACGGTAACATATTTTGTGCATTATGAGTTAACAGTCGTAGTAGTAGTCCGTATGAAAATGTTCTACAATCCAGCGCAGTCACCACCGGAAAACGCTAGAAAGTGTCGTCGCGTTCTCTGCGCATGCGCGCTGCTCTGTCGTAAATCGAAACCGTAGCACTAGCAGCACAAGCACATTCGGATCTAGAGGCCACAAACATGTTCAGCCGAGCGTAAAATAGTCGACCAACAAGTATCTTGATCAGCGCTGTTTGTGTGCACTACAAGAATAAATAGTGTCCGGTCTGAGATTATGCGGCGGTCATGCTTGGATCGATTTTGTCATGTTTAATTTTAGCGTAATTGTGAGCTGATACTGTGTTTTGCTCCGCGGTGTGTGTTATGTGTTGACTGTAAAGAGGACAGTGCGTCACCGTACAAGATGGACACTGCCGAAGAAGGTAAGCTGTCTAGACACCGAGGCTCTCTGTCTGCTGTCTGTTTGTAGTTGGTTTTTATATGCGATTTGACAGAAGAGTGTTTATCATTATGTGATTATTTAGCCAGGGCGCTCAACCAAATATGCATCTTGCAATTATGCAATTGATGTGGCCTTTGCAAGCTAACAAGCTATATGCTTCCCTGCCAGCTTGGTCTTTAGTACAGCTGTCATCCTCCGAGCACGTCCAAATAAAGATGGCTTTAATATAAATTTGACTTAACAGGGTGTCATGGAAATGTTTAAAAGCACATCAATCATGTTGCCATAGTTTTAACCTTTATCATAACAACTGTAACTCACTCATATTTTGGCCAGGTTTAAACGCACATGAAATAAGATGACAAATTCAACTTAGTAGGTCAGTCAAATCACGTAGGCCTATATCTTCTTTGAAACACTGCAATGAGTGCTCATTAATTTTTTTAACTTTATGTGTGGAAGAGTGATAGTTGTCTCATGTTATTCATTACTATATCTAGTCAAGGTTTCTACAGTTATTACAAGAGGGCACAGAGATTGATTGGCAAGATAGCAAGCCATAATCGTGCTTGCATTGACCTTGTTTTGTTTTCGTCAGTAAAAATAATAAAACCTACTAGTCTTTTTTTCATAACTCGTATTCTCTCATGTTATTGTAGATTCTGGGTTTGTTGCAACATTCATTTCCCGTTCATCCTCATTTAATTGAATGTGTTAGGCTATTTAAAATTCTTTTTAACATGTTTATTTTGCCCTTTTGTCTGGCAGCTGATATATGTAGGGTGTGTCGATCTGAGGGAACTCAAGACAAACCCCTCTACCATCCCTGTGTGTGTACTGGAAGTATTAAGTTCATCCACCAAGAATGGTAAGAGCTTTGTTCATTCAGCGTTGTATTCCCTTTGCGATAACTGTTTTAATGAGATGCTTTTGGTTCAAACAATGTGAAATGTCTTCCAAAGTGTCATATTAGAAGTAACATTCAATGACGAAACCTGGTTCATCATGCCTAAAGTCACTTTATTATTAGTTTATTGTGAGTGCAATAAAATTCAGAAGATGTAATTTGAGCAGTTAACTACACTGAACCTTATGTCCTGCAGTAATAATTCTGGGTGTCCTACTAAAGGATGAGTCAGTAATGGCAAAAAATGGGACAGCATGAAATTGAAAACCTCTTGCAATGTAAGAAGGTAGTGGTTTTACACTGTTCATTATTAAGCTTACAAGTCAACAAGAGCAGGCATTAAGCATGGTTAGGATGATTTTGATTATTAGAAATAGAAAGTTCAAAAGAACAGCATTTATTTGAAATGTCTTTACTATCGCTTTTGATCAATATAATGCATCCTTGCGGAATAATATTATTAATTAGATTTTTTTTTTTTAAAGAAAGAAAATATTGCTGACCCCAAACTTTTGAACAGTTGAATGGCAATAGCCAAAAAAAATCTGAAACCAGTGTTTTAGGTGTATTGCACTGAATGAGAACCAGTTGAGGAATTTTTGTAATAGAAATCGCACAATATTGGTATTTCTTTCTAGAACAGAACAACTGTCTGATAGCGATATATAGGTTATCCTTTCTACTGGGGCTAGGTAATTTTGTTAGGCTTTGTGTTAATTTTTTAAAAAAAAATTTTTTTGGTTACTGAATAGAAAGAGCCAGCAACACCCATTTGACTAAATGACAAGCTGTAATTTATGAGCTCAGGGGGCCTCATCAATGTAATGGTAAACCCAACTATGGACTTCCAGCTGTTGTTATTCTTCCCCTGTGTAAATGGGAGATGAAGCTGGATTTTCAGTGCTTTTTCACACACGTCAGATCATCACCCTCATGCCTGCTTCCTTTTGTGTTTTCACAGCTTGGTGCAGTGGCTTAAACACAGCAGAAAAGAGTACTGCGAATTATGCAAGCACAGATTTGCTTTCACACCAAGTAAGTAAACCCCTCTCATTACATTCTTCAGGAGAGGTAAAGCCAAAGCTCTATATAGTCACAACGGCCTCGAATGGCCTGTTCAATAGCAGTGATTGTGTGCTTCAGAGCGATAGGGTTCTATGGGTTGAGTCATGTGATTTAAAAGCATGACACTCGTGTTGTCTGACGTAGATATTTGCTGAGGTGAAACAAGGTTTTTATACCCAGGCCAGAGTGAGTCATTGTTGCATGGCTTTGGGGCTTTACTACAATGAAGATGTCATAATTGAGTTTCGGGCTATGTTTTACAAAAGCGTTACAAATTTAAACACAGGCACTTTGGGAACCATTAGTTCCAGTTTCTTGCACTGTGTTATTTTACACACATACCGTTCATGATCCAGTGTTTTCAGTGTGTAAGAGCGGCTCAGTTTACAGAAAATGATGCTCCCCATGAACTCATCTCTGATTGTGCTCTGAGTTTAGGTTGCTTATAACACACATTTAAGGGTCACAACATGCTTCTATCTTCCTAAACTTGTAATGAAAAGTGCTGTCGTCAATAAAAGAGAAGCTTTTTGGGGTCCCTGTGGTTTTCTGCCGCAAAACTTGATGGTTTAATGTTCGAAAATTAAGAAATTAAGACAACCATATATAAAGTATATTAGTATTGTAATTTTACACTTGTAGTGTACAGCTGTATTATCAAATTATTAAAGCTGCAGTCCATAACTTTTGGCACTCTAGCGGTTAATAAACAGAACTGCATGCGTCTTGCGGAAGAACATTGTAGCCGGAGCTACTTCTCTCTGTTTATGTCGATGACGTGTCATTAGGGGTGGGCGATATCTCGATATTTAAAATATATGGAGATAAGTCTAAAATAGTCAGAATATAAACACTTATTGTAGGTGTACCTTAGTGATTCGAGATAAGACAAAAACACAGTTTGGAAAATGGATGCACGGTGTACTTGCTCATTATATACATTTTTTACATTTTGAACACAAAAAAAGTTACGAACTGCAGCTTTAATAAAAAAAGAAAATTATTATTAAGAAAAATCATTTTTCTTGAATGCTCTTTTATATTACAGTGAAATATTACAATGGTAATATTTCTTACTTTGTTTATTATTATTTGGTAATAATAATACTACAAATATTATTTATTATTATTATGTTTTTGTCATTAATATATATACATTTTTTGGACAGGCCCTACAAAAAAACAATAAAAAAAATGTCTCCCCAAAATCGTGCAGCCCATGCTCAAGTGATGCATAACCTTAGACGCTGTATCCTTGTTAACATTTTTGTCTGCTTTTAAATGTTCCCATCTGTGTTTATGTAGACAATAATTGTTGTTTTGATTCTCAAGTTTTTGATGACATACTTGAGACACTTCTGCTTCTTCTGTACTTCTATTTGTAGAGTTATGGTTTTGAGGCATTTCAGATACATGATCTGAGTGCAAGATGTATATTAAACATCTGAAAATAACCTAGTAATCAAAACAAGCCTGCACTCAAATAGTTGCAAAGGATTTTGAGCATCTTAAATTTGAATTAAATCAGTTTAAAATCCATATTCCTCAGTACTGAATGCTACACTTTCACTAATTTATGAAAAACCTTTACAATGTTTATCTATGATAGATATATAAAATGTATTAAAGTCCTGATCTCTTTTCCTTTCAGTTTACTCTCCAGACATGCCTTCACGGCTGCCAGTGCAAGACATTTTCGCAGGACTGGTCACCAGTATAGGCACGGCAATCCGATACTGGTTTCATTACACGCTTGTTGCCTTCGCTTGGCTGGGGGTTGTACCTCTAACAGCATGTAAGTGATGCCCATAGATCACAGTGTGTTACGTTGTGAGTGAGTAGTACGTTGTCTTTTTCCATATGTTGTGCATTATTTGCTATGTTGCTCATATAATGCTCTCCTTTTCCTTTAGGTCGCATCTATAAGTGTTTGTTCACTGGATCCGTAAGCTCCCTCCTGACTCTGCCATTAGACATGCTCTCCACGTACGTACCAGACAGGAAAGCTCAAGTTTTCTTCTTAAAATATTCATTTACATTGCGGATGGGCTCATTGTGAACTCTGAGCATGATGGGTTATTTCAGTCCTCGCCGCGGTCTCGGGTTTAGCTGTGGATGTGGTTGCGTGGTGAATTGTAATGGTTGGATATTTCAGAAGTGATGATCAGCGATTGTCCATCCTCTGCAGAGAGAACTTGCTGGCTGACTGCCTGCAGGGCTGCTTTGTTGTGACCTGCACCCTCTGCGCCTTCATCAGTCTGGTGTGGCTGCGGGAGCAGATTGTTCATGGTGGAGCCCCTTTATGGTTGGAGCAGAACCAGCAGCAGCCTGCCAATGCAGCAGGACCGCCCAATGAGGTAGAATATCCACACCGCTTTTCATCAGACTGAATGCAGATCACCCTCAAATTTAAATCATTTAGTACAATAGTAATACACTAATAAAATTGCATAACTACACTTTCTTTTTACTTTAGTTGTCATCATTACATAACCATCTACACTACTTTATATATATATATATATATATATACAGGTCCTTCTAAAAAAATGAGCATATTGTGATAAAGTTCATTATTTTCCATAATGTAATGATAAAAATTAAACTTTCATATATTTTAGATTCATTGCACACCAACTGAAATATTTCAGGTCTTTTATTGTTTTAATACTGATGATTTTGGCATACAGCTCATGAAAACCCAAAATTCCTGTCTCAAAAAATTAGCATATCATGAAAAGGGTCTCTAAACAAGCTAATAACCTAATCATCTGAATCAACTAATTAACTCTAAACACCTGCAAAAGATTCCTGAGGCTTTTAAAAACTCCCAGCCTGTTTCATTACTCAAAACCGCAATCATGGGTAAAACTGCCGACCTGACTGCTGTCCAGAAGGCCATCATTGACACCCTCAAGCAAGAGGGTAAGACAGAAAGACATTTCTGAACAAATAGGCTGTTCCCAGAGTGCTGTATCAAGGCACCTCAGTGGGAAGTCTGTGGGAAGGAAAAAGTGTGGCAAAAAACGCTGCACAACGCGAAGAGGTGACCGGACCCTGAGGAAGATTGTGGAGAAGGACCGATTCCAGACCTTGGGGGACCTGCGGAAGCAGTGGACTGAGTCTGGAGTAGAAACATCCAGAGCCACCGTGCACAGGCGTGTGCAGGAAATGGGCTACAGGTGCCGCATTCCCCAGGTCAAAACCTGGGCTACAGAGAAGCAGCACTGGACTGTTGCTCAGTTTTGCATGTCATTCGGAAATCAAGGTGCCAGAGTCTGGAGGAAGACTGGGGAGAAGGAAATGCCAAAATGCCTGAAGTCCAGTGTCAAGTACCTACAGTCAGTGATGGTCTGGGGTGCCATGTCAGCTGCTGGTGTTGGTGCACTGTGTTTTATCAAGGGCAGGGTCAATGCAGCTAGCTATCAGGAGATTTTGGGGCACTTCATGCTTCCATCTGCTGAAAAGCTTTATGGAGATGAAGATTTCATTTTTCAGCACGACCTGGCACCTGCTCACAGTGCCAAAAACACTGGTAAATGGTTTACTGACCATGGTATTACTGTGCTCAATTGGCCTGCCAACTCTCCTGACCTGAACCCCATAGAGAATCTGTGGGATATTGTGAAGAGAAACTTGAGAGACGCAAGACCCAACACTCTGGATGAGCTTAAGGCCGCTATCGAAGCATCCTGGGCCTCCATAACACCTCAGCAGTGCCACAGGCTGATTGCCTCCATGCCACGCCGCATTGAAGCAGTCATTTCTGCAAAAGGATTCCCGACCAAGTATTGACTATTGAGTGCATAACTGAACATAATTATTTGAAGGTTGACTTTTTTTTTGTATTAAAAACACTTCTTTTATTGGTCGGATGAAATATGCTAATTTTTTGAGACAGGAATTTAGGGTTTTCATGAGCTGTATGCCAAAATCATCAGTATTAAAACAATAAAAGACCTGAAATATTTCAGTTGGTGTGCAATGAATCTAAAATATATGAAAGTTTAATTTTTATCATTACATTATGGAAAATAATGAACTTTATCACTATATGCTAATTTTTTGAGAAGGACCTGTATATGTAATTTATTCCCTTCGACAAAGCTGAATTTTCAGTAGCCGTTACTCATGTCATGCAATATTTAAGAAATCAATTTAAAATGCTTATTTGCTGCTCTAGTTACATTTTGTAGTATTGTCAATGTTGAAAACAGTTGTGCTGCTTAATATTTTTGTGGAAACCGTAAAATACATAAATTTAATGCATTCTTGCTGAATAAAAGTATTAATTTCTTTCAAAATAATCCTTCTTCCCCCTAACTTTTAAACTGTATTAATGCACGTTGTTTAATAACTTTTAAATATTTATTTTCCAAACAGATCAGATTTTGTAGAACAGATCAGAATCAATATTTTCGCAGATTCAGTCTTTTTTTTCTTTTTCTATTTTTTTTTGGGCCAAAAAATTGTATTGCCATTTTATGTCATTTTCCACCTAAATTTCCACACAGGCAAGTTCTGTTTGTGAACGTATATTCTCTTGGAGAGCAAAAATTACATTCCTATTGCGGTTTTTGTCAGTGAAACTTTCTGAAGCTTGATATTCTTCAGAGACCAATTATGCAGGTTGCGCCATGACCCTCTTTGTTTACTTTGCTTCCTACTTACCGTAATTATCATTTTGTTTTGAGCACAGCACAGTAGCCTGCCTGACCTTCTGTCATCTTCAAATCCCACATTATCCCCTGAATCTCTAGAGACTGCTTTCTTACCAGAATAGTTGCTTGTTCTTTCTTGAATTAAACCAGATGCAGTTTACTTCTTTACAAATCCTCTTATTTAGATACTCTATCATCGTTGCCTCCAGTCAGCGGGTCGATTTTCTTCATTATCGATATGATATCTTATCCATTAGGCCCCGGGCCAGGGTAATGGAGGTGCTGAACAGCCCATGCCCGCCCCGGCTGAACCTCCAGGAGAGAACGCTGCAGCTGCTGAGGCTCCTGACCTCCCCGCTGATCCTGCGGAAGAGATGGAGCTCGATAATGAAGATGAGGAGGATGGAGGAGCTGAAGATGCGGCAGATGCCAACAATGGAGCGCAGGGTACGAACGCTTTAATTAAACGAGTTAGAAACTCTTAAGTGGGTATAATTGTTGACTGGTGGTGAACTGTAGTTATAGAGTTTTGTGTGTGTTCTGTACAGATGATATGAACTGGAATGCTCTGGAATGGGATCGGGCAGCTGAAGAGCTCACTTGGGAAAGGGTGAGACTGGTGTGCCATATATTGTACGTCATACCAAAATCTTTCAGAGAAACATTAAACCTGTTCTTCCCCTTTTTGTCCAGATGCTTGGGCTTGATGGGTCCCTGGTTTTCCTGGTAAGTAATTATACATGTGTCTCAATAAACATCTCATTCAAGAGAGCAGAAAAATCAATGGATTTTTATTGTTGCTGTAGGAGCATGTGTTCTGGGTGGTCTCACTCAACACACTCTTCATCCTGGTGTTTGGTAAGCATAGCTGCATTTATGTTTCAATCAAATTATAACATGCATTCAATAATGTTCAGCAGTATGACAACTATGTGTTCTCCAATTACAAACTTCAACTCTTAAAATCAATTCTTTTTAAGCTTTCTGTCCTTACCATATTGGCCACTTCTCAGTGGTTGGACTTGGTTTTGAAGAATATGTGAGTATCAGATTCGTTTTAGGTCCTTCTTTCCAGCTTGATTGAAAGATTTTAATGTAAACACAGTTTCAACATTGACAACAATCTCTCATCTGTTTTCAGGTTCGTGCTTCACACTTTGAGGGTCTCATCACCACTATAGTTGGATATGTCCTTTTAGCCATCACACTCATCGTGTGTCATGTATCCTTCCACACTCAGAAACACCTGGAATAAAACAATCCCAATCAACATAACTAGCCTGCACTGGTTTACATAGTCTTCAAGACCAGGAAATTACACAACATATGACTACTACTACTTTTTCTAGTTAAATCAACTTTTCAGTTTAAAAATATTAAAGGCGTGGTCACATTTACCACTGTTCGGCAAATCTTTGTGGGCAGAATCCAGTTATTTTGATAGGAATACATGCAGTTTGGAATTTCCCAAGCAGATTCAGCATTGGATTAAATTTCATCATATGAATTTGCAGAAAGCTGCCTGGTTTGAAAGTGACTTCTGTGTGACCTGTTCTGCGTACGTCACTACACTATTGACAGTGGACCTTTTTGCTCGCAAAATTTGACTGAAATTTCGCCAATGTTGACCGCACATTAACTCATTACTAAATCATATCTGTTTAGTAACCATAGTGATTTCAGTTAGGGTCTTGTTTACAACATTGAACTTCTCATATCTTAAGATGGGAAGTCCCTGTAATACGGCCCTTGATGTTCCTTTCCTTAATTCAGATCTCAGGGATTAGCAGCGCTGGTGAGATTTCAAAGATCACGCCGCTTGTTAGGAGTCTGCTACATTGTGGTAAAGGTCAGTTATATCAGCAGTTTGCATGTTCTGTTTGCTAAACTTGAGTCATTTGAAAGGGCGAGACCAATGACTTAATATTAGTGCGTAACACTGGTTGCAACACCTGGTTTTGAATAAGATCTTTGGGTTTTACCTCAATGCTGTGTTTTCAGTCATGCTACTGCTATAATTAGGTCACATTACCTAAGCTTAGATTACAGGCTTGGGCCTAACACACCTACAGTATGTATGCAACTATGTGTGTGTTTATTTGTCTTATATTAGCTTACTAGTTTAATAGCAGTATAGCAGTAATACTTTGAGTCTAATATTAAATTATCTTTCTTCCAGGTGTCTCTTCTTGTAGTTGTAGAGATTGGCGTGTTCCCCCTCATCTGTGGCTGGTGGCTTGATATCTGCTCTCTGGTATTTAGTTTCATTTTATCATACTAATTTAAGGTGCACTCAGTCATTTTTGTTCATGTTGGCCCAAAGAGGTCTGTAATAACTTGAGAAAGTCAGTTATCATTCCCATTCATTTATCTTCAGTGTCAGTGATCTTCCATGATCTTCAGTGCTCTGCTTCATTTCTTCATCTTAATATTTTATACGTTTTTGGTAAGTTTAGTTTAGGAACCTTAACCTTAGTGTTTGTCACACAGTAAAGGAAAATGTTTTTTTTTATCTACCTGTTTTGTAGGAAATGTTTGATGCCTCATTGAAAGACAGAGAGTTGAGTTTTGAATCCGCACCAGGGACCACCATGTTCCTTCACTGGCTGGTGGGGATGGTCTACGTCTTCTATTTCGCCTCTTTTATTCTTCTGCTCAGAGAGGTGAGCATTTCTGTATCAGTTTAACCATAGAGTAGATATTTCAGGAAATGTTTGGGAAATTTAGATGCTGTTCCTTTATCTCTCAGGTTCTAAGGCCTGGAGTCTTGTGGTTTCTCAGAAATCTGAACGATCCAGATTTTAATCCTGTGCAGGAAATGATTCACCTCCCAATATACAGACACCTGAGACGATTCATACTATCAGTGGTGAGTAAATGTTGCACTTTTTTTTTTTTTAGACTGTATCCTATGGAGCTCTTAAATTAGGTGGAATGAACACCATATTTAATTGCTTTTGCAAGCGAATGTAAAGTTTCTCGAGGGAACGCAATAGTTTTGCAAGAAAAGGCAAAAGTTTTGCGAGCGAACAAAATATATTAATTTAAATATATTCATTTAGACGTTTTGTACTTTTCTGGATTCCATGGTCTTGAATGAAAAGTCTTTGCTCTCTTTTCAGGTTGTGTTTGGCTCAATCGTTCTTCTCATGTTGTGGCTTCCTATCCGGATAATCAAACACATCTTCCCTTCATTTCTTCCCTACAATGTGATGCTTTACAGGTAAATGAGAAGTCTTAAACTTGAATGTCTCTTGTGGTAATTGCCTAAACTTTGGGGGGAAACTGATTCAGAGTTCGAGGAAACTGTCGTTTGGTGCTTTTGCTTGTTTTACTGTATAAATTTGGTCAGAGATTACAACCAGTAGAAGCAAAGTTCTCTCTTGATGTGACATCATGTTTAAAAGAAAGGGCCATAAATATGAAGTGCTAATTATTGCTGTTATCATGACAGACCTTTGCTTCGTTACCTAATGAGTGCCAGGACTCTCTGTAGTGTCAGGTGGGCCTGTTGCATCATTTGGGAGGTGTATTCCACTTGATGTCATCATTCCCAGAATCTCAGCAGACCTTACTTCAGTCTGATCTTGCAGAGAGCTGTTAATAATGGTGTCCACAACAATAATGCCATTAAAAGTCCCTTCACTCTGTATTTGTGTATTTTACCCTATGTAACCTTTCTGTTCTGTCAGCAACGCTGAGCTTTACATTCGTCACTATGAGAGTACTTTGAACAGCTGTAGTGTTTGTTGGGGCATGACTCTGATTTCTGTGGAAAGAGGCCATTGGGGTTTTTTAAATATTGTCTGAATGACTGAGAAAGCTGATGTTTGGACTTCTAAACCTGCATGACTTTTTTTCTTCTGTGGAACACAAAGAAGATATTTTGATTTAAGGATTCAACTTTTTTTGTATGCAGTGATTGTCAGTGCAGTCCAAAACAGCATTGCACCGCACAGACTTTTATTGTATTGACAAAAAACAACAACACTGAGACATTCTTCAAAATATCCTCTTGTGTTTCACAGAAGAACAAGTGTCATACATATTTGGAACAACATGAGGGTGAGCAAATGAACAGAAATTTCAGTTATGGATGAACTATCTATGCAGTGGTGTTTTTAGTTTTAATGCTACATAACGTCCTGTACTCTCTTTGTCCTGTACATGCAGTTTAACTCCTTAGGTTACCTCTGGCATATCTAATGAGTTTTTAGAATGGTTTTTTCGATTTATGAGGATAATAAAAGGCTGTTCAGAGTTCACACCAAAGACAATAACTATATAACTATATTGATAACTGTAATTTTAAAGTTCTAATTCTATGAGAATAGGGAAGCCCACACCACAACTATAATGATAACGGACATTATAGTTGGAGTAACTTTCAGAACGATTTTTTTTCCCCAGTTGATTTATGATAAAAACATTGTCGGCCAATCAGAATCCACCTACTTTAAAGAGCTTGAGCATTTAAAGCAGAAGACAACATATTTGCAGCAAGCATTGGAATAAACAGAATATTATCAAGCATTGGTGTGGAGTATAGTTATCATTTTAGTTATATATTTATAGTTCTTGTTCTTAATGTGAATGGTCCTTAAAGTATGTGGTTAACCATTACTTCAAAAAACATTTTGTTCTACAACACAAATGACACTGTTATACCTCAATTTTGAAATTGTGTGCTTTGAAAGCAGCAACAAGTTGCTACATAAAGACCACAGCGGTTATCGAACGAATTGCACAACAAGCTCATGCGCACATGCAAGGGGCAGTAGTCTAGGTTCTATTTTTAAATGTTTATATTCAAGAATTGAAAGGATTTAATTGAATAACTATTTCACACCATGATTTTTTAGACAAGTTTATTTTAAGACAACCAAATGAGTGTTGTAAGGGGTGAAAAATGCCTCAGATCTGGTAAGATGACTCCCAGGGTTTTTTTTTTTCTTAAAACCAATTAGATATTCCATAGGGAAGGGTTTAGCCTTATTGGTGGCCTACACATTGATGCCATTCCTGAACAGCACTATTGCTAAGTGAAAACAGTGATGCCAGTATTTTATATAGAATTGTTATTGTTATGAATTGTTCTCTCTCTCTCTCCTCTCTCTCTCTCATCTCTCTCTCTCTCTCTCTCTCTCTCTCTCTCTCTCTCTCTCTCTCTCTCTCTCTCTCTCTCTCTCTCTCTCTCTCATCTCTCTCTCTCTCTCTCTCTCTCTCTCTCTCTCTCTCTCTCTCTCTCTCTCCTCTCTCTCTCTCTCTCTCTCTCTCTCTCTCTCTCTCTCTCTCTCTCTCTCTCTCTCTCTCTCTCTTTCAGCGACGCTCCAGTGAGTGAGCTGTCTCTGGAGTTGCTGTTATTGCAGGTTGTTCTTCCTGCTCTGTTGGAACAGGGACATACACGACAGTGGCTCAAAGGTCTGGTACGAGCCTGGACCGTGACCGCTGGCTACTTGCTGTGAGTCTCACATACATATTTACCCTGTTGCCCATTACATCCGATAACCTCGTGAACTGAAATGACATTTCCTGATTCTCTCTGTGTTGTCCTTAAATCACTGGAACTGATCTTTGTGTTAAGGCAGCACGATTATGACATTCTAATTGTTGAATATTTCTGTTGATGTTATAATAGCAGTTGTTACTTCATGGAATATCATTCCATTATAATTAACTCTTTCCCTGCCATTGACAATTATCTCGTCATTCATGATATAACGCTTCCCTGCCAATGAGTTTTTACGGCTTTCCGTGTTATCACTGTTATAAGGTAGGGGGCACTATTACGCATCTCCTTAATAAGTACAGTATCTCCAGATCAAAATGCAGACAAAGAAGCAGAAACAAGCTATCTCATATGTAAGCAGATGAACAAGCTATCTCATATGTAAGCATAAAAATCTAAATGGCCTTAATGTTACTGAATGAAATGTCGCCATAGGAAGTGCTATAGGACTGTGAAGCTTTGGGGGTGTTGATGTACTCGAGCCACCCCATCTATGTTTTGATCATAATTTCTTTTGTTTAAGGCAGAGGGTCTGTTCTTTCTTTTGATATGTTGTATGTTCAGATATTCATAGAACAGAATATTCTGGTGGCCATGAAACTTTTGTGAAAATGACCAAAAACGCTGGCAGTGGCTGGCAACTTTTTTTTTTTAAATGCTGGCGGGGAAAGAGTTAATGCACTTTAAAAATCCAAAATAAGTAAAGCTGTCCACATCTCAGAATAAATCTCTAATTTACATTGTGCCTACACCTTTCTTGAATTTCTTGAATCTTGAAGTCATGATGATAATCTCGATCAATCCTACTTGGTGCCACACCTTTTAGAGACTTGCACTCTTACTTGCTGGGAGACCAGGAAGACAATGAGAACAATGCCAACCAGCAAGCCAATAACATCAACCAGCAGGCCCGTAACAATGCCATTCCTGTGGTGGGAGAAGGTCTGCACGCTGCTCACCAGGCCATACTGCAGCAGGGCGGCCCAGTGGGCTTCCAGCCCTATCACCGGCCTATGAAATTCCCTCTGAGGGTATGCCAACTCTCTCTTGTATACTTTATCCTTTAGTGTATGTCATGATTTTTTAAATCTGATTTTCAGATGAATGGTGTTTAATGTTTATTTTCCTCTTTATGCCCCCTATAGATTGTGTTGCTGATTTTGTTCATGTGCTTGACGCTGCTTTTGGCCAGCTTGGTGTGTCTCACATTACCAGGTGAGATCCAAACAAATTGGGGTTTCTGATCATTTGCTCACCCTAATTCTTTTCCAAACTTGTGTGACTTGCTTTCTTCCATGTGGCAAAAGGAAGTTTAAAGAATTGTTTGCACTTTAGTTTGTCCTAAAGTGGACATTAATTACAGTGACGAGCTTGCAAGATTAAAAAAGGACCAGTGAATAAGACTTAAAGCACCTTAGTCTTATAGACCTTTTTAACCCGTTTAATCCCACCGGTCACAATTGTGACCGCAGCTTTTTTCTTATTTCTGGAAGCTCTAAAAATGTTTTTATTGACTTTGGGCAAGAAATTCAACTTTTAAATGACAAAATAGATTGTCTTGATTAAAATCAATTAATGTCATGTGACTAGTGTGAAAGGTCACATGACCAGATCAGTTCACTTTCTGCTTGCACATCTAGAAGAAGATGTCTTCCTCAGACTACTACAAAAAGTAGTATATAAAACATCTTAATTTACATATAGAACTATCATATTTTGTACATATATTCTTTAAAGGGTCTACTACTGATATATTTTGAGAATTATACTCCTGCATATATATTTTGCTCGTAAGACTTGTAAATTTGTTTACGGTCACAATTGTGACCGGTAGTATAACACAGTGCTTCAATTGAAAACAGAGGTATTGGCTGGTATTGGCAGGTTTTGGCAATCCTACACTGAATGGATGGATGTGAGGGGGATGGATGATCTTGGCAAAAGAGAAGTGCTCACTAACACAGATTTAGACAGATTTGTGAAGAATATTTGAGAGAAATAGGCCTTTTGTGTACATAGAAAAGGTCTTAGATCTTTGAGTTCAGCTCATGAAAAATGGGGGCAAAAACAAAAGTATTGCGTTTATAATTTTGTTCAGTGTAGTGATGAGTGTCCCAGAAACGGTCAATGTGCTGGACCTTCTTGACGTACGTGACCCCCTTCCCCCCCACCCCCACCCCAAATTGAAAGTGACTGTGATAGTGATGGCTCAGATAGGGAGTACCAGGGTGAAACAGCCCATTTGCCAAGTAGACTATTGAATGGTGACGCAGAGGTGAATTATCTGGAGGATTGGGCAGATGTTCATGAGAACCAAATGGTGTGCCCCACACATGACCACAAACAACCCTTTCTACAACGTACGGCCCATCTTCAGTGCACTGAATGAGTGAACACACATCTTCCTGAAATTGGCCTAGGACAGGGCCCAAGTGTAGTCATGGTCTAGCCCATACGGGTCTAGCCGAACAAGCAGAAGTTCCTCCAGGGTGTAACTTTGTACATGACAACCTTTTCACCTCACTAAGCCTTCTTCACGAAATGACAAAACGAGATATTGGATGTCTTGGAATGAATTGTGTCAATAGGTCTAATTGAAGAATTTGAATGAATTCTGACTATGTTGTTTCCCACCGGTCACTATTGTGACCGAGTATAAAACCTAATATTTCACTAACTTAACCAACATAAAATCAAAAAAGGCATAATGTTTGAGTGTTAGGGAGGTCTAAGGAGTAAAATGCATGTACTCAAGTTGCAAGAAAAAATTTGGGATTAAACGGGTTAATGATGCTTTAATGGTGCTTTAAAGCTGTTTTGTGAAGAATGAAGATTCAGTCTCTATTACTTGTAATTAGAGATGCACCGATTACAATTTTCTAGGCCGATTTCCGATTTTTCCTTGAGTTTGACCTGCCGATACCGATTTTAGCCGATTCCGATTTCATTTTTTCAAACCACTTTACAGCACACACAAATATTTATTTTCTATCTTCTCTTTAATAGAACATTTAGCATAGAACATTTTTTTAACAGATAATCGCTATAAAATAGAACTATATAAATTACTCCTGGTGTGGGAAATTCACACACATCTAAAGTGCAGTGTTATGGAAGAACCATTTCCTTTTCATATCCAATTAAAAACACACACACACACACGCCTATTGCAATCACTTGTACATCAATGGCAAGTTATATTTCTCAAACAGTTCTTCTCTCATCTGACACATGTCCAGCCAGGCTAAACAGGACAAGTGGAGCATGTGCAGGGAAACGATTGGGAAATAATAAAAACAAGTTTAAATGGGTAAATTTTCTTTTCTGACATAGCCTAGCCTACTTCAGTTCTTAAAACACACCAGACATGCAAATTCTGTGCATTTTGGGCACTTTTTGGATGAAATCATATTTATTTTGTCCATCAAAAGTGTGTTTTCACTTAAATTGAGCGCAGCAAAAATAGACTCGGCGCTGAAACCCACGCTTCACTGCTGCTCACGCGCCGCTCCTGCTCGACGCTCACGCGCTGCTCCGGCTCCCGGTGTGAATGCACTCATTGATTAACATGCACGCCGAACAAAAAACAAACAAAAAACGCGCTGCTCCCGGTTGCGGTGTGAAACGGCCGTAATTCATGAGGTTTCCTACATGTGCGCGTTCCGTGTGCACGTGTGATGCTGATGTTGCGCAATGTTAATCATGCGGCGCCCGAGTGCATTTGACCGGCATAAAATCGGATTATGTCCGACTGACCGGCCTGGTCGCAGATCACATGAAAATCGGCCGATCCCGGTCACCAGCCGATCAATCGGTGCATCTCTACTTGTAATTGCATGGAAAACTGATAAGCATTGAATAATGACAGATTTCATATTACTTATTTAACTGCATTTTTGATCAAATAAATAATTAGCTCTTATTAAATCAGTGTTTTCCTTTACCGTTATTTATTCATCTTATTTTCATACTGATACGTTTTATGCTTTCAGAGAGAGAGCATAGGTTCATTTTGTCGTACTGATTTCCTCTGTGTTTATGGCAGTGTTCACTGGACGCTGGCTGATGTCCTTCTGGACGGGCAGTGCTAAGATCCATGAGCTGTACACTGCAGCATGTGGGCTGTATGTGTGCTGGCTCTCCATCAGAGCGATCACAGTGCTGTTGGCCTGGATGCCTCAGGGGCGTAGAGTAATCCTTCTCAAGGTTCAGGAGTGGACCCTCATGGTACTTAATTCATTGGCCTCATTGTGGGATAATGTGCCCCTTTTATGCTTTTTTGTGGATATTTCCTTTCGTGTAGTGTGTAATTTAGATGTTTGTAAATATTTGTCATGCACTTTGATCTTTGAAACTTTTACAAAGTTATTGTGTCATTTCAGTTTGACACCAATCTGTAATACATTTGCATAATGCCTGCCCGTGTACAATGCCTACTTTGACCCGCCAACAAAAAAAACTGTAGTTGTAGCTGAGGCCTGGAAGAGTTTGGTTTGTGCTGTCGACGTGTTGAGAAGACGCTATTTACTACATTGCGAAAGCAAACCCACTTTGTGTGCACTTCCAAAGGAAGTGTACTGTGGCTGGAGTTGATATGGTAAAATCGACTCCATCGGTACTGATCCTTGACCGAACCATTTCAGACACTGAGAAAAGAGGTGATGCTGCAATGTGTATTGGAAAAAGTAAAGTGTTTTTATTTTTATTTTTTACCTTGGATGTATGTAAACCTGTTGTAGGAGGAGACCTCCAAAACAAAATTAGGAGCCTTTAAAATAGCATAATAGGGGTACTTTAAATGTTTCCTCAAAAATTAAGGAATGAGAAAAATAGTTTTAAAATGTTAGTTTGGGCTTATTTTACTACAACATACAGGAATTAAAAACTGTTGATATTACATGTAAAGTAAACCAAAGACACAGATGATTCCCTAATGAAGCGTGTTGGTGATTTGTGTTTTCTGTGTGGATTCAGATTTTAAAGACACTGATTGTGGCTGTGCTGTTGGCTGGAGTGATCCCTCTGCTCTTGGGACTGCTGTTCGAGCTGGTGATTGTAGCTCCTCTCAGAGTGCCGCTGGATCAGACGCCTCTGTTTTACCCCTGGCAGGTAAAGCATGATTAGGGGTGCTGCTCTTAAAGACACGGGCTACCCAAAAATGACAAATCTATAATTTAATCACCATGTTGTTTTACACCCGTATGACTTTCTTCTGTGGAACACAAAATGTTTATTTGTAAAGAATTTTTTTTTTTTCTTCATCCCCAGTATCAAAAGCAATTTGTATGACATTGTTGGCATTTGGTCACAAAGAACCAATGGCCTTTTAAAGGATATTCTTTTTTTATTCTCTTTAAAGGCAAAACTTTAAAGACATTTGAAACAGGGGTGAATAAATGATAGAATTCTCAGTTTTGAGTGTTATTAGTCTAATGCCACTTGAGAAAAAGTTTTGATGATCCCAGTGCATAAAGTTTCACCAGTTCCACCAGGTGTATTAATGTTGTTAGATCTTTATACACAAATAGAGTTTAAAAATAACATTAAATGAGCGACATTATTCTCATCTGACATGTCCTCTGTGTGTCAGTATTGATCTGACCCAGCTTTTCTTGTGCTTCTACTGTTCTCGGTTTGAGCTAATGAGCTGTGTCACTGATGAACAGGAAAACAGATTTTTGGTTGGATTTCCGCCAGTAGCAGGCAGTTTAAAAAAAAAAAAAAAGACTCTTTTTGCCCTGCTAAATCTAATCCACCCTGTTTGGAGAATTTAATTTCCACAGGCGCAAAGTTGGGCACAGAGGTATATTGACTCTTAATTGTTTTTCTATATCATTTAAGGACTGGGCTTTAGGAGTGCTGCATGCCAAAATCATTGCTGCCATCACTCTCATGGGTCCCCAGTGGTGGTTGAAGACCGTTATTGAGCAGGTTAGTGGCTGTTGTTTGTCCATGTGTGGTGCTGTTAAGTCTCTAGATGCTTTATTGTAGATTAGAGCCATGCGATCATATTCATAAACAACAACGTTACTGTGCCTGTGACTAGTAAACCTTGGACAAAATCACACCGGAACATTCAAATCTGTTTTTGCACTGTCGATGAGCCAGAGAGAGTAGTTATCATGTATAGGTATGAAACCTCTTAACCAGCAATCTTTTCAAACAGTCTCGTTATTTCTGTTATACAAATATTCTTATTATAGTAAAAGTTTTGTTCGGAATCGGATGAAAACGCTGATGTCTGAGATTTGTTCAAAAATGCTGATTCATCCAGTTATGAAACAAGTGAAGTAGTCATTGAATCAATTATTCAAACCAATTTTTAAAAAAATATAATTCAGATTAATTAAACATTTTAAATCGATTGCAGCAATTAACATTTTGTCAGAACCTCTAGTAAATTACTCTATTTTGTTAAGTTGTCTTTTCAGAATCGTGGGAGAATAATCATGATCTCTGCTGGAAAATCGCAATTCTCAATTTATCCAGAATCGTGCCGCTCTACTGTAGATGGATACACACACTAACTGAATGATTTACCACTCTTTAGGTGTATGCCAATGGAATCAGGAACATTGACCTTCATTTCATCATCAGGAAGTTAGCGGCCCCGGTCATCGCTGTATTGCTGCTTTCTCTCTGCATCCCCTACGTGATTTCTGTAGGCATCGTCCCCCTTCTTGGTGGGTAGAAGCTAGACTTTTGTTAGTCAAAGCTCTGTTTCTCATATACAATTTTGTATTAGACATTGTTGTATTTCGTGTACAATTTATCTGTTATTTTCTAAGTTTCATAAGTTTGGTGCAGTCACTGTAAATAAGATTCATTCATTCAAAAAACTAACACTTTTTATGGCATATTCCCATTTAAATGTTGGGGTCATTACGATTTGTCATTTATTTTATTTGGGTTTTTTAACTTGGACACATTAAATTGATCAAGAGACATTAAAGACATTTATAATGTTACAAAAGATTTCCATTTTTATTTGAAAATAAAAGCAGCCTTGGTGAGAAGAGTTTCTTCTTTCAAAAACATGAAAAATAACACTGACCCTAAACTATTGATCTGTATCATATATTTAAATTTATTTATTAAATAAGTCTCTATATTTGTCCAAATAATGTTATTATTTTTTAATTCATTTGCTTATTACTAATTTATCTATGTATTTTTAAAACATTTTCCCCCACATTTATTTATTCATTCAAATGACCCCTACATATATAAAGTATAAGTTCTTAGTTTTCATTCACCCTCAATTTCACAGAACAAATGACTCGGTTGTTGCAGTTGAACATTGTTTGATTCTCATAGTTTAAAGCGGTTTCAGCGTGGCTTCATCTCGTGGGGCTCTGAGTGTCTTCAAAAAGTTTAGTTTTGACAGATGCATTGTAAATGACTACTTGAGCTCTTTAAGTACAGAATTCTGTTGATGTCTGAACAGTAAGATGTCCTTCATACTGCATTTTGAAGTTGTGTAGTGGCGTTTGCAAAAAATACCTGTTTCTTCAGGTCGAGACCTCTCTTTATGGTTAATAAAGATCAAATCAAATCCTCAGTGGCGGATCTACCGAACATTGAGAATACACCTGGCCTTCTTGAGGCATGCAAGATATCCTTAAAGACCTCAGCCATCCAAAATAAATCTTATTTTCTGTTTGTCTGCCTGAAAACCTAATTAAATCAATCAAAAACCAGTTTGATTGTTCCAGGGGTTTTCTCTCATGCTCTCATTAACCGCTCTTACCTATTCTAACCAGCTCTTGTCTCTCTGAATAGGGGTCACTATGGAGATGCAGAATTTGGTGCAGAGGAGAATCTACCCCTTCCTTCTGATGGTAGTGGTGCTGATGGGTATCCTCTCTTTCCAAATCCGACAATTCAAGCGCCTTTATGAGCACATCAAGAATGACAAGTGAGTCCTGAGCAGTAATTAACTTATTTTTTCAGAGCCAATACTTGCTTAGTGGATTACATTTTCAGGGACATTTTGTACCTTGCGAGCATTTTTTGATTGGTGTATCGCTCATTTACTCTACCATTCAAAAGTGACAGAAAATACATAATGTTACAAAAAATCTTTATTCATCAAACAATTCTGAGGGGAAAATGTATCACAGTATTCAACATAAATATTAAGCAGCAACTGTGGGAACACTTTATTTCGATAGTCCACTTTAGACATTCTACTAACTATAAGTAACTTTGCAACTACATGTCAACTAACTTTCCTTGAAGTATTAGTAGACTGTCTGCTTAATATCTGCTAACTTTATTTTGATGGTCCCCAACAGACATTCTACTAAGTAACTTTGCAACTTCATGTTGACTAAACCAAACCCTAACCTAACAGTCTACTAATACACTAATGAGAGTTAGTTGACATGTAGTTGCAAAGTTACTAATAGTTAGCAGACTGTCTAAACTATCGAAATAGTGTAACCTTAACTGTTTTCAACACATTATGATAAGAAATATTTCCTGAGCAGCAAATCATCATATAATGTGAGACACTGAAGACTGGAGTAATGATACCGAAAATTCAGCTTTGCATCACAGGTAGGGCTGGGCGATATGGCTGAAAACTGTATCACGATATCAGTGTTTCATATCGGTCGATATCGATAATTATTGATTTTTTTATGACCCATTTAAAATAAGGACCAGGAGAAAAAATATATTACATTTAAACATTTTTATTTTAAACTTACCCTTCCTCTGATTACAATCCCAAGACAGAAATGTCAACACAACCATGGAAAACTCAAATAATTAGAATGTAAACATAAGTCTAAATTCACAATCAGACCTGCAAACTCCTCAGAGTAAAAAAGGTGACAGTGGCGCGGCGGGACGGGGGTGGTGGGGGGTTGTGATCGTACGTGCCCCCTGCTTGATTTCTTTTTTGAGACATCACGGTTCGGTACGATTTCGGTACAATGGAGTGAAAAGCAAAACAGAAATATATTAGGCTTTTTTATAAATGTCTTAAGCCTTGTATTTTTTAAATAAGTTTTATTAATAAAGGCATAGAACCAGTTTATTTATAGTGCACTGATAATAGTTTTATATAATTGGTTTATTAATTAAACTAATAAAAAGATAGAAATGAGATATGTTTGGTAATTGTACCTGAATGAATTTAAAATTAATTTGCTATATTTCAGATCAATAAATTTGTTTTCCTTAATTTTAATTAACCCTAACTTTATTCTCATCAGAATTATAAATAATTGATTTCCGTATAAAATAATCTACCAACATATTTCACTTTCTTTTTTAATCAATGTGTAACTTAAAAATAAACAGATTAGTGCTCTGTTTTGAGGACAAGAAATGAAAACCAATGCGATATGATGAATGTCCAAAAGATGGAACACACAGACTGTTTTAAAAAGGGTTAGATAAATATGTTTTGCTTTTAAAACGGTGTGTGACAGTTGTAGGTTACAGTTTGACAAGAAATACAGTGTGACAAAAGCACAATGTTGTGTTTTATTGCGAGTATAGGCCTACACAAATATAAGTAAACACTTTGCAGACTGAATGATGTCCTGTATTAACAAAATGACGGAGTATGTTTTTATGTCTCCACTGTTCGATCGCGCCCGCGTGTCTCTCTCTCTCTCTCGCGCCTCTCTCTCTCGCGCGCGCGCGGAGTCGGACACACACACACACACACACACTCCAGCATTGAAATCTTGACATCGCAGCCTGTTCATTATGCTGTGTTCACATCAAACGCGAATAGAGCGAATTATCCAATAATGTTTCGCAACTCTAGCCTGCATGGCATGCAGATGAAGGGCACTCATTTTCTGCTTATCAATCGCCGGTTACTGAAGAGGAACCCAGCAGCACGAGACAACGATATGGCGCAACAAAACTGACACGTTACATGATTGCCTGAGCGTGTCACTCCCTACGTTGCTAGGTTACCAGAGAGCGCGTGCCTTTGATAATGCAACCAAACTTGCTTCGCAACCTGTGGTTTCTTCCGACGAAGAAAAAAAATATCGAACGTTTTATCGAACACATTTTTTATTGATATCGATCACGTGTCTATCGCGATACATATCGTTATCGTTTTATCGCCCAGCCCTAATCACAGGATTAAATTACATTTTATAATGTATTTACATGGGAAACAGTTATTTTAAATTAAAATATGTTTTGTAACAGTACTGTTTTTACTGTATTTCTTATCAAATAAATGCAGCCTTGGTGAGCATAAACATTCAGAAACATCTCACCGACCCCAAACGTTTGAACTAATGTAATTGAATGATTTAATTGAAATAATCAATCATTTAATTATTATTATATAATTATTAACAATAATTAATGATTTAATTTAATCAGTACATTCTGGCTGTTGTTTTGTAAATATTATAGTATTGTTATATAATTTGAATAATAATACAATTTTGGTAGCATTTTTGTCTCCAGTTTGAATAAATAATACTTGCAGCCTTGTTTATCTGGGCTTTGTTTTGCTCTGATTTGACTTTTGCTCTTTATTCGTCCATGCAGGTACCTTGTTGGTCAGAGACTTGTGAACTATGAACGAAAATCTGGCAAGGCCAGCACTACCACACACAGCAGTTCAGTGCAGGAGTAAAGAGCTTGGGATTGCTTTGGAGTCATGGTTTTGTGTGTGCGTGTAAGTGAGCGAGCATGTGTGAGCATGCGTGAACGACTGAATGAACCTTCCTGCTCCCTCTGCTTACCCGTGATGTGTGCGTCCATACAACCATCACGTCCACTAAGACTCTAAAAACTGACCTCTGGCCTCTCTGACTCTGCCAGCAAAAAAGGGGCGAAAGAGCCATGTACATAAATGGGGCGAAAGATGGAAACCCTACAGCCAACCAACCGTGGATTTAAAAAGAATGTCTCACTTCGAAAAGAAAACCCAGAAAGAAAAAAAAACAGATTAAGTATGTGTATTAATTTATTAAATCTTGTTGTTACCTTATTTGTGGAGATTTGTTTGTGGTAGGACTCGACCCACATGGTTCCTTTCATCAATCTCATGGAGAGGCCAGTCAGACTCCAGAGCTGAAATGTCTCTCGGACAAGCGTCTGGGTCATAATGGAGCTGGACTGTCACATTAGTACCTTCTTATTTATTAGTTTTGAATTTTCAATGAAATATGATCTTGAGGTTTTTGAATGAGTGGGGTCTCATTTGATTTGGTGCAATTGGCAGTGTGTCTTACCTTAATTTCTCGATGCTTTAACCTCCCTAGTTTTATGTGCGAAGCAGAAGTGGATGGAGGCGGTTACGCAACACCCATCCGCTTCCTGTCATGTGGAAAAGAGGGAATTTCGTTTCACCAACAGTTTGTGCACGACTGTTGTTCAAGAAGGCCGAAGCAGAGTCAGTATCTAGCAGACGAAGCATAGTTTGACGGTAGTGTTTATGGCTCACAGTGAGCCGCAAAGCCTACCTCTGCCTGCTAGCTCTTCGTTCAACTCTCAAAAAGCCTTTCGAGTAGCTTAGAAGACCGTTTAGAGTGCTAATTGCGTCAGTGGTTGAGCTAGCATATTTGTCTCCTGTTCAAGTTGATATCGACCGTTGTATGTCTGTCTTGTGCTCAGCATGGCCTAGCAACACTTTCTCATAGATGTAACTCTGGCACGTACACAGGTTGTTGCACTTTTTTTAAATTAATAAAGCATTTTTTTAAGAGCAGCAATAGTTCAGAAACCCTTTAGACCAACATTTTAAGTCCTTACTCTATAATTCATCAAACTGATCAGATTTCAGTCGAAACGTGTGGTTTATGATTCTTGCTTCGATTTGTTAGAAAAGAAGTCTTTTTCGTGTCTGTAGGTAAGGAGGAGATCCTCAACAACACATTTGTAAATAGTGTAACTTTTCAATTCTTTGTGTATGTTTTTCTCCATTTCAGATTTGCCGCGTCTGTTACAGGTTCACGATTCCCGAAGAATTTGTCTCAGATGGCTTTAGAGATAGTGTTAATCAGCGCTGAGATTCTATAAGTGACCTTATAGTATCTTCCTACACTGAAACTGGATACTGTATGCTTCTTGATAGCTTGCGCTCCTCTGAAAGGAAAATGTTCTATTTTTATATGTGCAACTAGTGACACCGTTTTCATGTTTGATCAGCCATTGATTTGATATCCTCTTTAAGTTTTCTGAGGTCAGCTAGAATCCAGGAAAAACACTGTCGTGTCTGGTTTACTAAGCCTTTTCATAGCATGTTTGTGTGAGAAGTATTCAGTATTTCTGAATGTTTTCAAACCTCCTGCTAGGAGGCTCTCGCTGTAACAATTACATTCTCATTTTCAGAATTTTTTTTTTTTGTTGTTGAAAACTTTTATTACAAATATTAAATCACAAAGTGTGGTACTCGCAGTGCTTTTGTGTCTTTAATCAAACTTGGAATCATTCACATACTTGATTTTTGAGATACTTATAATAATAATAGTGTCTGTTTATTACAAAGTGTGATATAAAGATGTTTATTGTACAAATGACTCAGTTAACCAGGTTTGATGTATAACAGTAATGGGGTTTGCAACATCTGGATTTATAAGACTGACTACTCACACAATGAGAACTGCATTTAAAGCTAACAAACTTGGTGGGTGTTTGTAATACATAAACAATGCAGGACAAGACCAGAAGTATTTCTGTGTTTGTAATATATTGAGACTTCTGATATGTCTAATGATACATTATTTCTATATGTGTCATAACCATTATTAGATGAGCATAATTTCTCATACATTCAGTACAAACTGTACACTTGTCCTGTCCTAGTCATCTGTAGAATAATGGCATCAACCTTGTTGTGAAACAATGGTGCATATAAGTAGATCAACAGATTATTCCTAAATACTCTTGGTTCATTTACCAGTGCTTTTACTTGCTATGGTTTCCCTTTATTGTACTAGGCTATTTTGTGTGATGTGGGCATTGACAGCGATGTCATATTATGTTGTTTGGCATGATGTACAGAACATTTTGTATTCCTAAATACACAGCAAAATAAAAGTAACCTTTTGTAAATACAAGTGACCAGTTAACAATCTGGACGCTCAATCAAAGTTCATAACCTTCAGCCTTAATATGCCTTGTGGGTCAGTCACATAATCTTTTACAGTCTACGGTTATGTAACAGATGTGTCATGTCTTGAGTTACAGAATGACCTGCTTTAATGCCACAATACAGAGCTGTTAAGTTGTAAAGGTCGTATGAATCCGTTTTGTTGTTGTAACTGAAACTACTAAACGTTTTCAGTAATTGAACTAAAGCTTAAATAAAATATAAACACTAGATGGAAAAAAATTCAGCTTAAAATATATAAGTTAAGTTTAGTTTAGTTTCCTGTGAAGAGATGACTTCAACTCATGCGAGGACTTCAGATGACGCAAACTTTGAATCAACATAAACCAATGCTAAATTTTCTATTATAATCACAACTTATTTGTGCCTTATTAGCCTACTTAAATTAGCTCATTGTTTCTGCCTTAAATTAATACATTGTTAGCTAACTGTATGATTGTATATGTACATTTCTGAAATACAAAACTTAGACACAGTCACCTCTGATAACAGATCGCTAAATTGTAATGTAGACACATGCATTGTCTGTAAAGCTGCTTTGAAATGATATGTATTGTGAAAAGCGCTATACAAATAAATGTGAATTGAATTCTCAGTTTAGCTGATAGCTGACATTATGAAATATAATTGGCCGTATCAGTTACCATATTACCTTTAGAAAATATTAGATCACGTGACCTTTGTGAAGATATTAAAGTGACATGAGCAGGTTTAGCTAGTAGATACATTTTCTGGGATAATTTACCCAAAACGGCCTGTGCTGTCACAAGAAATATCAATACAAAACATGCCTTAATACATCATCCTAAAGCCCAAAGCCCAAAAATGTTGCTGCCTTAAAGGGATACTCCACCCAAAAATGAAAATGCTGTCATCATTTACTCACCCTCAAGTTGGTGCAAACCTGTATGAGTTTCTTTCTTCTGCTGAACACAAAGGAAGATATTTTGAAGAACGCTTGGTACTTTGGCACCATTGACTTCCATAGTATTTTTTTTTTCTACTATGGAAGTCAATGGTGCCAAACAACCATTTGGTTCCAATCGTTCTTCAAAATATCTTCCTTTGTGTTCAGCAGAAGAAAGAAACTCATACAGGTTTATAACAACTTGAGGGTGAGTAAATGATGACAGCATTTTCATTTATGGGTGGAGTATCCCTTTAAACATCCAAGTTGATTGTACTTAAAAATGTAAGTAATTTCAACTTAAATTATAATAGACTGACTTAAGCAATTCTCAACTTTTTTGTTTTGTTATGCAAGATTCAACAAATTGTTTAACTTATTTGGATGAGTTAAAGCAATGCAAAAACATATGTTGTCATAACTTATTGATCATATAATTTTTAGTAGTTAGAAAACAGCAGTCTTAGTACAACCAAAAACATTGAAAGTGACGTGTTGTTGTGTTATTATTTTTTTAGAATGCAAATGAGAGAACAGCTTATCCACAACAAAATGTTATTTCTGCTGCATCCAATTAACCTTCCACTAATCCATCGAGGAGGCTTGTGCGGCCAACAGTTGATCACAGTCAAATATAGGCTATCAAAGTGTGGAAAGTCGCTCTGGATGTGCTTGCGAGTATCAAAGTCGGCTAAAAATAGAAGCGATAAGAGTAATAATGGTACACAGCAGGACTACTCGTATCCTGAAAGATATAAAAGTCCTCCTCACATTAACAGGCATCAGTTGTGTTAAGAACTGTTTTGTGTAACTGATGCAAATTTGTGTTGCATCAGTTGGAAAATGTACTGCATTTATTCCTCGGACAGTAAGATTACTGTTCAGCACATGCACACATGGAGGAGGGGGAGAGACAGTCAGAAAGAGACTAAGGCGATTAGGAGGCTTCTCTCGAAACAGTGCCCATGCATTTCCGATGGAAGTCCTTCATCCTCACTTTGAACTATTGGTGAATTCTCCAACAACAGTCAGATTGGTTCACAGAGCAAGTCAAGTGAGGAAAAATGGGATAGTTTTGGTGAAAAAAAACAAGCTTTGGTATGTATATTATAATCAGAAACTGGTTCTTGAAGAGCAGCAGATATGATATGGAAAAGATTATTCTAAAAGGTCTATGACTTCTGGTTCTTCATTTCTTGTGTCAATGACTGGAGTTTAGGATTGCCATTCATTATGTGACGGTCTCATTCTGGATCCTACAAGATTTTTGTTTTTGTGTTCCACCTGTCGGACAGTTAAATGGTGCTAATAACTGAGAATGGTGTTGCAGGAGGTGTACTTCCGGTCAAAGATCACCAATATGGCACCAGTGTCAACCAAGCAAGAGGCTGGAACAATGAGGAGTCCTCCATACAGAGCTCCACTATTGCGGAGCCAACAGAGGACTCTTATTATGCAGATGATGAAGACCACCATCTTTCTGATGATGATGATGATGATGACGACGACATCTACCAAGAATTTGAGGAGTTGGACTTTTCAAAACTACCGGATAGCAAGAGCATTTTGTCGGACGATTCCTTCTACCCACCTGATGATTCGCTCAACTTCGAAAAATGTCTGAGTCCTGAGAGCCCTGAGCCACTCAGCTTCTTCAAAGCATGCTGCACTAACAATGCCATCATTGTCAAAATCCTGATAAGACAAGGGGTGACGGAGGAGGAGGTGCGAGAGGTGGACAAAAATAACAGAGTAAGTCAGCTTTTGAATGTTTTAAAAGGGAAATGTGTCATATGCCACCAAACTGAATCACAGAAATTATTGTTTTAAAAACTTTCCCAAACACTCACATCCCCTATCATTGGTCGGACAAACAGAGGCCCGCCCCCAAACTCAAGCTATTGGTCGAATCAGTGTTGATGGTCGGGGTGCTCAAATTTTTTAAAAGCCTCTCAGTGTTTACACTTTTCTTGGGAAGTCAAGCTATACAAATGGCTTACTTATAGTTCTACAAAAATAAAACATTTGTGATTTAAATATTGTAGTGCTCTTTTGTTATATTCAATTTCACAAAGAAGACTGAGGATCAAACACCAGTTGTCACTGAATATTAAGACTCACATTTGTCTTTTAAGTGGTCTTAAGTTTAATTTTAGTCTTTTTCACTTTAGCAGCACAGGCAGTTGAGACATTCTCAGTTAAGAATTCAATTGCAGGAACATGCTCATGCAGTGTAAGAAAATCTCTATCATTACCATCCATGCTTTGATTGTTCTGAATAATGGAATAATGAACATATTACTTTCCAGGATCCATTCAGCTAAATCATGTGTTTAAAGAATGCCACTCTTGACTGGGAGACGGGCTTTCACTCCCCTTAGCCCTGAGAAGCTTACAATTATGACAATGTGGGTGATAACAGTGTCATGTTTATGCAAGGCTATTATCATATCAAAGAGTCTTTAAACATGCATGATCCACGCAGGGCTCCTCGGGGAATGAGCTCAGGCAGCTGTCTCCTTCATCCATAAATATCGATGCAGCGCAAAAGTGAGGCTGAGACTGTCATCCATGTATAACATTAAAGGCAGGATCTATAAGAAAAGAAATCTGGCTTGGATGGCAGCTGTAAGTAAAACATGTGCCTTCTTGACATGATGGAAATGCATTGAGTCTAAAAATATTAAATTGTAGTTAGGTTTTCACTGACATGACAACCACCATTTATTCGATGCATGTAAATAAATGGGTCATTATCAAGTCCAGGAGTTTAAAATGGGTGGCCAAGGGGCTACAAAGGTGCTAAGAGGTCCAAAAAGCACATATAGTAGCAAAATTACTAAAACGAAATGTAATAGTATATAAATAAAGCTAAAATAACACTTTTGTGTGTCCAAATGGGACAGAAAATGTTCACAAAAGATTCATGACATTTCTAAGTCAAATCTATGTCTTGACTTGATGTCCAGTTGTGTTGTGTCTGTGATCTACAGCTGAGATCTCATGGGTGCACCAGCCAGCTAAACCACAGATTGGAGTTTGAATTGCAGTCCGAGATGCAGCCCAAGCAGATCGTAATCATGACTGAGCTTTTTAAAGGCTCTCCAAGATGTCAAAATACTGCAGGGCTCTGCCTAGACAGTAGACAGGGATTTTTTTTCAGCTTGTCATATGAGCAGAGAAACCCTAATTTGTCCATTTAGCACAGACCTTACAATGTAAGTGTTATTCCACTCAAGGGAGTCTAGCTGCAGGCCATAAAAGTCTAAATTTGACTCTGCCACCTTGTCATGGTAAATTATATGTGAGAATTGAGATGACTCCCTTCCTCAGTGAATCATTTGAACTCAAATTGCATTGACTACTGCTAAACGTGTCGGTCTTCCTAAAAATAGAGCCTATAATAAATGAAGCATCACCTATTGCCCCCCTCTTTTGTGCTTCTGCTGCTACTGAGATCATATTGAAAAAGATACTCTTGTGCACTTTGCCATTTGGTACGAGCATTGAATTTGTTAATAAACATCTTATTTAACTATTCATCATTGCTGAATAGGACTGTATGCTTGGTCTGTGACTCACTCTTAACTTAGACAACACAGTTTGAAAACTCAATGTTCTGAACGCAAACAGAAACTACACATGCACAGAAACAAACGGTTACTCACACAGAGATAAAAAGGCTCTTGTTTTCCCCAAAGCAGCAGGCTGTGTGTGTGGCAGTTAAAGACACGCAGTCCTCCTTTAAGACTCTACGACCCATTTGCATGTAAATGTCTCTCAACTAACACAATCCCTGCTCATTTGTTTAATACAAATCTTATTCTACCACCATTAGCACAGGGGAAATTATGTGTAGCACAGTTAAACAGCACCATTAAGCGCTTATATTTAATGATCCTGTTTATCAATGCGTTGTGTTTTCACAGTGCTGAAAATGAAACATAAAAATATGAGATTTTAGGTTCAGGAAACCTGCTGACTGTGGGGATGCACATTTGATAGCTTAAAGTTTATATTTCACCTTAGAGTTTGTAATTCACCTTCACAGCTAAACTTCTGTTGATCCCAGGAGGGGGAGCTTTAGGAGGTTAGAGAGGCTTTTCTTCACAATCATCTTACGACAGCATGACATTTCCCATGTAAGACTGTGCTGTGTAACCTGATGTGATCCCTATGAAGTGTCATTAGGTAGAAATTGCTCATGCTATCTCATATGGCCGTTATAGCCTATTAATAACCTTTATATTAAGAGATCAATTTAAAATATATATATGTATTTGCTAAAGAGCCTTAATGGCGGCTAAGAGACCACTAGTCCTAAATTATATTTTAATTTAGCTGCATATATCGATTATATTAGCATTGATCATATTCAGTTTCTTGCTATTCTGGAATTAGCACCATAAATGCCAGCAGACAAGCGCTCTGAGCCCAGAGGGAACTTCATACTAAATCTTTGCTAATAGTCTTTATGGGGCTTACCATCTGCCTGTAGTGCTCTATAATCACTCAATCTGGAGACACAAAAGAAAAGGAAGATGCTTTGTACTGTTGTGAACTTTTTTTCTTCTAAAGTGTAGGAAACTTAGAAGCGAAGACCAGGAGACTTGGTGGTATCTTCAGCAGGATACTTTATTGAGAACAAAAGCTGCTGGTAGCCGCAGTCATCAAGTCAAGTCTGACTAAGGGAACGTTCCCTTGCAATATACATTTAGGGGTGGGGATTTACATTGTGATGAGACACTATTGAACAAAGCATGTAAATGAAGTATACAGGTTTAGAAACCTGCCCTAGACTGAGAGTGATACCAATCCTAATCCAATCAGCATAACTATTCAAACTGAGCCACAGGGCCCGGGCTCCCAGAGCCATTAAAGACAAGGAGTCTCAGTAATCTGATTCATTTAACTTACAATAGAGAGACCAGGACTGGCAGAATCTCTTGCTGGAAACTCTGATATAATCATCATTTATACCTCAAATGCTAAATTCAGTCTACTAAACTTTCTCAGTTTATATACTATTGTACTGGAACCTAAATTAAACATTTCATAAATTTTTAACACTACAGGTATTCAAGCAATGCCTCTGACCTCACGCATTTGTTTTTATTTCCTCGCAACCCTCACTCATCGGTGCCTTTGAAATTTGCTGAATTCTATTGAGATTTTACATATGCTGGAGCAGGTCTCCCCATGTCTGCACTGCATTTGTCTCTGTACAGTTTGTTATGCTTAATTGTTCGACATTACAAATAACAATTATTCTCCATTTACAGCATAACTGTTATTTAGTCTGAATGTGTACTTTTTTCAATCTTAAATATTTCTATTTAATAAGTTAGTTGTTTCTGAATATTAAGCAAGTCATTACCCAGAAGATTTCCAAGAAAAGTGTAAACACTGTGGCTTATGTGGTGCGTTCAAAACATTGCTTGTTTGATTGTTTGAGCAACACTTGCAAATTAGTTTATAGACTTTGGGTGAGGCTATCTGATGTCCAACCAATGGGAGATGAGGGGAAGGTTCAGAAAAAAAAAAATACACATTTCACCCTTAAATACCCATATAAATGCACAGTGGTGACATCCCAGTAATATTGACTGACCTAAATACAGTATAGGCTACACTTGCCAGTCTAATTATGCTTCTGCAAAACACCAATTGACACATTTACTCTAAAGATCAAGAGCTCATCAACCTCATAAATAAGACCACCAAACCCATGTGTCTCCTCCAAAGATGGATCTGGAAACTCACCCTGCAACAATCCCTGCCCTTAAATGAACTGCTATATAGCAGGGTTCAATGCCTCTGCAGTTTGCACGTTAAACACCTTCTTCTGCAGTAATGATGGACATTCAGGAAAATGACTGGAGATAACTCATTTTTCCTCTTCACTGCTTAACAGACAGGTCTGATAGTGGCGTGTTACCAGGGCTATGTGGATGTGGTCATTGCACTTTCTCAGTGTCCACATATTGACGTGAACTGGCAGGATAATGAAGGGAATACTGCTCTCATGACTGCTGCACAAGCAGGTAAGAGAAGTGACACCAATTCATCAAACACACTCACTTACACATTTTTGAGAATCTGAATGTCAGATAGTTGATGACATGGTAAGCAAGTTAGTGAATATTTTGAATAAAAAAGGAAAAACAATACAATTACGATCAATAACTCTCAGTATATCCCTGGGCCTTCATTTGACTTCTATAAAATCAACAGCAAATGTATTATCACTTACCTGTGAACAGAAGTAGCGAGAGATCCTTTCTTTATATGGCATAGGTTATCCAGTGAAACAGATTACTGAACAAAAAAATGGCATTTGGTTCACTTCAATTGTTGTTAATTGGATGGAGGCATATCTAAATGTGAGCTTGCAAGAAAGGGTCTAAATAGCTGCTTTCCCCCCGTGCGAACCAGGGCTAACAACGTGCCGGGTAGGGCCAATAGCCTCGGACCTCAAGCACCGAGCCCAAAATCAAGTTGCGCTTCCACTGTCCACAACCACACCATTTCAACAGCTTACTGAAAATAGAGAGACCTACTAGATCGCAAAATGAGCATGACAGAAGAGAATGTGTGGTCTTTACTTAAAGACATAAGATTCCAGCATCGTTCAGGCCGGCTGCAGGATGAAATGACTGAGGGGGCATGTGAAATTGTTAAGCTGGCTTAACTTTATACCATCAATGAACAATACACACTGAGTAGTGATGGGCGTATCGATACAAAGTCTGATTTCGATACTGATGTCGAGAATCGAAAGTATTGATACTCAAATAAAAATATCTATACTACAGGTTCTTTTTTTTTTACCAGTGATTTTGTTTACTTGACAAGAAATCTAATGCGTACAATATGCATATTGAATGCATATTGGATGAATAACCTATGTTAGTGAATAATTGTGTAATAGAACCACTTCCCTGCTTATCTGAACTGAACACACACAAATGCTGCAAGTCAGAACCAATCAATCATAGAGAGCAACAATGCATTCAAACCACTAATCTATTGTCATTATATAGATCAGTGATTCAAACAATGCTTAACAGAAGACAGAAAAATGTATATTTGAGCATGATTCTCTTTTCAGCCAGAGCAAGAGGGAACTCATGAGAAAACAGGAGTTATTAGTTATACGAGTTAACCGGAGGGCATGTTTTTTGAACATTCACTTGAAAAAGAAATGAAGATTTGTTCGTCTACACAGAACAAATGAAGCACCCTGTATAGGGACCAGAATATCATAAACTTGTTCTAGTAAGCAGACACCTATAGAAACCTCATTGAAGGACACGTTCAAAAATCGACTTTACATAAAGAGTATTAACCAGTTCTAACCATCTTAGTGGCTGTATTCTTGTAGCTCAAAATGTAGAGAATGTTGCTAGCAACATCAAGCTCATGGATTTGATTCCCAGGGAAGGCATGAAGTCATAATGTTGCTTTGGATAAAGGCATCTGCCAAATGCATAAACGTAAATGTATTCTATATCTTCTTCTGAATTATAGGCCACAGTATGATTACCAACTACCTGCTGAACTATTTTCCCGGGCTTGACACTGAACGCAGGAACTGCCATGGCTTCACTGCGATGATGAAAGCGGCCATTCAGGGTCGAGCCGAATGCGTGCGGTCTCTCATGATGACAGGTACAGTATCATCAGCTGAAAAATGTATATGAATTCCTAATTTAGTTCATGCATAATAATCTTCCATTTTGCTCCTTCATGTGGGCATTCATTTTCCCTTTGTCTGATGTTTTTCTTTATAAAGGAGGAGACATTGAAGCAAGGGACTTTGGCCGTAAGCAGACCCCACATGAATGGGCCACGTTCACGGGCCGCTACGAGACCGCCAAACTGATGTCCCGACTGATGGAACAGCCTTGTGCTGAACAGTTCTGTGACTCTTATCACATGGAGTGGCCTATGCTAAGCGAACTGGTGGCTCGATCAAAAGAGCCCAAGTCCTGCTTGAGGAAGTTCTCAGAGTGTGTCAGTAACTTGCTCTCCATCAGCATGAAGACCAACCCCGTAGAGGAAGGTGTCATGGACTATATGGTGCGCATGACCACGGCGCTGGCCAGCCCGCTCATAGCCACCGCCTGCCACACTGTGTGCCCGGGCAGCCCTCCGTGTGTTGGAAAACGCCGCCCTGCCGTACAGGACATCCTCCGCAGACAGCGTCTGGCTGAACTGAAGAACCTGGGGCCCGAGCGCCTCAACAACTACAAGCGGCTCTTCCAGAACTCCAGGGTCCTGCTGGTGCCGAAGAAGCAGGAGCGGCGCGCCAGTCTGCAGCCACAGTTACTGCAAAGTGTAGCGATGGCCTCCACCATGGCCCTGAGGAGAAGTAGCCTGCTGCCCCTACACTTGATGCGCAGAAGCAGTGTGCGTCCTGGAGTAGTGGTGCCTAAAGTCATGCTGTGTAAAGCTCCTGCCCCTGCATTCATACCGGAGCGTCCGCCTAGCAGGACTTCAAAAGACCCATTACACCTACAGATCCCTAAATGGAGGTACAAAGCTCTGAAGGAGGAGAAGAAGAAAGCTGAACAGATGAATAGGTTGAGATTGCCTATCGGGAGGAAAAAGTGATGTGGCTTTTGATGCCTTAGTGTTTTTTAAGGATGTTTTCCTCTGTGAAGGCTTGTGGTCTGTGAGAGGGTCAGCAGTACAAATCGTACACTCTAATCTTTTAGGCTAGCCTGACGTCGTCATTCTCAGATTCTAGTCAGAATGTGAGTCTGATACTGCTCCATTGGGCTGTGATTATGGGGCATGTTTCAACCGAACCAGGAAAGATAATGCCTCTGCACTCAATTGGATAGACCTACAACCAACCAGAGCAACGGACAAAATTCCAGCTTCCGAAAAGAAGCTGGCAACAACCGCTGGTTATGTCCACCTCGTCGTGCATGCCGAGTTGCATTGCCGTGATGGCCATTTCGGTTGCTTCTTTCACTTGGGCCTCCAATAGTGCGACCAAAGGAGAAACAACAATGACCACAGGGTTTTCATTGCGCCCCATCTTCTTAGCGACCATCGGAGCCAGCTGATAAATTAAACTTTTGCCGAATCCCGTAGGACGGCAAAAATATCTTTCCGATCAACAAATGCATTGATCGTGGTTCTCTGTTCCTCTTTTAAAATGAATGCGCTGTCTACATCTTCTATAACAGACGCGATGGCTGAATCTATACATCTGAATTCTCCAGCGGCAGCCATTCTTTGTTGTAAACGAATTCAACCCAAGCGCTCTTTGGTGAGGTGGATGATTACGTTACTGTTGATCATCTGTCCATCATCGTGTAAAGCCCGCCCTGACAATTTGATTGCTCCGAACAGCTTTGGTTCGGGCATACTTGCTTCACAACGGATCAAGTCCAGACCGAACTTCCCATCTTCAAATGTTGTGGGCGGGGCTAAGTTCGGCTGGCATCCAGGCTACTTTTAGGCTACCATGTACTTCACTCCTCAGTTCTATAATCTTTAGTCTGATCCGTTATTTTTAAGTGATAATTCTAATTTACAAAATCACCAAACATAATTAATGTGTAGTTTGTTTTCACTCATTATCTTTGTGCCATTTCATACTTGAAATTTGACGCACACTAATTTCTTTTTTTTATATATTGCTCTGAAAGACTGAATTTATGAAAGGGATTGAGTGTTAAATAAAGAAGCTGCTAAAACAATAAACAACATATTTATCAATGACGTTTATAACACCGAAATAATGCAATAGACCATAGTCAGGTTAGACGACATAGGCCTATTTAACGCAGATGAAAGCGAGGCTGTGAGGATAGGCCTACCTTTACAATGGCACGCGCTGTATTAAGGTCATAGATCAGGTAATTTGCAACTCGCACCTTTTAAAACTGTTTCATGTATAGTGTTTTTTTTTTCCCCGTAAAGACAAAATTCATTGTAAGCTGAACAATGTGGTGTAAAAAAAAAAAATCCATTGAATGCACTGTATTCTATCTCTCACCGACTAGTTTTCGTTCCTGTCAGTAAAAATGGCGCTACCCTGACTAGGTCGGCAGGTTATAATAATAATTATAACAATAATGATAAAATTTGAATTAAATCTACAAGATGCAGCTCCAGATTTTCAGTGAAGTATGCATTGCCTTGAGCATATTTTGCACTGCCGGTGACGGTGAGTGTTGCAAGTGGAGAGAGAGCCTTCAGTAGGCTTAAACTTAATCAGGTAAAGAACTACCTCAGATCAACAATGTCTCAGGAAAGACTAAATGGTCTGGCCATGCTGTCTATCGAACACGATTTTAAAAAGACGGCTTGATTTCAAAGATCTGATCAAAGTTTTTGCTGTGAGAAAAACACGTTGGTTAGCACTTGGGGAATAAGAAATTTCAAGTTGACAGCTTATTTTTTTTTATAAAACAGCTGCTTATAAGACATCCAGACAGAGTTTAAATAGTGTCTGTGTATGAGATGGAACAATGGTGTTGTACTGCAGTATGTAATTATTTGTATATAGTTATAAATGCATCATTTACTAATTTAATAAACTTTCAAATTTAGTTCTTTGTTGTCTCTTATTGAATATGCATTGATTGCTATGCTTATTGATAATTACTGTTGTTACATGTGGCAAAAAGATAAGATAATTGGGGGTTGGGGCCCGGATTACAAATTAGCCAGGGGCCCCAGAAAACATGGCGCCCCTGGAACTGGCCTATGTCTGTAAACCTGGAAAAGCTCTCTTCCCTTAATTTTTTTTTTTTTTCAGGGTTAGTCCAGTTCGTCTTACTTTGATTACACAGAACGCATTAAACAGATGTAGCGTCTTTTGTAAAAGTTGAACTTTTTAACAAGTCAAAACGCGTGCTGAGAACACATTACTTATGTTCAGAGCCAAAATACCTAATTCAGCGCCATGCCAGGTAGGAAAGCGAGGCTGTGAGGGGTAGACTTACCGTGTTTTCAATGGTGCCTGCTGTAAAAAAAAAAATAAAGAAAAGAGAAAAAAAGGTGTATAAAGCTCATAGATCAATAATAATTTTCCACAGCTCATGCATTGTCGAGTTTTTTTTATCTACTGAAATTTAATGGAAATATATTGTTGCTGTGTTTCGTCAGCAGAACATTTAAAATATGAAATAACAGTACAACCCACTGAAGAGATGTATGTCTATCCCTCACAGCATCACTTTCATTGCCGTTAAAAATAAAAGATGCCGCTGCTGTGAATAAGGTCTATGGATACCACACCCTAACCTTAACCTACCCTAACCAGCCACACCCTAACCGTACCCTATCCCTCCCTAAACCTAATTTAGGTTGGAAGTGAGCACCACTTGTGTTCAAACCGGGCGATGAATTAATTTGATAATGAAATTATTCAAAAGTAATGATAAAAGGTAAACTGTTTAAATAAATAAAAAACTGGGGGCATTTTCAGTTTGTAAAGAGAAACATATTTAAGTCAGCACAAATAGACAGTGCTAGAGAGAGCTAAGTAGTCACATATTGGTGAAGATTTGAAAGATAATGTTTGTTATCAGGTAATGTTTCCTTTAGACATGTCAGTGATAAAGATGTCAAACTATAGCGTTGAAATCCTTTAATAACAAAACAAAGCAGTCAAAGTTACAAGGGGTGCACCTGTAACAGCAATGCAGAGTGGCAGTAAACTTCCTATAGGGGTCAGTATTAGGCCTACATTCTAGTCAGTCAAGGTAAGGCTTCATGTTCTCAAAACACACAATCCAGACATTGAGAGCCATTTCAGCTCTCAAAATGCATTTCTTTAATATTCGTATCTAACGACACGTTCTTACACACTTACATTAGCAATCAAATGCAACACTCAGTTCACAGCATCACCACATTTTTATGCATCAAATTGAACTGTAGATGGATTAATACTCTATTACGCATAAGCATTGATGAAATTGAAATGAATGGACGTGAAGGGCTTGGTGTTTCAGAGCTGTAGGCATGAGATGTCGTTTAGCACCTGCCACACTTTTTTATACTGCAGACTGGTTCTCAGGACAAAGTGAGAAACACATACCCTGTCAATGTCAAAATGCCTCTCTGTGGGGAAAATGGTAATGAAACAGTCTTGATGAAACCCTAACAGGAGCTCGCAGCTTGCCCGCCTGGCCTCTGATAGCTATCTAGGAATTCTATCAAAAATACAATAAATTGAAAAGTCACGCCTGTACAAGGTAACAGAAATCTCTTGTGTGTTAGTGCTGATGTCTGGAACACAATAAATGCTGTTGACTAAATCAATAGCCTACAAAATACATGGAAATATCAGTGCTGTTAAAGTGTTGAAAGCATCATTCTAGATAAAAAGTGGTTTGGATGTAATACAAGTGTATTTTAAAACAAATCTGGCAATAAAGTGCATGCCAATGTCAGATCTGCCCTAAGAAAACCTCAATATAGGATAGAAATAACTCAGACACAGAACGAAATAAATCACAAAACAGTGATTCTCCATTAGTTTATATAGCAGTTGCAACCTGGCATTAAAAAGGTTCACAATTCTCTCAAACACTTTGTCTAGCAACAGAAAAAAAAAGTTTTACTTACATCTTCAATACAGGTTGTCTGATATGTCTACTTTTTCACAGATATTTTGCTTGTTCTCAGACGTTCACTATCGATGGTGCTGAAGATATGTGAGTTTGGGGATCATCGTCAATCCTTGCATCTGACAATTACCTCTAAGTGTAAATTGACATGAAGGGAAGACCAGGGCTTGCTTCATACCTTCCTTAAATCCGCCAGATTTGAAGTTTAAGGTTGGAAAAAATCACAAAAAAATTATAGGGTAGTGTCATTCTTTGTTCTCCATTCAGTCAATAGAGGAATGCTCACCCATCTTCTCCTGCAATAAGATGACCTGAGATTAGGTTTAGGAAATTACCTAAGAGAGAAAAAAAATGAAAATCAAGAGGCGTGTCTATACGCACAGCTCTCCTTCTAGATCAAAGCTATTCATTTTAGTGGCATCCATTTTACTAAGGACATGAAACATTCAAAAGGCATTAATAAAAGGTAGCAACATAGGCCCAAAAAATGTTAGAGCATTGTTTTAGCACCTTTTCAAGTCAATATTAGAAGCTTGCTCACATCTGCCCTTACTGAGCCCTGGTCTCACCTCTTTGAAACAGCAACAACATGACAACAGGAGGTCAACATCTGGTTAGAAATTAAGGTGAACAAAACCCTATGCTTTTTTTTTAACTAGCATTTTTTCCTTGCAATGTTTCTGCGTTATGTGACATCCACATCTGCACATAAAAAGTATATATATATTTTGTATTTATATAATATATATCCATATTCTATTGACAGATATGTCTACGATGAGCTTAAGAACCACTGATTTTTCTGGAAGAAAAAAAGCAGATTTTGCAAATGTCTATTTTACAACACAGAGTCAACTAATTGTACATCTTTGGAGGGGAAGTAGCTGTCAAAGACCGTGTTCCCTCCGTTTTTCGTTACAGTGTGAATGCTGTTGAAACACATAAAAAAAAAAGCATTTACAAACAGGCGTCGATAGAACCAGTGACTTGTCGTTAAATGTAACTTAAACGGCGGATCTACAGCACCCCTTGGGTCAGGGATTACCACATTTGGCACATAACTTAGCACAGATCACTCGACGGCTTGTGGAATGACCAGTCTTCATGTCAGTACAGTTGGGGAAAAAAGAAAACAGACTGACAGATAGGCCTGAAAACGTTCTTGTTATTGGTGGAAACCCTGTCCAGGCAGTGATGCTCGGTCGTCAGTTATTAGTAGTTTTCTCAGAAAAACGGAGAAAGAACACATTAGAGCAAACGACACCTCTGAATTATATGCTTTTCTTACCCATAGAACAGGACGCTGGAGTTCAGTGAGTGTATTTTCCTCTCTCTTTTAAAATACAGGAAAATAAAATGATATATTGAGCCACATGGGAGGACACAGTAGTCTTTGCGTAATATACACAATGCACCTTGTATCTACATATGTAATATACAACAAGTACTTTACACCAGACTTAAGAAGTTAAAAAGGAGGTACAAAAACAAGCAAATAATAAAAAGAAACAAAGTAAAATATACAAAGGCTAAGAGTGTAACCGAGCACTCCATAAAAGCATGGTTTAACATAAAGAAATGTCCCAAAAAATGTGTGAAAACTACTTCCTTAGCTTGTGTCGAATGTCGAGTTCTTGTGCTTCACGTAACTGTCCCATCTCTGCGCCACATACAGTATCTTCCACTTTCCCGTTTACATTTCGATTCCCTCCACTGCTTCGAAAAACACCAAAGTTCAAGTGGTCCCTTCGGTAAAACGCATTCCTTGAGCTCCTCTAAAATCCTCTCTCGTCAAGCACTTTCCTAACCTCGCTCACTGGCCGAGTGACGGCCCACTGTGGTGCGAGCAGTGAACCGAACTGAAGGTTTCGTGTGTGAGATGTCTACTAGTGTTCATGCACATGCTGGCCTGGTCTCTGTGTATGGTGTTCGTAGGCCAGCCTCCAGCCTTCCTCTGTGCCTCTACACCCACGAGTCTGGCGAGGCAGGGTAGTGGCTCGTCTCGTAGTTGAGTTCACTGTACGGGCGGGATGCCGAATAAAAGTCCACGTAGTTCCCCGTGGACTTCAGTCCCAGGTGCATGGTGCCGTCGGCTGCAGGTTGGGGGCGTTTATGCGCTTGGTCCTCGTAGTACGGCTCCTCGAAGTTGGCTCCTGGGGGAGTCTGGAAGGGAGGGTAGGCCTCTGGAGGGTTGCCTTGAGCGGAGACCTGACGGAAATAATAAGTGACATAAATGTGTTATGCGGTAGTTCAGAAACTAAGAATCAGATTTACAATTCAAATCAAGAACATTCCTCGCTTCTGTGTAATAAAGTTAAAAAGCAACAAATTTGTGTTATATAAAAGTTGCTTCATCTAAACCAGTGTTTCCCAACATTCTTTTTTGTGTCTTCGGTACCCCCACAGTGCAATCAAAAAGACTCGAGTACTTCATCCACACCAAAAAGGAACTGAAAAAATCATATTAGCTGGCTATATATAGATCTATTTTATTTTAATATTATTATATAGTAATTAAAACATATATATATATATATATTCTGACTGAGTGAGTGAGTACATTGTCTGTTGTTGTTTTTATCCCCTTTTTGACATGAAAATATCAGTAAAAAATTACAATAAGGTTCTGTTTCTTGACATTCTTTAACTACATATTAGTTAACTAACGTTAATACATTAACTAACGTTAAGTAATGAGACCTTATTGTAAAGGGTTATCAAAATATCAGTATGAGCTACACATTACTACAACGCTGTGTGATCTGTGGTGACCTCACCTGGTTATGTTTGATGTCATCACCAGGAGACATGTAAGCACCTCTGAACAGTGTAGATGTTCCACTTGAGATTTGAGCTGCGGAGACAGTGAATTATAAAGATTCTCAGAGGACTGGCAGGTACTTTGACTTGTTCTACAGGTACAGCAAACGTCTGCCTGAAACAGGTGAGCAGATATATGAATTGCAGTTCATGACTTTTGTTAAGGTAAAGGACTTTACACCAAGATGCAAGGGCGAGATATCACACATCTTTCTGTGAAATAAAAGTGTTACACTGTTACTGATACTGTACTTATTACAGCACTCAGGTGTAATTCATTGCCTTCGTTTATGGTATATTTGATGGTTTGCCTGAAAATAATTGTCGACTCAGTCAGTCATTTGATGAAAGCTTTAAACTCCCGTTGGAGGACTCCGAACTACGGCCTTACCTGCCATCGCATCTTTTCTGGAGGTGTGCTCGCCCTTGTTTCCATGGTAACCAGAATTAGTTCCAGTTGTCTCATAGTCTATCTTCCTCTCCTTCAAGCTCATCATTTCTCGAGGGGAGGTGGGGGCACTTGCTAAAAAAGACGGCAAGTCAACCAATAATGAGTGAGGGGGGAAAACAGCCTGTTTGTCTTGACGCATTTAAAAGTACAATAAGATCTCATTCCATCAAGGGATCTTTTATTTTACATAAAAAACTCATTTACTGTAATGAAGTAATTCTCTTGTTGCCTTTTGAGGCAAACAAGTGCCAGTGCTCTCCTCCTAATTGCTAAATGGAATTGGTCAGGTAATTGATTTGTTTTTGTCTGGGCTTCTTACTTGTTCCTTCGGCAATCATTTATTTCACCTTTCTAGTCACTTTTGTGTTTAGGAAAGCTTTCTGTCAGGAGATGTGATTTATAGAAGGTAAGACTTAATAAAAAAACACTTTATAAAAGGGATTATCTTAAAATATTATATGAACTTATACCGCATTCAAAGGGAAAACACGAAATCACAGCCATATCTTAGTATAAACCTTAAGTAATATTGACAAACTATATATCATTTGAAAGCTTACAATCTCTAGTTTCCATATTTGGTGACTGATTATCAGAATAAATTACAGAGGTGCTGTAATTACAGAATTTATCAATTTGCAACAAGAATATTTTCATACTCCTAAGGCGTGTTCAGACCTTTATTTTGAAATAGCAATGAACATGAAAAATCATGAAAAAATGGTAGAAACCTCAGTTTGTTTTCATGCCAAGAGTTCAAAAGATAGCATCCATTCAATTATATTAGAAAAAAAGGTCTGAAAATTTTTTTATATAAAGAAAAAAATAATAAATTCACCATTTGTGATGTGTACTGCGCCCAAACAAAGTTACTGAAAGCTAATTTTTTGAGATATCAACCTAACATTTTAAACACAACTTGTTCAGTTTTTTGGCTTTGATTTTTCTGCAGTTTTAGAGTAGCCCAGGTTTTGAAAATATACGGTATATTTTATATAAAATATGATTTTTTTTTTTACATTGTACATTTCCATAAACTCAAACTGATATAACTTTTTTCTGTTTCACTTTCTTAATTTATTTCACTTCTACAAAAATCTGCCAAATGTCTTCTTTAAAACAAGACCAATCTTATGTCTATATTCCAAAGCATTCTTGAATTACAACCATTTAAGTTCGAAATGTACATTTTCATGTCTATTCAAAAAAAGGGGGGTGACACTTAACAGGTTAATGACATTGAATTATATGATGTTTTATATTCTAATTATATACATTTGTTGCAGAGGAAATGTGACAACACAAAATACAACATAGCTGCTGTAATTTCAGTAAACAGTTTTATAATTCACCCAATAAATACTGAGATGGTTCTCTTACGAGAGGTTCTCTCGTATTGCGTAAGCTAGCTTACGCTGCGGGAAAGATTCATCTTTGCTGAGATATTGAAGCCAAAAAATTATTTCATAATTTGTATCCATACACAACGCAGTTCCTCTGCGGCAGACCTAGAGCAGGCTAGCTAGCAGCTCATTGGTTCGCTCAGAGAGAACTGCTTAAGCCTATGGGAGAGCGGGGCTGAACCCGCTTCCAATGAGAGGCGCCCGCGCGCTCATTGCGTCATAGCCCGCCAGAATGGGCGTGGCTATGGTGTATATAACAGTCTCTCCCAGGCTTATATGTTGATTCATTTCATCTTCAGCAAGCTGCACGCTTCTGCTGTCCTGAGAAAAGCCGTCGCCGTCGCCGTCGAGAAGGCATCACTCTAGCGAGCTCCCGGACCCTGAAGAAGCCGGCCGTCTTCGCCACCTTCAGCCGCCCTGCTAGCTAGCGCCATCCGACGACTGTATCCTTCTCTTTTCTCTATTTATATCTAAAAGAGCCGAGCGTCTTTTTAAAGATGTCTCGTTTTTCCTGCGGCTCTTGCCGCGCTCGTCTCGAGGACGGAGACCGCCATGTCATCTGCGCTCTCTGCCTGGGACTCGAGCACGCAGAACTCGCCCTCGCGGATGGAGGATGCGACTTCTGTGAGAGCCTGCCGTTGTCGTCCCTGCGGGCACGACTTCTGGCAGCAAAATCCGCTCCCGCGCCGCCTTCCTCTTCGCCGCGTAAGAAGAAACGCCGCTCCCAGAGGCCGCCGGAGCCCCCAGCGGAACCATGCGGGCCGCCGCTTCCCGCTTCCCGCTCTCCCTCCCCGCCCCTGCCGGACATACAGTTGCCGCCGAGTGGCCGCTCTGTCGCTTCCGATGACGCCGCGGAGGAGAAGGACTCATGTTCACTGCTCGCATCAGACAGTGAAGATTGGTCATCTCTCAGATCCACGAGAGAGTCGGCGGGGATCCGCGCCGGGATAGAGGAGGAACTAATGCGCCTCCTCTCACAGGCCGTCAAACGCCTCGGTCTCGAGTGGTCTCCTCCACCCGAGCAGGCCCCGAACCGGATGGACGGCAGCTTTTTTCATCGGCGCTCGTCCCCCGCGTGTAACCGGGCCGCCCCATTCCTGCCTGAACTTCACACAGAGCTGACGAAGTCCTGGAATGCCCCGCTCTCGGCTAGAAACCGCTCCGATATATCCGCCTCGCTGCGCTCGGTGGACGGAGCCGCCGAAAAAGGTTACTCAGCCATGCCGCCCGTCGAGGACTTGGTCGCCGCACACCTCTGCCCGCCCTCTGCTAGATGGCGCTCTTCCCCCACGCTTCCTTCGAAAGCTTGCAGAGCGACCTCGAGCTTTCATGCTCGCGCCTACGCCGCCGCCGGTCAGGCCGCCGCAGCGCTGCATTCTATGTCTGTCCTCCAAGTATTACAGAGCGATATTCTCCGTGAGTGGGCCGAAAGCGGTAGAAACCCCTCCCCCGCTGTCACGGATCTGAGAAGTGCTACGGACCTCGCCCTTCGCGCCACTAAAGCCGCCGCACAAGCTCTGGGGAGATGCATGGCCAGCCTTTGTGTTGCCGAGAGACACTTATGGCTCACGCTCGCCGACATGGGAGATTCTGAGCGCGCCGCGTTTCTTAACGCGCCCCTCTCCCCGACGGGCCTTTTTGGATCTGCTGTCACGGGAATCGTCGATCGCTTTTCTGAGGTCCAGAAAGCTACTCAGGCGATGAATTTGTTTCTGCCCCACCGCGCTAGCTCTTCCGCGGGCCGCTCTCGCAAGCTTCCTGCCAGAGCTCCACCACAGCGCCCCCCTCCGCAGACTCAAACAGCCCAGCGCAGACAGGGCGGCCGCCCTCGCTCTCGCTTTGACAGCCGCCGTAGACCGCCGCCCCCTCGAGGCCCGTGACCTAAGATCACGCTGAAGCCTGATCATCAGAAGTCTGCCTAGCAAAGTCAAGAAAACGACGGTGCTCTCCCGCTGCGGCCGGACCGCCGTCAAAGCTTCGCCCTCTGCCAGTCCCCGTTATTTCGCCGACTGCTGTAGTGTTGACCGCCACAAACAAGCCGGTGTCCCAGCCCGCTTGCGAGCGACAAAAAGCCGTTTTTACGGCTACCCAGAGAAATCTCAAAAAGAGAAAATTTGCCAGTTGTGTAGAAAATGTGCCCACAATCATGTGCTCACCCATACACACAAGCATAACATATCCCGTGTCTCTATCAGAGCCCCATCACATGAAACGGGCACAGCCCGCTCTAATATCAGAGAACATAAACACGCCCACGAGCTCGTGCGCGTGTCCCCTTTCTGCTCGCTCTGTTTCACGGCCCATAGACTCCTCTCTGAGTGCAAATCCCGTTGCCACACACATTCAAAGCGCGCCCACACACTGTGTCCAGCCCGCTATGTGCAGCAATCAGAGCGATATAGCCATTCGGCCACTAGCCGCATGCTCCAAAGCGTGGGAAGCCATTCTAGGCATTTCCCCGTGGGTACTAAGCATTATAAAGAACGGCTATCTGCTACAGTTTCGCCGCCGCCCGCCTCGTGCGCGCGCGCGGCTCGAATCTACTGTCAGCCCGCTGGCCGCCGGCACGCTCCGCTCAGAAATTGCGACGCTGTTGCAAAAGGGCGCCATAGAGAGAGTCCCACCATCTATGACCGAGTCGGGGGTTTTACGGCCGTTATTTTCTGGTTCCCAAGAAAAAAGGCGGCCTCAGACCGATTTTAGATCTCAGGTCTTTGAACAAAGTGCTCATGAAGAGACCGTTCAAGATGCTCACTACCAGGAAACTCCTCGCGCAGGTGCGCCAGGGGGACTGGTTCATCTCTCTAGACCTGAAAGACGCCTATTTTCAGATCCAGATAAATCCCCGTCACAGGCCATTCTTACGTTTCGCCTTCGAGGGTCATGTTAATCAATACGCCGTTCTCCCGTTCGGCTTATCCCTGGCGCCCCGCACATTTACGAAGTGCATGGATACGGCGCTCGCCCCCCCTGCGGAGCCAGGGGCTGCGCATATTGAATTATCTGGACGACTGGCTGATTTTGGCCCAATCACAGACGGAGCTTCTGTCGCACCGCGCAGTTCTCCTCGACCATCTGAAAACGCTGGGCCTCTCTGTCAACTGGACAAAGAGCTCCCTTCAACCCAGTCAATCGATTTCCTTTCTAGGAATAGATTTGAACTCGGTCACGATGACGGCTCGCCTGTCTACACAGCGCGCGCAGTGTACAGCGACTGGCCGCCTCGTTTCAGATGGGCACCCGCTCACCTCTGAAAAATTTTCAGAGGATGCTGGGTTACATGGCCTCAGCCTCCGCTGTGCTTCAGCTGGGCCTTCTGCACATGCGTCCGCTTCAGCTTTGGTTAAACAGCCGTGTACCCCACCGCGCGTGGAACACGGGCCGCCAGCTGATCAGAGTTACGCAGACATGTCTCACGGCGCTGCAGCCATGGACAGTAGCAGAATGGTTTCGACAGGGCGTCACGATGGGGACCTTTTCCCGCCGAAAAGTCATCTCGACAGATGCATCCAACACGGGTTGGGGTGCAGTCTGCGAGGGCTCACCGGCCTTCGGCCATTGGTCGACACAGGAAAGCCCCTTACACATAAACTGTCTGGAAATGCTTGCGGTCGGGAACGCGCTTTCGCGCTTCCTCCCGCTCATTCGGGGACACCACGTCCTGATCCGTTCGGACAACATGGCTGTGGTCTCCTATCTCAACCGTCAGGGCGGTGTCAGGTCCAGGAATCTCTTCCTACTGACACACCGCATTTTAGTTTGGTCTCAGAGCCGCCTGCTCTCGCTCAGAGCGACGCATGTGCCGGGCCATCTGAACGACGGTCCAGACATACTGTCCAGGAACCTCATCTCCTCAGGAGAATGGTCCCTGAACACACAAACGGTCCAAATACTGTGGCGGCTATTCGGCAGAGCAGAGGTGGACCTCTTCGCGTCAGAAGAGAACGCTCACTGCCCAATATTTTTCTCAAGGAGCGGCTCTGTCCTCAGTAAAACGCGTGGGGGATCTTCACGCGCTCTCATCCAGCGCTGCGTGTCTCGAGTTTGGCCCGAATGATTCTGTTGTCATTCTCAAACCTAGACATGGCTATGTCCCGAAGGCGATTGGTACCCCGTTCAGGGCTCAGATTATTTCCCTATCGGCTCTGCCTTCATCCGATAGTGAGCGCGACGCCAATCTCCTCTGCCCGGTGCGGGCTCTGAGATTGTACACTACGCGCGCTGCCGCGTTCAGACGCGCTGAGCAGCTTTTCGTGTCGTTTGGGGGGCGCACCAAAGGTCTGGCCGCCTCTAAACAGACACTGTCTAGATGGATAGTAGACGCTATCGCCTCTGCTTACGCATCTAAATGCCTGCCCTGCCCTCTGGGCATCAGGGCGCACTCCACTAGAGGCATGGCCTCATCGTGGGCATGGTCCTGTGGAATTTCCATTCATGACATTTGTGTGGCCGCGGGATGGGCCTCCCCGTCCACTTTTGTCAGATTTTACAACTTGGAAGTTCCCGCCTTGCAGGCAAAATTACTAGCTGTCTAACGACCAGCTCCCTAAGAAGCTGCATTACTGGGAGTCCCTCACACAACCGGTTCGCCCCTTGTGCTCTCCTTAAATGCTTATACACTTCATGTGCCCGCTCTGCCGGCCTCATATTACATTCACTCCACGTTAAAAATCCCCCGGTATCACCCTGGGATTCATGAGTGGATTCATAGCGCGCACGGCGTTGACCAGGTGTTCCCGCAGCGTAAGCTAGCTTACGCAATACGAGAGAACCTCTCGTAAGAGAACGAATCGGTTACCTAACGTAACCTCGGTTCTCTCTAGAAGAGGGAACGAGTATTGCGTTCCCGGCCGTGCTTGCGCTACTAGCGTTTCGCTTCACGCTGAAATAAATCAACATATAAGCCTGGGAGAGACTGTTATATACACCATAGCCACGCCCATTCTGGCGGGCTATGACGCAATGAGCGCGCGGGCGCCTCTCATTGGAAGCGGGTTCAGCCCCGCTCTCCCATAGGCTTAAGCAGTTCTCTCTGAGCGAACCAATGAGCTGCTAGCTAGCCTGCTCTAGGTCTGCCGCAGAGGAACTGCGTTGTGTATGGATACAAATTATGAAATAATTTTTTGGCTTCAATATCTCAGCAAAGATGAATCTTTCCCGCAGCGTAAGCTAGCTTACGCAATACTCGTTCCCTCTTCTAGAGAGAACCGAGGTTACGTTAGGTAACCGATTCGTTTTTCACTATTTATTATTTTCTTTTTTTAATTGTAACAATTAGTATTTTTGTGATGGTTTTTTCATTTAGTTTTGAAGTCGGGCAAGGGTAAAACAATAACGTTTATACATAAAAGGCTTTTGAAAATAATCAAAAATGAATAATAATAAAAAGTTTCTAGAGTTTTAATGTGACTTTCATAAAGAATAACAAAAAGTCAAATGAAATCTGTTAAGTCTTAATAAAACCCTTGGAATATACAATTGCTCACAGATGAAGAAACCACCCAATAATGTCCTCAGCTATTAAAAGAAAAGATTCTTTTACAACAAAAGTATTTCATTATTTCAGAAAAAAAGTTACTTATGTGCCATTATCTATTTAATTATTTGGATGTTAATGAATCGGCCCCTCGAGGACAGATTCTGTGCTCTTGCTCTTTTCAGCATGATTTGTCAGTCGGGACACAGTCTACTCCTCTGGATGGCCATCTTACTTGCAAATGTACTGATTTTCAGTTCCCTGACAATTACAACTTGCACAATTTAAAAGGTGTGAGATTCTCATTTGGGATAGTTCCCCACCACACCCTCCCCAGCATTGGGAGAATAAATATGCCCCCTCTTTGTTTTTCCCATGATATGTGAGGACATTATAAGCACTTAATATTCAGGTTGCCCTGAATAAACATAATGAACATCATAAATAAAGGTTTCTCACAGACTGGAGATGACATAGCACTATTAAACTAAAAATTAGTGCAAATGAAGAATCTACTAAATAATCTTTGATATCTGAAACAACTAGAGAACAGACAGTGCCTGCTAAACAAAGCATGTTAATTTAGCAGAACAGACTCTTCTGTAGCACTGTGTAATTAGGATACACATGGCGCCCTGACAGACAGTACTGCATTCTCCTTCCTGCCATCAGTTGGAAATAGAAGAATATCAGGATGTACCCTGATTATGACAGATCTGTTCCCTCTATGATCACATAACGGCATGGCCACATTTTTTATTGTCCTGTTAATGTACTACTTTGGGATTAGTCATTATGATTGACTAGTTGACTAAGGCCTTGTCCACACTAATATGTTTTCGCTTGAAAGCGCGTCTTTTTCTCTGCATTTTGTTTTTGTCCTGCGGTGCTTTTTGAAAATGTTTCCCAAGTTTTGAAACGCTAGTGTGAACGGAGAGCGTTTTAAAACGAAAATGGCGTTTTCAAATGTATCCGGATTAATGTAGCTTAGCCTAATTCTCCAACAAATGACTAGTTGATTAGTGAGGTCAACTTGTTTTAGATGCTTTACTTAGTGTGCTCTCTGACAAATTTCGTGCCATTTTTGAGCACCTTGAGCATTGTGGTTAGTTAATAGTTCCGTGTATCTCGATTGTTCCATCCTGATGCACACTGTCCACCTGACACCATTCTATTATACAAACTGATGAGTTGACTAGGTGTTCATGCAACACCCTGGCTATGCAACCAACTGATTTTGAAAATAAGTAGTTTTGATCATCTCAAGTACTTTTTTTATTCCTCTAATCTACTCCCGACAAGGAGATAAAGTCTCCTTGATAAATCAATGATATCACTTGTTGTCAAAATGGAGAAAAGTGGAGCGTCTCTCACCTGATCGATTATTGGGTGAAGTCCGCACAGGAGAGATAGATGGGGTGCGAGAGGAGGAATAGGGTCGTTGTCTGTCTCTCTCAATTGTAGATGAAGAGCCAATGAAGTGATACTGAGAATAGCCATCCTGTCATAAAAATAAGAAGAACATGATCATTGATTCATCCTGAAGCAACACTCATCAAAACCTCCTGGTTTCAAGTATATGACAGACACAGATGGAAAACAAAAAAATAAAACAGATTTTCATCCATTTGTCATGCATATTTTCATGCAAAATTTAATTCCTTTAAAATAATTTAGATAAACCAAGTGGTCAGAATGTGCCAGTTGGCGCCTGCTGGTAGATGCTATAGCTACACCATTCGGCAGCAAAAAGCCTCTCTCTCCTCTGATGCCAATTCAAAAGTAACCCTAACTCTAACCCTAACCCTAGGTGCAAATGTAATAGATGTGAGAACAGTGAGGTCTTCAGAATTCATTACCTTCTTATAGAGGCTTCGCAAATCTCTGTACTGCCACATGCTGTTGAGGACTTGAGAAGCTGCTTTCACCACCTTCGGTGTGTGTCTGCAGGGAAACAGAAGAGAAAATGGATACAATACATAGCCTTATCTGCAATAGTTATAAAAAAAAGTACATTCTCAGCAATATAAACAAACAGTGTATTCATCTGCTGGCTAGACATAGGTTATAAATATCTCAGTGAAAATATGTTTTAGTTCAGATCAATTTGTGCAAAGATTTCTCTACTGAGCAGTGTAGCTACTTCAAAGGCACAAAAACTCTCTCAAAAATGAGAATGATAAACACAATAACATCTAAAGTAAATGCTAAGGAGATTCATTTAAATTACATTATTGTAACCAAACACTTTTGGGTCTGTAAGACTTTTGAAAGAAGTCTCTTTATGTTTTTGAAAGAAGTTTTTCAAAACTGTTTTCTATTTTAATATATTTTTAAATAGTCTTGTGATGACAAAGCTGAATTTTCAGTCTTCAGTGTCACACAATCCTTCAGAAATCATTCTAATATGCTGATTTGGTGCTCAAAAAATGTCTTATTATTAGTAATGTTGAAAACAGCTGTGCTACTTAATATGTACGTGAAAACCATGTTACATTCTTTCAGAATTCTTGTTCAAAAGAATTCTTGTTTATTTGAAATGGAAATCTTTTTGTAACATTAGAAATGTATTAACTGTCACTTTTGATCACTTTAAAACATCCTTTCTGAATAAAAGTATTCATTTATTTAAAAAAAAAATCTTTTGAACGGCATTGAATGTTAACTATAAGAACTAAAAGGAAACATTATCTTGTAATGCACTTTCAGAGTAAACTGATCCAGTACAATAGCTCACAAAACCCAATAGAGTTACTGGACTTCCATCTATACTAATATCTCCTGAGAGGAGGCTTGGCTTCCTTCAAGGCAAGTGCTGTTTTTCACACTGTCACAAGTTTTCATTTTTCATAATAAACAATCCAGTCCAGCATGTCCTCTTCCTTTATCAACAAATTTTCTGTCCATTTAAATATGCCTAATTCTGTAGGATATAATAGGGTAAAATCTGATTTTGTCTATTGATCATGATAATTTTACAGAGCACCAAGATACTAACTTGTCTCCTTTGCTGCGGGCAATGCCGATGAGTTTCTCAATGCCGCCGGCGTCACGAAGGGCCTTGGTGTTCTCCATGTTCTTCGTGATGACTTCATGCAGAGCGCAGCAGATCGCCGTAATGGTGTCATCAGACATGCTCTTGCTGGAGCCGGTGCCGGTGCTGTTGTTATTGTTGCCGCCCGGTAGCCGATGGACCAGATCCCTCATGGCATACTTGCCTTGGGTTGCGTGGATGAGATGAACAGAAAAGAAAAGTCAGAGAGGAGGTGTGACAACCAGAGGCCTTTTCAGAGATGCAGATTTTGGATTCAGATTCTACCGTGGGCATGCAAAGCTCTTTTTAAATGTGCTGAACCTCAAGGCTGTAACTACTGCAGCATTGGAAATGCCAAAGCGTCCGATATACCCAGCAGCTCGCTTACACTTAATGTGACCGCGAAATACCCATTCCCACTGGGAAGCTAATTCTCTCTGCAACAACCTGCGCTACAAAACTGCTTTCAACTGGTATGCATTGAAGTTACATGAAAGAAAGGTTTCCATGTGCACTTGCAGCTTTGCCCGCTTCATTACTGATCTCCTTAAATAATGGAGGACATTTGAACAGCTCTATCCGCAAAGAACCCGCAGTATTCTGAGGGTGCCGGCGTCTCGACATTTGTACATTTTACGCCGTTCCTCTTGCCCTATATTCCAAAAGAGATGCACACGCCTTCGAACTCACGCAGGGCCGAGACCAGACTGAATGAGCCAGGCGGTTGCCATGGAGACACGGGGGCCCATCAGAATACACAAACTATTAAAAAGATCAATAGTCTGTTAGTGTCGTGAGCAGCCTTTCAAACAATGCCACCTCGTCTCACTGCAATACCTGACTAGAAATGCTACACTGATACACACATAACAAATACACACACTTACACACAAAAAGAAATAGATCTTGAAAGGCCTCTGCCTTAAAAGTAATTTAGGGGTACACGTACCTCTGCTGCATTCGGCTCTGCTGAAGTCAAAGAGAAAATGTTAGCTTGAGGCAAATACACTTCCATGTCCCGAACCTACCTATGAGCTCCTTGTTCCTGACATCAAGGGCCATGTTTCGGAGAGCTGTGGCCACAGCACACACCACCCGGTCATTGTCTATTCTCAGCAACTCCACCAGAATGGGCAGCCCTTTCTCTTTCCGAACAGCAGCACGGATGTACACCGACCACTACAGGCACAGAAAACGGACAAAAAAGTGCCGCAAAATGATTATCAATACATCAACTGAACAAATGCGTTCAAATGAGATTCGTGTCAACTTTGCATAATGTCACACCACTGTTTGTTTTCCCTTTTCTGTAACAAATGAGCAGAAAATGAGGACAACAGAAGATTTAAAGTGCAGAATTCGACAGAATATTTGAGTCACTGTCTAAACTTTCAAGACTTAGAGAGAATTCAGCTCTTTTCTTACGTTGTATCCATTTGAAGATATCTTACACTGTTTATGTACTCTCAAAAGAGACTTTGTTCTTGATAAAGTTCACCATGTTCTCTAACTCCATGACCTTGAGGTATGAATGTGTATTTGTGTCAGTCATAATGGTGGTGTGTGTGCCAGAGACAGTCTGGTTGGTTCGTGGCTCTTCAGGTGCAGGGTTACTCACAGGTTTTAAGGTGGGGCCTACCTTCCAGCTACCCGCTGCCAGGTTCTGTAGAGCCCCAGCCGCTCCCTCCAGTGTGTCCGGGTTTGAGCACTCAGACAGCAGAGTGAGGTATGGTTTTACTATGGACGGGTGCCACAGCATCTGTAGTCCCTTTGGAGGGTCACTGGAGTCTGGGAAAGGCCCAACACCATCCCACTGAAAGCAAAGACACAAGTGTCATTACACGAGACAAAATATCTGTAAGTGGTACTACTGAGAAAGACATCATGTACAGAAACCTTCCACAAATAAGGTACAAAATAGAGCTTGAACCAAAAAAGAATGGTCAAAGAACGAAGGTGCTCAACCAAAATATATATCAAAAATATTGATCATCAACTGTGATTTAGTTGTTTTATTTTCTATGCGGTTTTGCAACTCTGTTAGCAATATTTGACATGTCTGAATGAAGTTTTTAAATCAGATTTTTGTGATTTTATTTTATAGCAATAAATATTAAATAAGCAATAAATTGAATTAAAAAAAAGTAAATAAAAATAAAAATAAAACTTTATACCAGAAAGGGTAACAGGGTTTTTAATTTTACTAATGTCACATGGCAGGGACACACAAGTTTGGGACCATAGGTTGGGTAGTAATTACTGACAAGGGTAGTATTTCTCAAAAAACATGGTAAAAGAGTTGAGCACAAACAGTGGGACAAAGCTTAAAAATGATTTTTTTTGTAATTAAAACAAATTATGCTTATTAAAGGTGCAATGTGTAACATTTTTTAAGTATCTATTAACAGAAATGCAATATGACATCCATAACTATGTGTTCAGTGGTGTATAAAGAACTTACTTAATAAACCGTAATGTTTTTATTACCTTAGAATGAGGCATTTATATCTACATAGGCGCGGGAATCCCCTTCTATGAAGGTCGCCATATTGTGACGTCATGTTTCTACGTAGTTGACAGCGAACAAACAGCGTTACAGAGCGCGTTTCGTCACTACCTTGAAAGAGAAGCCGCAGGAAGCTAGAAGCTAGTCATAAACACCGTGAGTAGTGACTTTTCCCTTGTCAGTGGTGTAAATATGTAGTTGGATTGTTTCATGTAACTTAATTCTTCTCCCTCGCTGTGTTATGGCTTTGCTATGTGGGGATAAATGTGCTGTTTAAGTTCGTGAGACAGCTGATTAGTAGGCTACTCTTGTCATTGACCGTAAAACAGTTACAGGAATCACCAACCCGTCGATCTTGGAAGCATTTTAAGTCGATCGAGTTTCCAAAATCAGAGAAAAAAAGCCTATTGTGTGTAGTAAGTAGTGTCTAGGGGATGCGGAGGCGCGCGCGCTGTCATTTTCACGTCATTCACACAATCACGTCATTTTTGCCGCACGCACCTTTGGGCTCATGCGGACGCGTCGAGTTTAAACAAGGCTTAACGCTTTAACCAGCTCAGCCACAGTAACAGCTCATATTAGCCAGCTAAACTTTTACTACCCTGTTAGAAAAGATATATAGTTGCATAGTTTCATGTGGTTCTTCTCCCTCGCTGTATTATGGGTTTGCTATGTGGGGAGAATGTGCTGGTTATGTTCGTGAGGCTATATTATGTATTAAGACCCTTGATCCTCACCTGAAACTTTATCCATGATGTGGTTTATAATGGACTGTGGTACAGAAACTTGGTTTATGCTGGCTATTCTCTGCTGTCTCAGACGACGATATTTGTCCCGTTTTAGCCACCGTAGCTTCTTCGAAAGGGAGGGGAAAGCGGTGGGCTGAGCCCTTAGTGTAAACTCGCAACCGAACCGCTAGATGTCGCTAAAAGTCAAACACTGCACCTTTAAACAAGTTGACAATTTTTATCATAATTTAAAATAACTGTCTTCTATTTCAGTATATTTTTTAAATGTCTTTGATGATTTTATTTCAGTCTTTAGTGTCATGAATCTTCAGAAATCATTCTAATATGCCAATTTGTTGCTCATGAAACATTTCTTATTATTATCAATGTGTGCTGCTTAACATTTTTGTAGAAACTGTGATTATTATTTTTTCTGAATTCTGTGATGAATAGAAAGTCCAAAATAATGGCATTTATTTGAAATAGTAAAGACATTACAAAAGATTTCTGTCACTTTTGATCAATTTAATGAATAAAATTCATTTAAAAAAAAACAATTTTATTCTTGCTGAATAAAAGTATTCATTACTTTAAAGATATCGTACTGACCCCAAGCTTTTAAAGATTAGTGTATATTTTTACAACAATTAAAAACTGGATATCAGTTCAGCAAAAAATATGACACTGTTGTATGATTTTAATTGCTAGATACAGTGCAGATGGGACAGGACAAAAATCATAATTTAAATAGGATAGAGAGTGTTTCACAACAAAACGCATGGGATTTGTGCCAAAGTGTAATAGGACCCCAAATTGTACCCTATTCATGGAAAGTGCCAGATGCGATTTTATTTTTGTCCACTTTTATTTATAAAGACATCAGGCATCAGGAAATGATGGGGAGAAGAGGGGGAAACAGGACTGGGTAATGTTATGTGTCAGACTCAAACTTAATGTACTGTATATTGCATGCTTTAGCACAACAGCTCAATGTGACGTGACGAGATTAGATGATCATCACTGTCATGATCATGAGATCACTGTACGGAATGATTATACATATACTATAGTATTTACAAGGCACTCCAAGATAATTAAAGTGGCCACGGCAAAGGGAAATAACACTGTACTTTTGTTGTGTACTAGTGACATTTTTAAAGATAACGCTCACTAGTTGTTTAGGATACAGAGCAATTGAATAGACAGGGCAAACTGTCACACAGCCAGATGTGCATTTGCATCGTTGTTAAAGGAACAGATGACTCACAGACAATTAAGTTATTTAAAAGCCACAATGCAAAGTAATGCCACCTTTTACCTCGCTATTCATCCCATGCAAATGCTGAACAAACACTCCCGATGCCCCTATCTTCATCTGTTTTCAGAAACTAAATGAAATCAGCCTGGAAAATACGTAATTATCCACTGGAGTAGGACGAGTGTCGACGCAGGCGACCCGTACGCGAATGCTGCTAAGTGATGCTAATTGCCAGCAGCTGCAGGGATAAAAAACCCCAGCCCACCTGATCGTGGCTCTTCTTTTTCTTCTTCTTCTTGCCCCAGCAGCCGGAGCTCTCCGCATCCTTCCCGCTGGCATCGGTGCACAGAACCCCGTCCAGTTCCTCCGATCCCATCTGCTGCCCCTGAGACGTCTCTGCGGCCAACCTGTACGACAGGTTCCGCAGGATGCACACGCAGTTCTCGATGGTCTAGAAGGGGGCACGTTTGACGCGCAAAGAGTGTGGGAAAAAAGAACGTTTACAGATTAACACACCTCCAGAAGTTTGACTTTACTTGACACAGTAAATATCGAAATGTCTTTTTCTATTTGCAAGACAATCTGTCTTCTTTGTGAAGGCTGTGCATTATTGTGCCCTGAACTCTTAATAGTCTCTTGTTAGATTAGTCTTTTGGACAGACTCCAGTGGAGAACTGGGGAACTAATCCTATTGTGATGAGCAGTGAGGCAGGAAAAACAAAGAGGACGACTTTGATCTTGTAAATGCTTTCAGAGGGATTAAAGTGACACTCTTTTTTTCCTCATTCAAACTTGTTCTCACAAAGTATTATGCTAGTAAAAGAGACCCCTTGAAAATCAAACAAAACATGGACTCAAAATAGAGGGGTGTGTCGCTGCATTACTTTATCTGTATAATTACCATAAACCTCTCTTAATAGCAACTGCAGCTTGTTTTGTACAACATTGTTGGTGGTAAAAGCAATTAAAGGAGCTGAAACTAAAGCTAAACTGTCTGTCTGATACAATGTATATTGCCCCTGCTGGAAAAATAAATAAAAAACTACTGGGTTGGACCTGTTTAAAAGCATCCAAAATGGTTTTTAATTAGATTTAGGTGGGCTATGCTAGACTGTAAACTGCACAAGCTGGTTAAAACAGATATTTCTGCAGGCAAACCTGCTTGACCAGTGTAGTGATGTAGCTACATCATCATGGAAGATTTAAGGATGGGTTTATCTGAAATATTATACCACAATAAATATTAAACAGCATGTAAACAACTTATTTAAATCTGCGTCCTGTAGTCTCGATGAACGGCTGTTTAGAAAACGTCAGAAAAAATTATATATACTTTGTGATCAGAATTCCTGCCCATCCAAAAGGAAAAAAATCAGCCTTTATCACAGACATAAACTGTAATATAAAGTTCTGCTCAGTTAACTAGAGGACGAGTTAACTTATTAAGAGCCTTAAACAAAACTCAAAACTGAATTAATGGCTTAACTGAATATTGTTCAAAGATTCAATGCCATTAACTTGTAAAACTTTGGAAAATCCAATTATTTCATACTCAAAAGTGATCATTGTTTTACTCCGGTGCCTTGTTAATCTGTATTTCCAGGCAGACTGATAAAAAAACCCCTATGTGCACTCACTTCTAAAAGCTGCGGAAAGTCAGCTAATCAGAAATGTGTCATACTAACATTTCTGATTACCTATTCAATCTGACTTCTGACCTGTAATGCTGCCTGAATCATAATCATATACTGTTTGTTCGTTGGCCAGAGGAGAACTGGCCCCCCGAGCCCCGACTGAGCCTGGGTTTTATTCTCCATTCTGTCACCTGATTGAGTTTTGGTTCCTTGACACGGTTGCCTTTGGCTTTTGGCTTGCTTAGCTGGGAACTCTTAATATTCAACAATATTACTGATCTGCCTGCATTGACACCATTGTATGAGAACTGAACTGAGCTGGACGATGGCATCACTGTTGTCTCCAGAACGGCTGTATAGATAAATGAACTAAATTAATAACTTTTTTTTTTACAACAGAAATGAACCATCACTGAACTTACTTCAGCTGGACTATGACACTATTTTCTTCTAGATCTGCTGTACAGCCAAGACAAACTTTGTTGCCTTATTTTCCTGTTATCACTGTAAAGCTTCTTTGAAACAATATGTATTGTAAAAAGCACTGTATAATTAAAGACTTGACTTGACTAACAAGAAACTATGCTTCGAACCACAGGTTGAGAGCTGTAGATCCAACCACACAACTTGCAATGCTGAATGTTTGATGGAACTATGGTCTTGGGAAACACATAATCGCTGAACTATGTTGGTCACTTGCAACCATAATTGGCTTTTTGGAAATGCATCCCAGATTAGGGAAAGTGATTTCCAGTTTTGTGAGCAAAATTCATCAGATGGTGAGTGAACGGACTGTGGGTGGTCCGTGGGTGTGCCGTCTGAGACTAAGCTGGTCTAGACGGGCCTTTTTACAGCAGAACTGGCTTTTTTCACTGAGGAGTTTTTGCATATTCTGCACTGTGTTTTCAATCTCATCTAACATTTAACAGTGAAGAAGTACTCTAGTGCTGTGTTGAAAATGGTTGGGGAGCGAAAAACACTCAACTAAACCTGCTAGAACTCTCTGTGGTGCTCCGTTGAATGCATACAACTTTGGTAGAAAGGCAGGGGAGGGAAAGGTCAAACCTTGCTGTCGATCTCACTGGTGCCCAGGGCTGTCTGGATGACATAAAGCAGCGCATCAGTCAGACCCTCACACTCTCTCATCCTGCGGCGGGCTTCTTCTCCGGCTGAGCTCACATTCCTGTAGAGAACACAAGAATGCACACATGCATACAATGTCACACATTTTGTATTATCGACATCATTGATTATGTTTGGGCAGTTCTGAGCTTCAAGTCAATACTAAACCAACCAAAGTGGTCTTCAACATCAATGAGCTTTTCATGGAAATGAGTACTAACTCACTCACCCCCCCCCCCCCCTCCCCCTCCCCCCCCCCTCCCCCTCCCCCTCCCCCTCCCCCCAAATTTCTTTTCACACAGAACAATATTTGGATAGCAGTGTTTTAATACTTTCTGAGAAGTCAACTCGGTGATACGAGAAAGTATAACAAAGAAAAATTTCACATCAGCTTTATGAATCACCAGCAACATGCCTCAAAGCAACAAGCCTAGATTCCCAAGAGCTGGAGCCTCGGGAGACCTGAATCAGGAAGTCTGATCTGAGAAGGTGCTTGTGAGAAATCAAAGACCACATCCTGTCCTCTCTCTCTCTCTCTCTCTCTCCAAGAAGCTTCTAAGAGATCTGTGTGTCCCAGGCAGCTGCAGGTGGTGTGGCAACTGTGTCCAACCATTAAATATTCAATCAGACTTCTAGTTCCTCAGCCATCCATGAAGAGGATTAATTATCACGCTGGGCGTAGGGAGCTTAGTCCAGCCATCCAAGAGTGACTCAGCACTTTCTACAGTCCCGCTGCTTCAGACCCGAACGCTGATGCGCAGAGGGAGAGAGCATAGTATATGCATATAGTATGAGCTATAAATGTAAAGTGCTGTTAATGTCAAGCTGAGTTTTAAAGTAAAAAAAGTTTCTGCGCTCCGAAAGTACCTGCAGATTTTTTGTTGTTTCCAGTGAGCTCCTAATAGCTTAAGTGATATCAAAATGCACATTTCCATTTAGTAAGCAAAAAATAGAAAGCAGCTGGAAAATATGATATTAAGATAATCAACACAATATCAACAGCATTACGATGGAAAAGCTTAAACGTGCAAATAATGTGACCATCACATTGATAAAAATGACAAAGCCACAACATACAGCAGTCAAACATATTGACAGACTAGACAGGCTTTTTAAACCACACACTAGCCAGATAAATAAACATTTGACACTATGCCAAACGTTTTCCCATGCCTGTGTAGTGCCAAATCCCCCCCCATCCAATTCCTACCCCTTTGGACTCTAAGGAGTAGTTGTTTTTGCCTCATCAAAAAACCTGTCACATCATGACCATAATTTTGTTCTGGTTCATCAAAAGGCTTTTTTGTTAACCTTTTTCTTAATTGTGTAGAGTATATGCAGGCTAACCGGTTAGTTATCAAGCTATATTTAAAGGGAATCTAAAATAATAGGAAATGTAATTGGTTTGGGGGGAGGGGCAAAAGAGAATTGGACATGGGCAAGGTTTTGGCATGCCACCAGGTCCACAGTCACAGTGGACAGAATCCTATTGTTGAATCAGACCAATCCTGGCCAGAATATAATCCTAGTAAAGTGGCAGAACGAGCTCCATCACAAAATGGTTTTATGCACAGAGTCTGAGACCAGCCAAATTCATCAAAAGCAACTGAATCCATTTATTCAAATCAATTAACTTAAGTTATCAGTTGAAGGGCTCCAAGAAAAGCCTCAAAGCTAATTCACAAATGTGTTTGGTTGACACACAGAAGCACAGAGCCATTATCCAGATATGTACTTTATCCCACTGAGACCCCAATATACTGTGACACTTCTGAAGGCACACAAATTCATCATATCATGTCTTTTTGAAAGATGGAAATTCGGAGGCATTTACATAATATTTGCATAATTCTTACTTAAATAATCACCTAATAAAACAATGAATTGCTTCTAAGTGAAGATTAAGCCTCTTAAGAGCAAAAATAGAAACTGTGCCTGTATATAAATGAAAAACAATAGATTTTGAATAAATACTTAGATTGACATTAATTAGGAGCTGTACCTGAGGCACCCGGTAGCATTGCGGAGCACCTGTGAGGAATGCAGGTGCAGCTTGCGGTCGTCCTGATGGGGTGAGGTGTCCCAGCCCGAGTGAGGAATAATGACCGTGTTGGTCAGCACTGCCAGAGCATCCTGAATTATGGGCATCTTCAGTGCATCGCAAGAGGACAAGTTCCACAGCACACCTGTTTAGAAGAACAACATCTATGAACCCAAAAGCATTTCATCCAGTGGTGAAGTATACACCCACTATATTGATACAGAGATTACAATTTCCCTTCTTCACCTTGAGTTTATGTTGTGCACCAAAAAAAAGAATATATATATATATATATATATATATATATATATATATATATATATATATATATATATATATATATATATATATATATATATATATAATTAAAAGCACTGATTGCAGGAGGCTAAGAACATGCATTTGAATATTGCATGAGGTCTTGGTCAAGAGTCCTCAAGTGAAAACATTTCTGAAGTTTTACTAGTGTCCTCATCAGCTCTTGTTAGTATAAACGTTAGATTGTGTGGTCCAAGCCACATCACAATCAAGACTGAACTGTGAACTGCTAGAATGTAGAATATGGCTAACCTGTGTCTAATTTTGCATACTATTTGTCCTTTCACAAGACCCCTACTGCTCTGATTCAGTGTACAAGGGAGTGCTTTTGCAAGTTCTTCCTCCCTGCTGCTAGGGTATAAAACTTTGTCCCAACTAATTATATCTTATGTTATTTGTTAAATATCACAGTCTTCCAGTTATAATAATAAGAAATGTTTCTTGAGCAGCAAATCAGCATATTAGAATGATTTCTGCAGGATCATGTAACACTGAAGAAAAAGAAAATCAGCTTTGCCATCACAGGAATAAATTACAGTTTAAAATATATTAAAATAGAAAACAGTTATTTTGAATTGTAACAATATTTCAAAATATTTCAAATATCTTACTGTATTTTTGATCAAATAAATGCAGCTTTGGTGAGCATAAAATACTTCTTTAAATTTTTTTTTTTTTTTCGACCCATATCTTATCGACCCAAAACATTTGACCGGTAGTGTATGTTTGTTACAAAATGTTCACTACTATTTTGTAACACAAAGAGCTTATTATAAACACCAAGGAATAGCTGGTAGATATTGACATGCGGCTACACCATAGATGTGTCCTCATTCACATTCTATTACATACTATCCACCCAAATTGTACGCAAAAAATAGTATGCCAAATGGCAGTGTGCATCAATACTTTAAGTAACAATGCATTTTAATGAATTATTATAGTTTAAATATTATATAAATAAACTATAATTAAATATATTTCATTAAATATAATCACTATATTATTTAATTGCTATTTAATTAAATAAACGCTATTATTTTAATTCATTTAGGTAGATGCTAATACTCACAAGCAAGCTCAAACAGAAGGCAATGGGGGACTGTGGTATTAAAAAGTAATTTATGACATGCTAGTACATCCAAAGAGTCCAAATACATCTAATGATGTTGCTACATATTCAAAAGTATGTACTTTGGCATCCCCAGTGAAGTACATACTTTTATTACATTGTACAAGTATGCAGATTGGAATACTGCCTATGGATGTTTTCCTGCCATTTGTTTGGTACTCTCCATTGATGCGAGTTTGCCGTGTGGCATCCCCCAAAATGACTGAGTGTTTATGTGGGACACTATAATAGCTAGTATAGGACCAGACACATCTTCCTTACTAGTGTTTCTCAATCCAACTCCTGGAGGCTCCTTTTTGGGTGTCTCACTGCTGTTTAGGTCATTAAATCCAAGGGCTCAAAGTAACTTACTAACTACATTGTAACTACACCATCCAGATCTAAAAAGCATCTTTCACCATTGACAGCTCTTCAAAATTGCCCATGCATTCTCACAAAACAAACTTTTTGCAAGCAACACATATATCACTATCATTTTTCATTACATTTCATTTGAAAATCATGCTACAGTATACAAGTGAGCACTTTTGTAGGTCCTTCATCTGTATTGCTAGCATGGTGTACAGTTCTGCCCCAGCCAGTTTAAATGTATCTTATCTTATAATATCCAATCTTGTTTGTTAAACATCAAAGACTTTTTTTTAATGCAGCCTCCTGTCGAACCTAGAGTTCTGAGCTCAAATAGGCCCTAGCAGTCGCGACAGGCCCGTGTGTGTCTGGCTTCAGCAATTGGCAGTCGACCGGGGTCTGCGTAGGTGTAGCTTGAGGGGGGTTGTTACGGACTGACAAGAGGACTTTTTGTCTTCTGTTCAGAACCGCTCTCTAACTTAAACATTAATTGTCTTTGAAAAAGCACAAATGGCTTCTCCCCTCTTTCCAAATGTTTCATCTAAAGTGATTACATACAGAGACATAGAGCTGTAATAAGCAAGTGCCACTCAGCTTCGTTCTTCCTATATTCAATTTGAAACATTTTAGATGTTTCTCCGAGCTCTGGATTCAGGAGGATGGAGATTTTTCAATTGATGGACATTTAGATTGCTCACCAGGCTGAAACACAAGGGAGCCGCAACGTCTTATTGAAGCGTCTCCCAACAATTCAGCATCTGACATTTATGAAATGCCTCAAAAAGCAAATTGCCGCCCAATTTTTCCGACATCTCTCAGGAACTGTCTCTGTAACGGGAATATTTCTATAGGGGATTTAGAAGAGCCTTTGTCTTTTGTCAATGCGTCAAGACTCATTATACACAATTCCCTAAAGAGGCTATGCCAAGCACTGGTAGTATCCTTAATTATTATAGCCCTAACCAATTAGGAGATCATTAACAAATCATTTAATGGGTAGTGGGGTCCACAGTAACAAGCGGATGATTCTAGGAGAGCTGATTAAAAAATTGGGCCCAATTATAAGGAAGCCAGAGATAGTGACAGAAAGTTCATATGCAATGTATTTGTATGCTTGCTGAACATGCAAAAAAAGGTGGTCAGGAAATAAAGATAGAGCGCATTCAAAGATAGGGCCAGACACCACGTCCTAATCAGGTGCCACACAAAAAAGACAGGATGTTTTGTTCACGCCCACTGTGAAATCTCATTGGTCCAATATCTCTTTTCATATAACTGCAAAATATACTTGAAATGTAGTGCCCTTCAAGTGGAGCTGGAAATATAGCAATTACAATTTTTGAGCATATGAATTACCAAACGGAGTCGTATTTAAAGGTGGGAAACTTGCAATTCTAGATGATACCCAAGTTGTCAAGTTGTGATGTTGGAAGAGGTGTGTCAATTTGAAGTATAGTGGAAACTCTTATCTATATACAGACTATAATATAATATAATATAATATAATATAATATAATATAATATAATATAATATAATATAATATAATATAATATAATATAATATAATATAATATAATATAATATAATATAATATAATATAATATAATATAATATAATATAATATAATATAATATAATATAATATAATATAATGAAATGTGCAGTGCTGGGGGTGCTCCAGGACAGGTTTGAAAACCCCAGGTTTAGGTGACTTCCGTGTTATGTTTCCAATTTGAATGTGTGGCATGTCGTAATGGAGAATGCCCGACTCAAAGGTACAAGTTTCCCAGGTGCACTTAAAGGCAGCATAAGTTCTGCAGCATTTCCTCTTTCAGTGTGGACAAACAAATTACAAATTGCTTCTCGCCAGTATCCCGTCACATCAAAGAACAAAGGAGAAGGAATGAGAAATAAATGTGCTTAATGTGTCCTGAGCACCTGTGAGCAGCTCTCTGATCTCCACGTCTGTCGTCTTGCGCAGGAGTCGCACGAGTGCAGGGATCCCACCGCAGTTCTTCAGGGCGATCTTGTTGTCGTCATTGGCCTTGCCATAAACCAGGTTCCTAAGTGCGCCGCAGGCACTCCTGTGCACGTCAGTCATACGGTGATCCAACAAGTCCACCAGCAGCTGAATCCCACCCTGCCTTCGTATCTGATACACAGAGCCACACAAATATTAAACACATTGTAGACATTTTTATAAAAGTCTGCTTATCTAGTATATCTAGCCACCAGTCTGCTTATCTTAATCAACAAGACTTCTTTTGTCAACCATCTACATATACATGTACAGTATTGTTTAAAAATTTGGTGTCAGTAAGATTAAAAAAATATAATAATAATAATAATAATAATACTTTTATGCAGCAATGGTGCATTAAATTGATCAAAATAAATGACGGTTTCCACAATTTTTTAATTTTTTTTAAAGTTTATAACATTTATTCAATTAACATCATTTTTTAACATAACAGGTTTTGGAGGAAGGCAGCATGTCACACAACCTGTCTAAGTTGGCATCTGCCTAGTTTGGCTAGTTTCCACCAAGTGATGGATAAAGCGTTTTCTCCTTGTTAAAAGTTCATAAGCCTATATTTTGCCATCCTAATTATGGGTTATAGTTGGCTGTATATCAGTTTTTGGTAACACGTTATAATAAGTATACAGTAATAAAGTACTTACAAATCATTTGCAAACAATTATAGTAAATTCATAGTTAATATATTGTCGTCTTTACATTGCTAATATATAAATAGGCTATATACAAATACTGAGTTCATTATTCATTGTCACTGTAATTAACCAAATTATTGTGTGTGTGTGTGTGTGCTTAATGTATTTGTAAACAATTTAAGGAACACTGAATATGAATGCAATTAATTTCTAATAAAGGTTGGTTTAAAGCACTTAATGACATTTTCCCATTTACCATGACCTGTTCCTTTACTACGAGCTAATTAAACAATAATAATTGTGTTAACGTGATAATGAATGAAGAACTCACTATTTGTTAATAGCCTATTAATATATGAACAATGTAGAGACTATCATTTATTAACTATGAATTAACTATAAACTAATAGTTTGTTAATGATTTGTAATTACTTTATTAATGTATACTTATTATAAAGTCTATTACGCCAAGGTCATGGGTTCGATTCCCTGGGAAAGCAAGAACTGAAAAGAATGTAAATTGTGTACCTTGAAATGCAATGTAAGTCGCTTTGGATAAAAGCGTCTGCCAAATGCATAAATGTAAATGTAAAGTGTTTTTGGGTCACCAGTTGAAAACCACTGAGCTAGAATGACACTAACCAACATAAACCAGCCTGGACCAGCATGGAAATTCAAATGAAGCTGAAATCCCCACTGCAAGAATTTATTAGTCCATAGCCTATGCAAAACATGCAGAATGTTTTTGATGTTGGTATGCAGGAGTTACCTCTGACTTGATCTTGTTGTCTCCAAAGCACAAGTGCTGGAGGTAGGCGGCAGCGTTGGACTGTACCGATGGAAACTGGTGCTGCAGCATTTGGATTACCTCCGGCAGTTCAGGATCCCTCCAGCCAAATTCCCTGAAGAGGCAAATATACACACAAAAGTGAACATGGAGAAACAATGCTTTCACATAAAGAAACAATATAACATTAAAAAGCATGTTTGTGAAGGTGTCTATCATAAAATATAGCAGCATATTTCTCTTCTATGGTGTGTAAACATATATTTTTTTAATTCTCCTCTCTGGAGTCTCTGAATGTTTCTCTTCACAATTAATCAAACCGAATTCAACGTACACCAACTTTCTGCCAACATCTGTGATCTACCTCTGTTACTTTTCTCCTTTGAAAATAGTTGAGTAATACGAATTAACATAGAAACGAATGCCACTAAACAATGGAAACAAATTAACCTCAAAATATGATGTATGACAGTGCTTGTAAGGAGAAAAAAAAAATAGAAAAAAATAATGCATGAGAAACAAAGGTTTTACAGCTACCACACATCAGCAATCATTTTTTGAATTCTGATTTTCATGCTTTCTGCAGAAGAACGTCAGATCATGGGTAATCTATACAGACAATAGCATTCTCCCAGAAATGTCGGCTTTATTGCGGGTATCAGTGACAGCTGTGCTATTGCCTGGAGCAGTCCTAAGGTGCCTGGAGCCCCATAGGAGAATATCTGCATTTCCTAAACCCCCGAGTCTGTCGACTCTGAATATCAGTCAACACCATGATTTAGGTAAGCAGCAAAAACAAATTCAACATACCATCCTGATGTCTGCTGTGAAAAAAACATGAATACCATGTGTTTGACATTCATGTCTTTTTCTCACTATCCTTCTCAGACCAGCAAATTCTGTCTCTATGCTACTAAAATTTCAGAGGCTGTCAAACAAGAGGAATCGATTCAAATGATACGATCCTGTATGAAAGAGATGGGGCGGTAATGATAGAAAGAGAACAAAAGGAAGGATGGAAGAGAAGAGAGGAAAAACAAGACATTGGTGGAGGCAGAGAGAAAATGCAATGCTGCCAAAAAGCAACATGATGGACAAACATTTCTGGGTAAGAGGCACCATGGGAAACATCTATTGTAGCATGTCCTATTTCTCTCTAGCACCACCAGCAAACCTGAGAGGGCAATTGCGGTCATTAAAAGAAGAATGGGATCCATTGGGAAAAGGTCAAAAAGGAGATAATCCTGAAAGATTGGCACTTTGTTTTCTCTCACTGTATCTTTGTTGCTTTTTATCATTGTTTAACCTTGAGAAATGAAGGCATGTTTAAATCACATCTCACTAAGCTCCTATGTTGAGGGCTTTATTCACAAAAATAGGGAACCAAGTACATTACAGAGAGTTGGAATTGGCCAACAGCCCACAAACTCTCCAATGCATTAGATGCAATGACAGCAAGCTGTCATTAATCACAGGAGCGGGCTAATTGATCATGTTTGCGTAAATCAGTAATTAGAGCGTAACACAAAAATGGCTGTAAAATGGATGAAGTTTATATGGTAATCAATGTGGCGCTGTCACACAAGTCAACTCTGGGTTAATTAGTGTAAGTACATTTTTTGACAGAGGCTCTAAAAAGACTGTTAATTAACTAGTGCACTAAAGTGAAATTATTCACTCAATGTTTACCCCATGTAATTATAGACGGCAATAAAGCAAAAGGCATGGCCCCAATGCGTTACCAGCTGAGTTCTTCAAGAAGTGACATTTGTGTTTAGCAAAACAAAAAACTAAAGCTAGCTGCTTTAACAGTAAGCACCTAAAGATAATAATGATAATATTGATAACACAATCAATAACATAATCCAACCATAAAAACCAAGCACCTTGTGAATGTGGTAGCAGTTTAATAAACAATAAGTTACTGCTGTGTAACTTGCATATTTTTGCTTCATCATTTAAAATAGTTCCAAGTGAAGCCACTGCAGAATTATATGTTGCGTCTCTGATGAACACATTTTAACTCAAAGTTTTGAAAGAATTGGAACAAAACAAAAACACTAAAATGCATTTAGTGGGGAAGTCCATTTTTGGCTTTAAAGTCAGCTGCGGCCAGTTATTTTAGCGGTTCCAAAATAGTCTGTTATTCTGCTTGCTGTTGCACACAGGTATTTGTTATCATAATATTTGAATTATTATTGTAATCATTAACACACTAGTTTGTACAGCAAGTAGTTTTACTGTTTACTCCACTTCTAGTTATTCTTCTAGTTGTTTACCTATAGTGGCTAATGAATTGTAAATTCACAGAAAATAGCTTACTTGCGCATTGAAAATTAAGGTGGATACACAGTCTGGTACCTGTCTTTTTCCCGATTTCCAACTGCGAGCGAGTTGGTTGTGTGATTTTTTTATTAACGTAGAAAAGGAATGGGGAAATATCTTTGGTACCAAGGCCATTGAAGAAGTGGGCAGTCGCAGTTTTGCTCTACACCCATAGATAATGCAGCATCACAGCATGAAGGAATGCATACATAAGTGATGAGGACTAAACGCGTAGTAATGATTTAAATGTGCATAGCAAGGCACACAGATTTATTAGATATTTGCTGCTCTGGAAACAGACTATATCATTTATGATTAAAATCAGAATAGTAATGGCACCCTACTCGTTCTCGTTCGCATCATTAAACATGAATCATTCCCCAGCAGGCCAGTCCTACAGGGACACGCACAGAGTGCAAGCTGCTGCAGCCTGGTGACACTCCCTCCTCTCTGTCAGGTCTGTCACTGGCAGCCAAATCCTTAACCTCGCCATTATGACAATTAATGCCTGGGTGAAGCCACTCCCCCCACCACAGCTCCAGTCACTGTGACAGGCCGCTGAAGCAGGGATGAACCTACCATTAATCACCAAACATGAATAATCAAACGTCTGCTCAGAGCCCAGGCCTGCAAAAAAACGTCATCCCTTGCCAAAGCCGGAGAAGGATTTGGCTGGGAAGTGACTCATTCACGCTACAGAGAACAGAGAGCTCTTTCGTTATGTGCGCTCTCAGACTTGTGATTTCACCCCTCATGGTCTGATATGGAGAGATGCTGTGGGTGGGTGGCTGGTCTACTAATAAACCGTTTGTCCCTTAAACTTCACCTGCAGGATCCACCCCCTACAATTAAACTAAGCATTGACCTTCATTCTAACAGTCAGAAACGAAAGAGGCTCTGTTCCAAATACCTAGTGTGCTGCCTATGTAGACAGTATTTTAAGGTATGCACACAGACTTTAACAAAAATCAGGAGAATTAACATGTGTCCTTCTAGATAGGATGGGAAACTCATTGCTCAGTGAAAAAAATGAAACCAAAATGGTGGACGAGAAATTCATTCAATACTGAAAAGTATAGATAAAAATTACAAATGTATTTATTTTACCAAATATGTGTGCATGTGATGTATTTTAGGCTTATTAGAGTATTATCCAGTTAGCTTAACAAAATGCAAATATAGAGTGCTGCATATATGAGTTCTAAAACCCAGAAACAAGTAGACATTTTTCCCAAAAGGTTTTTTGAATGGATTTTTGGTTAAATGCCTGAATTAAAGTCTGTGGTGAACACAATCTCAAGATATGTACACATTTTCTTCAACTACATGAAATACACAAGAATTAACCCACTTTTTTTGAAAATTCACCTTTTCACTAGTCCGCTTTTACAGCCTTGTCATGTTTACTCACACTCATGCAAATGATTCTAAATCAGACTTTCCAACTTGAAGATTTTAAATATAGATTGAAATAATTGTCGGAAGCATAGTAATGGTGACATTAAAGCCATGCCAGCTGTGGTGTAGATATCTTATAGCTTCACTTTAGCTTTTTACTTCTGGCAATTGTATTTAGGCTTCAAAATTCCTAAAAGTTGTGTTCATTTGAGAAGATTACCTTACAAAACATGTAAGAAGCCACAGAGCTTATTTTCTGCAATAACACAAAAATCCAATGGATATATCCTATTGGGAAGCAAGATGATGCTGGGTTGGCTTACAAAATGATGTCTATTAAACTCTATTGAGATCAACTTAGTCTTCTGTGGGAGGCTCTATTTGTGTGGTGCACAGAGTTGCTGCCTATAGAGAGTGTTCGAATTTGTGAGGTTCTATGACTGTTAGGATGCTGCCTATATTTGCAGTGAGAAATGGGTCTTGTTGTCCATATAAAAGATTTGCAAGACATGCATCCTGAAAATCCTTCAGCAGAGCTTGATGTAACATTTGAGCACTCACTGGATTGAGACAAACTCTCCTGTTTGTGACAGGTCTTTGTTTGAGCTTTTGTTCTGGTTCAGTCAGGTGAGCTTATCTTTCATCCCCATAGCTGAAACATTAACACCACAAAACCCAGCTTCATGCTGCAGCGCAAAAGCTGAAATAACCCACGGGGCCAGAGGAAGAAGAGGATAAGCCCCTTGTGGACCACTGAATGTTTCGTGGCATAAAAAACAGCCAAATAAAAGCATTATAAATTATGCATTCTAGATGCTTGACTGAACATGATTATTAGAAATAGAGCGAATGGATTGATATTTTGAAAGAGATGCAGCAGAGGTAAATCTAATATAGTCTTTATGTGATGTACACGGATCCTTTTCAAAAAGTAAATGTCAGTTTATTGGTAAGCAGTTAATGTGGGGCAATCACCAGCATACTATGATTGGATTTATTCTAAATTATTTCTTCATAATTATTAAAATCTTTATTATAATATATGAATATATATATAAAACACTGCAAGATAGTAACAACTCAGTCACAAATAACAATGTTTATATATGATCGTCAACAGTATGCTTTTCGTTATATGTCAATATAGAAATTCTGGCCTATACAATAAGACAATAATTATTTTCATATTATGGGCAATAACTGATAAATGGCTAATATAATAAAATGTATATTACTTTGTAGTATAAAACAACTAAAATAAATAGTTTGAATGTTGTATCTCAACATTATAAGCCGCTTTCCGACCAAGTAGTTACAGGAACTTAGTTATAGGAACTGTCCACTTCTAAACAGTTCTAAGAACTACTCTCCCCCAAACTCGGTTTTGCTGTTAGCGTTCGCACTGGCCAAGTGGCCATAGGAACTGGTAGGAGGGGTAAGGGAGTGACGCAAGCACGGCGGCGGCGGCGCCACATACAACAACAACAAACCAGCGTGGAGGAGGCTATCGGAATGTTCCTGTTCTGCCTTGCCGGGACCTTAATAACGAGTACGAACGGCGGCGTTTAAAGATCTTGAGTTCTGTACAGAGAAACACAGAAGACGAAGGCTCCAGCGTAATATGATCTTAAATAATATGATGGAAGAAGAAAGAAGAGCAGAGCGCAGGAGGAAAACAAAACGACGGGTAAGTTTAGCAAGCATTAGCAATTAGCTGGTTGAATGCGTTGTGTTTGTCTTAAGTTATGAGTTAGCATAGCCTACATAGGCGAATTGCAACAGACAGTGAAGAAAATGTGTTGACAGTGGGCGTGACTTATAAGTTGAACCAATCAACGTAGACCTAGGGAAAGGGAACTAAAAAAGTCCTCGCTCTAGACTAGGTACTGAAAGAGTTATAGGAACTACGGTCTGAGGAACTAAAAAATCCCCAACTTAGTCCGGTCGGAACACGCGAAAAAAAGGGTTACAGGAACGTTAGGTTCTAGGAACTGCAAAAGTCCCTCCGGTCGGAAAGCGGCTATAATGTACAGTATTATAGAATAATACAAAATATTAAAGAAATAAAGAAGAATAAATATTCCTTTTGAAATTTCGACAAATGATAAAGAAATCATAGAGATATTTTGCATTGTTATATGATTTAACTAATTGTTTAATTATCATCACGGTATCTTTTCATCTAATCTCCATTGTGCTTTTCTTTATGAGTAAAAATGTTTTTGGCAGTGATTTCATTAGCAAGTTTAAATATGTAAATATGTTCTGCAAACGGTCCTCTCAGTCTCAATAACAAAAATGACAGAGGTGAGAAAACAGCAGTTAAGAAAGTATCTGATTATAGAGATGTGGATAAGTTAGCAACAATTTACCGGCATCTTGTTGACAGGTGAGGTCATTAAACTGTTATGATAGTATGTATGATTATAAAGTAGGCCTATGTTTGAGACTATAGACTATCTAGATCTGGTTATGTGAGACTATAGTTTTAATTAATCCCTTTTCTTTTCATGACACATTCACATTACAGTACAGAATAGCTCTTTTGGCATTATCCTGAACTTTGTGAAAGCTGTCCTTTCATGTGTCATTGAACGGAAGCTTCTATAGTCTCTTTACAGGCTTTCATAGACAACCTAGGAAATCAGGCAAGGCCTTGTTTTTTAAGTTTCATTACAAGTTGTAATGAAACTCGCAATAAAAATGCGATTTAATACATGGAAATTCTTGCAAAGCTCTATTAGTCCGTTCACTATCATGTCTTGCTCATAGAAAGAATTACTACGTGCCACATGTTCAAAGTGTGTGCAGCGCCAACACAACTGCCACACTGCAGGCCTGTTTGTATGTCATACAACTAGCTTCTGGCATTATAGGCAGATGAATAAAGAACTTACACATGCTGAGCAGAGTAAATAAGACCAGTCACCAGCCCATGTAAATCACCGCAGCTCTAGCTTGTGGCTTAGCCGCTGAAGCGTGCACACTGTTAAAACAAACACTCTAATGAGCATAGAGCTCCTCTGTCCTCTCGGCTTGCTCCCTGGCTTTCCTATTCAAACAAGCAAAGCGCTGAATAAGCTTCACGCACATGAAACATGCACTTCATGCACTTCCATTCTGGTGCGTACTTTTGTCTGAAAGAAAACGAGCGCTGTAACAACAACATGTGACAGCTCAATTAAAGACGGTGCGCATACAAAATAGATTCAACAAGAATTGCGGGGTCATGGATAAAGGCGATGTTGAAATACCTTTTTTCTATCGCAACTTAAAGAGATAGTCCAGCCAAAAATGAAAAATTCGGTCATAATTTACTCAACTTATGTTGTTTCAAACCTGTGACTTTCTTCCTTCTGTGGAACATTCCATTTTGAGGGATTTTATAACTGTTCTGGTAGATACAATGAAAGTCAACTGGGTCCAAAACAACATAGTTTTGAGTCATTTATATTATGGACAAAAAAAAAAAAAAAACGGGTTTGAAGGACATAATTGTGAGTGAATGTTGACAGAATCTTTACGATTCCTATCACTGACTGCCACAACACAGCAATACCAGCTTGACCGTGAGTTTGGAGCGGGATTATCTGCTTGTCCAACCAATGGAAGATAGGGGGAATGTTTGGGAAAAATATTTATAATTGTTTAGCAACTCCGTTTATGGATGTTAGTTGCATATAAGTTACACATTTTATATTTAAAGCTGCAATGAAATCAAAATTTCTTTTTTTTTATGTAATATGTTTATTATAAATGATTTATCCGTGGACATCATTATTTCCCCCAGTAGGCCCTTTGATTAACATTCTTCTTTGGTCATACACAACACTCCTGAGATACATTTAGGGGGATGAACAATGTATATATATAAATTTATTTTGATTTTTTTAGGGCAGATTATACTGCCCTACAAAGCAAAAAGGCAGTAACTGCATTTTTGGTCAAAAATGAGTTATTATCATTTTCATGACATTCAAGCCATCCTTTGTTATGTGACAAAACATCTTATCTCAAATGTGTGTCGTTTTGGAGAAAAATGGTAGTCGTTTGTACAGTAACTGCAAAAAGCCCTAGTGAAACAAAGCAAGAGTACAGTAACATCCATTACTGTATTCTTGTTATGTTTTACCTAACAAAAAATAACCGTGTTGCTGCGCAGTGTAGTTACTGTTGCCATGGTGAACACACAGCTGATTTCGCGGCATCCTCACGGGACGGTTTTAACATTTGCGATTTCACGCTTCTAACTTCACACAAATTTAGTTTGAGATGCAGTGTTTCCCCTAATTGTTCCCCTACCAAACTAACACACACACACGAGCGCGCGCGCGCGCGCTGAAGCACGTGTGTAACGCTCGAGCTGTTTTTTTTTGCCTATATGAGGACACGGTCTTTACGGCAACCCGTCAAAATAAAAGTTCGGTTTGACCTATTTTTTACAGTCTATGGGTTTAACTTGACAGAAATATATTACTGCTGTACAGTAGAATTTAGAAACGTCTCAATGTACTAACACTAATACAAATAAATTAAGATTAAAACTTAATTTTTCTTCAATGTTTTAATTTTAACAGTAAAGCTCATTGTGCAGCATGTTGTTTGACCAAAAATGTTTGTTTTTAAAATGTTGTATAAGTTTAATAATAGTTTATAATAAAAGTTTCATGATTTCAATTAATTAGACATGATTTTTGATTACTAAAAATTTACACCACATATCCGTAACACGCCCGCTCCGCAACACTAGTTTCGCAACACAAATTTTTTGAAAATGTTGTCCAAATGGTTCCATTTATTTCAAACACAGTTTATCAGACCCAGAGCCCAAGTTGTGGCAAAGTAGTTTTGGGAGAATCTGTAGTTACTGCCTTTTCCCTTCGTATGGTGCCACGTTTTTGGTAAGTAATACAAAGCAAGAATACAGTAACTGCAAAATAGGTGTAAAATATCAAATTAAATATGAGTATTGATATGTACAAAGAATAAGCTAATATAAAGTAACAAAACAGCCACATGTCCAATAATCTACCTATAACTACTTAGGCTGGATTACAGGATAACTTTAAAGTCATTTTTCTCTGTTCTGCACTCTGCGTAGTTACTGCCTTTTTGCTTTGTAGGGCAGTATAGGTTAGGTAATATTGTTCCAGAACCAACATTATGTATGTTCTACTTTAGTAAATCATGTTGTGTGGGGCAATTAACCAGCAGTCAGTTTGAGATTACATGGCTAATTCTGACAGCTCTCACCCTACAGTAGAACAAACCCATAATACACTGTTTTGACAGCCACAAGAGGAACTGGGGGACTCAGAGCTGCTAACGGTCACATAAATATGATGTGTGCAGCCAGGAGAGGTAAGCTCTATTAAGGTGTGAAAATGCGACCCGCAGTTGACCCCTTATTTAAGAAATAGTGGTCAGAAGTGTTGTGGATTCAGCACACACATGCATGAATGGTCCTGAGAGGCAGCTTGAACTGTCTGCAATGAGAGAGGTCAGGAAATGTCTCTGTCACATTCAGTGACCACTTCATCTCCTGCCACCCACTCAGACCACAGATCAGAGAATCAACACAGCACTTCTCAGCATTAGACTATATTAACGCTTCCACATGCCTGAACGAGGCAAATGCCTCTGGCATTTTTAAACAAAACAGTCACATAAATTTGATTTCCACAAAATGGTCAAATAAATCTTATATTACCGTACTACTATTATACTGGAATGAAAAGATTCCAGTGATGGCAAAGCTGAATTTTCACCAGCCGTTATTCCAGTCTTCAGTGTCACATGATCCTTCAGAAATCATTATAATATGCTGATTTTGTGCTCAAGAAACGTTCCTTATTATTATCAATGTTGAAAACAGTTGTGCTGCTTAATATTTTTGTGGAAATCATGATACTTTTTTTCAGGATTTTTTGATGCATAGAAAGTTCAAAAGAAGGTATTTATTTGAAATATTATTTAGTAATAATATAGTAAAAGCAGAAACCTCTGCTAACCAGTTGCATCGGTAGTGGACTGACTGAATGAATGAACATTCACTTATCATTCATGAGCCATTCATAACATTCATAAGGTTTATAATGTGTCTTATCTTGTTTCGCTCATTTCATGTCAATGCTGTTCAATGCCACTTTTACTGTAGTTGTACTGTACTAACACGAATTGTAGCAACTATTTTGACAGAAACTGTGACTACCAGTAAATGTTTGTAAGAGATGTTGCAAGTGTAGTCTCACTTAGTACACTTAAAAATGTCAACCTGGGCCCGTATTCATAAAGAATCTTAATGCAAAGAGTAGCTCCTAGTGATAAAATTCTAAGAAAATTCTTAGAAATGTGGGTGTTTACTCTTAAAATTAAAGAAAAAATCCTAGTACAGAAAAAAGTAATTCAGAAAGTATCTTAACCCTTAAAAGAGGTCTTAAGGTCAAAATTGTTAGGAGTACGGAAGAGGACTTTTAAGAGGTTTAAGAGTTTCTTTAGCAGAGGAGAAAATAGCAGAAAGATGAATCAGTGTAATTGGCTTAGAATGATAAAAATTGTTCCACTCTTTCCAATCAAATACCTTATAGGAAATTAACAGCATGGTAAATAAAAAAAAAAAGATTTATATACACATATATAATGTGTGTGTGTGTGTGTGTGTGTGTGTGTGTGTGTGTGTGTGTGTGTGTGTGTGTGTGTGTGTGTGTGTGTGTGTGTGTGTGTGTGTGTGTGTGTGTGTGTGTGTGTGTGCGTGTGTGTGTGTGTGTGTGTGTGTGAACGGTCAAATAGGAAAAATTACGCATGTAATTTCAAAATGAAGGCTTAGAATAGACCCTATACTTAAAATTAGGGATGCACCGAATCCAGATTTGTGGGGTTCGGCCGAATACCGAATCCACTGGTTAAGATTCTGCCGAATCCGAAACCGAAACCGAATACCGAATCCTACTCTCATCCTCAGTCCATTAACACAGTAAACACATTAATGAAGTAAACAAAGTGGATATTTCATTTTATTTTATTACTGTAAATAATAAACACTACTTTTACTTTTATAACTGTAAAAAAGAAAAGAAAAGAATAAGCAACATTATGCATTTTAACAGCGGCGATGTTGTGTAGCCTATTGTTTAGAGTCCTTGCCACCATGAGACAAATCGGCATTGCAAATTGAACATGTAGCTCGACTTGAATTGCCTTCTTTTGACTGAAAGTACTGCCAAACAACACTTTTTCTGCTCACGAGTTCCATTTTCACTTTCTCACAGCCTACTGCATTCGAACGGTCCACCTACTGTAACGACGAGTGGAAATAAGGTGTGGCCCCTTTAAGAACTGCGCGCTCCCTGTTAAAACTGTCTGCACTGCAGTCCGTATTGTATGTGCCGTGCGCCTCGAACACATGCCCATGTATGCAGTTTATTTCAGTTTGATGCTCATTTTTACCTTATTTTGTTAAGTAACGCTGTGGACGGTAGAACGTGTGACAGACAGTTACACAAGTTCGATTTGGGAATAAAGTGCGAGTTGCGAGATGCCAATCGCCTCCGTGAGTCTGTCTGGCCTCTGCAATAACTTTAGCTGTGAGCTATCCCTATTTTTCTTCCTGACACAACGCGTTACACTACTACAGGCTTGTTCGACTTGAACCTGAGCGCTGCACAGACAGATCAGTTTATGACATCAAAGTACCGCGACTCCGCGAGAGCAATTCAAAAGCATAAGGAGCCGTCTGCTCTCTATTCGTTCACGCGGTACTTTGATGTCATTCACTGATCGGTGACTTCGACGTAGCGCGCGTAGTGCAAGCCTAGGGTTCGGTTCGGTGGGAAAAAATTATGAGGTTCGGCAGAAACCGAACCCCGTTAAAAAGCCCAATATTCGGCCGAATCCGAATCCGAATCCTGGATTCGGTGCATCCCTACTTAAAATCACTTCTTTTTCTTGGACAACCAACCAATCACAGTCTTCAAAAGATTGTGTCATACATAGCAACGGGGTCAACCCGCCTCCTCACTAAGATGAAAGTTTTTGTCTTTTCCTTACTCAGAGTTGCTCTCAGATCGGTCCCGAATCGCTCTTAAGCTAAGACTCCTACGTAAAAGTTCCCCTTCGTTGTCACTCCCAGTTCCGTCGGATTAAAAACGAATGGGGGTTTCGCTTATCAACTTTGAGTATTACAAAACGAGCCAATGGCAAAGAAATACCATGGGTCTGCGGAATTTGCATGGCGCAACTCCGCCCCACCTCATGGGTATAAAAGGAGGAAGCCGGCAGAATGCAGATATGTTTTCGCTTCGGAGCCAAGTTAATTCTTCGTTCCTTTAGCCATCTCTGATTTCGTCAGCTTTCTACGAGATGAGCAAACTCTCCAGTGTTGGTGTGACGGCGATCTCCCGGCGAGTGCACACTTCCTGCTAATCTGTGCGTGGTTTGCCAGTTGGTGTGTTTCTCCGCGGGCGCTTCAACACTCGAGTTTTTTTCTCAAAAGAGCTTGCACACGGCACGTCTTTTTAAAGATGCCTCGCCCTAGCACTTCTGGTTGTGGTCGACTTGTATCTGACTCTGATGGGCACGAGCGCTGTCTAGTGAGTTTGGGCACTGATCACGCTAGAGCAGCGCTCGTGGATGACTCATGTTCTCTCTGTGGGAACATGACCATCGCAACACTACGATCGAGACTCCGTGACTTCGCATGAGTGAGAGCCCCCTCATCCACACCCCGATCTAGCGCCTCCACGGGAGGCTCTACTTCTGCTGGTGGCCAGGGTGATCTGAGGGTGACTGTGTGGAACAAAGCACCGACTATCTGTCCGTGCCCCACAGCACCTTCATCAGTGTTGCAACCCGTGAGTGTTTAGGGGATTGCCGCGGGACCATCTTCGGGTGCCCCGCGGGTTTCCTTTGGCACTCCTAGAGGAAGACGCGATGTCAATTGCAGCATCACAAGGCTGGTCTGATTCATCTTGAAGTTACGACTCGTCGCAGCTGCCACCTTCGGGTGTGAATATGGCTGTGGCTCAGTCTGATCCAGAGATGACGGCCATGCTTTCCCGGGCGGCCGCGTGCATCGGGTTAGAGTGGACCCCTCCACCCTGTCCCGAGCGCTCGCGGCTGGACGATTGGTTTTTGGGTGCAGCTGCTGGTTCCCGTCCGCAGCCTGCCCCAACACCTTTCTTCCCAGACGTGCATGATGAAGTCTCGAAGTCTTGGAAGACTCCCATGTCTTCTCGTGACCGCTCGTTGATTTCATCCGCCTTTCCTCCCCTCGATGGGGCAGCTGCCCGTGGGTACACTGGGCTCCCCTCGGTTGAATGCTCTGTTGCGATGCAACTGTGTCCTCAGAGTACTTCTTCCCCTGGCAAGCCTAAGCACCCATCCAAAGCCTGTAGGTTTTCGTCTACATTAGTGGCGAAGTCCTACAGAGCGGCGGGACAGGCAGCTGCTTCTCTGCATGCCATGGCCACTCTGCAGGTCTACCAGGCCCAGATGCTCAGAGACATGCACGAGGGTAGGACAGACCCAGGGATCTTTAATGAGCTGCGCGCCGCCACCGACCTCACTCTCCAGGCGATGAAGGTGACCGCATGCTCCCTGGGTTTGGTGATGTCCACAGCTGTGGTCCAGGAGAGACATCTGTGGCTGAACCTGGCTGACATGAAGTCTGTGGTTCGTATGACCCTGCTGGTACAGTCGTTGGGAGCCTGGCTAGAGCTTCCCAACCTGTCCCGCTGGGTCGCTCGGACGATCAGGCTCGGTTACGCGATTCAGTTCTCACGGTCTCCCCCCCGCTTCAGGGGAGTCCGCTCAACTTTGGTCGGTGGCAATGCCCCTATCATGAGAGCAGAGGTTGCTACCCTACTGGCGAAGGGTGCGATCGAGACTACCCCTCCAGCCGAAATGAGGTCCGGCTTCTACAGCCCGTACTTCATTGTCCCGAAGAAAACCGGTGGGTTATGGCCAATCCTGGACCTGCGCGTGCTGAACCGCACCCTGAACCGAACCCTCCGAGTACCAGTTACTCCGACCTGCCGTCAGACCGTCACCCCGTGGCCGAACCTCAGTTTTCTACGGGCCGGAGTGCCCCTGGAACGAGCTTCCCGGCATGTTGTTGTAGCGACAGATGCCTCTGCTACGGGCTGGGGCGCCATGTGCAATGGACGTGCTGCCGCGGGCTCCTGGACAGGACCCCACCGCCTATGGCACGTCAATTGCCTCGAGTTGCTGGCTGTAAGTCTTGCTCTGCGCCGCTTCCGGGCCGTGCTCAAGAATCAACACGTACTAGTCCAATTAGACAATACCGCCACTGTAGCGTACATCAACCGTTAAGGTGGTCTGCGCTCCCGCCGTATGTCGCAACTCGCTGCCACCTCCTCATATGGAGTCAGAAGCATCTGAGGTCGCTTCGTGCCATTTATATCCCCGGAGCCCTGAACTGTGCAGCCGACGAGCTCTCACGGCTTCAGCCCCTCCCGGGAGATTGGCGACTCCATCCCCAGTCGGTTCAGCTGATTTGGGACCAGTTCGGGGAAGCACAGATAGATCTATTTGCCTCTCACGACTCGACCCATTGCGCCCTGTATTATTCCCTGACCGAGGGCACGCTCGGCACGGATGCACAGCTTGCTGCGGGGCCGCAAATATGCGTTTCCCCCAGTGAGCCTTCTTGCGCAAGTCCTGCGCAAGGTCAGGGAGGACGAGGAGCAGGTCATTCTGGTCGCGCCGTACTGGCCCACCCGGACCTGGTTCTCCGAACTTGTACTCCTCGCGACAGCACCTCCTTGGCCGATTCCCCTGAGGAAGGACCTCCTTTCTCAGGGACGGGGCACCCTTTGGCACCCTCGTCCCGATCTGTGGAACCTCCACGTGTGGCTCCTGGACGGGACGAGGAAGGTTTAAGTACCCTACCACCAGCGGTGGTGGCTACCATCACTTCCGCTAGAGCGTCGTCCACGAGACACGTCTATGCGTTGAAGTGGAACCTCTTCGTTAACTGGCGCTCTTCTCACCGAGAAGACCCCCAGAGATGTTCGATCAGTGTCGTGCTTTCCTTCCTTCAAGATGGGTTGGAGCGAAGGCTGTCTCCCTCCACCCTCAAAGTCTATGTTGCCGCTATTGCCGCACACCATGACCCAGTCGAAGGTAAGTCTGTGGGGAAGCACGACCTGATCATCAGGTTCCTGAGAGGAGCGAGGAGACTGAATCCTCCTCGCCCTCCTCTCGTTCCCTCTTGGGACCTCGCAGTGGTTCTAACTGCCCTGCAGAGTGCTCCCTTTGAGCCTTTGCAATCAGTGGAGCTTAAGTTCCAGTCAATGAAGACAGTGCTCCTGGTTGCATTGGCCTCCATCAAGAGGGTAGGGGACTTGCACGCATTCTCCGTTGACTAAGCGTGCCTGGAATTCGGGCCGGCCTACTCTCACGTGATCCCGAGACCCCGGCTTGGATATGTGCCCAAGGTTCCTACCACTCCCTTCCGGGACCAGGTGGTGAACCTGCAAGCGCTGCCCCTGGAGGAGGCAGACCCAGCCTTGGCACTGCTCTGTCCAGTATGTGCTCTCCGCGCCTATGTAGACAGGACGCAGTGTTTCAGGACCTTAGACCAGCTTTTTGTCTGTTATGGTGGGAAGCTGAAGGGGAAGGCTCTCTCCAAGCAAAGGCTGTCTCACTGGATAGTGGACGCCATTGCTTTGGCATACCAGCAGCAAGGTCGACCGTGCCCCCTTGGTGTGACTGCCCACTCCACCCGGAGTGTGCCGTCCTCTTGGGCTCTAGCGCATAGCGCCTCACTAACAGACATCTGCAGAGCTGCAGGCTGGGCGACACCCAACACATTCGCCAGATTCTACAATCTCCGAGTGGAGCCAGTGTCCTCTCATGTACTCGCTTCAACCAGCTAGTACCGGACCCGCTCAGGTGTCTTCGCTTGCTCGCCATTCCACTCTACGGACTGGATACGTGCGATATTCTCCTCAGGTGAGCTTCCCCGAAAGCCCTGAGTTCCTCCAGCACTCCTGACGTCGGCGCCAGTGTCTATTGCCTGCGCGTCGGCTAGGTGCCTCCCGTGTGCATGGTCCCTCCTCTGAGCCGACCCCCACATGTGTATTTCCACTGTAAGCCTCTCTGAGCATGTGTCTTTCCTTTGGCAAGCCACCTTGCCACCCCTGGGGTTGAAATATTCCACCTGCGGCTGGACACCCCGGTGTTCTCCATATGCATCCCTCCGGGTCATATGTGTATTCTCTATGTATTCTGAGCTCAGTCTTGGCTCCTCAGCGAAGAAACATATCTGCATTCTGCCGGCTTCCTCCTTTTAGGTGGGGCGGAGTTGCGCCGTGCAAATTCCGCAGACCCATGGCATTTCTTTGCCATTGGCTCGTTTTGTAATACTCGAAGTTGATAGGCTTCTAAGCGAAACCCCCATTCGTCGTCATCCGACGGAACGTCTCCGTTCCCTACTCAGGGAACGAGGGTTACATCCGTAAACCGAGACGTTTTTAAGCTAAATTAAGAGTTTTCTGAGAGGATTCTTAGACTCGTTATGAATACGGGCCCTGAACTATATCCATCTCCTTGTTAACAAGTTTGGTTGCCAATACAGTACTTCAATTATGCACAATGTGGTAGACAACAATACAATCATGGCTGTTGCTTGCATTGAAAAGAAGACAATGGTGTTAAATAAAAGTAAAAAAGGATAATAAGCATGCTTTAACATAAAATGATAACAAAACGATGAATAACAACACAACAGGAGACACGCACACACGCACACACACAATGTGATGCTTTGCAGCAATGAACAAACTCTGGTTACCTATGAAGTCACCTATCACTCCTTCTGGAAAAGCCAACAGAGATCAGAACATACAGTATGTTCTTATAATGTAACTTTTTGATTTCTATCACTCCATTAATCTGATCAATCAAAAATGACTTTAGACTTGACCACAAATTAACCTTTCTGTGGATGATTAAAGGCCTAGCACTCTTCTTATAAACACAATGTGGAAATGTTGGAAGGAAATCCATAAAAACATATTCTGACATATTCTGTAAAGCAAAGCTTGTCTCAACACAGTCATGCTGCCCAAGCATATAATGTTGAGTAGAGAGGAGAACAGTGCTTTTGTGGATGAGTAGAAATGTAAATAAATGTTGGATTACTTTGTCATTCTTTGCTCGGCTTGATTTTGATTCCAGACAAGGAATTCAGGGTCGTACCTATCAGGAGACAGGCAGAGAGAGAGACAGGGTAGGTGTCTAGCACAAAGGGATTTGACATTTTTAAAATAATATTTTTACGTTTAGCTGTCTTCTTGCTGCTGCATGTACATATTACACATTTGACTGTCAACATGCACTATAAAGCTTATTTGTTGCTGGTTTTTATTAAAGAGGGGTCTCACATAATGGAAAATAACTCCCATCCATTTAATTCCAGTGTGAACCAGACAGTATAGCCTGCAATAGCTTATTTTTGGGTGAGATCAGGTTTCATATTTCCAGTCAGTGCAAATACTGATATTTGTTAATTCCTCTGCATTCTACTTTTAGAAAAAAAAAAAATCCAATACATTTCTCAAGACAATCATCTAGATCAGGGGTTTTCAACCTTAAGTTATTAATTGAACACTACAACAATAAATAACACAATGCGAAATTTGTCATTATTGCTTTTTATTCTGCTTTATAAAGACTGATTCGAAATGTTTCCATTGAGGGAAAAAAACCTGAACATTAATTTAAATTGAATTTAAAATGTCCAATATTAATCTAACAGTGAGTAGAAAAAATGCTGCCAACTCAATACAAAGTAAATACTGTCCAAATATTTTTTTGGGCTTTAGAACAATGACAATATAAAATCTATTTAATTTTGTAAACATGTTTCTTGTGTAATATCACTAATATTCATGTACAAATATTTCACACATTAAAAACTGTTACTTACATGAAAATGTATTGCAGCGATTATCATATTTATGGGTCCTTGGTGTCATTAAAAAAGTTTGAATGCCTCTGATCTAGATGTTCCTGTTTCTTCATAAGATGTACAAGATGTTATAATGCAGTGTCTTATGTATATACAATATTTTGAAACAAATTATTTTTTAGTTAAACAAATGCTGTTTCACATATAATTTGCAAGGATTTTGGGAATAACTGCGGCCGGTATGGTTGCCAGACCCACCCTTTAATATACCAAACACTATTAGTGAACCAAAGATAACAGACGACATTGTTTGACATGTTCTGAAACAGTTTGAAATTGTCTGTGCATATCTGTGCATTTGTTTGCAGCCAGTAAATGCAATGCATCACACGTCATACCACCTCCACCATAACCACTAGCAGTGAGAAGACATGGGGGAAAAACAAAAGAATGAGGGGTCAACAGAAGGGATGGCAAAAATCAACTAAAACAGGTCAAATCAGCAGAAAAAGCAAGCAAACAAAAAAAGAGAGAAATCATACAGTACTTTAGTTCACAAGAGATGATCGTCAATGGCCTCTCAGCACATCAAATTAACGTCACAGGATAAAATAAAAAATATACTTAATACCAATATAAAGAGTGAAAAGGTGGAACTGACTACCTCTCTAAAAAATCATGCGCTATCACTCCTGAAGTATGTTTACTTTTGTGACAAATGTGCAATAGGTTTTTGTGATTTTAGATTCTGTTAGTATACAGTACACAGGCAATCTGAGGTACTACAGGAAGTGAGGTCTTGTGAAGTCTGATTCATACTGTAGAGGAGAGTGGAAAAAGATGCGTCACCCCGTTAATCACGCAAACTGCACATTTATTTATTTTTACATGTGACCATATATTTGAAAAGAGCCAATCATATACAGCTGATGGTGATTGAAAGATGCAGATAAATAGTGAGGATTTTCATTTTAAAATATATTCAATATGGATGAATTTTAATTGTATAAAACTATGATTTTTTTTTTGTAAAAGATTAATTAGGTACATTACCGTTCAAAAGTTTGGGGTCAATACTTTTTTTTTTTTTACTTGGACTTGGTAAGCATAAGAGACTTCTTTCAAAAACATAACAAATTCCTACAAACCCTACACCTTTGAACGGTACCATAGTCTGTCAGATGCTTTGTTATACTGATAGCGAACATTACCACCAAATACAAGAGATAAATATTTCGCTAAAAATAATTTTATAAAATGTTGAAAATTATTTCACAAAATTCAAATACGTAGTGACAGTTGTCCTGGCCGTTTTATGAAAATACAAATGGTTCACATATTTACCCCTAACTGACTTTTTTTTTTTTTTTTGAGAAGTCATATTACCATGGCTCTGTTACAGATGGTTTATTTTGGATTCAGTTGCCATTAGACATTCTGAAATGTCATTAGCTGTATTAGTTCTCATTTCTCCTTGCCCAAGCACAAATTAAACTTAACAGTGGCACAGCTTACACCACTCTCCCCAACAATGTCTTCATTGACAATTTGTGCATGTGAAGCTCTATTTGATTTGTAAATCACACTGCACGTCATTCCGGCTCTAATTCTCACTAACTGGGTCAGATCTCCGTGTGCCGTTCTTTCAAGATGTATTAAACAATGGGAGGACTCACCTGGGGTCCTTCTGGATGCTGTCCACAGAGGGCGACCTGACCAGGGTAGCTTCCGGGGGCAAAGCAGGCCCCGATTTGCTGTAGGGTGAGTCTGTGGAGGGGCAGAACTGTAGTGTACGATAGGGGTTGGCATAGTCGGCAGTGGAGGCACCAGGGCCAGTAGCGTAGCCAGAACGGGGGAATGTTCCCGTGGCGTTCTGGCTTCCAGTGCGCTGCAAGGGTATGGAGTCAACACCGGGAGAGGAAGGGGCTACAACAGGAGAGTAGGGACAGAGCAGAAAGTTCAGGACCTGGTCACAAAACTGGTTCATTGGATCTTTGGGTGTAGCAAAAGGTGGAAAAACGTTACATGTTGACCAGGTATTACAATCAAAAGAGAAAAGGAGGAGGACAGAAGGAGCAAAACAAAACAGAAAGGATGTTAAACCATCGAAAAAACAAACTGACCCATAATGATAGCTCTTCAGTAGGTGCTTTATTAGCTTGTCTGAGTGTCAATGCAAAACAGTTTTTTTTCTCTCTGGCCTGCTTTTGTTCAGATTTGAATAGCTACCCAGAAACCACCACTGAGGGCTGTTCTTCCTGACTGCAGAGTTTTCCAGCTGACTGGAGCTCAGAGCCGAGCTGGAAACATTCCCGCTTTAAAGTCAACACGGACATTTACTTGTTCTTTTTTTGCACAAGCCTGGTGCGCACGATTCATCTATACACAATATTATAAATAAAAAAGTAATCTTTTCTCTCTTTTTTTCCATTTAATTAATTTATGTCAGCACCAAAGGCTATTATCATGGCAAAACCTGTGTAGTTTAAAACACAATGACAAGCAACTCTTACAGCATACAAATTTGTATAAGATACTTCAATTTGATATCTGAAAATTTCACAAAAAATCTTGGTTAGACCTTTATAAAAAACATCTTGTAAATCTTTTACATGACGTCACCATTCCTTTTTATTTTTCAAAATGTCCTTTTCTAGCTCCCTTCTATGGTATGCAGGGGTGTGTAACGAATTACAAACACTCACGTTACTGTAATTAAGTACTTTTTTGAGTAGTTTAAAAATTGTGTACTTTTACTTGATTACATTTTAAGTCATGTATCGGTACTTTTGGTGTGTTCAATTCCTCCTGGGAAGTCCGTATTGACGAGTTGGAAAGTTGTGTTTACGACTGCAGGTGCGTTCAAGTCACTTTCATCGGAAGATGGCGGTACATTTTCTCTTAATTAATTACACAAATAATTGTGTAAATTAATACAAATAATACAAATAATTAATAATTAATAAATACAGCAAGGTTCTTAAACTCTAGTTCTAGAAAATGAAGAACAAAGATGTGCATAAGGTGTGCTTAGCTTTTATAATGTTCTTAGTTAATTCATGAAGCCAAGCTGTAAACTTTGTTACATATTGCATTGTTATTTTATAATGCCATCATATTCTGTGCAGGCAATTAGCTTACTGCGCTGTAAATAGAAAAGCCTGACAATATCACTGCTAAATACCTTGAAGTTGGAAAAAAACCTTCTGTGCTGACATTGGAGGACCAGATTCAGTATGACCCATGGCGTTAACGTGTACTGCATTTCTGTCAGTGCGTGACAATAGCTGGTTAATAAACAACGTTTTTTGATTGATCCATTTCATACAATCCGCCTTAATTTTTTTTCCCTTTTTTCCATTCACTGCAAAGAGACGCGTGTTTGTGTGTGTTTCTTTTGAAAAAGTTTCCCCGGAAATACTTCCTTATTTAATGCAGAATTTTGCTTACAAATTATATTATCACCATAACAATTATTTGAGTAAATGTAGCTGTGTAAAATGTAAAGGATGATGCCCATCTTCTAGAACAATGTGCATTTACATTAACATATTTAATGCCATTCAATTACACTGTTGTTTGCTCACTATCTTAGCCTTTTTCAGTGTATTAGGTGAGGTAAACGGATAATATCAGTGATTCTTATTTCTTTATTAAAATACTAAAACTAAAACCATTTTGGAGAGAAATTGTGTCTTTTTAATCTCTCTATTTAACCCATCTCATGGTGTGTGATGCTGAACTCTCGTATGAGTCTAAAGATTTTTGAATTCTTTGCACTGTTCCGAACATTGATATTTTATGTGCAACAATATCACGCTCAGGCTCAGTGGCCTTACACCTAATTTTAAATCTTTTTTTCTTCTTCTTTTTTTTATGCTGATAGTGTAATGAGAATAACGCTTTCATCGCCTAATGGTAAATGGACTGCATTTATATAGCGCTTTCACAGACCCAATGGCCACCAAAGCGCTTTACATACTGCCTCACATTCACCCATTCACACACCGACGGCGGTGTCAGCCATACAAGGCGCCATCCAGCTCGTCGGGAGCAGCTGGGGTTAGGTGTCTTGCTCATGGACACCTCAACACTTGGTCAGGTGGAACCGGGGATTGAACCACCAACCTTCGGGTTTGTAGACAACCCACATGAACCACTGAGCCACTGCCGCCCCAAACATGGTACTAGTAATCTCTGTACTAGTCTTTCCGCGTTGTTTTGATGCATTTTATAAAGATGGACGGTAGATACAGTAGCTTCAATCTTTCTGACAAACAACAAAAGATAATGTAAATTACAGTATGTAAAATGTTTTCTAAACTTTATAATTGTAGTGTACAGTGTTTATTATAAGGGGGTAGAATCCGCAGCTCAGTACTCACTACTCATGAGTACTTTTAAATAAGCTACTTTTTTACTCTTACTCTAGTTTTTTGGCCAAGTAATTTTTTTATTTTACTCACACTACATTTTTTGGAATGTAATGGTACTTTTACTTGAGTCAACCAATCAATTCTGAATCCATTCCCTATTCCATAGCATAATCCATATTCGGTTTGACCCGGAAATACATTAGGTTATGGAAGTAAAATGGTGCACAAGTTTGATTGCCAAGGTTCAAGGTATAGTTCACCCAAAATTTAAAATGCTAACAATTACTCACCTTCATGTCATGCTTAATCTGTATAACTTTCTAGTAGAATCCCATTTAGCCTGCAAAAGTGTAATATAATTGTAGGAACGTCTGTGCTTTTATGGTTTATAGTTGTAATGATATATTACATTCAGCTCAACTGATAAAACTAAATGTGAACGCAAGTACATTTACTTTAAAACCTTTAAAGCAAAACTTGTTACTATCTGATACTGATGATGTCTGGTTGCTCACAGCTATTAATTGGGCACTTGGGAAAACACTTCTATTCTGAACAAAAATAAAGCTGAAACAAGCCTCTTATTTCATAAATGCACAGTCTGTACAAGAGCCATCTAGATGAAAATATTTTGTTGTTGCCTTTAAATTGTTAGAGAACCTGATGTCTGCCATCTTACCCTGGCCTTGGTTGAAGTTTCTCAGGGGGGCTTTCTGATAGACTCTGTCCTCATAAATGGGGTCGATGTGGTGCTCAGGAGACTGCAGGGGTCTGAGCTCTGAGCCCAGGTGACTGTGCTGACTGCTGTACGAACCTCTAGAACCTACATCATGGACAAAGGCAGATTCTCAAGCACAAATATGCTATAAATGTACAATAGTGCCAAATTTTTATCACCATGTCTAATGATATCAAACACCCGCTAAGAGTGAAAATAACCAGTGCTTATGTTTTTTTGGTAGTGCTACTACTAAACGGAAAGGCTGTATCTGGCAAAGAGCACTGACCTGCCAGACTGCCAGGTCTCTGGAGTGTGGCGTTGGCGTACAGATCATGAGAGATTTTGTACTGATCGGTGGTGTGCAGCATTCTCTTGGTGGGGGACAGAGTGGCGTAGCTTCCTACAGCAGCGCTGAGCTGGTGTAGCGGAGACGAGCTGGAGCCATTGCCCGGTCCGACCATGTGCAGCGGTGAAGAGGACGACCCTCCTCCCACCGCCATGTTGATGGGAGAGCTGGTGCTGTAGGACTTGGCTAGCCGGCTCGGGGACTGCTTGGGCGACGACACCCGCGCCAGAGTGGCGTAGCTGGGCATGTCGGAGGCTGAGCCCAGCCTCTGCAGTTTGGAGGGGGAGCCCAAAGCCTGCATGGAAAAGGGAGAGCTCACTCGCTGGGCTGGTAGAGTGGAGCAGGAATAGTTTACAGGGGCTGTTGGCGGATCGTCAGGCATGTGGAATGCACTGCCATGACTCTGGGCAAAGGAGTCTCGAGAATGGGCCCGGGCGGCTGTCTCTCTGGCAGCCAGCTGGGCAACACGATTAGACGTCACCTGGAGGTAAGTGACATGTAAAGAGCTAGAATTTCACTCATCTAGGAGCTATGAGCTAACTGATGGTGACCGACATGACATTTTCAAAGGGAAAAAGGGGTGAATTTGCTAAATCCTTGCGCCACTTTTTAGCGTGTGGTATTTCAGAAGAAAAACACCTCACAGTCTAGTATAAATGCAAATGAGTATTTCAATTAAGTCACTGTCATTCTTTTGAATTCATCTGAATTCACTGCACTGTTAATCTTGTCAATGAAATTACTAACAAAAATGTTTGTTTACGAAAATGAAAAAAGTGCATCATGATGAACAATTTTTAATTAAATTATACTACTGACGAAAATATAAAGAGAAATAATACCACACTGACAATGTTCTTTCATGTTGTATTTAAAAGTTTACAGAGCCCCGCACATGATATGTAGGGGGAAAACAATCTACATATTAATTTGTTCCCTCATTTTAGAGAAATTGTGGTACTAATTTGTGATTGTACGAATTTGTACAACAAGGCCACGTTTGAAATAAAATGAGTAAACTAATAATAAAACGTTACCAGAAGTCGTGGGAATGAGTTCTTAATTTTTAGCCACAATATCTATTTTTTTCCACACGTCACACATGGGGCTCTGTAAATTTTAACATGCATCAACTTTTAACAAAAAATGAAAAATGCAGTGTTATTTTTATAAATAAAATATTATTTAATAAATAAAATATTTGAATTTTCTAAAATTAGATGCCATTTTAGACTGAGTAAAAATGACTAAAACGAATAAATATGACAATGACATTTTTTGACTAAATTTAAAGGAAGTTTTCATCAAAAGGTCATGACTGAACAAAAGGTGTGAAAATGAACACTGATCAGGCACTAAATAAATGAAGGCAGCACATGCACATAAACAGCACTATTAGCAGACGCAATTCTTAGTGAATTCCCCCAGAGGGTCTTCTTGTAAAAACAGGTGGCAAATAACAGTTTAAGACAAAAGGGTCAAAATCAGAGTTTTTAAAAAGAGATCAATCCCCACCTGATTATAGCTATGTAAGGCTCCTCCAACCTGACCACTGCGCGGGGGCTGGGAGGCCGACAGGTCGCCCAGGGCCAGGGTCTGGTTGCTATGGTAACTGACTGGATAGGGAAAGGTGCCCTCTTGATTATTGAGCTGCAAAGCACTTTGAGAGAGGATGCCTGGTCCTGTGAAGGGGGAATTTGGGAGGAAGAGAAATACTATTAGTTTGACAAACAATTGTTTATATCCAACAGAGATGAAGAATTGCAGTTGGTCTTCTTTATTTGTATACTGAATTGTCTTTGGTTTTGTCATCTTTGCATATATTTAACCATGTTTAACTTCCTTTACAGTGACTGTTGATTCTTGTGTGCAGCCAAAAGAAAACAAGATGCATGATGATTGCCATGACAATGTCAAATCGGCATGAATCAGCATTACATTTATATAGATTCAAAGCTTAAAATCTAAACTTGCATAAAATGTTATTTCTTTTGCAGCCTTGCAAGCTCAGGTATTTCCTTCAGGAGATGCAAATCTTGTTACCCTCTCTTCTCGGTCCATATAATTCCCCTCACCTCATTTTACCTTCGTAAAATTGGTTAATTGCTTTACCATTTCATCTCATATCCTTTCATTGTCTTCCAGCCTCCATCCACAGTACTTCTCTTCTCTGTTTTACTTTCTTTTATACTGCTCATTATTTCAAGCCTCACAGTGAGTAGATGGACAGAAAAGGCATGCATAATTAATCACTGCTTGAAGACACTCAATGAGCACACATTCAGGAAAATGGGGTCAGCATGAACAGAAATCGCAGTCCCTTCTCTTTGCTCGGCCCTCCTGTGCTGACAGCCTGACACTGTACCAAATAGCAGTGATTCCCAGTCCTGTTTAGTCTTACAGTATGTCACCCACAGCCACATTAATAAGGCACAGGTACTCTTAGAAAGGTGTTCCTTTGAACTCATCATTCAGAATTATCATTATACATTTTTAAACTGTACACTATAAACATGATTAACTTTGGAACAAAAAAATCATACTGTTGGGGAAAAACTCACCAACTGAAGTAGTTTGAGAAGCTGTAGAAACTTGCTTTATAAATGTATTTAGTTTGATTGGCTGAGACATTTAATAAGATGAAAGTGTAAGTGAAACAAGAAAAACTGTTAGAGAAATAATAGAGAAGCGTGTTATATTATATTCAAAAGAGGCTATAAGCATATGAGTATTTCCACTTTGCTAAAAGTCTCATTCACAAGCAAATACATTTTTTTTAATAAAATACTTGTAGTTGGAAGTTAAATATAGCTTTTTACCATATTCACTTAAAATCCTACATATATAGTATAGTGTACATTGATATATTTATATTTTATATTCTGTATACACTACTGTTCAAAAGTGTGAGGTAAGATTTATCTTTTTAAGAAATTAATACTTTTCTTCTCCATGGATCGATTAAACTGATCAAAAGTGACGGTAAAGACTAATAATTTTACAAAAAAGAATCTTGAAAAAAGATGCTGTTTTCAGCATTGGTAATACTTAGAAATGTTTCTTAAGCAGCAAATCAGCATATTAGAATGATTTCTGAAGGATCATGTGACACTGAAGGCTAATGTGCTGAAAATTCAGCTTTGATTTAAAAACAAAAAATCTTAATGACCCCAAAACTTCTGAAAATAGTGTACATTATTAAAAACTTTTTTGAAGGAATAATTGATTAATAAATCAGCATCAAAATTATTGTTGGTTTCAGCCCTATTTTAAAGCACAATCCAAATTTCTGTACCCTTGTGGTTTGTACCTGTTTGGTAATCACCTCCATAGCAGCACATATCACCTGTGTGCACAGACATGAATTTAAATGCCATTTAATCTCCGACAGCCTGCAAAGTCGATCATGATGGTGTGTGGTTTTGTGTCGTGTTAACTGAAGCTTATTGCTGCACTGTCAGGGCATGTTTCTCCTCTTCTGAGGATGTCTGACAGCACCAAAAGATGTTGCATCTTTTAAAGAGATGCCAAGTTGAAATGGCCTGACTTTAGCATTAATCTCTGTTTTCAAAACATCTACATGCCACAACATGCTGTAAGATGAATCAAAATCAACAGCTTATTTTAGTGATATTTACATAAACAAAAATGGGCCACAAGTATGAAGATTAAAAGAAAACCAATAAAGGCCTATGGTCTTTGAAAAAATTTCCCATAAATGGACACACAAACACACACAACAGACTATGTGACAGAGCGACTTCACAACCATTGAAGATGATAACTGGGTCATTTCAGATGACCCAGTAATATCAGAAACTGGCTGACTGCGGTTATTGAAAATGGCTGGAGTTTACTACTATAACCACTTTAGCCACTATCAGATTCAAAAGAGGCACATTTACAGTAAGAGCTGAAAGTTTCATAAATGCATTATCAGACTTCTGGTCCTTCTCCAGTCTCAACTCAAGCGTCTCAGACATCTTAAGATGCCATTTGCTGCCATACAGAGTGGTAGTGTGGTTGACTATCTGTGTCCAGGTGGCTGGTCACTTATCTTTTTGGGTGTGGGGTTTTATCTGCACACTCTGTGACCTGCATTTTAGTTCAGAGCTGATAAATATTTCAGCTGAGTTCTATTTATAACTCACAGCTAGAGAGAGTGAAACCACTACAAGCAAGTAAATAAATACAAAATATACTGCCTTGTAAGATTCATTAAAAACCATTAAGGGTCCATGTGCACTGATTTATTTAGCAGTTTGCTCAATATTTCATGTTCTATGATGCTTTGGTTGAAGTTTCCTGTACTTAAGTTTGCTTACTTACAGCTATGTCAAACATTACTGAATGTTGTATTAATCAGATTAGTCAGGTATTGACACCTAGTGGCTAGTGAAAGTTATGTGCCGTGTATCTGTAATAATTAAAACTAGATTAAAACCAGCTGTAGATATTGGAGCCATGATCAGAAACTAAGATCAATATAAGTATAGTGCACTTTGAAATGTATATTTAACTTTAGAATTACACTAGCATACTGATTGTGTCACAAACTGCTCCGAGACACGAAGGTTGAGGATCCAATGCAGTTTTATTGAAAGGGTAATCCACAATCGTAGGTGAAAACAGGCAAAGGTCATAAACACCGGGTAATCAGTCCAAACAATAACAGGGTCAAAGGGGCACAGGCACAAACAGAGGAAACCAAGAAAACCGGACAGAAGATTGAAAACCAAGATAAAGAATACCAGGAGAATGCTTGGAATTGCAGTGTGACACTAAACAAGACTTCGCAGAATGACAATAGTCTAATGTGGAGTGCCCTCTGGTGGCTCTCAAGGGCACTCCAGCTGGTGACGTTACATAGCCCCCCCCCCCCCCCTCAAAGGACCGGCTTCCAGACGCTCCTAAAATTGTCCAGGAGGGAGGTGGAGCGGAGGCGGACCCGGTGGCGGGATGGAGGGCCAGGCCCGTGGAGCGGAAGAGGGCCTGGAGACCTAGGCAGAGCGATCCGACGGTTCAGGGAGCCAGGGCGGATCCGACGGTTCAGGGGAAGAGGCGGCCATCTTGTCCGAAGACACAGGCGTGGAGGCAGCAATCTTGTCTGAGGAATCTGGAACGGCGGCGGCCATCTTGGCCAAGGATTCAAGGGCTGGAGCCGATGTGGGTACTGCCCACACACTCAAAATCGCCGTGGCGACTATGATGAGTGCTGTCTTTTCCAGAACTGACTTAGCCGCGGCAGGCATGACGTGAAGAAGCTCAGGCTCGGCAGGCATGACGTGAAGAATCTCTGGTGTAGAAACCTCAGGACGGGAAGGTACTGGAACCACAGGATTAGTGACCATTATGGCTGGAGATGCTGGTGACCGTGGTGGGCCAAGCTCCGTGGGCACTTGATCTTGGTGTGTGATGCCCCTCCCCCAAAAACTTTTAGGGGACATGTCCTCCTCAACCTCACCAACCATGAAAGAGGAACAACACAAAACCAGGGCATAATCCAAAAATTCAATGAGGGACCCTCGAGGACCATCACGGATAAGCTTAGTCTGATAATAATCATTGAGTCCGTAACAAAAGACGACAAGGAGAGCATAGTCAGGAAGGACAGAGAAATTTGCCATGTTTAAGAAGTCCTGGATGTGGTCCTCGAGGGACCGATTACATTGCCGCAAACAAATGATTTGTACTGCTGGATCCATTGGTGGCGAAGTCTTCTGTCACAAATTGCTCCGAGACACGAAGGTTGAGGATCCAAATGCAGTTTTATTGAAAGGGTAATCCACAATCGTAGTCAAAAATAGGCAAAGGTCATAAACACCGGGTAATCAGTCCAAACAATAACAGGGTCAAAGGGGCACAGGCAAAAACAGAGGAAACCAAGAAAACCGGACAGAAGATCGAAACCCAAGATAAAGAAAGAATGCTTGGAGAACGCTTGGAATTGCCGTGTGACACTAAACAAGACTTCGCAGGGAAACGCAAACTCAGGGAGCTATATGAAGACTTCAAAACGTGTAAGCCCACATCTACCAAAACTGCTAACGAAATGCAAAGTATCAATAACAGAGTCTCACAGACAACCATTAATCAAAGTTTTGCAAGTGTAACTCCTGAAAAAAACTAAAGATCAGAAGAATATCTTTTAGCCTACCAGTGTATTTTAGTATGATCATTACATATATAAATGATTTTTTTTTTTTATCTTAATAAAAATAGCATTTCTCTAGTCTAGGGAAATATTATATAGCAAGAAATATCGTTATTGCAATACTAAACAACAATATCGCATATTTTCTCAGTATCATACAACCCTAATGTGGAGTGCCCTCTGGTGGCACTCAAGGGCACTCCAGCAGGTAACTGTTACAGATTGCTTCAAAGTACATGAACATGGAATAAAAGTATGAAGGTAAAATGATGTCATAAAGAATCGCATGCGCAGGGTAAGATTTGTGAAAGAGTACATAAGATTGCAAGCGTAAAATAAATTTGCATGCGCAAGAGAAGATTTGTAAAGGTGTAAATCGCCCTTCAAGTGTAAGGAAAAAATATTTGCAGCTTTTAACTGTTATTCGTAAGTTTAATTCATGTATTTTGAAGCTGCAGTTTCATGCTAACGCAAAATAAAGATCTGTATTCCTCAGACTTTAATTTTTCTGCGCTTACACTTTTGGCATGGTTTTTGCGCACAATTGCAGACCAAAGCATTGCAAGCCTGTGAACAGCAATCTGCAAGCGAAAACAACAGAGGCAGGAACTGCAAAACAGATGAATTGCGTAAAATCAAACTTTGTGTAAAAAAATAAACTGTTGCAAATGTCTGAATGACGACTTGTGTGCATGGGGCAAAAAAGTTCCCGAAATAACCCGATTTGTACAGTTGCGTCTTTCTTTTACCTGCGCTTCCAGTTTTGTCAATTTTCTCACTCACTTGCTGCATCCCAATTCGCATACTATCCGTCCTAAATAGTATTCGAAAATAGAATTAGTACGTCCCAAATCGTAGTATGTTGAAATGAGTGTTCCAAGATACCCGGATGGTCTACTATATCCGGTCAGAATCCGAAGTGCAGATCGATGCATGTCGCTACTCTATCTGTACCGGTTACACGATCTGTACTGCGCATGTGCGAGAACGAAATTTTTACATTTTTAAAGTCATGGAGACTTGGGGTTGGGCTCTTTTGACTCGGCCTATCACGAAACCAATAAATAGTGATATAATAACTTCATAGCCGTGCCCTAGCAACCACTTAGGGCACCCTAGCAACCATAAAACTACATTTCCAAGCCATATTTCAGCTCCAGAAAATAGTAGAAACATGGAGTTTGGCTTTTTTGACTTAGACTGTCAACTAGTCTTTAAATATCATCTCATAAACTGTATAAGCACACCATAGCAACCATATAGAATACCCTAGTAACCACCTGAACACATGAATAAGTCATATCTCAGCACCAGAACATTGTACAGACGTGTTTGTTGTCTCGTATGCAATCATGTGCCACACCCTTGCAACTGAGCGGCGAGTTTTGCCACTGCAAGCACCACTTCACATTTTCTTCTGGAAATGTACATTCGAATAGATTTATATTATAATGTATTTATAGAGTCTCCGCATGAAAGACCCACGACTGGCAGATGAACGTGCTACATTTCTCTCCGAAATGGTAAGAAATTAGATTGAATGGAGGATTTTAACTGTGACGAGATGATTGACAGGGCAGTTTACGGTGACAGGATGCACACGACAGATCTGTCCGTTAAAGATGACGAAGTAGTATGTCCCAAAGCTTGCCTACTCTTTTGCTACACTCAAAAAGTATGTACTTTTTCTTCACAAAAAGAGTACATACTTTTAGGGCGTAGTATAAGTAGGCAAATTGGGACGCAGTAACTGAGTTTTGCAAGCGCGAAGAGGAGGGCGGGTCTACCTTCATCATGTAGCCAATCAAATGAGCTTCTCGCTGACACTCGATTTCCTCTGATCTGATTGGTTCAATAAACACGCCAGTCACCAGAACACATCTTTATCTTTATTTTGGCTCAGAAATGTTCTCGTTGCCGAAATGGTACTTTTAATTAGCCTTTGAAAAATATCATATTTAATCAGTTCAGATGAAGTCTGATATTCTCAGCAGGGTGAATATACTTGTTTCCTTAAAAACTCTGTTGAGAAATCACCCGTAATTCATGCATTAAGCTACTAGCATGCATAATAAGAGATAGGGAGGTTAACTGATGAATTTCACAAAGCTGGAGCAAGCTCATGTCAATACACTCTACAGAGCAACACCTGCAAACTCATATTATGGGCTGTTACACATGCATTTCTGACTAAGAACCCGCAGAGAATGTAAATTATCAATCATTTGAGCTTAAGATCACAACTCTTCATCAGAACATTTAGGAGTCATTAACATAGTTCAGTCTCAGTAATTTCTTAATTGTGTTAAACTTCCAGTATTTAAAAGTGCTCCTTACTTTCGCCTGCAGTGAATTCCTGTGCATCCAGAATACCAGACTCTTGAAGAGATCGAATGCAGGAATCTACAAGTTCCAGACCTGTGGTGAGCTCCTCCTCTATATCCTTCTGTCCGTCTGTGAACAAAGACATAAGATGTAACTTCATCTAGCAGGCGTTTGATACAACTAATAGAATTACCTAAGGCAAAAAATCTTTTTCAATATTCTGGTAGTTACCTAGCAAGGACAAAATGTTTTACAATGTTGATTGCAGTTAGGGTAAGCTGAAATAAAATGCTGAAAAAAAAACATTCTATTTGCGTGTGCCATGTAAGCAGACAAATCAGATATTCCCCAGTAAATGCGAGTCGTACGTCATTAAAAAAGTGACGTCCACTCAGGTGGACACCACCAACTGAGATCACATTACTTTTTATAGGCGCGATGGAGGACTAAGGATACACACAGTGGAGCAATGCGGAGGTTTCATGTCTTTTGAGTGTTTGGGGCGAAGAGACAGTGCAGGCAAAAATGCAGGGTTGTTACAGAAATAAATCCGTGTTTGAACACATTTCACGAGATATGGGGAGGCACGGTTTTAAGCGCTTGTGGCAACAGTGCCAACAAGGGCTCTCCTCTTTTTTCTCCGCCGTACGAGACCTATGTTTTGCTGACTTTTTTGATGACTTTTCAAAATATTGTGGAAAGCAAAACACTGGATAATTTTATTCGCATCTGCATCCATTGCATTTCGTGCTGTTTTACTTCCTTTCCTTGTCTACATTTGGTAGTTTCAGCAGTGTATAGTGTAAATGCAAAAATCGGAGATGGGTCACTTTTAAAAGATGATGTAAGCGGGTCGTCAAAAAAATCGGATATAGTCAGAAAATCGGATTTGGGCATCAAGACCTGCAGTGTAAATGTAGCCTATATGTATCCGAAGCATTGTGACAATACGTATTATGTTAAAAAAAACACCCCATCTGACGTATTAAGGCCAATTCACACTGTACTGACAGACGGTGACCAATGCGCACAATCACCAGATTACAGTATGTCACTTCTCAGACATTCCACGACACGACAAACGCTGATTGAACATGAAAACAAGCGGCGTCCAATGCCAACAGATGCCGACAGGGGTAACACACTGATCCGACAAAGTGTCTGTTGCCATTGGTCGGCATCTGTCGGTTCGGTGTGAATTGGCCTTAAATTATTCTGAATAAAATTGTATCACAACCTTTTCACAAATTTTTATAATGTAGTTATGGTAGTCCTATTTTGAAGGCCAAAACTGGCATGAACTAAAACCATACAAATTTACAGTACAAAACTGAGGAACCACTGAGGAATCTACTAAATCCTTTTCTATTTGAACTAGCCTGCATGAAAATGAGATGCTTAATCTGGTTTTGTTTTGATTCTTCATCAAGAACCCAGTATTTTAAAGAGTGTGGCGTGACCGCAAGCTCATGAATCATTTATGTGCTGCACTTCTCCTGCTCTTCAATCTCAGCCTCTCCTCTGTGTTTTATGTTCTGGAAGGCAGAGGTTGTCATCTTTGGCTAACGTTTTGCTGTAGCACAATCGATACAGTCAAAAGTCAACATGTTTCACTCTGACATTCACGGTTTACCACGTGGGCAGCTAGATTATGACAACTGTCAAAACGCATTTCAGAAGGTGCTCTTCATACAACATTCACCTTCTTGTAAGGTTTCAAATCATGGATTTCAAAACGATGGGCTGAAGAGCAAGAAAATTCTCATTTTAGCAAGAAAACAGTTCAGTTACCTTGGTTGTTCCAGCGAAACTTCTCATCTGCAGAACTGTAGGATTAAGGATAGAATAGATTTATATGCATGGTCAACACAAACACTGAAGTGATCATAAAATTTTTTTTATGGTAAAGCAAGCACAAGAGCATCAGTAAGGTCAGGCATGATGGGGCGTAGTTTGCATTTTATCCCAACTGTGTTCAATGGTTCAGACTCAGTGAACAGTTCCTTCATGGACCTTGCTTTCTGCACAGGATCATGTCACACTGGAAGGGCCCAATTTTACAGTAAATGTTTGTCTAAGGAGATTGTACGGCTGTATGCATTAAGGGATATAAGTGAAATAGACATCTGCCGTAACTTTGGAATCAGTAACAGAAAACGTTGTAATAATATTTAGCAATATTACTGTTTTTACCGTATTTTTATTACAGAAATGCAGCCTTGGTGAGAGTAAGAAACTTCTTTCCAAAAAATGTAAAAATCTTACCGACTCCAAAATGTGGTGTTACTACATAAATACTTTGGCTTCCTTAAACTACTTGTATAGCTGTTTGCCCATCAAGTTCATAAATCTATTTGCACACTTTCTGAATCACATAACTCGATCAATGAAGTATCATCTCTGTTGTAGAACACACAAACAGTAGCTATGATGATTATGGATTGGGTGGAAATAAAGGCTTGAGGAAGAACGTCAAGTCACATACCCCTAATCAATGTCCGGGTTTGCCACCACACGGTATTGGCCTGCCTTACCCATAACGCTATCAGGAGGCTAAACGCTCACCCATTGTCCTTGGATCCTTACAGCAGCTGCTAAATCACTCTATTGATTTTCTTCCGGCGAGTGTTAAGGATTCATTTTGTGAGGCTGTCTGTGTTTGTGCGGGGGGGTGACGAATCGCAGAAGAAAACAAAACGCCACATGTTAATAGGGCCACGGCGTTGTTCTCCTAAAACCCATTCATCACCGATTCTTCCACGAACAATGCATAGACAGAGACAGGCTCCCTGAGAGTGAGTAACAGAGATGAGCCACAAGGCATTTTTAGACGAACCCCCGTTATAATGAGTGTGTCGACCTGCTTTCAAACAAGCATTAACTGTTTTCATCCTAATAGCTCCCTATAAAAGACAATTACTGGCTAAATATGTCAGGTAATTACAAGCAAAATAAATAAATAAGTCATCTAAGGTAGATGAACACTGATTCAGTTGTGAGATATGATTATGAGTGCCTACAACACAAAATAAAAAAAAATAAAAAAACAACTAATTGTTCGTATTGGCTGGAAATTGTCTTTCAATTTCCAGTATGCTATAAGAATGACAATTGTGATATCCCTCTCGAAGACATCTGGCTAGATAACATCACATTGATGGCACAGAATGATTCTGTCTTCATGGGGATCATTGAAGCCTTTTGGGATGAAGATATTTTTCTCCCCCAAGATAATTACCTTGAGAATAATGACATGACAGATGAGGCAATCACAGCTGTGGGTCATTGTGTGGTCAGTAGTTAATCACTGTTCTTTATGTGCTCCATTTCCATATTGACTCAACATATTAGCTGAAACACTTGGAGCAATGGGATTTTCGACCATTACAATTAGCACTCTGATTTAGTGTTCTTTGCCTCCTTCTGGCTAAATTTAATTGTCTACTGTCACCATTATGTTCAGTTTGTTTAGTAATCATGGACTTTTAGTTTGCATTCACTAAGATTCTGTCTCCCTTTGGTCCCGCCACTCCTTGGTTGTCATGGTTTCTGTCATTATGAGTTTGTTTGTATCAGCTGTGTTTCATTAATAGCCTTGTTTGAGTTCCTATTTAAGTCGTACCTTTTCTTCATTCAGTGTCCGGTAACATTTGTGTTTAGTGTGTGTTGCTCAGCCTGATGCCAGTTATTTGGATTATTATTAAAACTTTGTGTTGGAAGTCTATTGGTCTTCTTTGTCTGTTCTACAATTATTCATAAGATAGAAATATCTTCTTGGTTTGTAAACAACAAACAAAGTGACATGAACTGCAAATTAATGCTAAATTGATGAATAATGTCACTTGACAGTGTGTGTTTGTTACAGCCTGTTTGTCATAGGAGAAAGAAAGTTGAGATTTTGGTGTGAAAGAGTGAAAGTGTGCTATGAAAAGCTGGAACAAAGCTGAGAGCGGCTTTTGTTCACTGCTAACGTATGGGAAAAGAGTGAAAGAGGGAGGGAGAGAAGAAGGCCGTCCCTAAACCGCTGGGGGTCAATGAGTGCCTCCCAACTGACAAACAGAAAGATAGACGCATGCCATCAAGAAAGAGAGGTTGCTTGCTATTTTAAGCTAAATATATATCATATCTAGAGAAGAAGGAATTTAAATGAAACAAACACAGCTTAAAAAGAAGAATATCACCCCAAATAGTCTTGAAATTTAAAAATAAGATTACACACATGAAACTAACTGGTGATTTTCACAAGCGTTTGATCGAGGGGGTGAGGCTAACTACTTTCCCATGTCTTCAGTGTGGTACACAGGCCATGCTGTCAGACAAAGCATGTGAAAGGGCTTCACGTGATTGTATTAATGAGTGCGGAGCAGAGGCACTCATCTGTAAGAGCCAGGCCACCCATTATTAAACTCTACATGACTAAAATAGTCCTTGTTAGTCCTGGTACTGTATGTGAGATATATAACTTGGAGAGTAATTTATCATGAAACAGTCCGGCTAGACAGATAGAAACAATCTATTTAATCCATTTAGTCATAGGGCTCCAAGATTAGTCCACCTAAAAAGAAAAGAAATCTGTCAATTGTAAATTCAGACTTTCTTTCTTCCATAGAACACAAACTGTGAATTTAAGACAATCCTGCTCACTCCTTTCTTTATAATGAACGAGAATATGAGCTGTCAGTGTTAAGCTTTAAAATGACTATAAAAGTATCATAAAAGTACCATTTTCCAAGTCTTCTAAAGCCATACATATGATATCTTTCTGTGAGGAACAGGCTGAAATTCATGTCATTTTGCCAATCAAAGCACTCCTACAGTCCTTAAAAAGTCAGTTTAGCAAAAACATGAGAAAAGCAGAAACAATGCTGTGTGGGCTTTTGGACTCTTCATGGAATGAAATAGGATACGCTACAAATCAAGAGAGATGTAACAGTCCTCAGAGAGGAATACATTTCAATCCCAGTGCGAAAGAGCATCCCGTAATGAGAGAGCCCCTCTTGAAGTGCTGAATCATGGCCGTCTTTCTCACAGCAGAATTGTGTCAGAGGAGGATATGATAGCAATGGATGGTGCTGCACAGATGCTGTACAGCTGCTCTGTGATGGTGAACCCTCTTTTACAGTGTATTACTATGAATGACATGAAGGTAAAATACTTTCACTACAAATCACAGTAACATAAACATGAGTCCACAGACACCTCTGCTGCCCTGGCTGCCACAAAATGGCTCTCGTCTGGAAACTGACTCATGAAAATTTACAGTAGTTTTATATAGTAACACTCACTGTGGTAACTTGTTTACCTAAAATGTAGTACTTATGTATATGGAATACCATGGTAATTAAAAGAAAACATTAATATTGTGAATTTGAAATATTATATGTGTCAAATTATCCTTTGGAAATCATTCTAATATACTCATTTGGTGCTCAAATAACATTACTTATTATTATTATAAATGTTGAAAACAGTTGCGCTGCTAAATATTTTTTGTGGAAAAAAGACTTTTTTCACAATGCTTTCATTAATTGAAAGTTCAAAAGAACAACATTTATTTGAAATAGAAATCTTTTGCAATGTTGTAAATGTCTACTGTATCTTTTGATCAATTATATGCAATTTAATGCATTCTTGTTAAATAATTGTATTTTGTGTTATTAGTAAGCAATACAAATCAGTATTATGCAAGTTACTACAAATACCACAGTTACACTATGGGTACTATTCAGTAACTATGGTAAAGTCACTGCATTTCTACTTTAAATGTTTCAAAAGGAGTTTCCGGACTGATTTGAATTTAAAAAATAGATCTCAGAGTGCAGTAACAAGGCTAAGACAACAGCAGTTAGCCTGAGCAATTACAGGATCAATCACACATGTCCTATTGTAAGTGTGCTTTCTAAAAGGACGGAATGTTATTTAGACTGCATCTGAGGATGTGGTGGGTCATTAGGCTGACAGTGTGAGTGATGTCACATGTTGGGAGCTCAGTGGTTGAGATCTGCGCTATGCTAGGCTGGTTTATTTAAAGGGGTCATGAACTGCAGTGTTTCATTGTTTTATGTTTCCTGGGGTGCACTTATAATGTTAGTATGATTTTTACATTAAAAATTGTTTTCCTACCCTGATTTCAGCCCTCTGATTTGAACGCTCTGTTTTAAGGGGTGTGTCTGCTGTGAGACTTCAATGTAAACGCCCACTGCTGTGATTGGCTAACATCTTTGCATATGAAATGGCTAGTACTACAAGTGGAACTCTCGAAAACGATTCGCACATTTTTACTATTACAGCAGCCAAGGTTAACTAATCTTGAAAAGTGTTGATTATAGCATTATATTTAGATCTATAACACTATATTTAGATCATGGCATGAAAGGTTGCAGTGATCTCGTTTCGAAATGTATCTCTAACTCGATTTCTGCACACTAACGAATGCTTTCATCATAACTAACAGTGCAAACACAATCTAAATAAGAGATTCGTTGATTATACCGAGAGTTTTGGCGAGACTCCAGACTCAAAATTCAAAATTGCGACTGATTTACCAAAGAATGCACAGTGAAATGTACTGAATACAAATAAATAATGTTCAACTGAGACATTCACATTGTTGAAAATAAATAACCACATTCCTAGCATTAGGATCCTTTGGAAGGTAATGTTATTTTTAGTCCAGTGATCCTGTATCCCTCTTCTCTCCTCGTCATCTTACTAACACGCCAGTGAGCGGGGCCCAGTGTTCATTTTGACAGCAAATTTTGATTTAGTTTTAGTCATAGTCTTTTGACTAAAATGCCATTTAGTTTTAGTCATATTTTAGTCATCTGAATTGTTTTAGTTTTAGTCGACGGAATACAATAATATTTTAGTCGACTAAATCTACAGTAGATTTAGTCGACTAAAATATAATGGGTTTAGGAAATTGTAATGCGTTAATTTAGAATTTCTCTAAAATTTCCAAACCCATATACTCCCAGAGAAAACATCTATTAACCTATTAATATGAATGCTTTTTAAGTTTGAACATGCAATACAGATACAGATTTAACTACTGTGACTTAAAAAATATCTTAATTAAATAAAACCACTTTTCCTAAAGTAGAACACAGTCTTCTTTTCAATTAATGATATATGCATTCTTTATAACTACTTGCATACATCATTCTTTATTCTTTCAAGTAGACATATTTATTTGTATGAATTAAATATAATTAATCCTTATTAAAGCTATTAACAAACTGTGAATGCTTTTCTCTTTTTCTTTTGTTGCTTGATCAAAATTAAGGACACAGACCGCATTAGGTTTATTGCCACTGTCACTTTAAGACATAGGATCATGTCCAATGACATGCGGATTCAATTGCACTGATCCACATCCGATACACTCACAACTGTTTAAGACATAACCGACATAGTTTACATGAATACTCTCCAAAACGGACATTTAGACATAATGTTGTGTGTATTTGTCCATTCAGACACGAAAGAGAGCTCAATTCAGTACTCGCGTGCTGTATAGGTGTCTATTGTGCATGGCTGGACGCTTGGGTTGGGTGTGTGTGCACAGAAAACCGTGCCGAATAGAGCTCTTTTTTGCATCGGCACTCTTATTCATATCTATATGTCTGCTCTACTCATTCTCCCAGACGTTCACATTTTTTAACGTTTTATGAGACCGCTGGGTAGATCAGCACGTTACAGTACAAATGTGCGCATCTACCACACACGCAGGACATCAGTTCTGACTGGATCGCTTCCCAAATCTTCACTATCTAACATTTTCGTCTAGTTTTTATTCGTTGACGAAAATGTCAATAGATTTTCATCATAGTTTTTGTCATTCAAAACTAGGTTTTATTTAGTTATCGTCTCGTTTTCGTCTGTGAAAAAATGTCATTGACGAATAATTTTCGTCATTATTTTCGTCAACGAAATTAACACTGGCGGGGCCAAAGTTGCGATGATGAAGTAGGAGTTGATCATCTTCTTCAGAGGTGTTCTTTCACCTACCTATGACGTCATAAATAGGTTCTACAACGAGTCGTTCTCTGGGCTTGGTTACAATAAAAGCTGTTTTTGGTCTAACAAGGAAGTTTTCAGTTCTGAAACTTACAGGATATTCTTATAGTATGCTGACCTCTTGTGATATGTCAAAAGCTCAAGGAAAATTTGATTTCTCAGTTCATGACCCCTTTAAGCTAGGCAGCAGTGTGCCGCTTTGTCACAAGGCAGATCGAATATGTGTCGCTGTCTAGTGGTGACACTTTCACTGGCATTGACAGCCATGTAATGTTGTCAAAATACATTTTCCTCTCCTTCCTCTGTGTAAAAATAGACTAGAAAACATATTAAGACCTAAAACATTAGCATTAGATAATAAAACCAGAACTGATGGAAATACTATGATAAATGCCACAGTACTGCTATTTACATGTCTTTTCAGAAATGTTAATAAGTTAGCTATATCTGAATCAAAATATCTTATACAATATGTCTTCCAAAGAGTTATTTTATACAACTAATGAGAATGATTGTTTTTATTATATGTCATTCAGCATAATCTGGTTATCGAAAGCTACATGCAGTACAATAATTGCTGGGTGACCCCCTAGTAATTGAGATGCAGACAGTATCCTTGTCTCTCAGTCACCAGACTGGGTTTAAGTCTACATGGTTAGGCTAAAGTCAAACAGTCCGTGCTTATAACTGAACTTGGGCAGCAGAAGAAGCTTTCATCACCTCTTAAGCCAGACAGATTGCCTGCTAAATCAATACGCTCTGTATTCCCTGTACTGTATGGGGAGACACTTAGCGTGAGTCAGCCAGTGCACTAGACACCCTTAATATGCTTAATATCCTGTAAGAATGGAGAGGGATTGTCTGAGCACAGACTCCCTGGGTGCACAGGCAGATGGGAAGGTTTCTTACTGCCAGTGTCCTCAACCCTGTCCCTTCGATAAGGGTTCAACAGGATGAATTTCAATGGGTGCTTGTTGAAAACAATACAACATTATATTTTGAAGAATATTTTGTAACACTTTGCAATAAGGTTTCATTTGTTAACATTATTTAACTACATTAATTAACATTAACAGTGAACAATACTTCTAAAGCATTTATTAATCTTAGTAAATGTTCATTTCAGCCTTTACTAATACATTATTAACATCAAAAGTTCTAGGCTATCTGTTAATATTAGTTGATGCACTGTGAACTAACATAACATTTTTTTGTTAACTAACATTAACAAAGGGTAAGAAATGTTGTAAGAATATATTTTTCAGTGTTAGTTCATGTTAGTTATTGCATTAACTAATGTTAACAAATGAGAGCTTCTTGTTTTACAGAATGTTTTAACTGCTTTCATCCATATAATAAAAGTCAGTGGGGTCCAAAACAACATTGGACCCCACTGACTTGTGTTGTACCAAAAAAAACACAAAAAAAAAACACTGGCACTGTGTCTGAATATGCCTACTTCCATACTATATAGTATGCAAAAAAAGTAACTGCAAAAAGAGTAGTATGCTTAAAGTGCACTCTTCTATGCTGCATGCCAGGATTTAAAGAACCACAATAACTTAATTTACATACTAACGATATACTCATGAATTAATTTACACATGCACCGCTATTTCAGCTCACTTAAAAGCCTAGTTAAAGTAGATTGCTGGTGGTAGCAGATTTTTGCGCTCAATTACTGCACACACACACACACTCACACACACACACACAAAACTGTTTGGTGAATTCAGCCCACCATCTTTCTTTCCGTCAATTTATCCTCTGCAACTAGAGGGTGAAGAGAAATATAATGCATTTCAGTACAGTCTCAATGGAAAAGCCTTTCAATGTTTTCTTTTCTTTTCACATGCAATTTCAAGCAAAGTGGGTATCTAATACTAGACGTACATTCATGGATTTTCTTTTTACATTTCGACAGATGCTTTTATTCAAAGCAGATTACATTGTAATCAAGATACACGCTTTACCCATTCCCATAATGTTGCTAGCATCAACTCTACCAATTGAGCTGCAGGAACAGACAAAAAGATTGTTGCTACATATAGCAAATGCTGAAATAATGTACATACTTTACGAATTGAATACTAATAATACTATTTTCCCATTGCCAACTGTATAGCCAGAAGCTCTCGCTTGCCGTTTTACTATAGTGAGATTACAGCTGTCAAACACATTGTCTCCTCAATACAACTTATTTACACCACATGCCAACAGAGCATTATCTCTCCTCGAGGCACACATTGTAGACGTGTACAGTGCCAGCGCAGTCCAAGCTCACTGGAGACTGGTGGACTAATCTGGCAGGAAAACAGTCAAACAGCTTTGGCTTAATACTTCCTCGCTGTGCTCGACAGACAGCGTTTAGCAAGACAACTCCATGCTACCGGATAGGGCTTGACAGTGAACGTCTAGTCAAAGTCAAAGGCCTCACTCAGAGCAGCAGATGTTTGACGCTGTGCCTACTGTAGGTTCGGTCCGACTAGAGACAATAAGACAACTTCACGTGGTATTTCCACTGTTGCCGCAGAGGCATTTTGCATATCGGTTAATCAGAGATTTGTTTTTGCTGAGTATCAGTTAGTTGAAGAACTAGGCCAGCATTATGTTTGTTCAAAATGGAGTGCTATTTGAAAAGACCCATGTTTCATTAAACAAGTGGGTCATGGGCTGAAAGTGCTCTCTTTAGCCCACGGTGCTTCTCCTGATGCTGACTTTCAGCTTGTTGCCTTATAAAAAAAGAAACAAATAATAGTGCAGTGTTTTGTATCCGTATTGTTATGCAATTGAAATCGAACACCATTTAGTAACAACATCACTGAAAGTATATGTCTGTTGAAGTGAACAGCAGAAAAGAAAGTGCACAAAGTAAAATAACCATGAACTGAGAGCAATCAAGATCCATGCAAACCTTGATTAGATACTTGAGTACAGTGTTATTTGACTAGCAGATTATATTTTGGCCTTGAGCTGCTTGTTTGTCTGTAAGGTGTATTTGTCTTGAGAAGAGATCTGACCTAGCCTGACTCTTTAAGACTAAATACACTGACAGCCAGCAAAAAAATGCAAGAACATTCAAAGATCGAGCTTCATCAAAACTGAAAGACAGGTACAATCAACAACACTATAAGTCATTATAAATTTCTTAATTTTACCTATATACACGCCAAAATGGGCATAAATTCTAAAAATGCACATAAAAAAAACTTAAGCGCTCAACTGAGTCGGATAAACTTTTTATCCGATAAAAAAACATGCGCATAAATTAAGATGGAAACACATTTACAGAATAAATTCCTCGACGTACGTCAAAAACGACATGTGATTTGCGACAACATAACTTGACTAACCAACTGACGGATCTTGTTGCACAGCATCTGAAATGCTGTTTTGGTTGTTCCGAAATGCCTGAGCAAAGTCTGTCGTCAAAGTGGTTCGGTATAATTTCCTCCCAGAACTGTCTTACATGACTGTGTTCCCAAACAGCAGGCATCCGCCTCCGAAAGTAAGATACCTTTATTGCGTTTCGTCTGCACACTCTGAGGCGCAAGTAATTTATTATGTACGAAATTATTATATACAGTGGCTTCTCCTACTGCAGCAACTTCCATTTTTTTGTGATATTTAGAGTCAGTTTATCAGGAAGTGACGATTTTGCTCTCATCGGCTCACTGGATGGAAACGGTGCTTCATTCGCAAATGTGGCTAGTGGTTTCTAAAGTTACTAGCTACTCAGCATTTTCACTGGCATCGATACCATGGGGGAAAATACATTTTTAATATCATCTCATAATTTGGCAGCCGGTATATTAGGCTGCTGTCACTTTAAGACCTGACGCACGCACCCATTATACTGTTTTATATAGCTAATATACTTGGTTTTATGTGCGCACACTTTGGGTGGGAATGATTAAAATTATGCACAATACGCAAAATCCCACGCCGAAATTCAAGCCCCGTATAAGCAACAATATTCATCCGGAGGCAGAGAAAATGAAACAGTGAGTGAGGGGAGGCGGGTGTGTCCGTCAACTCGCTGTCGGAGAGATGAGATGAGAGCGAGAAAGCGCATGGTATTGTGTGTCTAACTCAGCGGAATATGAGTATTGGGAGCATTTCAGATATTTCAGTATTGGTATGTAGCGAAAAATCAATATTTTTGACAACACTACACTGCACGTAGCTTATTATTTCAGAAGCCTTTTAAAAGACTACGATTGAAAAATGTATATAAAATTCAACCCGCCAAAGTGGCTAGTAGAAGTGACTGCGTTATCCGCAGTGAAATCCACCCGCATTTGGTTGGTTGGCGGGGGTTAAAGTCAAGCCCTGGATACAAATATATAACTTTAAACCTGATATCATCCTGTACAACAGAATCTCACTGACAAAGCAAGCAACGTGGGAGTCTTATTGACTGAACAGCTGAAGGACATTTGATTTATTGAGTTTTCAGGCTTGATGAATAAACAAAAAAATATTCTCCACAGCAACAAGAGGATAATACAATGGGGCCATTCAATTCAATTTAAACATTCGCTGTAAACAGTGATTAGAAGCACTTATCAGCCTCTGAAGGGTCAAACTGATTGCATATAATCCATAGTCTGTTTTATTATAGTATCTGTTCTCGTTTACTGTTGAGATTTTAATTACAGGCTGAATTCAAAGCTTGTGACAACTTAACCCTTTGTTTACTTAGCAGTATTGAAAGAGTTTACTTAAAGAGATAGAGTTAAGATCTGAGTCTCCTCTGAATGTGGTTACATGAAAATATGCATGATGGAATAAGCTGGGAAAGGACATCAAGATATTTTCACAGAATAAAAACAATATGATTTTAAAGGCATTTCGTGAGCTTAGAATTATAAGGTTCTATCTCCGTTTAGGGTAGTTCTGAGATATAGAGCATCAAAGTTTTTACACCCTGCTGTTTTGTGAGATGGAACCTTTTTATTTTATTAATAACTACTAACAAAATATTTTTTTTTACAAAAATAACACCACACAGGCATTAATAAATACCTAATGGATAAGATTATGTCAAAAACTCAATTTTGACCAAAAGTGGAGATAGAACCATATAATTCTAAGCTCACGATTTGATGGTGTAGATCTAGGGGTGATTGAGGGATGTGAAAGATTTTAGCTGGTTTAAGTGGTGATTGTGGGATGAGACAGATTGAGTAACTGAGAGGTGTCACTCCACTAGACCCACCTGATGCTGCTCATGCTTCCGGTCTCAGATCCCAGCTTGCATCTCTCCAGCTGGGTGGCAACAATCTGCCTCTCAGCCTCCAACTCTCTCGTCAGTCGCTCAAATTGCAGCTCCTGCACACATAAAGCAGTCAGAGCATATGTGTAAAGCCCTAAAGGAATTATTGAATTGATTCTGTCTATAGCATGTATCACACATGCTCCAGTAACTACTACACACACAGAGAAAGAGAGAGAGAGCGAGAGAGCGAGAGAGAGAGCGAGAGAGCGAGAGAGCGAGAGAGCGAGAGAGCGAGAGAGCGAGAGAGCGAGAGAGCGAGAGAGCGAGAGAGCGAGAGAGCGAGAGAGCGAGAGAGCGAGAGAGCGAGAGAGCGAGAGAGCGAGAGAGCGAGAGAGCGAGAGAGCGAGAGAGCGAGAGAGCGAGAGAGCGAGAGAGCGAGAGAGAGAGAGAGAGAGAGAGAGAGAGAGAGAGAGAGAGAGAGTGTGTGTGTGGGATGAAGAGAGACTATGAGGCTGTTCAGCCACTCAGGGCTTTTCTTTCCATATTGATAAAAATGAGTTTGCATTCATTCAAAAATGTTGGCATACACAAAACTTTTGTCTCCAAAAACTTTATTAGGAACTGCAAATTAAAACACGGTCAAACTGTAAGAATGACTGTCAGTCCCTCGCTGACATAAGAAACACAGGCAATTGTAATCAAAAGCATACAAACCACCCACTAAAGAAAACATCTTTCATGACTTGTGCATCTTCTGACAACATTTACCTTTTATTTTTCTTCTCCAGGAATTGATATGGAGAAATGAATGTGCAATGATCCTTGTAAAACCAACAAAACAAATATACAAAATCTTGATGCATCATCTTTTGTGACAGGTACAGTTTCACAAAGAGACTAAAACTTGCTTTTATTTGATGTTGCAATGAGAAAAGTTTTGCATTATTTTTAATTCAAAAGGTTGGGGTCCAGACTTTTTTTTCTTAAGATTTTGAAAGCTCTTAAGCTCATTAAAAGGTTAGTTCACCCAAAAAGGAAAATTATGTCATTAATGACTCACCCTCATGTCGTTCCAAGCCCGTAAGCAGGGCTCAACATAAAAAAAAAATCCCCACTGGCCCCCGGGGCCAGTAGATCAGAGTTTTGCTGGCCCCTTCTATATTTTTACTGGCCCTGAAAGAAATAGAATGAAAAGCACTTTTCCATTGAACTGTATTGTATACATTAGGATTAATTTTTCTTGTCCCCTCACAATGACAGTAAACTAATTATTACATTACATGAGTGATGAATTACATAGGCTATATTTTCACTTCAAAATGGCGAAATTAGACAAAAGTATATTAGTTTGCCTGATTATTTTTGTCATACGTTTAACATTTATAACCTAAAAAACTGCCAATGAAGAAAAAATGAAGAACGTGCTGAATCTGATTATAACAAGACTGAAGCGAACACAAATTTGTGTAGCTTACACTTAATCACACATTTTTAGGGGGGCTAGGCAGAAGTTTAGGGGGGAATTTGATTACACTATTTTTAGATAGCCCGTCGGCACTCGGCAGGCCGGTTATGCATTTTGCATTTTGGTCGGCTGTTGTTGTAAATTTCCGGCAAACGAAACAGTACATGCCCTCATCGCCTTTCTCCACCCAGGTGTACTGCGTTTTCCATGACAATAGGAATTAGGACTGGGCGATATGGCCAAAAAATCATATCTCGGTATTTTTTGGTTAAATGGCGATATACGATATATATCTCGGTACTTTCTACGTTTTTCTATTTGGATAAAGAAAATCTGTATTTATTTAAAAAAAAAAATATTTCACATCCTGCTTAATGATATCCAAACAATGTTGATATTGAAGGATATGGAAACAAATATAGTGAATGTAATGTAGGCTATGGAATATATTACGTGCAAAAAGGTGGTTAAAATCATATTACATTCTAACATTACAATCTAAAAACAAAAATAATGCTTTTGTTTTTAAAATGACTAAGGCTAAAATAAAAATGAAAATAAAAACAAAAGCACAACTAATTATATTAGCCTGCATTTGATTACCCCGTTATAATGCTCACTTTCATAAAAACATAGGCCTACTTAGGTTTAAAATTCCACATATGGCACATTTATTCTCTCCAACAACAAATATTTTAGCAAGATGTATATTTTAGTCAGAATTATTGCGCGTCTGCTTGGCGCGCGTGCTCGCGGCAGCGCTCGTTCACGGAAGCTTGAATTTTAGCGGAGGTTCACTTGCAGAAGCTCATCCTCTCCTGACAGTGAAATGGGCATATTTGTTTGACTTTCTAACATTTACAGATGGAGAATATACCTGTAAAATGTAAGTTAAGCAGCACCACGTCTCAAACGCATTAAACAGCGCAAGTATTTATCTGTCAGTCAGCAACAGTATCTGTCAGAGCATCTGACAGGGCAAGCTGCTTTAAACTTGTTAACTGTATCTTACAAGTTATTTTGAAGTGCTTAATATAAGCTTGTGTCATGTTTAGGACAAATTGTACTATGTTTTTTCACTGCAGGAGCTCACACTGCGTACTCCGCTATTTTTCAGATGTGCTCGTATATTCAGATGATACTACTGTATCGAAACGGTATTGCCTCATTCCATATCGTTTAAAAAAAATCGATATACTGTAGCCTACAAACTCGATTTACCGCCCAGCCCTACTAGGAATGTCCTCTTTCTCGTATCAGCCTCGTAGTTCTTTGACATTTTAACACGTTATAACCTGAATTGACACTCTTCGCGCCACTGTATATGACGTTTGCTGTTTGTTTTGCTGATGGCCATTCACTGGCCCGCGCGGGCCAGTGACTGGCCAATCAACTAGCCCGACATACTCTTTTACTGGCCCCGGGCCATCGGGTCATTGCTTATGTCGAGCCCTGCCGTAAGACCTCCGTTCATCTTCAGAACACAGTTTAAGATATTTTAGATTTAGTCCGAGAGCTTTCTGTCCCTCCGTTGAAAATACGCTATATGTACGGTATACTGTCCTTGTCCAGAAAGGAAATAAAGACATCAAAGTAGTCCATGTGACATCAGTGGGTTAGTTAGAATGTTTTGAAGCATCGAAAATACATTTTGGTCCAAAAATAACAAAAACTACGACTTCCGCGTTCCGAAGTGTGTTCCGAAGATGAACGGAGGTCTTACGGGCTTGGAACGACATGAGGGAGAGTCATTAATGACATAATTTTCATTTTTGGGTGAACTAACCCTTTAAGGCTTTATTTCAGTAATAGTATTATCTTCTTCCGCTTCGGGTCGGGTCACGGGGGCAGCAGTCTAAGCAGAGACGCCCAGACTTCCCTCTCCCTAGACACTTCCTCCAGCTCTTCCGGGGGAATACCAAGGCGTTCCCAGGCCAGCAGGGAGACATAATCCCCCAGCTAGGTCTTCCCCGGGGTCTCCTCCCGGTGGGACGCGCCCGGAACACCTCCCCGGGAAGGCGTCCAGGAAGCATCCGGAACAGATGCCCGAGCCACCTCAGCTGGCTCCTCTCGATGTGGAGGAGCAGCGGCTCTACTCTGAGCTCCTCCCGAGTGACAGAGCTCTTCACCCTATCTCTAAGGGAGCGCCCAACCACCCTGAAAGCTCATTTTGGCCGCCTGTATCCGGGATCTTTTCCTTTCGATCATGACCCACAGCTCATGACCATAGGTGAGAGTAGGAACGTAGATCGCCTTGCAGCTCAGCTCCTTCTTCACCACGGCCGACCAGTACATCGACTGTATTACTGCAGAAGCTCCACTGATCCGTCTGTCAATCTCCCGTTCCATCCTTCCCTCACTCGTGAACAAGACCCCAAGATACTTAAACTCCTCCACTGGAACTCTCCACCAACCTGAAGCGAGCAAGCCACCCTTTTCCGACTGAGAACCATGGCCTCGGACTTGGAGGTGCTGATTCTCATCCCAGCCGCTTCACACTCGGTTGTAAACCGTCCATAAAAATTATGAACAGAACCGGTGACAAAGGGCAGCCCTGCCGGAGTTCAACATGCACCGGGACCAAGTCTGACTTACTGCCGGCAATGCGAACCAAGCTCCTGCTCCGGTCGTACAGGGACCGGACAGCCCTTAACAGAGGGCCCCGGACCCTATACTCCCAGAGCACCCTCCACAGGACGCTGCGAGGGACACAGTCGAATGCCTTCTCCAAATCCACAAAGCACATGTGGATTGGTTGGGCAAACTCCCATGAACCCTCCAGCACCCTGGAGAGGGTATATGCTGGTCCAGTGTTCCACGACCGGGACGAAAACCACACTGTTCCTCCTGAATCCGGGGTTCGACTATCAGCATTATTCTCCTCTCCAGTACCCTGGAATACTTTCCTGGGGAGGCTGAGAAGTGTGATCACCCCTGTAGTTGGAACACACCCTCCGGTTCCCTTTCTTGAAAAGAGGGACCACCACCCGTCTGCCAGTCCAGAGGTACTGTCCCTAACCGCCACGCGATGCTGCAGAGGAGTGTCAGCCAAGAAAGCCCCACAACATCCAGAGACTTGAGGTACTCAGGGCGGATCTCATCCACCGCCGGTGCCTTGCCACCGAGGAGCTTCTTAACTACCTCGGTGACTTCAGCTTGGGTGATGGACGAGTCCCCCTCTGAGCCCTCTGCTTCCTCAATGGAAGATGTGTCACGTGTCGGTCGGATTGAGGAGATCCTCAAAGTATTCCTTCCACCGTCCGACGATAGTAAAAGTTATATTGTCAAATATTACTCTTTTTTTTTTTTTTAGTTTTCTATTTTAAGATATTTTAAAATGTAATTTATTCCTGTGGTGGCAAAGCTGAATTTTCAGCTTCAGAAATCATTCTAATTTGCTAATTTGGTGCTCAAGAAACATTTCTTATTATTATAATGTTACAAAACTGTTGTGTTGCTTAATATGTTTGTGGAAACCATGATACATTTTTCAGGATTCTTTGATGAATAAAAAGTTCAAACAACAGCATTATTTGAAATAGAAATATTTTGTAATATAATAAATGTCTCTCACCTTTGATCACTAATGTGTCCTTGCTGATTGAAAGTAATAGTAACTTACTGACCCCAAACTTTTGAACGGTGGTGTATATATGATTAATTATGGGCCCTGGCCATAATGAGTTAATTGGTTGCAAAATACAGTAATTTAAAAATGAAACCGTACATTCTCTTTAACTATTCTACAGTTTCTCCAGATATCTAATGGCAGTATTCTGAACTTTGATAGTCACTGGACTATTCCAGCACTATGCACCACTTTCTCTCCACTTAATTAGATATGCACTGCTTAACATTTAATGACAAACTTGTCAATGTTAAATCAGAGATGAAATCCCAGAGCTCCTCTTTAAAGTAATCACTGTGAAAATCCAGTCAGAAACACTGCACTATGTCCCTGTGCCCGGGGCTACGACAGTCAATGCAACGTTCCCACGTCTTTTGTGACAAGGCTGAAATGAGTTCACTCAGCCACAAGGTCAAAGACACTCTCCCTAGAGCGGTTAATGCTAAGAGGGCTCCAGAACACATCACCTGCTATTTTGGGCACAAACCCAGTTGAAGGCTACAAAAATATCCATTCAGAGTGTTGCAGAGAGCTCTATATGGACCATGACGACTAAAGAGGCGCTAACTGCAGCATTTTCAACAATCACCCCAGTCTAGGGTCTCAATTAATGACGATATGGCAGACGCATCTCTGTGCATTTCCATCAAACAGGCAAGCCGCTCAGCGATAGCTCTTCTGCTGAAAAAGCATGCTCATTTCAACTCTGCAATTACGATTCTAACAAGCATAATCTCTGACCTTTCTTAATTCACATCAACAAGTTTATGATGGAGCCACCAACAGAGAACAACTACTGATTAGACTCTAAATCTACAACAACAAAACTGCTCCAGCTTTTTATCTACCCACAATAAAACACCTGTTGCCTTCACAAATAAAATTACACTGTTCTTACCGGCACATGTACCATACTCCAGAGGCCGTCCGTGCTGAGAACAAGCAGTGTTGGCGCATCACTATCCCACTAGACTGCGTTCATCTCTGCTTATCAAGAGAGTAAAGTCATTAGAGAAACTACAAGAGTGGTAGTGACTGCCTTCCAGCGGGAAAGCAAAAAGTGGAGTGCAGTCAGGCACAAAGGTCGTCATGGCAACAGTGAATTTAGAGCCCCTTTGGCATTATTTATGCAACATTGCATCACAAAGGGTCCCTCCCACCAGCCAGCCAGCCAAATACCACTGCCCTCCAGTCACTCTTCTGCCTCCTCCTAAACTCTTCCCCTCTTTCTGATGCCATCTGTGCTCCACTCTGAAGAGGAGAAGGGGGAGAAGCGGGGTCTCATTGAAAGGGTTGTAGAACGGCAGAGAGAAAGAGGTGTTTTTTGCGGGTCCTGGCAGTAAAAAAGCACCGTTCCACTGAGCAATGCTAAGCTTTGTGCTTCCTCTAGGGATCCTAACAGGCTGTTCTGCTCAGTAGCCTGCAATGGACAGACTCCCTGAGTGGGGAGTAGCCTCCACTTTCCACTTGTCACAAAAGTTGGTTAAATATAACATTCCGTACAGACAGGAAAGCCCTCAGTGAGTCACCTGGACCAAAATTGGTTATTCTTTAGCATTCAATGCATTGTTGTTGTTTTTTCAGCTCCTACACTATACTACTTATTTCATCAGGTAAAAACTGCAAGACCAGAAATGCAACAAGGATTAGAAACAGGAACGTATTCCCATTATCTTAAATATTAACTCCATAAAATGCCATTAAACCTATTTGGCTAGAAAATAAACATCCAAGGGACAGAGAAATTGATTTGACTGCTTCAAGAGCTGAATGTGGTCTTCTGGCCTAAATGCCTAATTGCGCCCTGTGGACAAAGACTGACATTTAAGTTTCTTCATTGGTCCGTTTGATTGCAAAATGTCACTTGGGGTTCGCCTCGCGAGTTCCTTTAAGGATTTAACCCAATTTCTATAATTTCACGGGGTTTAATGAGTCCAGACTCACTCCACAGCCTGACCAAACCACCATACAATGTTAAACAGGCAGGAATGACTCAAATGAATGTACACGTATTCCTGGTTGCAAATTACAGCAAAAATGAATATTTTCAAAAGACCACAGGATAAACTTCAAATAAACTTAAACCATCTTTTAGTTAATAATTTGCTAATTTCTCAAAACAAACTCAACACATTTATGAATATTACAAGTAATTAAAAGAACAGCTTTATTTGATTGAATATGTGACATTAATTATGTGACTGAGGAAATTCGAAATGACTTCACTTCTGGCTAAAGTAAATCACTCCTATCAGATGGAGATATAATGAGCTGATTAACATACTTTCCCTAAAATAATGACCAAAAATGCAGAGTTAGAATTAAATGGGAAGAAATATTCGACCTTAGCTGTACCCCTTACAAACACTGACACTTTCCCCAAAGAATCCTTGCCATGCTCATAATAAAACTTTACATGCCTGTGGCTTTTTTTGAGTAGTTAATGTGTCAATTTAACAACACTAAGATACAATTCTTTAATTAACACCACATTAAAGGGATAAAAACGAGAAAAACTAAAAGCTAAGCTTCTACAGCAGCTCTTCTGAAAATTAATTAAACATAGAATGTCTGTACTTTATAAATATGACTAATATAATCATTATATCAACATAGTGAGAAAGAAACACTCAAAGGGAAATAAAGTGTTCATTATATATATGAAATCACACTCATTGATCTTATACTGCCGATGCAGCACTTACTGTTCTTACCATAGTGTGAGCATTGCATATAAGTCCAAGTTGTTAAACATGCTCTCCCTTGCAGATTGACCAGTGCATGTGATTCTGTTTAGCACAAGTGATACAGGAGAATTTTAATGGGAGAGAGTCGTCGTACACAGGAGAGACTGTGTTCTGCTTGCACGTGCAACCTTGAAAACTGCACACAAAGCACACATACAAGAGACCTGGACATTTTGGTACATTGTTTTTATACATAGCAGAGGGGAGACAGGTCTTCAGTGCTACAGAGCATCCTTTGTCTTTATAATCTACGTTGGTTTTAGATCAACAGTTCAGTTTATTCTGTGATTTTTGCATCATGACCTCTGTCTAAACCACTTTTACCAAATGCCTCCAAAATGGGAGATTGCCATCTAGTGGAGGACAAAAAAAATTGGTGATTTATCATAATTTGAGCGTGTAGACAAGCAGTGGCAGAATGATAAACATTTATTTTCAGTGTATTTTGAAACGGACATCATGCCAGCTGCACTTGATAACAGTATCATGAATCAGAGATTCATGATACTGTATGACAATATGACTATAATAAAAAGCAGACGTAAGAAATTGCTGAAAAACACACAGAAGGTCATACTGAAACATGGATGTGGTTTATGCATACAGAACACACGAAATCATGAAAATATGAGTTTTAGTTTATGGCTTTTCTGCTAGTTTTGGGGTCTTCTTGATGCTAGTGTGCTCCTAAATGTTGACAAAACACTTTTAGAACATGTAAAATATTTCTCTTTTGGTAAATGGACCAGAAATAATGATGTTTTTTCTTTTTTAATAAAATAAACACAAATTATAAAATGAACACCCTGCCTGCTAACATGACCTACCACTGATTAGCAATAGCAAGCAAGGTCTCTTTGTCTAAATATATGAAAAATAAATGAATTTGATCAGAACAAGCAAAAACAACAAATTTTGAATGGCCATTGATGGAGAAATATACTTTTTAAAGCCAAATGGTGTAGTTACAGTATCTACCAGCTGGGGCTAAAATACTATCCCTTGATAGAGAGTAGCAATTCATGGTTCAAAAGTTTGGGATTGGAAAGATTTCTCTTTTCTTTCTTTTTTAAAAGAAATTAATACTTTTATTGAGAAAGGAAGGATGCGTTAAATTGATCAAAAGTGACAGTAAAGATACTTTTAATGTTACAAAATATTTCTATTAAAAATACTAAGTAAAAATAGCATATTTTCTAAGCGATAGATGCCATACACTAAGTGCAAATAGCAATAGACTCTATTTACACTGTAAAAATAGCAGTATTTTCTTTGCAACAAGTGTAGTAGTTAGATACTATTTGTACCTCAGTCTGCCGCCTTATTAGGACAATAAAGCGCTCCCTACACCTACCCCTAACCCTACCCGATAAACACTTTATTATTAAATAACTGGTAGGCACTTTAATTCCACTTTTCACATATTTGCTTCATATTTATTGAAAATAAATGCCTTTCCAATCTGATATGCGATGGAGAAATGTGTCTATCTACCATCTTCTACTCGCCTTACTCCCTACGCCACTGCAGCTGACAAATTACAGGCGTTTTTTGTACTTTGGTCAAGCCCAACCAGATATTGGTGGGCAGAGTTAGTGTAAATAACTTCTACCTACAAGGCAGGCTATTTGCACTGATAATAATAATAATAAATGTTTCTTGAGCTCCAAATCAGCACATTAGAATGATTTCTGAAGGATCATGTGACACTGAAGACTGGAATAATAATGACTGCTAAAAAAAATCAGCTTTGACTTCACAGAAATAAATTACATTTTAAAATATATTAAAATACAAGACAGATATTTTACAGTGCAATAATATTTCACAACATTAATGCATTTTTGATCAAATAAAAGCCTTGTTGAGCATAAGACACTTCTTTCAAAAAAATCGTACAGACCCAAACTTTTGAACACTAACCCTAAATTCTGAAAGTGAACACCAGTGTTTTAGCATTACATAAACAGTAATGTCACAAATCTGACAATGTAATTTTACATTAATGCAAAAATATATATATATATATTTAAATACCAACCATCTTTGCTCAACTGGTAATATATATAGTTGTATAAACCTGGAAACTTAACATCAAGAACATCCAGGTGAACAAAAACACCTGAAACTACGGGTTGACTATTAGTTATTTTAATTTATATTTATTATCAAAAATAAGAACAAAGAGGCAAATTACAAGCAATTGGGCAAATACAACAAAACAAAGATAGAAATGAAATTAACAGTGCTTTATGTTTTTCAGGTAGGGCTATATATCTATTTAACAGTAGCATTCAAGTAAGAAACAATACAGAAACTCAATAAAACTAAAACACTACATAGTCTTCACATGAATTAAATATACATTGATTCATAATAAAGCTACAAGAGTTATTCAGTCAAGAGCAGTGAGTGATTTTCTCTTTATCTTTTGTTGTTTGACAGACAACAGCAGCAGGTTTACTGTATTAGGCTGCTGTCACTTTAAGACCTAATGCGTGGATCCCATTTCTCCGAATCCAATTTCTTTCCCAACTGTTTACGTTCACTTAAAACATAACCGACTGTGTTTACATGAATACTTAATAAAAAATTTTAAAGGCAAGCAAGTCACAACAGTAGCGTGCTCAGTCTATTCTTTGCTATATGTGTTGACCTAAAACTTTTACTTTTTGAAGTAGCCTATTAAAATCATTCAGATATCGCAAGCCATTGCAATATGAATAACGTGCTATGTACATTTGTGATATATCGTGCAGCCCTATTTTTGAATTTTCTCTCAGAGAGAAACACTGTATACGACATACACTCACCGGCCACTTTATTAGGTACACCTGTCCAACTGCTCGTTAACACTTAATTTCTAAGCAGCCAATCACATGGCGGCAACTCAGTGCATTTAGGCATGTAGACATGGTCAAGACAATCTCCTGCAGTTCAAACCGAGCATCAGTATGGTGAAGAAAGCTGATTTGAGTGACTTTGAACGTGGCATGATTGTTGGTGCCAGAAGGGCTGGTCTGAGTATTTCAGAAACTGCTAATCTACTGGGATTTTCACGCACAACCATCTCTAGGGTTTACAGAGAATGGTCCGAAAAAGAAAAAACATCCAGTGAGCGGCAGTTCTGTGGGCGGAAATGCCTTGTTGATGCCAGAGGTCAGAGGAGAATGGCCAGACTGGTTCGAGCTGATAGAAGGGCAACAGTGACTGAAATAACCACTCGTTACAACCGAGGTATGCAGCAAAGCATTTGTGAAGCCACAACACGCACAACCTTGAGGCGGATGGGCTACAACAGCAGAAGACTCCACCGGGTACCACTCATCTCCACTACAAATAGGAAAAAGAGGCTACAATTTGCAAGAGCTCACCAAAATTGAACAGTTGAAGACTGGAAAAATGTTGCCTGGTCTGATGAGTCTCGATTTCTGTTGAGACATTCAGATGTTAGAGTCAGAATTTGGCGTAAACAGAATGAGAACATGGAACCATCATGCCTTGTTACCACTGTGCAGGCTGGTGGTGGTGGTGTAATGGTGTGGGGGATGTTTTCCTGGCACACTTTAGGCCCCTTAGTGCCAATTGGGCATCGTTTAAATGCCACGGCCTACCTGAGCATTGTTTCTGACCATGTCCATCCCTTTATGGCCACCATGTACCCATCCTCTGATGGCTACTTCCACCATGTCACAAAGCTCTAATCATTTCAAATTGGTTTCTTGAACATGACAATGAGTTCACTGTACTAAAATGGCCTCCACAGTCACCAGATCTCAACCCAATAGAGCATCTTTGGGATGTGGTGGAACGGGAGATTCGCATCATGGATGTGCAGCCGACAAATCTGCGGCAACTGTTTGATGCCATCATGTCAATATGGACCAAACTCCCTGAGGAATGCTTCCAGCACCTTGTTGAATCTATGCCACGAAGAATTGAGGCAGTTCTGAAGGCAAAAGGGGGTCCAACCCGTTACTAGCATGGGGTACCTAATAAAGTGGCCGGTGAGTGTAGAGTCATAGACCCTGTCCACCAGTACCCTCTAGTGAGAAGCATCAAAAAACGATGGCAGACAGTTTTTCTCGCTCTGATAGGAGAGCTATTAGACTGGCCCAGAGCAGCCTATGGCTGTGGCCTACTTTAACACTCCCCGTGTAGATTTCCAACCCTGAGAGCATGTCTCTTTTTTCTGCCCCATAGTTAAAAGCAGGAGTGTGAGCTAAACACTAGCAGGAATCGAAGGGCTTGTCACAATCCATTTTTATCTACACATAGTCTTGACTCAAAAATGGCCTCCAGCCAATATAGACATATATATGATTCACTTTGCATATATATATATATATATATATGCAAAGTGAAAGTGAGAAATACTATACATTATTGCACACTAAATTCTGACATGCAATAATCCTATAAATCATTTCATAAACGACTTTTTTTTTATGACAGGAGGGCATAAGCAATTACAATCACCTGTCATTATTCCTGAGAGATCAAGCCAGTTTATCATAAGGTTGTACCAATGTCTATGAAGCTGTCCATCTGCTGACAAGCAGGTGACCAGTCTTATTAAAGATAAGCTGCAGCGACGCAGCGTAGTGACTAGCATACCATGGAGACCTGATTGCAACATGCCGTGTCAAATATTTCACATTTCTTACACCACACAGCCCAAAAACCTACATCCACTACTCCCACTCGTCCGCAAAACCATGTGATACTGAGGCGCAACGGCACATTTGCAGTGTGGTGACCATCAAAAACCATTTGTATCTGTGAATTTAGACACAAGGCGCTAAATGAAACCGGTAGCACGAGATGATGGAAATGACTCACGCGAAAACCCATCAAACCTTGCGGCTCCTTAACCCAGATGGCATATGCAGTTCATCTGAGGGCTGGTATGGTTCTGTGTAATTACTGTTTACGGTATATAAAGATTCAGAGAGTTTCTAATTAAACAGTTGGAAAATTAATGTTTCCATATAGCTTCATACTATGAGTGTGATGGGGAAACATAACCTTCTATCAGAGACAATCTGTAAGAATGAATACATTTACAGTAGTTTGGCATGAAGTACCCACCTGTTCTTTAACAGAGGCCAAGATGGCAGAGGTGGTCTCAGTCTCAGATCCATCTCCATTGGAGGCGTTCAGTACCGGGCTCAACATGCTGGAGTTTTCTGTGTCAAAGGGCTGGTCTGGTACTGGCATTACTTCTGTGAACCAAAACAATAGCATCAATAGTTATTCAAGACGAACTCTGCAAGGCTTTTGTCATGCTTCTGTGTACTAGAGCAATCAGTTTAAAGTTTAAACAGATCCTTTACAAAGACATATTGTCAGTTAAAATTACATAAAAATTTGTGGTTCAGCACTTTTCAGCTGTCATAATACTAATCAAAGTGCTTTATCTACATTTTGATTGTTTGTCGTGATGTAATAATTGTTAGACATATTTAATTAACAGTCTCTGTTTCTTTCAGTCTCTCTCAGTCTCGTCATTGACCTACTTTTGTCTCCTTATCTCTCAAGGTTTATGATTCAAACCAAAATTTCTAAGCTTGTCGCTGACATGCTTTGATTTGTATATATATAAACTTCAGAAAAGACTCTTTTAGTTCATGTGTGTTAGCTTTGATGTCATCTCTACACTAATGTACTCCATAATAAAACTGTTATCTATAAATATTTTTTTTAAATGTAATTTATTCCTGTGATGCAAAGCTGATTTTTTAGCAGCCGTTATTCCAGTCTTCAGTGTCACATGATCCTTCAGAAATGATATGCTGATTTGGTGCTCAAAAAAACATTTCTTACTATTAGCAATGTTGTGAAACAATGAAACAGTTGTGCTGATATTTTTGTGGAAACTATGATTTGTCTTTTTCAGGACTCTTAGATGAATAGGAACTTCAACAGCATTTATTTGAAAAAAATTTTGTATGTCTTTACTGTCGCTTTTGATCAATTCAATGTCTTCTAGCTAAATACAGGTATCGATTTCTTTCATAAAAGAAATAAATACTGACCCCAAACTTTGAACAACCAGAAATATTTGACCCATCCTGCACTTTTAGATAATTACCCATTCAGATGCTCTCTAAAATGAGTAAGCCCCACCACTAATACAACCTAGCAACAGTGATGCAACTAAAGACTAGTTTTTTTGTTTGTTTTTTTAAGAATGACAAGCAAGCCCATAAAAATTCCTGTTTCAAAGGGAAATGCATCACCAAGTGAATTAGAGGGTTTTAAAAAAGATTTTGAGTAATGAAATCCCACTATAATGCTCTGGCTCTCTCAGATCAGATCACTCTCGTCATCCTCAGCTTCCTCCTTGGCAATTCCCTCCCCTCTCAAAATCAACCACCCAAATGTAAAGCTTCCCCAGAGAACAGTCTGCACACAGCAGGAACAGAGAGAAAATGGCTGCTCACGTGCGAATGAGTACCTATGAGTACCTATGAGCACCAGAACACAGAGCCTTTTTACACAACCACATCAGGTACAACTATGAACACGTCTGTTCTGTGTGAAAGAGAGAATATACAACACAGATCTTACTGCCTGAACAGTAAGATCTGTGAAAACAAATTCTAGTCGCTGGTGAGGTACAAGGCGAAATGGGAAAAGTAGGGATAGTTCACCCAAAAATTAAAATTCTGTCAGTAATTACTCACCCTCATGTTGTTCCAACCCCGTAAGACTTTCGCTCATCTTTGGAACACGAATTAAGATATTTTTGATTAAATTTGAGAGCTGGATCACTCCTCCATAGGCTTCAAAGGGATTGAAACTTGCCGGCCCAGAAAAGTTATTAAAGACATTGTTAAAATAGTCCAAGTGACTAAAGTGGCTCGATCTTAAGTTTATCAAGCGACGAGAATACTTTTTGTGTGCAAAACCCCCCCAAAAATAACGACTTTATTCAACTATTAATTTTAGTGGTGCAATATAATATCGGCCGATATGGTCAATTTGTTACACATCGGTATCGTTGCGATGTCAAAATAGGGTCGATGTGAACAGGCCGATAATGATTCCTGTGTATTTGACGTGTGTATAGATGTGAGTGTGGGGGCGGGGATGTTTGTTTTTGCACATACATAAGCGCACATAAGCGCATACATTATGAGCGCAAGTCCTGTCAGTTTAAACATCAAGCGCAAGAAGAGTGGAACTTGCGCGCTGTTTTCTGTCAGCCTTAGGCGTATTTTTGTCCCGCCAAAGCCTTATTTGACCGGTGAGTGATGTAGATGACTGACTGCTGTGCTTGTTTAACTGAGAGAACGAGCAGAGAGAGTGAAAGCCCTGGTCGCGCGCGCACTCTCACCTTCTTCAAACTGTCTTGCTCTCTCTCCCTCCCTCGCACATATTAATGAATTAAGTTGACTGAATATCTTTGAGAATACACGATGGTAAAAGGTCGGAAGACCAAAGTTTTTTTTTTTTTTTTTAACTACCACTGGTTGTGAATTGTGCTAAAATAAAGGCAACGCTATTTTAGCACAATTCACAACTCTGAAGTTTCGATAAACAAAACAAAAAAATCTATCTAGTGATGAAATGTTTTCTGTGTTGAGACAAATCTTGTGCGATGTCCTAAACTGCCTGGATAATCACACAACGTGTGCCGTGGTCCGTTAATGACACGTCCGATTCGTGAACTAATTACTCCTTTGAACCGATTCACTTTATTGAATGGTTAAAACAACTGATCTGTCCAACACTGAACTCAAGAGACATAAATCAGAAACACTTTACAATAAGGTTCCATTTATTAAAGTCTAGTTAACTGCATTAGTTAACATTCTAGTCTGGCAAAGCATCATAGACAAATCATTTCCAGAGGGGCGTCACCAACGGACGTCGCGGATAGACCTAAAACCCATCAGAGCGATGAAGGAGATGACGTATGCAGAGCGGCGGAGAAACATCTCCGTGTGTTGTTCTTTGCTCGGTTTTTAACAAAAAGGAAACGTTCAAATCGCTTAAAACAGACGCGATAGCTGATTCGAACGAGTGATGTTCGACGGCGGCATCCATCTTTGTAATGTAGGCTACAAAATCTGCTTCAAAATCCCAGCGCTGACGTCATCGTGTAAAGCCCGCCCCAACGTTTCTGATTGGTGCCTCGATTTCGACGGATTGGAAATGGGCTTGAATGAGCTCTTTGCCAGACTAACTTTCAGAGCAAATCTAAATTTGCCGGAAGTTGTCTGGGTTTTCCCAGGCTAGCACGTCGGTAAACTAGGAAATTAATTTGCGCTCCCTGGGCGGGTCGGCGCAAAAAGGAGGCGTGTTTCGGCCATAGACTGTAAAAAAATATGGACGTAGTGTCCGTGACGTCACCCATAGGTTTCTGAAGAGCGTTTTTTGAAGCCTAAAGTGGGCGGGGCCGGCCGTCGCCATCTTGGCAGCGCATCACCTCTCATCACTACCGGATAACAGAAAAATGGCCAAAAAGGCAGGACGTGGGTGGAGCTACTGGCCTCGCGTTAAAGTGAAAGCTGATTGAAGAATTAAAGCCAATAGTTTAGTTCACGTTTTTGCCCTTCGAAATATTATAATAGTTAAAAGACGTAACTAAAAGTGAGACTGTGTATAGTGATGTATTTTTATTCTGCTATAAAAATGTGTTATCATGCAGTAACTTACAATATTGCTCTGAGCTTGTGCGTGTGACAGTGATTCATGCGCATACATGTCAGTCAGCATGGCATCGCACGTCAAGTTCGTAAAGAGCTTTATTTAGACCATTTTAAAATCTGATTTTATCAGTGCTGGTACTACTCGACCTCAGTGCTGCATTTGACACTGTCGATCACGACATACTACTTGACAGGCTGGAAAACTGGGTGGGGCTTTCTGGGATAGTCCTAAAATGGTTCAGGTCATACTTAGAAGGGAGAGGTTATTATGTGAGTATAGGAGACCATAAGTCTGAGTGGACGTCCATGACATGCGGAGTCCCTCAAGGCTCAATTCTTGCACCACTCCTGTTCAACCTATATATGCTCCCAATGAGCCAAATAATGAGAAAGAACCGAATCTCTTACCACAGCTATGCAGACGACACACAGCTCTACTTAGCCCTATCGCCTAATGACTACAGCCCCATTGACTCCCTGTGCCAATGCATTGATGAAGTAAACAGTTGGATGTGCCAAAACTTTCTTCAGTTAAACAAAGACAAAACTGAAGTCATTGCGTTTGGAAACAAAGATGAAGTTCCCAAGGTGAATGCATACCTTGACGCTAGGGGTCTAACAACTAAAAATCAAGTCAGGAATCTTGGTGTGTCTCTAGAGTCAGATCTTAGTTTCAGTAGTCATGTCAAACCAATAACTAAATCAGCATACTATCATCTGAAAAATATTGCAAGAATTAGATGCTTTGTTTCCAATCAAGACTTAGAGAAACTTGTGCATGCTTTTATCACCAGCAGGGTGGATTATTGTAATGGACTCCTCACTGGCCTTCCTAAAAAGACCGTAAGACAGTTGCAGCTCATACAGAACGCAGCTGCCAGGATTCTGAGCAGAACCAGAAAATATGAACACATCACACCAGTCCTCAGGTCTCTACACTGGCTCCCAGTTACATTTAGGATTGACTTTAAAGTATTATTACTGGTATATAAATCTTTTAATGGGCTAGGACCTCAATATATTGCAGATATGTAACTGAATATAACCTAACAGATCACTCAGATCATTAGGATCACATCAGCTAGAAATACCAAGGGTTCACTCTAAGCAAGGAGAGTCTGCTTTTAGCTATTATGCCAGCCGCAGCTGGAACCAGCTTCCAGAAGAGATCAGATGTGCTCCTACAGTAGTCACATTCAAATCCAGACTCAAAACACATCTGTTTAGCTATGCATTTACTGAATGAGCACTGTGCCACTGTTCGTCCGACTGTTTTTACTGTACTTTATTTTTTATTCTAAACTGTTTTAATTATTCTTATTTGTTTTGATTATTTTAATTTCTTCTATGTAAAGCACTTTGAATTACCATTGTGTATGAAATGTGCTATATAAATAAACTTGCCTTGCCAACTTGCCTTGCTTCTCAATTTCTCAAATGGGTTAAACCAAAGATATTACCTCAGAAGTTCAAGTAAATGCACTAGAAATCCACGCTCATTCAAGGGTATTACTGCATGGACTGAGAGAAAGCACTGACACCTGCAGGATTTCATCTGACGGTACTTTTTATTTAACACTAAAAAGTTAAATAAGCATATCTGTTCCGTGAGAGCAACAGTACCGCATAACGAGTGTGGTCTCTCTATATCTATAGACTTTTTTAGCAAGGAAATTGTCAGACATCCATTAACGTTAGTGCATGCGAGGAAAACAACTGGAAATACAGCGCTGGTTGTTCTCACCATACTCGACAACTGAATCCAACGGCGTGGGCAAAGGTAATGCGTGTATTAAATTGTGTGAAATAATTCTGAAAAAAGCACAAACACGGCAGAGATGGCAAGTACAGCAGCTGCTGGAATTAACTGAGGGTGACGTTAACAGACAGCAGACAAACGGCCACAATCCACCTGTCACTCAAGTGGCCACACCCTTAATTATGCAGGCTTAATATAATTTAAACGGATGAGTTGTAAAAAAATTCACCCCCCTCACAGTTGTCATGAAGGGCAAAATAAGCTATAAAGACCAAAACCACTTTTTGCTCCAGGCTGTAAACATGTTTTTTTCTGCTGTAAAGTTGGGCATTTTAACATGGGGGAGATGCAGATTTGACTCACTTCTGCAGCCTGCCTCAAGCGGCCAGTAGATGAATTGCAGTTTCACGAGTTCACACTTACCAATGATCAGAGAATAAAAATGGTTATGCGTATTTGGCGTGCTGTCCGGGGGGAGGGCTCCGAGCTCGGAAATTGGGCCCGAACCCAGAGGACCCCGTATCTCTGTTTAGGAAGATAAGATGGGGTGGTGGAGGGATGCTGAAAACTGTCGAGGAATATGGGTGAGTTGACTGTGTGTATTTATAGGCTTTATTTGTGCTGATTGAGTGGACCAGTTGATTACTGATTGCTGACAGCTGGCTGACTTGATTGTTTGATCATTAGAACGTGTTCCTCCCGAACCTTGTTAATAAAACATCAATTAATTCACTTCCGTGTTGGTTTCAAGAGAGAGATAGGGAGGTTGCCGCTTGGTTTCGGCGCAAACATTCCCTAGTGCTATTTTGCAGTTCTAGAAAACAATTCCGCCACTGACCAGAAAAAACCTAGTCTAAAGTCAGTGGCGCGTTGCACGTTGTTCATAATGCTAGTTTAAGCGCGCATGCTTGGCCATAATGTAGCGGGTGCACAATGCGCATACACTTTGATTCTCTCATCAACACAGATGCAGCAGTTTATATTTTTGCAAAACATACATTATAACAAGGAAAAATATTAACACATGAGGGAAATCATTGTGGTCTCCATGAAGATGTAAAAAAATGTAGGCCTAAATCTAGCTTACACATTTACCCAAATTATTTAGGCTAATTGTAGTAATGACGGATCAGACCTGTTTGCCCAATAGTGGCAAGACACATATGTATATAAGGACATCTGACAAATTAGTTTGTCCGTCAAAAAAAAAAAACTCCCATCCCCATACAACGTCACTTCTCTGTCTTTCACTGCCCTGACAAGAACGTCGGTCTCCTCGGCTGTGAACCGCTCCTGGCGCGCACCTGGTAAATCCGCCATAATAATAACAATCCGCCATGCAACATGCGCACCTGGGGCCTATACCATGAACCCGGTTTAAGTGGCTAGCCAGGTATGTTTCAGTTTAGTTTGCGCCTACCCTGGGTTTTAGGCACCATGAAAGTGGTTTGGCTTTTAGCAGTGTTCATCGCCATAGTAACTTACGCTCCACGGCTAACCTGGGCCGGGGCAGGTTATGTTCCAGGTAAGAGGTTGCAAACCGAACTTGGACCAATCAGCTGTGAACAAAGTGACATATGTCTGACATGTGTAAAGTCACTCCACCTTTTTCTACTCCAAATTAGAGGTCACTACATAGCAAATGATTTTTAAAGACAAAATCGTCTGGCTTTTAGTAATGCTTATTTAGAATAATAAATGTGTATGATTTAGATATTATTTATGTAATTATTATACCCTTAATTGATCACACATGTATAATTTTAGTTCATCAATTATTATTACGCAGAGTTTAAATTAATAAATATATAAAGGTAATATAAATACGCTTTAGAGTCAATGAAGCTATAAAATGACTACTTGTGAGCTTAAAGCTTAGAGAGCAATTCTCTCTATACCTTTATCAACTGTATAAACTAACTTCACAACTTTTACTTGCACTGATATAAAGTAGTGAGACTTTCTTTTAGTTGTCCTCTTTCATAGACAGCTATTTTCTTTTTCCTGTGTAAATTTGTTTCAATTCTTAATATTTTAATACTTTTATTTGATAAGTGAATTGTGCTGCTTCTCTCGCGAGAAATGAATCGCAGTTTCACTCTATCTCAGCATGTGATTGGCTGTTCGCTACTGATGTCACACCTTAACTCCTAAACTCAGGATCAAAGCCTGAGTTGACAGAGAAAGGTGATGATCAGCATCATGGTACCAACAAAGCCTGGTTGGATTGGTTTGGTTTTGTCAACTCGAAACTAATCCTGCAACCCTGAGTTTGTTCAACTACCATCATGGTACAGGCCCCTGCTCTTAAAGGGTATGTTGGATGACACTCTGATTGGTTTATTTCACGTTACGCCCAAACCACACCTATGAATAATGAAGCTATTTCAGACCAACCCCTTTTAAACTTGCGTCGGGCGCAAGAGTCATTTATCCCGCCGGTAAAATAGCAACCGCTCCCAAGACCTGCCCACAAAGTTACTTGCGCTTCGCGCTTGATACTTGCGTTTCAGATCGTTAAAATAGGGCCCCCAGTCTATTTCTGCTGTGCTGCATGCGCTGAATTAAAGTGACAGCGCATAGTTTGTGGTCAAAATGAGCACAAATTGACATGACAATGAATTTCATCATAAATGCATTTAATTAAATAAAATGTAGTAATCTCCCCATAAATGCATTTAATTAAATACTACTATTTTTTACAGTCATCTTTTTACTTTTAACTTTTTAATTGTTTTTTTTGAGATTATTTTGATTTGATAGTTAAAAGATTAAAACATTTTTCTAACATGAGGTCTTGTCACTGTCAGTCTTTTTACATCAGTGCAAAACTATGGTATGCAGATTAAGACCACTATTCATCAGCATGCATTGATTAATCCCATGGCATGTAGCAAAAAAAAAAAAAAAGGTGCAACCAAATTATATGCTGGTGCGACCAACTGAGAAAGTTGGTAGAACGAGTGCAACCAGTGGAAATGTTAGTCTGGAGCCCTGGGGCATGTTCAAGATCACAACGGTGCGCAACGTTTTGCTACGGTTTCCGGGTTGAACGTCATGTTTCCTGGAAACAGCGTGCACCGGTGTGCAACGGGGTTTGAGATGCGTTTTCTCTTGTTTGGTGGGCGTGTCAGAACTGCAGTCCAATCAGCAGCAACATGTATATAAAGCACACGGTATTAAAGAGAACTCGCACAATGGAAGTAATTTACAAATGTGTTCGATACGCAACAACTGAGGATATCAGAAGACATGTTTGTCATAAGTATTATTGTAAAAAATATAGGATATCAACATAATGATGTAGTTGTTTGTATTTTTAGCTTCATTGCAAGTGTATGACATTTGGTATAGAAATAAACAATGCATGTAAAGTGCTTTTCCTAAAAATGAGAAAGAAAATACAGGGTATTAATAAAACATTATGAACAACAAGAATGTGAGGCTAAATAGATGTGTTTTAGTCTTTATTAGGTAAGATGTGCTTCCATTTCAGTTTCCACAAATCCCTTCACTCGATTGGGATGTTCTCTTGTGTTCTGGGCGGCAAGTGCAGAAACTGTAACATCGGGCATATTTTGTAGTATTAAACATATTTATACCGACTTCATCAGGCTCCGAAAATTCTTCACAAAGAACACAAAAAGCCTTCTCAGCTGCCGTAGTTGCAACTCTTGCGTCATCACAACAGTGCGTTCAACGCATCACCGTTTCTGTTTAAAAAACGTTCTGCAACGTTTTGTCGGCGCTGAACGCAGCCCTGGTAACCAACAGGACACAGCTGAACCAAATGAACTAATGAAGGGGGAGTGGCTAGAAACTGAACAATGAACACAGAGGAAGTCCAAACACAAACAGAAACGTGACAATAATGAGCTGAAAATTACATATTAATTTTGGTTTATGCCATCCTTTTCAAGAAAAACTTGGTTTATGATTTCATAACTGTCAAAAAGTCACATTATAGCCAAATCCAGCTATAATCACAAATGAAAACCCGAATAATTTTTGTTTGCTTGTTTTTATAAAGAAACATTTTTATTTAAAAAAATGTACAGGAGTAATGGTTGTAATTTCACATTTGCAATTTTCTGTGATTTCACAATGTTTTCACAGTTGATCAAATAAATGTGCCTGAGTGAGCAGAGACTTTTTTATAAAACATTAAAAAAAATTGCCAACCCCAAACTTTTGAACAATAGTGTATAAAAATGTATTGCCGTTCCAGAGAGCCTTTACATGTTTTGCTATAAGAAATTCTCTGCATATAATAATCATCACTAAATGAAATCTGAATGTTCAACATTCCAAATAAACACCATTTCACCACTGGCTTGCCCTGTCAACATTAAAATGAAATAGTGTCCATTAGAGCTGTCACGATATCTACTTTTTGTTGTGCGATATATTGCACCAAAATTAATTGCGATAAACGATATTGTAATTTTCAGACCATTTTATGCCACTGATTACATAATGACAATATAACAGCATAATAATGCAAATACACTGTTTCAAAGAACATTTTATTCTTAATCTATTCAATATTTAGACATTGTGAAATGTGAAAAAATATATCCCAAATAAATAAAACAAGTAAATAAATACACTTTCGTTAACAAAAAAGTGCAAGGTATAAAGAACTAGATCAAAACAAAGTAATATGTCAATTTAAACTTTTAAAGTGTCTCACACAAAGGCACAGATGCATCAACAGGACATTTCTGCTGTCAGATTCGTTTTTTAATTGTTAGGCAGATTCCGAGAAAGGAACACCAACATGTTTACCTTGTGGGGCTTAAAGGAGAACTCCGGTCAATTTTAACATTGAGCTCATTTTTTTGGTAAATTTGGAGTGCTGTCAGTACAGAGAACAACGACAAAAATCGGTGTTTCCTACACCGTGTTATCCTCTTTTTAAAATGTGCACACTGTTGACTTAAACGGGGCTAGTTTTAAACCTGTTAACATCCTTGATGTGTCATTTTAAGTGAACAGCCAAGTGAGTGATGTTATTCATAGTGAACACGGTGAAAGATATGAATAAAGATGTGAAAGATATGAATAAAAATGATGTTTATTCAGCCAGCTCACATACCCGTATTTACTTCCTGTTTTCGGTCGAAGTCCACAGTAGTCGATTGTCGAGTTCGCGCGCGCGATCATTGGTAACTAAGATAACTAATGATCGCGCCCGCGAACTCGACAATTGACTACTGTGGACTTCGACCGAAAAAAGGAAGTAAATACAGGTATGTGAGCTGGCTGAATAAACATCATTTTTATTCATATCTTTCACATCTAACGTTACTGCAGTCAGATTCACCGTGTTCACTCTGAATAAAATCACTCACATGGCTCAATTCCATGTTGGACTCGTTATTCCTAACTGGCTCGCTGTAGATGTCGCAGAACACTTTAAAATGCAGTTGGTTCACGCCTTCTCTTTACCTGACGGTGTCTCTCTCTCTGTGTGTGTGTGTGTGTGTGTGTGTGGGGACACGCTGCCTGAGCCCCGCCTCCGACACAGAGTGCAGACAAGATGACAGAGGCAGCGCGATCAACTAAAATGTTGGTGACATTCATTGTAATGTAAAAATAAATCTAATTATTATTTTTAATAATAAAACAAATTATCAGTTGCAATATATCGCGGCACCAAAAATGATCGCGCTCATTTCCATATATCGTGCGATAAGTCGATATATTGACTATCGCGACAGCTCTAGTGTCCATCTCCTTTTTATGCTGCCATTATACAAAATAACGATGCAATATTCATGTAATTTTGATCATAATCAACTTGCGTACATATCATATATCATTGAAATCAAGCACACTTGACTTTCTTTGAAGTGGTGTTTTTATCGGAATATTAAAAATTCCAATAAATTTTCAATTTTATTCAGCGATGTTATTATATGTGGAGAATTTCTCATAACAAAACATGTAAAGACTTGCTGAAACTGGATGGAGCACTAAGAACGGGCTGTGACGTGGAAGCACAATACATCAGCTAGGGGAGTTATAGGATGCATTAATCCAAATGAACATTTAATATATAATAAGTACTCCGGTTTCTGACTCACAAGCATATTACACATTAAAAGGAAATGGCAAAACTCTTAACATACTGAATAGACCATACAGAAGCTCACTGGCTGAACACACCCTGTGTGTTTAATGGAAAAAGAAAGAAAAAGAAAAAGGCATTACTGAGAAACAGGTAAAAGAGTCTAATTGTATTAAGTCACATGATTGCTACAATCACTCCAAGGCCACAGTTACCTTAGAAACAGGCCTGCGCTAGCTGCTCAGTGAATGTTTACTGTAATTTTACTAAAACGCCTTTCACAATGGCCCCTGACCTGTCAGATAAGGCTCGAGACAGTAGACGGGAGAGTCCCGTAACACAACCTCAATTTCATTGTCAAACACTAAACAAATTGAACAGTGGAAGAACCAGAGCCATTGTTCCCAACAAGCGCTTATATCCCATTTCACTTCCTCATTGGCACTTTTTCATTTAAAGTGACAAAAGCTACATTTTTGGATTAACGTACTTGAATGTGCTTCCACAATGACTTCTGTCTGAAACCACTGAGGTGAATGTAGACATTTTAAGCCTTTCCACTGAATTGGCTGCAGATATCAAACCAAAAAAGGGAAATTGATATAAATTGATCAAATTTGTGAAACGTTCATAATTAATGTCAGCCGAGTATCGCTGAAAGCCCTACAACAAAGGAGGATCTCTCTATTGGGGCTCATGTCTGAATGCCTAATTTGTCTATGACATCATGCTTGTGCCTGCTAACAGGCTCCCGTTACCATAGAGATATCAATCCATTATGACAGTCTCTCTCCAAGAAGGCAACCGTGAGGCTTACAGTGGATCATATCAGTGATGCTGCGCACGGCAACTAATTCTTCTCAAGATGCTTTGCACTGATGATTCAAGGTGGTTTTCGATGGCAAAAAACTAGGCTATTTTTGACTGGATAAAATTACTTTAATAAAAATCTCAAATAGTGTCTACACTGTGCTGCACATCTATCTTTCAGCATGAGTTTGTGTTTGCTGCATGTGTAGGTTCATATATGATGGTGTAAGAGTCTCGTGATTGCACCCAATGGAATTGCTGCATCTTCCGTCCTTTGGGATTATATACAACTCATAGCAACAGTATCTACAAAAACAGAAACCAGCAGAAATGAACCAAAAATCAGAACTGCAGAAACCTCAGTCCAAACATCTGATCAAATTTCAAGTAATATAATTTTTTTTTACGCTTTACACTATGCAATCTTGCAACCGGTTAATCTTGTTTTCTGCATTAAACATCTCATTCAAGACATCTGCCCTGCCTTTGCATTTTCATCCCCATTACATCCCATTAAGACTCTGGCCATATGCTTTTGACAACGGTTTACTCCCCTCGGACGTTTACCGTTTTGTTTTTCCGCAAGATTCAGAAGACTTACTCCCAAGATCTGATCACCCAGTGAAACGCCAGATGTCCCAGAAAAAAGGATCTACGTAAACCTACAGGACATGGTGTTGTTCGTTCGGCGGATGTTGCTATTGGCAGGCATCACAGTTGTGATCCCAGGTACACGATTAGTCATGTGTTCCCGCAGGATACTAAAGTATCAAAATGCACAAACAAAAGGCACATATTGTGTTTACAGTCACACCCACATTCACACGCTTTTACACACCCAGCAGTATTTTCAGTGTAAAATCAGGCTTTGATTAGTTGCTGGAATTAATGAGACAAAGAAAACAAGGGCAGTTCATTAAGAATATTTATGTGAAATCTCATGTGAAATCATTCAAGTAAAATTCGAATTATTACAATGTATATTAGTTATATAACTTATATGCCGAGGGATGGGAAAACAAATATTTTACAGCTTCATTAATCACACAGACATTAATCGGTCCTTTGTATTCTGACTGCGGACATATTTGTTTATTTATTGTCTCGACACACGACTGACAAGGTTGGGAATGAAAGAGCAATAAAATTCTGAGCACACTGCAAGATTAAAATGTTCAATAAGGTCTTAAAGGAAACTAATCTCTTTTTCTGTGAGGCTGGCACACTGGGAGATGACGTTATGCTCTCCTGCACAAAGCACCGAAATGAGACTGGAGATAATGTGTCTTTTATATTGCAATAGGTATATTTAATTAACCGTGTCTTTGCTGTAAACATTTTTAGTGGACTAGAAGTGTATGATACATGTATGATGATACGCATTCATTTAAATTTAAATAAGAGTGACCACTACAAAAACTTGGTTATGCCATATCACTGCACATTCTAGAGCTAATTAACTATCGGCAAAAGTCTTGGTGGAGAATTGTATAGTTTTTCCAAGACATGTCTCCTTGCCTAAAATGTCAACGATACATTAAGAAGCAGCGCAAATGTGAGGCAATTAAAATGCTTCTCAGATCATGTTCTCAAAGGACAGCTGAGCGTGACATCGATGATAAAGAGTAATTATGTGAGACTTGCTGTGATCAAACAGGCCCCACTGCTTATTAGGGCTTTTTCTCCTCTATAGTCTCTGGTGGTGATGCATTTTATTTTTTTCAATGGCCACCTCTTCCGCTCTTTCCCCAGCAAATTAAAGGTAAAGCCTGTGCGCATTAAGAACTATAATTGAAACAATTATCCATTTGGTGTCCGTTTACTGACTTTTTCTGTCTCTAGTTGGAAAAAAACCCAGAAAAAAGCTCTCTGTTTAGTTCTTTTCTAACTCACTGATAAAAAAATGTTTGTTTACATGTCATGATTTACTTTTCAAATATGTCTGCAACCTTCAACTTCCATGAAGGAAACTACTGATGATGTGTGACATGCCAGGGAGGGAACTGACATATATTTGCCATTCTGCTGTACGCCTGCCTGGAAAATGCATCATGGGATATCAGTATACGGCATGGATTTTTCAAGCGTGGCACGAGGACATTTCTGCCATGCCTGTGTAGCTCTGGGTGGAAGCGGTTGGTTCAGTAAGAGCCCTGACCTAGTATGGGATTAATGACTTTGCTGCTGGAGAGAGTTGACATTGCTGAAAGCTGTGTTTACTAGTGTTATCTATGTACAAGTGGCAACAGTGGAAATGTACACTCACTGAGGTCTCCAAGACAAAGCAGTGTGTTATTCCTTAAGGATGAAGAAAATGAATCTAATGGAGACCTCAAACTTGCAAATGTTCACTGTGTCATGTCAGCCCATTTGCTGTGTTTGTTTATGAAAAGCTAATTTAAGACCACATTCTGCATTTGTTTCAGATTGTTTTCACCGACATGCTGGGACCCTCTATAATTGGCCGCTGAATGATGGCTAAGAGGACCCCTACTGGTCAAACAATAGCAGGACCCAAAACTCTCACTAATACAAACATTTTCAATTATCTTACTTGGAGAGACGTCAAAATCAAAATCAAAAATCAAATATTTTTATTCTAACCAGTGATAAAGCTTGTCGTCACAGGTCTGTGACAACTGCAACATCTTAATTATGCATTCTGAAAAAAATAAGGTTATTATAAGATCAAATACAACATTTTTGGGGATAAGGAGTAATATTAAGTATTTTTAATAATAAGAAAAGTAATTATAGCAAAATTAACCCAGAACCCAGATCCTGATTGGGGTTTTTGTTAAATGTTTAACACAAGCTCAATATATATTTCACTTTTTATTCTACGAAACAAAATGCATCAATAACAAAGGCAAACAATTTCCATGTTTTCCCAACTAAATTATTATAATTTATATAAGGTCTTTCTCTAAAACATTTAAACAATGTCTTGAGGTGTGGTAACCATGGTAAAAGCATAAAAATTGGCTCATGAATTATTGAAAAATAATGCACACCAGGTGTAACTCCGCTTATTATTTTTCAATAATTTAATGGCCAGTTGCCTAGTATTCTGTGCATAATGAATGGTTGGTTGTAGATGACATGGATACCTAACAAATAAATGCATAATTGAATTGAAGTTTAAATTATATTATTTTATTATATACAGTAACAATAAAGGTTGCCAGTAGTCAGTTGTCCAGTTGAATGGTGGTCACTATGCAAAAGCATGAAGTATTCCTCTAATAATAATAATATACCATAGTATAATGGCATATCGCATAAAGAGTATAACACTGTTTGCAAAAGCAAGTTCATAACACAATGGCTATTTGACTGTCAAGTTATCTTATACCACTGACCTCTAAAAATATACTAAACAATCATTCAGATGAATTGATATTGCATAAATAATATCACAATTCTCATTTAGCAAATCCAAGATATCTCAAATGATTCCAGTTAAAAAGCAAACTATTCCGGTTTAGGTTGGGAACTTTAAACCATCCTTTAAACAAAACAATAATGACATCTGAAAAAACAACACTATAACCTTCCTTTTGAATTTATTTTGGTTGGCAAATCTAAAAATAGGTACCCAGGGCCCTGCTGTCTCTCATATTTCATATTTCATGTGTCAGTGGATTCCTTAATCATAAATGCAAATGCTCAGTGAGCACAGCTTGTCTCTCCTCACTCCAGGTCTGCATAATCCAGGCAGTCAGGTAATAATGTTTTTCTGCCCTACTATCAAGTCTTTTCTGGAGCATTGACAGGGGTACATAAGCAAGGCAGCTCCCCGGTGCATTGGTAGTGTGCATATAAGAAGATGTTTCTATGGTACACTGGCTAAATTAAGTTGGGTAAAGATCGCTCACTCAAGCACTTGATCTGTGTGGAAGGCAATGCTGGGAAATGAGGCCCCACAATAACAATAAGACTACTTAATGCACACAGGAATTTAACAAGGGGGGGGGCTATTCGATTTCAAAATCATATCTAAATGATTCTGTATGGTCATAATTGCAAAATAAACAAAAACACGACTACAAACTGAATAAATAAATTTTTGAGCATTAAATAATGATTTGAGTGGAAATTATAATCTTACCTTTAAACAATAGCAGGACCCAAACTCCATCTTAAAGCTTCCACTAGAGAAAAAAATAGTCTATTACAATGTACAATAGGCCTAGCCACAAGACGGGCAATGCTATATTAATATTATTTGAATAGTGAAGTCCTCTGAGGTCATTTTCACTAAATAACCAAGACGCAAGATGGCGTGGTGTAATACAAGATGTAAAAATAGTAGAGTTTGTTTCACAATCAAGAATTTCAAAGAGCCGTGTAATAAATATTTTTAATCAGCTACTGTAAATGATCACAGTGTGATTCCCAGCATGCAGTGAGTAATACATTTGTTGTGTTATGAAGGAAAATGTGTCTGCAATGATTTCACAGTAAAATTCTGAATACAGTGTAATATTGACTGCCATATTTTACAGTGGCCCTCTAAAGCGGATTTATCACTGTCAAAAAATTTTTTTATCCAAACTTTTTATCTTTTGTCAAATAAACTTAGAGAATTAATGTGTTTCAGATAACATAATATTTTGAGTTTCTATCAAACTAATTTCCCTCATTGTATTAACTCAAATTTTTAATTTCAATGAACTCTATGGGCCCTATTTTAACGATCTGAAACGCAAGTGTCAAAGCGCAAAGCGCAAGTAACTTTGTGGGCGGATCCCGGCGCTGTTGCTATTTTCCCGGCGGGATAAATGCCTCTTGCGCCTGGCGCAAATCTAAAAGGGGTTGGTCTGAAGTAGCTTCATTATTCATAGGTGTGGTTTGGGCGTAACGTGAAATAAACCAATCGGAGCGTCATCTCACATTCCCTTTAAGAGCAGGTGCGCAAGTTCCATTACGGATTGCTATTATTATGGCGGATTTACCAGGCGCGCGCCAGGAGCGGTTCATAGCCGAGGAGACCGAAGTTCTTTTCAGGACCGTGAAAGACAGAGAAGTGACGTTGTATGGGGATGGGAGAAACCCACCCAAATCAGCGTCGGTTAAACAGGCGTGGGAGGAAAAAAACCAAAAAAAATTACATCTTCATGGACACCACAATGATTTCCCTCATGTGTTAATATTTTTCCTTGTTATAATGTATGATTTGCAAAAATAAAAACTGCTGCATCTGTGTTGATGAGAGAATCAAAGTGTATGCGCGTTGTGCACCCGCTACATTATGGCCAAGCATGCGCGCTTAAACTAGCATTATGAACAATGCGCAACGCGCCACTGACTTTAGACCAGGTTTTTTCTGGTCAGTGGCGGAATTGTTTTCTGGAACTGCAAAATAGCACTAGGGAATGTTTGCGCCGAAACACGCCTCCTTTTAGCGCCGACCCGCCCAGGGAGCGCAAGTTCATTTCCTAGTTTACCGACGTGCGTCTGTGGAGGGAAAAGCCCGCTTTGCACGGGTGCAAAATAGGAATGATACATACAGTGTACAAACTCATTTGCCAGGGTGCAAGATAGGGCCCAAAATGTTAAGGCGGTACGAGGTAACTTACTTTTTTAAGTTATTTTTTTTACAGTGAGATATTAATCTTCAAAAATGACAGGCAAATAAGCTAATAATATGCATGTACACACCATGTACTCATAAACTCTTAACTAATCTGTTCTCTTGCACATCCTTTGAGTTTAACTTCTATAATATTGGCATATAGCTACAAATTAAGTGTACACCTCAAGCCTCAAAACGAGTCATCAAAGATTCATCAAATTTCAAGTCACTATATTCTGCAGATCTTCTTAGGGAAAAATGAAAATATAAAAGAAATGTATGACTCTGCACTCTCATATCCTCCAGTATGACAGCTATATAACTACATATTAGCCAGTGAGTGTCATGATGAGACAACAGATGACAACATGGCAATGCTCATATCTGCTCATATCAAAGCTGTGTCATCAACAGCTTTATTTCTGGGGTCATTATCAGAAGAGGAGACTGACTCAGTCCATACCAAGTGGCTGGAGTCAAGTTGGATATTTATCAATAGGTCTATTACTTTCACCTGAGCAGAACACTGAATGCTATATGAGCATGATATAGCCTTCCTCTGTTCACCTATGACAAAACGGTTTAAAAAATAAGGTTAATAAACACTGTTTCCTCAAAAAAGGTTTAAAAATGTTAGTATTTATAACAACATTTGTGGCAAAGAAAACAAGAATACAAAAACTGCAAAGGTTACTGCAACTTCAAAATAAATCTAAAGAAACTGCAGTAAACCTGTTAGATCCTAGAGTAAATGAATATGAAATGAGGCATATAGAAACTACCTCTATAGGTGAACAACGATCAAATAGAACAGAAAAATGCTAAAAACCTAAAAGTGATGGTTTTGAGATAATGGCAAAAGATAACAAATTGTTGTCAAATTGCCTATTATAAGCACCACTGCACTCAATGTGCTGAAAGTGCACCATTTTAATAATTAATACCAGCACTTTGCTTTTCCACAGTTTGATGTCTTTGCACCAAGTTTAAGCTATAGATTACCTGTTCATTATCCTGAAATTGCAGGGCCATTGATGGGCAAAGTCAGGTCATAATCAAGTCATGTCATTTTCTGTATCGAACATTTGAACGAAACATATAACTGCAACTGCAAACATTATAAATGATGATGGGTGTTTTGAATGTATATTGCACTAATTTCCTTGCTTTCAGCTGCTCGTCTGTTTCTCCTGTGAGATACCTCAGCGAGGTCTTCAAGTGTACGTGACCTGTTACAAAATGCATACACAGCGAGCTCCTACATTCTAAATCATATGCAGCCATATAGCAAGCAGGTTAATACCAGTATGCATACAATATTTCACAGTCAAGCACTGTTGCTCCCTGAGAGCACACTCTTATGTATCAGTACATTAAAATGGTGAATACCAGGGCCAGGGTGCTGAAACCTTTCTGCACAGGAAAAAAAAAATTCCATGTGCAATGTATAATTTATGATCAACCTGAGAATGTCCGATCCCTTAAACAATCAATATTCTCTCTTTCAATATCTCTCTCTCTCTCTCTCTCTCTCTCTCTCTCTCTCTCTCTCTCTCTCTCTCTCTCTCTCTCTCTGTTGCAATATCTCTCTTGATTTTTTCAGCAGAAAAGTACTTGTGTGAAAATTCACATAATTTTATGGCATCAGTAAATCAAACCCTTGCTACTACACTTCGCCACTAGTACTTCTTGTTGCTGCAAAAAAAGAAAAAATAGCTGCAAATAAAAAGTTACAGTAAACCTGGGGATTCCCAGAATTCTGCAGAATTCCCAGTGTGAAACATCCCAGTATTTTTACAGTAAAGTTCTTGCAACCACAGCAGCCAGGTTTGTATAGTGAATTTGACACAACAAAAATCAAGAATAAAATCCATCAATGTCACAGTTCTATCCATTAACAACTGCTTGCATATTGAGCACCAACATACTAATAACTGTGCCATGTGTGGGAAAAGATAGCACATTATTCAAAATTCAATAAATAAACACATGAGGGCCTAAAAGCTACTATGAGCTGAATTATTGTTTCTTCTCTTCCAAGACGGCCTCACCTAAGCAAGTGCAGAGAAAGGCGACCAGTCTAGCCACATACAGCCCTCCCATTTCCACATCAGCACACCTAAATAGGCTTTATTCATCTTTCATACTCAAAATCAATTTAAACAATGTTTTATAAAGAATTTGTCAATATTAGATGGTCAAAAATGCTAATTTTCAGCAGTAATGCTAGAAAAACCGAGGCTACACGAGCTAGTAAATCAAGATATTCAAAATGAATGGACACAAATGAAAACGGTTCTTCACAAGCAAAAGGCACTGACAGTTGGGTTTTTATAACGATTTGAGAGCCTGAGAGACATGCTGTAAAACTACACAAAGAAGCAGCGGTCATATACGTGGACTAGTGTAATCTTATAAATACATCATTGAAATTTAGGTCAATAGGGAAGTAATAGGTTTTCTGTAACCCCCCCCCCCCCCCCCCCCCGTCTTGGATGGAGAATGATGCTCTAATGGATTCCATTTTCAGTTCCCAGCCTGCGCTCATCGCGCTGTGAATACGAGCCTTAAATGCGATAAAAACCGCTAAACACAAACTCGGCGACATCCACAAGCAAGTATACTCACATAACATGCGCTGTTAATACGCGTACCAAGGGTTTCGCAACTGTTTCGAGCTTTTTCTTGGCAGATATCGTGGTTGTAGGTGGGGAATGTGACAACTGGAAATGCAACTGGAATGACATTGCGCTTACCGTGTAATATCCAGAGGAACAACGCTCTTCTAGCTTCCCCTCCCCGATTAATGCCGACAATTCACAGCGAGCGACACACGGAAATCATTCCCAACGAATGGCATTGAAAGCAAAAGAGATGCTGGTGTGCCGAGGAAAGGATAGCATCCGCTAGGTATCCAAGGAAAATCGTGTGGATAGAAGGAGACCGGAAAACTGCGGTGGGTAGCCACAGACACAGCAGCAGCAGCGCCTTCTCTCTCTCTCTCTCTCTCTCTCTCTCTCTCTCTCTCTCTCTCTCTCTCTCTCTCTCTCTCTCTCTCTCTCTCTCTCTCTCTCTCTCTCCTCTTCCCTGCTGGACCATCCCCATACAAGCACCTTGCTGCAGTGATGACGACGCGTCCCACAGCGACATCTCGCGGTCACGTGTGGAATTGCACATATATTCTCCCGTTTGAACGCCAAACAGAGCGTCAGAAAGGGTTTAGGCTACGTGCAATTTCCAAGTTGACAAATATGGCTTTATATAATCGGCTAGATTTCTTAATACGATTCATCCAAGTCTTTGAACGCTTATACGATAACAGAAAAAAATCCTGAAGAATATCCAACCAAAAGGAATAGGCTACTGATTATTTCATAGACATAAAAAGTACCCTATATGAGTCTAGAAAACTAGCAAATCCAGTTATTAGTTCTTCTTCAAAAAAGATGATTGTTTCACGTAAATATACCCTGGTTTTCAGGCGGACTGAGAAAAAAATCGTGTTTCATTATTCCTGAAAGCTGTCAGCCAATCAGATTAGAGCTTGCCAGACGTCTGAGAAGTGCTTTCCAGTTTTGTGTGCAATATCCTTCAGACTGTCATTTCAGAGAATATGGGCCGTTGGTGGACATGCCGTGTGCAGCTAATGTCCACACATTTGTTTTTTAAGATACTTTTAAGAATGTTTGTTAGATGTAAACTAACATATTTGTAATAACATGAATCATGATTGGATGATGATTTGTCTTTTCAGGCATGGGGAGTTAATGGAGGTAATGGACAATCAGATAAAGGACATTTTCTGTTTGATCAGTTTAGATCGCCTTTGTATGCCCAGACCAAAATGTCAGCATGATGTCATGTGAGAGGCACCACTGTATGAAAAGACTGTTAATCCCATTTCTGCCTGCCATCAGCCAAAGCAACACACAGAGAGACAGCGTGTCTGGACGGGGTACTTCCTCTCTGGAAGCAGTGGACACAGGCATTCATTCACTTCAGTGGCATTGAGTGGAAGAGGATGAAAAGGCACAGACTTAGTTCCTTAATCAATTAGTTCCAATTCCATTACAATTTGTCATTTGAATATGAATGTTCTGTTTGGATACACAGTCAGAATCATAGTCATATTCATAATCTAGCATGTTCATAATGCCACAGCAAAAAAAAAAAAAAAAAAAAAAAATTCTGGGACCGCCAGACCCAGAAGCAAGCAAAACCAGCAAAAATAAAGCTATAATTTTATTTATAGAAGCAATTAAATGACACAAAATAATATGGATCTCCATTAGACTTACAGTATTAGGCTAAAAAAAGTGAATTAATCAGAATCAGATAGAGCTTTAGGCTATTGCCAAGTGTGTTTGCATATACACAAGGAATTTACCTTGGTATTGAAGCTTCCATGACACAAATATAAATATAACAAGACATAACATTTAAGTTAAAAAAAAGTATAAAGACAGAGATAGGTTTAGTCAGAATAAACATTTACAGACACTGAACATACATTATTGTGAAGTAATATGAATAAATATGACTTTTTATAAGGATATACTGCACAGAGAAATGGGGTATTGCACTTGGAAGGCGTTTAGCTGTTACAAGAGGGAAATAGCCAGTGGGAAGAAACTGTTCCTGTGCCTAGATGTTCTAGTAGTGTTACGTTAGGAACGAGGACACAAGATGCAAGTAAAAGACTCTTTATTATAGTGCAAATAAAGATGATGATGATAAGTCCAGGTGATGCAGGCGGTGGCGCAGGGACTTCGATGGTCAGACACAGAGTGAAGGATGAAGTGCAGGGTGCTCTGAAGAGTGATGACGTAATCCAGACACGAAAACGAAATCCAACACGACGAAAACTGGAACACAGGAACTCGAGACGGGACACGAAGCACAGGAACAGGCACAGGTAACACGAAGACTTCATGCAACGATCTGACAATGGGAATGAGAAAGTGGTAAGTTTTTATAGGAGATGAGATGAGTGGCAGCTGGTACTGGTGAGTGATCGCAGCTGGATACTGATCAACTGTGATGATCCGGACTCACACACTCGCACACATGTAAACAACAAAGCACGAGACTAGAGAGAGACACTGGATCCATATACCGTGACAGTACCCCTCCCCCTAGGAACGCCTCCTGGCGTTCCCAGGACTCCTTACCTGTTGATTGTAATCATCGATAAGGGAGTGATCCAAAATGTCTCTAGCAGGTACCCAACTTCTCTCCTCAGGACCGTAACCTTCCCAGTCCACCAAGTACTGGAATCCGCGGCCCCTCCGCCTTGAGTCCAGCACACGATTGACCGAATAAGTTGATTCCCCATCTACGAGTCGTGGCGGGGGAGGAACCGGGATAGGTGGATTAATGCGAGAATGAAATACGGGTTTAATTTTGGATACATGAAAGACGGGGTGAATTCTCCTGTACACCGGAGGAAGGTTGAGGCGGACTGCCACCGGGCTAATGATCTTGGTGACAGTGAACGGGCCAATGAATTTGGGAGCAAGTTTATTAGACACGGAGCGGAGAGGAATGTTCTTGGTAGAAAGCCACACTTTTTGACCAACGACGTATACGGGAGGCCTAGACCGGTGGCGACCCTTGGTGCGCAACCCCACGTGGAGAAGAGTCTCACGGGCTCTAGTCCAAGTGCGGTGACACCTCTGGACGAAGGCGTGAGCAGAGGGGACCACGACCTCGGATTCCAGACTAGGATAAATTGGTGGCTGGTAACCTATGCTACACTCAAACGGAGATAGGCCCGTGGATGACACTGGCAACGTGTTGTGGGCGTACTCCACCATAGAAAGCTGTTGACTCCATGAGGAAGGGTTCTTGGAAACCAAACATCGTAACATTCTCTCCAAATCCTGGTTGGCTCTCTCAGTTTGGCCATTGCTCTGGGGGTGGAACCCTGAGGACAGACTGACAGTCGCCCCCAGAAGCTTACAAAATTCTCGCCAAAATTTGGACACAAACTGGGGTCCCCTGTCAGAAACCACGTCTGTCGGGAGGCCATGTAACCGAAAGACGTGGTCAACGACAATCACCGCTGTCTCCTTGGCTGAGGGTAATTTGGGCAAGGGAATGAAACGAGCCGCCTTCGAGAACCGGTCCACTACGGTCAAAACTACCGTATGACCCTGGGAGGGTGGTAACAAAATCTAGAGCGATATGGGACCAGGGTCTCGAAGGGACTGGCAGCGGTTGGAGTAACCCATCTGGGGGTCGATTGGAAGTCTTACCAGTGGCACAAACTGAGCAAGCCAAAACAAAACTGTGAATGTCACGAGCCATGAGAGGCCACCAGAACCGTTGTTTGACTAAAAACCCAGTGCGATTAACTCCTGGATGACAAGCCACATTGGAAGAATGCCCCCACTGAATGACACTGGACCTCAAACCCTCAGGCACAAATAAACGATTCGGTGGGTAACCGACCGGGGGCGTTACCCCTTCTAAGGCCTTCGATTCGACCTCCCATACGAGTGTGGAGATAAATAGGGTCTCTGGTAAAATGCACTCGGGAGTAGACGGGCGTTCGGAACGATCAAAAATGCGCGATAAAGAATCGGGTTTGATGTTCTTAGAACCCGGGCGGTACGAAAGAGTAAAATCAAAACGACCGAAAAAAAGTGCCCACCGAGCCTGCCTGGAGTTCAACCTTTTAGCAGTCCGAATGTATTCTAAGTTCTTGTGGTCGGTCCAAACGATAAAAGGTACTCCCGACCCTTCTAACCAGTGACGCCACTCCTCCAATGCTAACTTGACTGCCAACAACTCTCTGTTCCCAATGTCATAATTGCGTTCGGCAGGGGATAGACGGTGAGACAAAAACGCGCAAGGATGCATCTTGTCGTCTGAAAGAGAGCGCTGGGATAACACTGCTCCTACCCCCACCTCTGACGCGTCGACCTCCACCACGAACTGACGTAATGGATCAGGGGTTGTCAGAATGGGGGCTGAAACGAAGCAACCCTTCAATTTGGCAAACGCAACCTCGGCTGCGTCTGACCACCTGAACGTCGTTCTGGGGGAGGTCAAGGCGGTCAGAGGTGCGGCTAGTTGGCTGAAGAATAGAATATCATCAATTCATTGTAGAAATATCAGGAATATTATATTATTAAATGAATTAGACAGGGTGTTGTAAGCTGTTATCCAGATAGGGTGACCAGACTTCCCATTTTCCCAGGATAGTTCCGTATTTCAGCTTTATTTTTAGTGTCCCGATTTATTATAATCTTGTTTTATCCCGTATTTCTTCTTTCCTAAATTATCCTTGCTAGGTGATCATATAAAAGCGAGCGAGTAGACTAGCAGTCTTCTGTCACGCGAGAATAGCCAAAGGTTGCCAATCTCGTCATAGTATATTTTGAAGAACAAACTTACCATACAATCACAATACGTTATCGATTAACTTTCAGTTAATGAAGCCGGGATATTAAAGAGCGTGGAGGAGATCAAGAAGGCTGCATCCGAAAACTTAAAAATGCTGCCTTAGGAGCACGGATTCCAAGGTAGGAAAGCATCAATCCCGTTCATCTAATATCCCACCTTCATTCCGAATCCAATGTTAGCTTCACTTCCTGTCTCCTGAGATACCTTCCTCTCATCGATTTTTTTAAGGCAGCATAGATGTATCCTTCACTACCTTTGATATCCCACAATCCTATCTGTTCCATTCAGTGAGAGTTGAGCTTGAAAAAGATAGATGCATGGCGTATGAAAATTGCGGTTTCTGGTCAGTTTGTGTGTAAATGTAAGTTTTTGACAAACATTTTCCACTTCTAATTTGCACTTCCACTTCGTTGGGGTGGGTGCCAGTCCATCCCGTCCCGTATTCCACCATGAGAAATCTGGTCACCCTACTTCTAGAACTTCCTCAAAACCTCCTGTTTCTATAGCCAGATGCTTTCATATCCATGGTGACACACTCCTAGACGTTAGAAAGCACACGTGCGTCTGCAAGATGTCTGTTAAAGATCACTTCATCTGGAAAGCATCTACTGTTTACTAACATCTGATAGACATATTTAAGATGTCAGTTTTACATACATTCTAAATAATAAACATCTTAAAGACAGGAAACAGGAACGTCCAGACGTATTGCAGATGAGCAAACACTCTAAAAAAATACATCTTCCAGATGTAAACACGCACATCAAATAGACGTCTCCATATACGTATAGATATTACCTGTCAAGCAGAAAAGCATCTATTATTATTTGATCCGTTGTGAACAGGCATGATTGACAGGCAGAACACGCATCAAATGCCACCCGCGGCCACTTTTTTATATTTCTGTTTCCAGGGTCACAGCGAGATCTCAGGACCGTTATTTCAGTTACAAGTCAAGTCACATTTATTTATATAGCGCTTTTTACAATACAGATTGTTTCAAAGCAGCTTTACAGAGATAACAGGAAAATAATGCAAAAAAGTTTGTTTCCAGAAGAAAATAGCGTCACAGTCCAGCTTAAGTAAGTTCAGTGATGTTTCATTTTTGTTTAAAAAAAGTTATTAATTTAATTAATTTATATATATATATATATAGCCGCTCTGGAGTAAACCATGATGTCATCGTCCAGCTCATTTCAGTTCTTGTATAATAGTGTCAATGCTGGCAGATCAATATTATTGTTGAATATTAAATTTAATGTTAAATTTAATGTCCCCAAGCAAGCCAAGCCAATGGCAACAAAGGTGGAAAAAGGTGACAGTGGCAAGGAACCAAAACTCCATCAGGTGGCAGAATGGAGAAAAAAACCTTGGGAGAACCCAGGCTCAGCCGGTGGCCAGTTCTCCTCTGGCCAATGAACGAACATTGTATGATTATGATTCAGGCAGCATTATAGGTCAAAAGTCAGATTGGTTTGGAACAATCAGAATATTATCCAGTTCCATCTGGTTTAAGATCAGAGTCATCAAACCGGGATGGAGATGGGTTTGTTGAGGATCAGTGCTGATGGCTGTTGTGTCGATGAGGCCATCGATGAGAGTCTAGTTGACACAATCTCTGCTGACACTTCAGAGATGCATTGTGGTCATGTCTAGGTGCAGGTCCTCCATCTGGTCTGGATATGGCCCGGATATGGCTGACTACATCATGCGTTATGGTCGTGTCTAGGCGCATGTCCTCCATCTGGTCTGGATACACCCTGGATCCAGCTGATTACAGTAAATCTCGGAATAAGCAGAAAGACTAACATTAGCGTAGATGCCATTCTTTTTATGATGTAACGAGTACATCGGGTGTTATAGGAAATGTTCCCGGTTCCGGCTGACCTAATTTATTCAGCCTAATAATCATTTAACTGATTTGAATAATAGGAATGTACAATTTTCTATGTGTATGCCAGGTTGAAGAGATGTGTTCTCTTACGAGAGGTTCTCTCGTATTGCGTAAGCTAGCTTACGCTACGGGAAAGATTCATCTTTTCTGAGAAATTGAAGCCAAAAAATTATCCTATAATTTTGTATCCATTGTCAACGCAGTTCAGCTGCAGCAGACCATGAGCGGGCTAGCTAGCAGCTCATTGGTTCGCTCACAGAGAACTGCTTAAGCCTATGAGGAGACGCGAATGAACTCTCGGCCAATGAGAGTCTGACATGCTCTCATTGCGTCAGAGCCCGCCGAAACGGGCGTGGTCAGAGAGTATAATATTGGCGTCCTAGGCTGTAAACTCTGATTTTCATCTCTTCAGCGAGGCTACACGCATCTGCTGATCCTGCGAGAAGCCGCCGTCGTCGAAAAGGCAACTCTAGCGAGCATCTGGGAGACTGAGGAAGCCGGCCGTGTTCGCCACCTTCAGCCGTCCTGCGAGCTAGCGCCATCCGACGGATTTGTATCCTTTTTTGCAAAAAGCTTCCAGTACATTTTGTATCTAAAAGAGCCGAGCGTCTTTTTAAAGATGTCTCGTATATCTTCCTGCGGTTCTTGCCGCGCTCCCCTCGAGAATGGAGACCGCCACGTCAGCTGCGCTCTCTGCCTCGGATTGGAGCACGCCGAGCTCGCCCTCGCCGATGGCGGCTGCGATCTCTGCGAAGACATGCCGTTGTCGACCCTGCGGGCTCGACTTCAGGCCACTAAAATTGCTTCCACGCCGCCTCTGACTTCGCCGCGGAAGAAGAAACGCCGCTCTCAGAGGCCGCCGGAACCCCAGCCAGAAGCGTTCATTCCGCCGGAGCCTGTCGCCTCCCGCTCTCCTTCTCCGCTGCTTCCGGACATACAGTTTCCGCCGAGTGGCCGCTCTGTTGCCTCCGACAACGCCGCGGACATCAAGGAAACATGTTCGCTTCTCGCCTCGGACAGTGAGGAGTGGTCCGGTTCTCACGCCTCCTCGGCTCGAGAATCCTCCGGGACCCGCGCTGAAATCGAGGAGGAATTAGTGCACCTCTTCTCACATGCCGTCGAACGCCTCGGGCTCGATTGGTCTCCTCCCCCCGAGCAGAATATCAACCGTATGGACGGCAGCTACTTCCGCCAGCGCTCGACTCCCGCCACTAAACGGGCCGCGCCCTTCCTGCCTGAACTGCACGCGGAACCCACGAAGTCCTGGAATGCCACGCTCTCTGCTAGAACTCGCTCTGACTCTTCCACCCCGCTTCGCATTGTGGACGGAGCCGCAGAGAAGGGTTATCTCTCCATTCCCCCTGTAGAGGACCTGGTCGCCGCACATCTTTGCCAGCCCTCCACGAGATGGCGCTCATCACCTGTGCTCCCCTTTAAAGCCTGCAGAGCGACTTCTAGCTTTCACGCCCGCGCTTACTTAGCCGCCGGCCAAGCAGCCTCTGCACTAGAGGTCTTCTCGGGTCCTAAAAACTGTACCCGACCCGAATCGACCCGAATCACTACTTACCCGAACCCGACGTGCATAAATATTTTTTTTTTAAAGATAAACCCGACCCGAGACAGACCCGATAAAATTAGACCCGAGTCCGACCCGACCTGACGCCATTTCCTTTAGAACCCGACTGGACCCGAACGTAAACGGCATTAACATTGTGCACAGCCTGCAGCTCTGCGTTTCTCAAAAATGCACTTAACATAGACACGCGAGTGTAAGTGCGCTGAAGTGCTAAAATGTCAATCACACATCATAACCCATTACGTCCTATAACATTTGGCATAATGTTATTTACCGGACCAAACGATGATTAGAACCACCATTTATTTTCCCTCACCTTTTTCGCAATGTCGGTTATCCCCTCTGACAGTGTCGCGTATTTTTAAAATTGATTGACAGGCCTTGCTTAACAACAATTCAAATACTTGCATTTAGTCAAACATCCATCCACACTAGTTCACTAGTTCTTCTTGGCAAAGGGAGGGGTTGGTTTATGTGGAGCGAGCAACTGAGTAAATAAATGCGGAGGCAACCGCGTGCTTATGCTGATAGCCCATTTGCACGTAGAAGCGTGGATTCGCTCTCTCACTTAGAAAAAGTGAGAGAACGGTGTCAGTTGTTTTAAAAACTGCAATTTTGTTAAATGCCCAACATAGTTTAAAAGAATTCGGGTCTTCTCGGGTCCATTTGGAAAAGGCATATTTATTTTAAATTACCCGAGACCCGAGGCCACTAATACCGAACCCGACCCGTGTCCGAGACACTCGTCGGAGTTTTGGACCCGAACCCGCTCGGGTCTCGGGTCGGACCTCGGGTTTTCGGATCCAAGTGGACCCGTGAAGACCTCTACTCTGCACTTCACTCCATGTCCGTCCTTCAGATACTACAGGGTGACATACTTCGTGAATGGGACGAGAGTGGAAAAAATCCCCCTTCAGTCGCGGATTTGAGGAGTGCCACGGACATTGCCCTTCGCGCTACAAAATCTGCTGCTCAAGCCCTGGGGAAATGCATGGCCCCCATTTGTGTGTCTGAGAGACATTTGTGGCTCACACTCACCGACATGGGAGATTCTGAGCGCGCCGCCTTTCTCAACGCCCCGCTCTCTCCACCCGGCCTCTTCGGATCTGCTGTCACGGGTATCGTCGACCGATTTTCCGAAGTGCAGAAAGTCTCTTAGGCCATGAATCTCTTTCTGCCTCGTCGCGCTAGCTCCTCTGCAGGCCACTCACGTGACCTGCCTCCTGCACGAGCCCCACCCCAGCGCCCAGCTCAGCACAGTCAGACTTTTCAGCGACGCCAGGGCGGCCGCCCTCGTTCTTGCTCTGACAGCTGCCACAGACCGCCGCCTCCTCGGGGGCCTCGGCCCAGGATCGCGCTGAAATCCGATCACTCGAAGTCTGCCTAGCACAGCTGAGAAAAAGACGGTGCTCTCCCGCCGCGGCCGGACCGCCGTCAAAGTTTCGCCCTCTGTTAGTCCCACTACTACAGCAGTGTACTCCGCCATTACCAAGCCGGTCCCCCTTCCCGCTTGCATGAGCACAAACGCCGTTTTCACGGCGACCCAGAGAAATCTCATAAAGAGCATAGAAGCCTCCTGTGTAAAAAATGTGCCCACAACACTGTGTTCACTCATACACAAAAGCACTTCAGTTCCCGTGTTTCACACAGAGTCCACTCTCATAAAGCGGTTCCAACCCGCTCGAGTTTCAGAGTGCATAAGCGCGCCCACGAGCCCGTGTGCGCGTCCCACCTCTGCTTACTCTGTTACACGGCCCATAAACTCCTCTCCGAGTGTAAGTCCCGCTGTTATAAACACTATGAGCGCGCTCACGCAGCCCGCTATGTGCAGCGACGGGGACCATGTAGCCATTCACCCTCTAGCGTTACGCTTCAAAGCGTGGGAAGCTATTCCGGGAATTTCCCAGTGGGTGCTAAACACAATAAAGCTAGGCTATCGCTTACAGTTTCACCGCCGCCCTCCACGTTTTCGAGCGCGGCTAGAAACTATTGTGAACCCAGAAGCAGTGATGCTGCTCCGTTCAGAGATAGCAAAGCTATTGTGCAAAAGGGCTATAGAGAGAGTTCCTCTGTCTATGAGCGAGTCGGGGTTTTACGGCCATTATTTTCTGGTTCCCAAGAAAGACGGCGGCCTCAGACCAATCTTAGACCTCAGATTTCTGAACAAAGTTCTCATGAAAAGACCGTTCAAAATCCTCACTATCAGAAAACTCCTTGCGCATGTGCGCCAGGGGGACTGGTTCATTTCACTAGATCTGAAAGATGCTTACTTTCAGATTCAGATAAATCCCCTTCACAGGCCATTCTTACGTTTCGCCTTCGAAGGCCAGGTTTATCAATACACCGTCCTTCCGTTCAGCCTATCCCTAGCACCCCGTACGATCACGAAGTGCATGGATGCGGCGCTCGCCCCCCTGCGGAGTCAGGGGCTGCGAATACTGAACTATTTGGACGACTGGCTGATTTTGGCACAATCACAGAGAGAGCTACTGTCTCATCGTACAGTTCTCCTCGACCATCTGAAAGCTTTGGGCCTCTCTGTCAACTGGACAAAGAGCGCACTACAACCCAGTCAGACTTTCTCCTTCTTGGGTATAGAGCTAGACTCGGTCACGATGACGGCTCGTCTGTCAACACAGCGCGCGCGTGCCGTGTTCAGCGTCTCGCCGCATTTTTTCAGATGAACAGACTCACACCTCTGAAAACTTTTCAGAAGGCATTGGGTTACATGGCCTCAGCCTCCGCGGTGCTCCAGCTGGGGTTACTGTGCATGCGCCCGCTTCAGCTCTGGTTGAAGAGCCGTGTGTCTCACCGTGCGTGGACCACGGGCCGCCAGCTGATAAAGGTAACGCAGACCTGTATCACAGCTCTGCAGCCATGGACTGTGGCAGAATGGTTTCAGCGGGGCGTTTCCATGGGGACCCTTTCTCGCCGAAAAGTCATCTCGACAGACGCATCCAACACGGGTTCGGGTGCGGTCTGCGAGGGCTCACCGGCCTTCGGCCCCTGGTCAGCTCAGGAGAGCCTCCTCCACATAAATTGTTTGGAGATGCTGGCGGTCGAGAACGCGCTCACGCGCTTTCTTCCGCGCATTCACGGTCACCATGTGCTGATCCGTTCGGACAATATAGCCGTGGTCTCCTATCTAAACCGTCAGGGCGGAGCGGAGTCAGATCCAGGAATCTCTTCCGGCTGACAGAACGCTTCTTAGTTTGGTCTCAGTGTCACCTGCTCTCGCTCAGAGCGACGCACGTGCCGGGCCATCTGAACGACGGTCCAGACAGTCTGTCCAGGAACCCCATTCCCCCCCGGGGAATGGTCCCTGCACACTCTTACAGTCCAAAAGCTGTGGCGAATATTCGGCAGAGCAGAGGTGGACCTCTTCGCCTCAGAAGAGAACACCCACTGCCCAATATTTTTCTCAAAGAGCGAGGACGCGCTAGCCCAGACCTGGCCCAGCCGCCCGCTTTATGCATTCCCTCCAGTTTCTCTGCTACCACAGGTGCTTCAGAGAATCAGGGAAACACGCCACTCGGTGCTCCTCATAGCCCCGCGTTGGGAGGGTCAGACTTGGTTTCCGGAGCTCACTCAGCTGTCACAGACAGCCCCGTGGCCCATTCCAGTCAGGGCAGATCTCCTCTCCCAAGCTCGCGGCACGATCTGGCATCCCCACCCAGAGCGCTGGGCGCTACATGCGTGGGTGATCATGCTTTACTTTAGCTGGAAATAACATTATTCAAAAATCGCTATAAAGCCAAAACAATCTCTGTTACCGTAAATTGTATGTTTATCTCTGTAAAGCTGCTTTGAAACAATCTCCATTGTTAAAAGCGCTATATAAATGAAGATGACTTGACTTGACTTGACTTGACTTTGCCAGAGGGAGTGTTAAACACGATCATGCAGGCTAGAGCGGCTTGTACTAGAAGGCTCTATGCGTCTAAATGGTCTGTGTTCTCTAAATGGTGCACCGACAGAAACTTGGACCCACGGTCATGCGAGGTTCCTTCCTTGCTAGTTTTTCTCCAAGAGATGTTGGACAAGGGCAGGTCCCCGTCCACTCTCAAGGTGTATGTGGCAGCCGTCGCAGAGTTCATTGAACCCCGGCGCGGCCAGTCACTAGGCAAAGATGGCTTGGTCATCCGCTTCCTCAGGGGAGCTAGAAGGATGAACCCCCCACGCCCCCCTTCGGTGCCGATTTGGGACCTTGCCATAGTTCTCGAAGCTATGAAAGCCCCCCCATTCGAACCGCTAAACACCGTGGACCTCAAATACCTTTCGCTCAAAACAGTTTTTGTACTCGCGCTCGCGTCAGTAAAACGTGTGGGAGACCTTCACGCGCTGTCCATTAGCGCTTCCTGTCTCGAGTTTGGGCCCAATGACTCCTTAGTCGTTCTCAAACCTAGACATGGTTATGTCCCGAAAGCGATTGGTACCCCGTTCAGGGCGTCAAGTCAGTGCCTCATGATTCCCTGGTGACAAAACTGGTATAACTGTAAGCTTTTACGATATGTGATCAATTTAACATCCGTTTAATCACGAAAAAAATCATGTATCTGCATTTTACTAAGCCCTAGGAATGCCGAACTTGGTATGGTTGTAATCAGAATAATCAAAGAAGATTGAATCATCAACCCAAAATGTAATATGATGCATGCTTTTATTAATACTAGTTTAGAAGTGTATTTCGAACAAGTTTTATCCACTATGCACATGACCCGAAGGCGTGTACCACAAGGTCTGCCGACCCGCCTTCCTGCCAAACGATTGGATCAGACACGTGAGAAAGGCGTGTCTCGAGCTCCTTCAAAATAGACCGCCACCTTCTCCTCTTTGCAGTCTTTTAGCCAGAGAGAGAAATCCCAAATTTCCTGCAAACTCCAGCCGGAGTTCTGCCTATTCTTCATCGTCGTTTTTCCTACTTTGTTTTAATCTAAGTTTTCTTTTATTTGATCTACCTCCGTTTGATAGTTGACTTCGGTCAGTGTATTCACGAACGAAACAAGCCTAAGATTTATCGTTTCTCGTACGGGCCGCAGCTGAAGCAATCGCAAACATCTGCCTCCTATCGGAAGACGCTCCAGACACTCCAGCTCCCGATCAGTCTTTGCCACACAGCCGCACGCAAAAGGGGACCGTTTTAGTAATATTTATCCTTAGTATTGTGTTATTAAATTCCATAATCCTTTGAATCGAATCTGTCTCATGGTCCCATGCTTGAAGTCTCTGTAATATGTCAAAGGTCTGTAAAGTTGCCAAAGCTCTACCTCGGTTAACTATTTTAAACATCTGAAAGTGCCGTATACGAGCAAATACTTCCGTGTGGCCACCGGAAAATATTCACTCGGTATACAGGCAGGTAATCTTGTGATATAAGGAAGTTTTCGGGTCCGGCCGCAGGACGAACCGGGTGCCTGACAAACTGAGTTGGAATCACATGTAAATTTACTCTGAAAATTAATCTGACTTAACTGACCTAGATATCAATAATTACTACGAGCCATCGTGTTATTTATTCATATATGGTGAGGTTTAGTCCATTCCCTTTTTGGGATGATTTAATATGTATGCGATTACATATTCATTATCTAATGAATAATATTCCCCATTTGAACTAATAATCCCCCCCAAACAAGTCATTGTTGCTACACTGATAACGGTCAGATAAGTATGATTTAAATCATGCTAATGCAATTCCACTAATGCCAACATAATTTTCGAGTCTATTTAAAAGTTACAGGCTATACTTAAAGGGGTCATATAATGCCATTTCCATACAAGTTAATTTGATTCTTTACGGTCTAAATGAAAAGTTTGTAATATACTTTAATTAAAAATTCTCATTAGTATTGTAAGAAAACACAAATTTTACCTGGTCAAAAACAGCTCTGTTTTCAGCACGCCGTTTCAGTGCATACGCCTTTAAATGATAATGAGCTTCGCTCACAGACTCCACCCCTCTGTTCTGCGGGGCGTTTTGACAACGCACGTGGAGTGTTGCCTTGACAACAGTTGAGGGTATATTTTGGAGAGAGAATGGCAGCGGGAGTCCCTGAGGACACATCTGTGCAACCGTATCAGAACCGGAGTCGGATTAGGAACAAGATGACGGCCGCAAAGAGGTTCGACAATTAAGGCTTGAACAGGATGTTTCTGAATGGTTGGTTAACATAATGTCACTATCTTTGTTTACTGGCAGGGTAGAGTGACTTAGTGAGATGTACGAACGCTATGTGTTTACTGATGTATACATACTCCGTTTGTAATAACCATAGACTGTGGTAATAACACAATAACCATAATGCGTTGTTCAAAACTTGGGATTATGAATTATATTGAGAACCAGGTTTATACTAACCCTCGTTTATAAAGCAGTCTGGTGAGAAATGATTCACGCAAACATGAAAGCACGTTGCTCGTGGGGAATATTCCCTTCGAAAACAAAACTCAGCCACTGTGTCTTCAGCGTTTCGGATTTAGGAACATCAAAATGACTGCTGTGTTCGTTATTACACCCAAGAACAGAACACCACAATCGCTTAGACGCCATTCTGGTCCAGCGTATCAACAATGACGGACTATGATGACAGCTCGCTCACAGCGGGGATGTGTTGAAACGCTGCTGTCAATCAACAATCGTGGGAGGGGCTGTCACGTTACAGTTACAAAAAGTGGAGAGGAGGACTCAAGTGCAGCAACGGATGATTTATTAACAAAAGAAAACAAAACACAAAGCAAAAACCCACAAGGGGGAAAACACAATAAATGAGACATTAAACAAAACTGTAGTGATGTGTCGTTCGGCACCGAGGCTTCGAAGCTTGTATCAAAAAAACGAAACATCTCACATGAACCAATGTACCGGCGCTTGATTCGTTTTGCCATAACCATGTGATCAGTGACGTCCGAAGCTTCGTTTCGACACACAACCACGTGACTGCTTGTTTCGAGTGTCATGCGCTTCGGTAGTGAAAAGAGGCCGTTCGGAAGTCTGGCAGCATTTTCATGTCGTATCAAGTCCCATGTGAGAGAATATTCTCAAAGGCAGGGGAAGTAGTAAATAAAAAAAGAAATAGACTTAGCCCTCACACTGTTGAAAAAGTCCTGTTCCTTAGTAGAAAATCTTTAATTTCTTCAATTACAAAACTCCCCAGTTCACAAGCACTTTCACTACCCAGCCTTTCACCATTCCACAATAGCTTTCTTTTATTTTGATTATACAGTATGCCTAAATGAGCCTTGCCTATGAACTCATATGTTTAGGACTACGGCTAAAGTTTTAAGGCTATTATGTTCAACAAAGCAGAGTTAATTTGTCCCATGTATTAATTCTTTCATAAATTAATTCATAGACTCATTTGTAAACACCAACACTAACACTGATGATTTTTATTGCTTTGTGGTTTTCATAGCACAAAGTGATTTATAACATAAAACAATAAATAAAAAAATTGGGAAAGGGAGCTTTTCCACCTTTTGACCACAAGATGTCGTTAGTGTGCACCGTGTTGAAAAGCTTCGAGTAATGAACCAATTTACGATACACTTGAGGGGAAAGCCTCAGTCCTTCACAAAGCTTCATTTCACCATCACTACAAAACTGAACTTGAAGAACGAACACTGACTCTGAACACGAAGACCATCACACGGAAACTGGGAAAACATATGACAACGATCCGACAAAGACTGCAAACAAGAGGAGACTTAAAAAGGGAACAAATCAAGAGGGAACAGGTGGAAGAACTCAAACACTAATCAGGTAACAAGGGGGAGGGATCAAACAATAACGAGAGCACATGGGCCAAAATAACAAAAGGCTTGTTCGACTTCATGCAGCTCTGCGCAGACCGATCGGCGGCAGACTTGAAGCAGTGCATGCCGGTTAGAAATGTTGTCCGACTTGATACAGCGCCGACGCCACGTGACTGTGACGTATGCCATCAAAGTACCGCGAGAGCGATTCGAGAGTAGCCGGAGAACTCAGCCAGCGCAGCTTCTGAAGAGCAGCTGCTCTGGGCTGCACGAGCTGTGATGACGACACAGCTGTTCCACGATTGGCCGGATTCACCGCATGACAACGATCACGTGCGTTTCGTGTTTATTCTCACACCTTTAGTTCCACTAAAGCTCACAAATCAGTTTTTTTAATTACAGTAAACACTCTTTTCATGTAGTCGCGATTTATTGTGTTATGTTTATCAAAATAAAACTGATTAAAAAACGTTGATTCCACTTCATTGATAGTAGGCCTAGCTAGGCCTACTATCAATGAAGTGGAATCAACGTTTTTTAATCAGTTTTATTTTGATAAACATAACACAATAAATCGCGACTACATGAAAAGAGTGTTTACTGTAATTAAAAAAAACTGATTTGTGAGCTTTAGTGGAACTAAAGGTGTGAGAATAAACACGAAACGCACGTGATCGTTGTCATGCGGTGAATCCGGCCAATCGTGGAACAGCTGTGTCGTCATCACAGCTCGTGCAGCCCAGAGCAGCTGCTCTTCAGAAGCTGCGCTGGCTGAGTTCTCCGGCTACTCTCGAATCGCTCTCGCGGTACTTTGATGGCATACGTCACAGTCACGTGGCGTCGGCGCTGTATCAAGTCGGACAACATTTCTAACCGGCATGCACTGCTTCAAGTCTGCCGCCGATCGGTCTGCGCAGAGCTGCATGAAGTCGAACAAGCCTAATGACACCCAAGTGCAATACAAGACAGGACAGACACGTGACAGGGGCGTCCGTTTTATTGACATCACAAAAACGAACGGCTCAATTTGAGGCAGGGTAAAACATATAAGTAGAATTAAAACAAAAACACTGGATAGATTTTTATCATTATATGATGGTTGTGTACAGGCACTGCCAACACACATTTCAGTACAATCAACTTGAAAAAGTGCATGTACCATTATATGACCCCTTTAAGGCAGCATGAAAATGTTCTGCATGCCTTTAAAAAATCACTACAGCAATACAGGGGAGTTTCGGTGATGGTGTGTTTTACATTAATTCGTGTTATGTTGCAAGCTTTTTTTATAAGAAGACAAAAATTTATTTTCGTTGACCACTAGCCACCAGGGTGCCAAGAGAGACCATATCTGCTGTCTGCTTTGCAGTTTATATCGGGTGCTGCTGATCGGTCCCACATGATAATGTTTTTATGGTATGACAGTATATATAATTAGACATATTTACTGGAAGTGGCTTCTGGGTCTCCAAGTGTTCAGTGCAGGGATGTAATTTTTAGTCGCCAACCGACTACAACTGTCAGGACAGTGTGTGTCATATATTTGTTTTTTTCAAAAAGTAGGGCTTACTACGTTGATAATTAGTTGGCCTACTATAAATAATAGCCTACTTGTCTATCAGAAAAAATCATAGCCAATAGGAAGGGTGGTCTTTCTGTTTACCATAAAAGGAACACATTTAATGTAATGTCGCCGCAGCTCGAGTTCTTACCAGAACCAGGAAATATGACCATATTAGCCCGGTTCTGTCAACACTGCATTGGCTCCCTATTAAACATCGTATAAATTTTAAAATATTGTTGATTACCTACCAAGCATTAAATGGTTTAGCTCCGCAGTACTTGAGCGAGCTCTTAACGCATTATAGTCCTTCACATCAAAATTCCGGCCAGTTGATAATACCTAGAATATCTAAATCGACTGCAGGCGGTAGATCCTTTTCCTATTTAGCACCAAAACTTTGGAACAGTCTTCCTACCATTGTCCGGGAAGCAGACACACTCTGTCAGTTCAAAGCTAGACTAAAAACACATCTCTTTGACCTAGCATACACATAATACAAATAGACTTCTATAAATTCAATGTTAGGCTGCATAGATTAGGTCAGCCGGAACTGGGAACACTTCCCTTAAATCTTGATGTACTCGCTACATCATAAGAAGAATGGCATCTACGCTAATATTAGTGTCTTTGTTTATCCCGAGGTTTTCCCGCAGCCTGCCGGATCCAGGCCGTGTCCAGATCTGACGAGGGAGCTTTGCCTGGACCCGATGACAATGCAGTGCTGAAGTATCCACTATCCTCGCCCTATGGAGGATCCCTTTCCCACTCTACAGATAAAGCGTTGTGAATTCCGGCCCGCGTACCCCAAAGTGATAAAATAAAACAAAATTCTGTATCAAAATTTATAGGCAAGAAAAGTAGTTTGTTTAGGCTGGGTTGTATGAATTACAAACCTGCGCACATATTTTAAAAAGCACATAACTATAGAATTCTGAATGAGCATGTGAACGCCGTCTGCGTTAATCACAGGTTCGCGTTTAAAGTCTGATCATTTCGACGGAGGTGAATCAATCAAAGTTAACTTTAGCTGGAAGTAACATTATTCAAGAACCGCTATAACGCCAAAACAATCTGTTACCTTAAATTATATGTTTATCTCTGTAAAGCTGCTTTGAAACAATCCATTGTTAAAAGCGCTATATAAATGAAGATGACTTGACTTAAAGGCGGGCATACACTGTTCGATGTCTGTGTGATTTCAGCAAATTTACCTCACACTGAATGAGTTCAGTGACCCTGGGTATTACTGTATTTATTTTCAAGTAATTTTACTGTATAGTTTCGGAGAAAAGTAAAGGCAAATTCAACCCAAACATCAAAGTGCATTCTAGTACTTACACCATGTCCCATGTTCAAACACTCATAAAAAGTGTTCCTTAATAGGTTTGCTCATTATTTCATTAAATTCCTGTTCAGAGTGACCCTGACTATTACTGTATTTATTTTCATGTCATTTTACTGTACAGTTTTGGGGAAAAGTAAAGGCAAACTCACCCCAAACATCAAAGTGCATTTTAGCACTTAAACCATGTCCCATTTTCAAACACTCATAAAAGGTGTTCCTTCATAGGTTTGCTCATTCTTTTAGGGTGAATACTGGTAAAGTGGGACAATGGGTAAAGTGGGACAGTTAAGCTTAATCATTTCTATCTTTACATGGATATGTTTTTATTACTAAAAATCAACACTGAGCTCATCATTAGCACGTATGTGATATAAAAAAAAAGATGATGTGGCTATGACATCACTTCCAGTGTGTGGCACATCATATTTAACAACCTTGCAGTGAACCGTGATGGTAAGTAAAATGACATAGCATTCTGAGGTAAATAATGTTAAGGTTATAAAAATGAAAAAACTCATGGATCATTTGTAATTGTTATATATTTTGTTATAGGATGTAATGGAGAATCAGAATTTTTAAAAATCACATTCATATTACTCTTCTTGGGGTTTTTTTATGCGATTTTGACACTGTCCCAGTTTGCAAATAGCATATTGTTAAACTGGGACAGGGTATTACTGGCAAACTGGGACACATCTAACAGGCAAAATGCTCAAGAGTGTGCTCAACCACAAAAACATTTTTAGAAAAGGAAAGAAAATTTGGCACACCACAGCTCCAAACTTAGAAAACCACAGGTGACGTTTCGAGCCAAATGGGTGAGTGAGTCATTGTCTAATGATTAGCCATTGGGACTCGAAACGTCACCTGTGGTGAGAACATGAAATAGGCCTAAATATTTTGCTGTCTGAAGCTGTAGTGTGCCAACTTTTACTTTCTTTTCTTTTATTATTTGAAATGGCTGTCTTTGTGTGACACATTAAAGCCATGGCCTCCGCTAAACAGTGATGGATCTGTTGTAAACTTTATGGTTAGCACTACTATTATGAGGAACTCACACCCAAACCTTATCACTCTATTTAACAGTTTTATTCCAGATTCAGTTCTCCACAAGTAAAAAAAAATCTATATAAAACTAAACACACATGCATGTTGCTTCATGCGATACATATATATAGTTTATTTTCCAAACATTCTGTCATACAAGACAATTGTTTTAAGCTTATAAGGCAGCGATTCCCAACCCTCGGTCCCCGCATCCGCTAGTACCGGAAAAAAGAAAAGCAAGTCGAGCTTCAATCATAAATACGATGCCTCATATATTAGGTATGGATTTACGGCAACAGGCGATTCCGTAGCGCCAAATCCATTGTGTGTTGTTTGTGGTGAAATACTCTGCAATGAAGCCGTCAAAACTTCAGAGGCACTTAATCACCAAACACCCAACTCTCAAGGACAAAACGGAGGAGTTTTTCGAAAGAAAGAAACGTGAGTTGGACGCTCAGCGGCAAGTTTTGATATCCTCAACATCAGTAGCCTAAACGTAGCTGCAACAAAGGCGTCATATCTTATTTCAAAACGATGCATCTTAAAATTGAGGCATTAAAAATGACAACTGGTCCCATGGAATTGTTTTATGAATATACTGTTCCCTGGCACAAAAAAGGTTGGGAACCCCTGTTATAAGGCTTATGCCTTCTAACATCAAAAACAAATAAAAGAAAATGGAAATAAATTCACTAAATCAATAACAATATAGAAACTAAATAAAGTAAACATAGTTGTTATAAACCGCAAAACCATCCCCTTGAATTTATACGTTTGCATATATCTCTACCAGCAAAAACAATCATATCAAAGCAGCTGAAAGCAGTGACAGCAAGAAAGATTTCATTTATATGATTAATTTCTTCAGTATTGCCATATTCACTCACATAATATACTCTGAATCCTTGATAGGGCACAAAACAAAAAAACATAATGGACAGGAATACAATGTTTTTCAATTGTGCCCAGAACTCTTGACGTTGACACATGGCCTTTCCAAATGTCTTTCTCACGTATAGCAGGAAGTAAACTTGGAAAAATGCCAGCACACTCCAACCCAGTATCACTAGAATGCAAATAACATAGTTTAACGTCTTCACAGCAGGCTTCCGGAGAGCCTGACCGAAATGAAAGCAGTGAGTGGAATCATTCTGTGCGATTCCGTAGTTAGCCATAGTTGCTGGGAACATAGAGCCAAATATGACCAACCAGACAATTGCACTTGCGATCGTGGCATGAAGGATGCGATGAAACTCTAGCCTGTGCTGTTGATCAGATTGCTCCACATAACGCACAATAAGAAGAAAGACATAAAAGATGAATGCAAGATACATGTGGGCATGGACCATAAGACTGACAATTTTGCAGAAATACATACCCAGAATCCAGGTTTCATTAAAAGCATAATAGTAAATTCGAAAGGGCACCGTGAGAAGGAAAATGGAGTGCACTGCTATTAGGTTTATCACAGACACTTTGGTGAAAGAGAGACGTCTTTGGGACTGTAGCATACAGGACATTAGTAACACATTAAGAGTCCCAGAAAGGAAGATGAATGTGTATAAGACCAGAAGAGCAATTTTGAAGTCCTCCGGCAGGCCAGTGTGGTTTGTGTTGTTGTTTATGATCATGCCTGACACTGCTTTGAAAAAGAGACATTTTTGGATTTACTTGCTCTCAAAAAGTAAAAAAGAAAAGAAAAAATTAATTCAATGGTAAACATATTTAAACAAAGAGTCGAAGAAAATAATCTTAGTAAATGTATTATTATGAGATTTAGGGTGAAATATAACATAAACTCACTTTTTTCAACTCTTTTCCTGGTAAAACGTTTTTGCCCTGAAAAATAGATATATTCATCACATTTCTTTTTATCAATGTTGATTTTTTTTTTCCTCTACAATTTTGAAATACATGTTGGTACATCCAATAACCTGGTCATTTCATACCTGTCAAGGTGAAAAATTACTTGAAGATCTGTCCTTCTATGGTGTTTTAAATGAGCTGAACTTGACAGTTCTTTCACACGGTAATATTAGCAGAAGTTTCAAAACACTTCCCTTGTAACTCTTCTAAACACCTTTCAATTTTAAAGGAAGCACAAAAAAAAGAGAAAAAGATGAAAAAATTTCAATCAAATTTTAGTCAAGGTAGCCAGCCTGTACCTATATTTGTAAAACAGACCTACTACATCTATATTGCAAAAAACGTTTTTTTAACGAAATAACGTGTAACTTCGTATAACTTTTATTTAAAGGATTATTCTGCAAAATAATACTGAAACAACTATTTTGAATAATTCCAAAGAGTTTGGCACATCGAGAAAATGATTGCAGATACTTACCCATTTACCCTATCAATACTGAATATCAATAGTAATTCAGCAGACAGACAGTTTGATGTAACAGAAGCAGTTCATCCATTCACTGTAGGTTTCAAGAGAGCTGAAGATGATGTGATGTCAGCTTGTCAGTTCATGTGTAAATCTTCTGTCAGTGTCAAACAGCCAGCCTCCAGAGCCTTCTGGAAACACCTCTTGACTGTTATTTGCCACAGTAGAGGTTAAAGATTTACAAATCTTGACGGCACATGAGGAAGTAAGCAAGTTTCACTACATTGCAATGTTTTCTTTCTCAATCTGGCCTTCCTGCTCTCTTTTTCTCACTACCTTTCAATAATGCACTCATCTAGTAACCGGTACATTTTTAAAAGTACAAGAAGTAGATTTTTTCCTTGAAACATTGAATATTTTATTTAATATGGGTCATGCACTGCATTTGATCTTATCACAAAACATTGGCGTGTACCACCATTGGCCATACCACCATTATTATATTACCTAGTTTTACTAGGATATATTGTCAAAATAACATAGTCTTATGAGAATTGTAACGAATCAGACACAAGTATTTGTTATAGTTAACTAATAATATTTTAAACTCACTCTGGGATCTGTGGTCCCATCCCCCCAAAAGGGCCAAAAGGTCTTAGTTACCATGACCATGATCAGATAAGTTGGTTTTATTGCTGTTAAAAATGTGGTCACATGTTCAAGACAGAGACGATGGGGGAAGACAGAAACAGCCTTTAATACAGACTTTGCTGCATTAATCATAGACAAACTGACCTATAAATGAACATGCATCCCAGAAACTGTGTGAATGATTTACTGTCTTGTATTTTATGTATATTATGTATTTGATACCACGGTATGTATTTTATTATATAACCAACGGTCAATGTAACCCCAGCTGTATCATGTCTCCCATCTAATTAATCCTCATTTAATGACTCACACTTTAATGTACATCACCTTCTCTTAGAATGCAGTGTGTGTTTGTTATATCTAGCTGAGCATTAATTGACACAAACAGGAAGGCGGAATGTCTAACCACACTCGAGATAGCGTCATAAATCCTCCCCACAGAGGTATCTCCTGCTTAGAAATTCCCCCTTTCTTATTGATTGAGCCAACCCTGAAAGGTGTGAAGCTTTAAATGGCCTGTCCACAAGCCCTTCCTTCTCTTGGCCTTCTCTCCTACAGTACGTTCGGGTTGCTGTCCTGCAGGGCTGCACTAGGCCTCAGACCCCAGGGCAGCAGGCCTTAACTCACAACCAGCCATGTGCTCATTCAGGAGAGAGAGGACAATCTCAACCACAACAGAATCAAGGACAAACTCAGGAGTTTGGCACGACGTTGTCACGGTTCGTAAATTCATTGGTTCCCTCTTATCTCGTGTAGTTGTTGTTATGTGTGTGGGCGTGACGGCTCGTTCCACTTGATCAGCGATCAGCTGATCAATCTCCTCTCCAGCTGCATCCAATCTGCTCTCCCATAAATACTCACCCCATTCTTCTCTCCTTGTCAGATCGTTGTTTGATGTCTCGTTCGTGTTTGGTCCTGTTCCAGTCGTCCTTGCAGTGTTGCGGTTTGTTCCTGTCTTGGTCTCGTTTCCTGTTCGTGTTTGGATTACTCACTCTTCATCACTTCAACACTCAGCACTTGGACTCTGACCATCTTGTCCCTGCGTCACCAAACGAACTTGAGACTGTTCATTTATTCTACCACAATAAACAAGTTACTAGCACTTTTGCTTCCGCTTCATTAATCATGACAGAACGATCTGACCATCAGATGGAAGCAGCGAGTAGTTCGTCGGCGTTGGAGGACTTTGTCAACACCAGCATTAGACGCATGGACAACCAGGAAAGAGGTTTTAACGACACTACTCGGGCCGTGCAAGCTTTGGTGACGCAGGTGTCCGAGCTCGCCCAGCAACTACAACTTCTGCGAGCTCCCACTGCGCCACCCACACCGACCGTTCCCCCCACACCTCCGGAGAGCGTCCCACAGTCGGAGCCCCGTCTACCTATACCACAGTCATATGCTGGTGAGCCGAATTTTTGCAGAGCATTCTTGAATCGGTGTTCTATGCATTTCTCATTGCAGCCCAGGACCTTTGTGACCGAACAGGCTAAGGTAGCCTTTGTGCTCACGCTGCTCACGGGGAAGGCAGCGTTATGGGGGACGGCGGTGTGGGAGAATCAAGATCCCTGCTGCACCTCGTTCCAGACATGAAGAGGGTGTTCGACAGAGCCATCGCCGGGAAGGAGGCAGCTCGCATGCTCACCGAACTCATGCAGGGCGAGAAATCGGTATCGGAGTATTCAATCGAATTTAGAACCCTGGCGGCTGAGTGTCGGTGGAACGAGGAGGCGCAGTGGGACATATTCCTGCATGGGTTGGCTAACCGCGTCCCGAAGGAGATTTATGCCCTGGACCTCCCCACTTCATTGAATGCCCTGGTTGACCTGGCCCTCCGAGTTGATGCACGCCTGACCAGAGTGGAACGGTGGAGACTGCCCAGCCGATCTCTAGAGGGTGCCGAGAGTCAGCAGTCCAGCGGCGGGGACGCGGTCAGCCCCGTCTACGATCACGAGCCCATGCAGGTCGGGCGAGCTCGGCTTTCTCGGGAGGAGAAGGAAAGGCGGAGATCCCAAGGGCTCTGCTTATACTGCGGGGCCTCGGGCCATTTCGCCTATAACTGCCCAGTAAAAGGCACAGCCCGGCAGTAAGTATGAGGCTACTGTCGGGTGGGATCTCCGCTGCGAAGACCTCATTCACATCTACGCTCCTCCCGGGAAGACTAAGATGGTCAACTCATGATCACAATTGTCAAGCACTGGTGGACTCGGGAGCCGAAGGTAATTTTATGGACCGTTCGTTTGCACAAAGATTTCAAGTTTCTGTTTTACCACTCACACACAAGATAGCAGTCCACGCACTCAACGGCCAAGATCTACCCACCATTTCTCTCATCACCGGACCCATCACGCTTATTACATCTGGCAATCATTCGGAAACTATTTCATTTTATGTATTGGACTCCCCTCTGGCACCCATTGTACTCGGACACCCATGGCTAATCAAACACAACCCGAAAATAGACTGGCAGCAGAGAGCAGTATTGGAGTGGAGCAGTAAATGTCATGAGTCCTGTCTTGTGTCTGCTTGTTCGTCTGTGTCTGTCTCTGTCTTTCAGGAGGAGGCAATGGATTTATCTAACGTGCCCACAGAGTATCTAGACCTGAAGGAAGTGTTCAGTAAGTCTCGTGCTGCTTCTCTTCCTCCACATCGTCCCTATGACTGTGCCATAGATTTACTGTCAGGTAAGTCTCCGCCTAAAGGCAAACTTTATTCGCTCTCTGTCCCAGAGAGGGAGGCTATGGAGAAATATATTTCTGATTCTCTAGCAACAGGGTTCATCCGTCCTTCCTCGTCTCCAGCGGGGGCGGGGTTCTTTTTTGTGAAGAAGAAGGATGGATCCCTGTGACCTTGTATTGATTACCGGGGGCTGAACAACATCACGGTAAAGAATACTTATCCTTTGCCGTTGATGTCTTCAGCCTTCGAGAGGTTGCAAGGAGCATCTGTCTTTACTAAATTGGACTTACGTAACGCTTATCATTTGGTCCGCATCAGGGAGGGGGATGAATGGAAGACTGCTTTTAACACCCCCAGGGGTCATTTTGAATATTTGGTTATGCCGTTCGGGCTGTCCAACTCCCCAGCAGTCTTCCAGGCACTCGTCAACGACGTGCTGCGAGATATGGTTGATCAGTTCATATATGTTTACCTGGATGACATATTGATTTTTTCATCTTCTCTCCAGGAACACGTGCAGCACGTTCGGCGAGTGCTCCAGAGGTTGCTAGAGAATGGGCTTTTTGTCAAGGCGGAGAAATGCGATTTTCATGCACAGTATGTTTCTTTCCTAGGATATATTGTGTCGACTGAGGGAATACGTATGGATCCTGAGAAGGTTAAGGCTGTGGTGGATTGGCCAAGTCCAGATTCCCGTAAGGCCCTACTGAGGTTTCTGGGGTTTGACAATTTTTACCGGCGGTTTATTCGCAACTTCAGCCAACTAGCCTCGCCTCTGACCGCTTTGACCTCCCCCAGAACGACGTTCAGGTGGTCAGACGCAGCGGAAGCTGCGTTTGCCAAACTCAAAGGCCGGTTTATTTCAGCCCCCATTCTCGTTTCCCCTGATACTTCACGTCAGTTCGTGGTGGAGGTCGACGCGTCAAAGGTGGGGGTAGGTGCAGTGATTTCCCAGCATTCTCCCACGGACGACAGAATGCATCCATGCGCGTTTTTGTCCCATCGTTTATCCCCTGCCGAACGCAACTATGACATTGGTAATAGAGAGTTGTTGGCAGTCAAGCTAGCGTTGGAGGAATGGCGTCACTGGTTAGAAGGGTCGGGGGTACCTTTTATCGTTTGAACCGATCACAAGAATCTTGAATACATTAAGACTGCCAAAAGATTGAACTACAGGCAGGCTCGGTGGGCACTTTTTTCGGACGTTTTGATTTTACTCTCTCGTACCGCCCAGGTTCCAAAAACGTTAAACCTGATTCTTTGTCACGCGTTTTTGAGCATTCCGAGCGCCCGTCTACTCCCGAGTGTATTTTACCCGAGACTCTGTTTGTCTCCACTCTTGTTTGGGAGGTCGAATCGAAGGTCAGGAAGGCCTTAGAAGGGGTAATGCCTCCGCCCGGTTGCCCACCGAACCGTTTGTTTGTACAGGAGGGATTACGGTCTGACATCATTCAGTGGGGGCATTGTTCCAACGTGGCTTGTCATCCAGGAGTCAGTCGAACTAAGTTTTTGGTCAAGCAACGATTCTGGTGGCCCCTTATGGCTCAGGATGTTCATGATTTTGTTTTGGCTTGCTCAGTTTGTGCCATTGGTAAGACTTCCAATCGTCCTCCTGATGTGTTACTTCAACCGCTGCCAGTCCCTTCAAGACCCTGGTCCCACATTGCGCTAGATTTTGTAACCGCCCTCCCACCCTCTCGAGGGAACACGGTAGTTTTGACCGTGGTGGACCGGTTCTCGAAGGCGGCCCATTTCATTCCCTTGCCCAAATTACCCTCAGCCAAGGAGACAGCGTTGACCGTCGTGGATCACGTCTTTCGCTTACATGGCCTCCCGACAGACATGGTTTCCGACAGGGGACCCCAGTTTGTGTCAAGATTTTGGCGAGAATTTTGTAAGTTATTGGGGGCGACTGTCAGTCTGTCCTCAGGGTTCCATCCCCAGAGCAATGGTCAAACTGAGAGAGCCAACCAAGATTTAGAGAGAACATTACGATGTTTGGTCTCTAAGAATCCTTCCTCGTGGAGCCAACAACTGTCTATGGTGGAGTACGCCCACAATACATTACCAGTGTCATCTACGGGCCTGTCTCCGTTTGAGTGTAGTGTAGGTTACCAGCCACCTATTTTTCCTAGCCTGGAATCCGAAGTCGCGGTCCCCTCCGCCCACGCCTTCGTCCAGAGGTGTCATCACACTTGGACTAGAGCCCGTGAGACTCTACTCCAAGTGGGAGCACGCACCAAGGCCAAAGCCGATCGCCACCGGTCTAGGCCTCCTGCATACGTCGTTGGTCAAAAAGTGTGGCTTTCTACCAAGAACATTCCTCTCCGATCCGTCTCCAATAAACTTGCTCCCAAATTTATCGGCCCGTTCACTGTCACCAAGATCATTAGTCCGGTGGCAGTCCACCTCAACCTCCCTCCAGTGTACAGGAGGATACATCCCGTCTTTCATGTGTCCAAAATAAAACCCATGTTTCGTTCTCATATTAATCCGCCAGTCCCGGTTCCCCCACCGCCGCGACTCGTAGAAGGGGAACCCACATATTCGGTTAATCGTATTCTGGACTCGAGACGGAGGGGACGCGGATTCCAGTATTTGGTGGACTGGGAAGGTTACGTTCCGGAGGAGAGAAGTTGGGTTCCTGCTAGAGACATTTTGGATCACTCTCTTATCGATGATTACAATCGACAGGTAAGGGAGTCTGGGAACACCGGGAGGCGTTCCTAGGAGAGGGGGTACTGTCACGGTTCGTAAATTCATTGGTTCCTTCTTGTCTCGTGTAGTTGTTGTTATGTGTGTGGGCGTGTGTGATTGTGGGCGTGACGGCTCGTTCCACTTGATCAGCTGATCAATCTCCTCTCCAGCTGCATCCAATCTGCTCTCCCATAAATACTCACCGCATTCTTCTCTCCTTGTCAGATTGTTGTTTGATGTCTCGTTCGTGTTTGGTCCTGTTCCAGTCGTCCATGCTGTGTTGCGGTTTGTTCCTGTCTTGGTCTCGTTTCCTGTTCGTGTTTGGATTACTCACTTTTCCTCACTTCAACACTCAGCACTTGGACTCTGACCATCTTGTCCCTACGTCACCAAACGAACTTGAGACTGTTCATTTGTTCTACCACAATAAACGAGTTACTTGCACTTTTGCTTCTGCTTCATTAATCATGACAGACGTCTTCATTCAACACAGAAGAAGTCCATTGCAACTGGCCACAATCTGCACTCCAGCCATGAGAACAGAGTCGAACTACCCATGCAAGTTCATCATATCTTCTTCATCCAACTGGGAAGAAAATTATAGGCTGATGGTACTTTTCATTGTTAAATGGATCTTTCCCATAGTTCCATTTCCTGCTTCCGATTCCATTCTGTCACTCACCCTTTTACCCATGCATGTATGTATGTGTTTAGATTAGTTATGTTTGTGATATTGCAACAAAGTTTACCTTACGATTTAGATTTTGACTACAGGCTTAGTACTGTACAGTAAGAAAGACATTTCCCTTCCCTGGAAATGAATATTTCTTAGAATTTATAAACAATTAACGCTGAGTGTTCATGACGAACAGGTGGATTGTAATATTAATTTTACTACATTAAGGTAATTATATTAACCGATCCAAATATTCATAATCAATTATAACCAGTTATTATTGATTATTAATATTTCATAAAGTTAAAGGGATACTCCACCGTTTTTTCATATTAAACCATGTTATTCCCTTAACTAAGACGAGTTGATACATACCTCTCTCGTCTCAGTGCGTGCACTCAATCGCTCTGGCGCGCGAGACACTTTGATAGCACAGTTCATTTAATACGAGCCAAGCAGAGAAGCGAGTAAACACCTCCACGTTTTCCCTATTTAAATACAGTTACACGAGTAGTGTAACTCGACCAAGAATGGTGACACAAAATAAAACGTTGCGCTTTTCTAAGCGTGTAAAGTGGATAACTATAATGTATGACGGAATTCCACAGCAAGTGCTTGGGAGCACTTCGACTTATCTTTGTCTGCTTTTTTAATCACTAAATCTTCATCTTTGGATAGTGCTTCCAAAGCACTTTTTTCTTTGTGAGAAAGGTAACTTCATTTAGATGTCCTTTTATTCTTAAACAAATTCTCAATATCAAAGTTCACTTTTTTAGCAAATGTATGTAAAGAAGCATTTTGTACCAAATGGCAAAAGGTCGATTTTGGCTTAAAACGGGGAAAGGTGTCTGTCTGACCTGTATCTGTGGAGCTTGTAGAAGTTGAGGTCCGCTGCTTGTACCAAGTTTTGAGATGTAGATTTCTGTAGAATCGAAAAAGGTCAATTTTTGTGTCAAATTCCTTTCCTTGGTGGGTTGGTGCGAAGGATAATCCTTTGGACAGGACCCGGATGCTCTCCTCTGACAAAACCTTGCCTGAGATGTTGATTACTGCCTGGGTCTGGCTCTGCTCCGTGTCCATCTGGGTTCTTCGTGTCCTTCTACCTCTCCTCGTTCTCCTCTTCCTCTGCTCCTGTCCCTGCTCCCTCCTCGTCCACATCCATGTCCGCGTCTCCATCCCCTCCCCCCTCTGGTGGGGTATGGTGGATGTTCTAAAAAATCCTCTCGAGGGGCCTGGGCTGCCGAAGATCCCTAATTGTCCTCTTCTTCACTGCTAGTGAAGTTGAAGGAGACGGTTCTGGGCTTCATACCAGCTGAGCGACCATCAACTGTGCTCCCTAGTACTTTCTTTTTCCAGTTGTAGACGTTGCCCTCATTATAGTCTGTGGCATCTCTCTGAAGTTTTCGTATCTTCACTTCTTTGAGGCTTTTTGTGTATTTAAAAAGGTCCATCTCAAGTTTTTCTTGAAGAGCTTGTTTAGCAGAATTATCAGTGTGCTCTGCTATTATATTAATGGAAGCATTATATACAAATATCGACCATCAACAGGGACCAGCAGCACTCAGACATTTTTTGAGAGGGCGTCCTGAACATGAAATGCCACCCACTGATTTCTTGTTGTCATTAACAGAATGGACCTTGACTAATAACATTTTTGTCTTTCAGGATAAGATCTTTAAACAGACAAAAGGTTGTGCCATGGGGGCATGCTATAGCCCTTCCTATGCAGGTCTGTACCTGGGGAAATGGGAGGACTTTGTTTTGAACCAAGAAAATTATGTGTTTCACAAGTTTATTATTTGGTGGGGGCGTTATATTGATGATATATGTCTGTTTTGGTCGGGCTCGGAAACAGAGTTGAAGGAATTTCATGGTTATCTGAGTAGCATTAACCCAAACATCAAGTTGTCTTTAGAATAAAGCAAAGAGTGTATTAATTTTCTTGATTTGACAATTTCAAAAGATAACCAAGGAACCTTACACACATCAGTGTATAGAAATCCGACTGACAGAAACACAATTTTACATGCCAAGAGCTTCCATCCAAATTGGCTTAAAGAGAATGTCCCATATGGGCAAGGGTGCTTGGTGACATGGCAGGCTACATGTGAGAAAGGGACTTGAAAGGTTTGTCCAACAAGATGGGTTCAAGTCAGGACCCAGAGCCCATGGGGCATGATGCCACCGAAAAAACCCCAGAGGTTAAGCAAACAATATCTGCGCCTGAAGAGCAGAGATGTCTAAGTTGTAGAACCTGGCAAAGGAGCACCGCGAGGACCAGCCAGCCGCTGCACAGATGTCGGCAATGGATACTCTGCTAGACCAAGCCCAAAAAGAGGCCATTCCCCTGGTGGAGTGGGCCCCAACCCCAAGGATATGCAATATTGAGCCCACTATCCAATGAGATAGTCTCTGCTTCGTAACTGGCAGCCCCTTTGAGAGGCCTCCAAAGCACACAGATAGCTGCTCTGACTGTCTGAACTGGCCAGAGCGCTCAATGTATTCCCTAAGGGCCCAGACTGGGCAAAGTGGGTGTGGTGTCTGCTCATCTTCAGTGGAGGGGAGAGCAGAGAGCTTTATGACCTGTGCTCTAAAGGGCGTGGAAAGCACCTTAGGCACATAGCCTCGTCTTGGTCTACAGATGACTTTTCTGTCATTAAGCCCAAACTTGAGGAAGGATGCGTCCACTGAAAGAGCCTGCAGATCACCAACTCACTTGACCGATGCCAGAGCCAGCAGAAGGGAGGTCTTTAGCGAGAGAGACCGAAGGTCAGCCGTTGTGAGCGGCTCAAACGGAGAGCCTCGAAAGTGCCCTCAGGACTGTGGACAGGTCCCAGGATGGAACCGTGTTAGGGCGATGTCCATGCTAAAGGTATACGTGGTATTTGCTATTGCAGCGTGTCATGCTCCTACAGCTATCAAGTCAGTTGGGGAAAACGACTTGGTAGTCAAGTTTCTAAGAAGGGCCGGTAGGCTGAACCCGCCTGGTGCGTCTGCCGTCCAGCAGCTCCTGTAGAAATGAGAGTATTGAAGCAATCTCACAAGATAAAGGGTCTACATCCCAGACTGAACACCAGCCAGAATTTTTTTTTTTTTTTAAATTTGGGCGTATAAGCATCTGGAAGAAGGTACCCTAGCCTCAGAGATCATGTTAATGACCTCCCGGGGGAAAAACGTGAAGGCTCCAGTCAAGAGGCAATAGATGGAGGCTCCACAACTAGGGTTGAGGATGCCAAATTGTCCCTCCTGCCTAGGAAAGGAGGTCTCTCCTCAATGGAATTGACCATGGGGCTGCTGATAGCAGCTGAATCATCCCCGGGAATCATGTTTGGTTCTGCCAGAGTGGTGCCACGAGTAAAACAGAGCATCTGTCCTCCCTGATTTGGTTGATGACCTGAGGGAGCAGAGCAACCAGAGGGAAGGCATAAAGGTGCAGAGAGGGCCACCTGTGGGATAATGTGTCCTTTTCCTTCAAGAAGAACACCGGGCAGTGAGAGTTCTCTTTCGATGCAAAGAGGTCCACATCTGCTTGCCCGAAAATGCTCCAGATCATGCAGACCGTCTGGGGGTCCACTCCTCCGGAGATGGTCCGTACTTGGAAAGCATAATCTGCTCCCGTTTTCATGGAGCCCGGCACATGTGCCGCTCTCAGGTCTTTCTCTCACAAGACCTGAGACCCCCTTGGTGATTGGCTAACACTGTCATGCTGTCCGATTTTTGAGTCATAAGTGTTCATTGAATCGATTGTAAAATCGATTTTCCATCTATAGACGTTTCCATTTTCAACACCAAATATAGGCAAATCCACGGACACCTAACAGGCATTAGGACGAGCGTAAAGAGGGCGCTTGAGACGCGCACAAGTCAGCAATATTTCTGATGATTTATTGGCATGAAGTTTCGTGCTCAATGACAAACAGGAGTAGCCTAGAAATCTAGACGCACCCTAGCGGCAGCAACAATTATTTTGCAGCAAAGTGTGGTCTAGCAACTCTCCGTTGGCTTTTCGAGCTGGAAAAACCAAACTCTGGTCAGGCCAATCACATCGTGTATAGAGTTGGTGGGCGGGCTTAACAATGACGGCAGAGATGTGACGGTTCCGCGTGATTTCCATAGGTGATTTACCTGCTAACGTTACTTGAAAACAAAGAAGATGCTGCTGGCGAACAGCGGTCTTTCGAATCGGATTTGGCCGCGACTCTGGAGGACTTGGAGTTAAGAGAACGTAAGTCATTCTTAAAAAAGGAAGATGTGTTCGGAGTTTTGACGATCGGATACGGCAAAAGTTTAATATATCATCTAGCTCCGCTGGTGGAAAAAACGCATGGGACTCACACAGCCACAGCCGTTCGTTGCTCTGGTTGGTTGTAGCACTGTCCTATTGCGTGCCGAGGGATGTTGAAAGACAACCGTTTATCCCACCCCTCGGATTGAGGTATGCCAATTGTGAGTTCCCAGACCTAACATCTTGATGTAGGTCTGGCTTGCCAGGCTAAAACAGGAGTGCAACATTCAGGGATTGAAATTAACACCCTCCGACCTGCCAAATGCGGGTAAAAATGAACTGGTGAGAAACGCTGTCAAAACACGAGACAATCTGGCGTGTTTCTGTGTTTACTCACTTTGCTGGGGAAGTTCGTGTAAGCCAAATCTGATTTAGTGCAACTCGCGAGTCCTCATGATATATTAAATACAGCGTATTGCACAGAATCTGCGCATTTCTGGCTTACTTGAACACACGCACACGTCACTACGCAACAAATAACGGCGTGCTTGTTCACTTGCATTGAAGTAATAGCGAATATTAAAAAGCATTTGGTGAACAGAAAAGACGTTGTTATTGTCCAGCATCCTACATGTTCTGTGTGCTGTATTGATCTGTCCACCTAAAACACATTTTTGGTAAAAATAAAATAAAAAAAAGGCCGTTAAAATCGATTCCCTATTTTCGTTTTCGAAACTTATGTTGGTTGGTCCGATCGATTGTGCAATCGATTTTCGAACGAAAAGTGACAGCCCTAATACAGATGGGGCAATTTCCAGGGGACCAGGGCTTTGATACAGCCAATGGTCACCCTGAGAATGAGGCGGCCCTCGCGCCAGGCTTGAGTTGGGATGCGGGCCTTCAACCAGTGTTGTAGTGGCCGCTTATGTAACAGGCCAAGGGGACAACTGGAGGCTTCTGCCATGAGGTCCAGTAGCTTCTAAAACAATTTTAGGGGGAGGCGATCCCCGATTCTGAATGACGCAGCTGAATCGCCTCTGAATTTTTAGAGAGCGCTCCGGCGAAATCAAAGTCGAAGACTGCCCCCAGGAGCTAGGGACAGGCCAAATGGTAGGACTGTAGGTTGGTAAGCAACCCCTTCGAACATGAATCTCAAGAATGGTCTGTGATGAAGGGCTATCTGGATATGAAAGTATGTGTCCTTCATATCCACTGATAAAAACCAATCCCCTGGGAAAATCTGTAAATCTTTCAAAGTTAGCATTCTGAACGGCCATCTTATCAAAGCGCGGTTCAGACATCTCGAATCGAGGATGGGCCTGAGGCCGCCATCCTTCTTTGGAATAAGGAAGTAGCAGCTGTAAAAGCCTGACTCGCTGCAGGCCATGAGAACTTCCTCCACAGCGCCCTTCGCTGGCAGAGCTTGTACTTCGACTCGGAGGACGTGAGTGTTGACATCTGAGACTGAATATTTGTGCGTGCGAACTGGAGTGAGTAAGCGATGCACTCGGTGTGCTCGTTCAAGGGAAGCAGGGTAGCCCTGCATTGGCTACCCTGGCGCGCTGTGTGGAGAGGCTTTCTGTGCGCACATGTTGTGTTTGTCTGTCACACAGACAGGAAATTCACAGACAGCATGTCAGTACAGATTTAAAAAAAGTTTTTGTATCTTATCGTGTTTGAATGGTTTTTATAGAACTTTAATGATAGCGTGCATGTGTGTGTGTGTGTGTGTCCCCTTTCTATTGCATATGTTCCTTTACAAGAGAATGAATATAATCTCACTCAGCTGTTTGTAATTTCATATTTCTAAATTAATTGTTTTGTGTACTCCACACTACTGAGCATTTAGATGTATATTTTAGGTTGTTCAAATTCAACATAAATAGGTTCAAAACATGCAGCAAGTTCCCAGAATCTAGTGAGGAATGCATTCAAGCTGAGTTAATAGTAGATCAGTGATTTAAACTGATTAGCCTTGGATTAGTCTGTTCAATTTCTAGTCCAAACCAATATTCTGCATGTGGCTCATGCTAAACAATGCATTGTCTTTCATTGCCGTTTCTGTGAACAACTCCAGAGGGAAGTCATGTGTTGTCTTTAGAGCATATTTGCATTGAGCAAGATGTCCAACATATACACTTTGAGGTAGGTTTATCATTTCTGTTTTTTTAAGTAAACGTACAAATGTTATAACTAAAATTGCATAACAGTAAAGATGTAAGCCTATACGCTAAGTTGCTATCACACAACTTTTATTTATTCTGCAACAGTGATTCATATTTTGGTTTAGTTCAGAAATATTTGAAAATGTTATTGTTTATTTTACATACTCATTAAGACCAGAAAGGATCTGCCACTGTTTATATACAGTTTTTTTTCATTGAGTCATTTACTCATTCACTTATTTTGATTTCCCTTTCTTATTCACTATTTGTTGTATCTCTTGTTAATAAATGATTCTTGAAGGAAGTTCACATTTGTACACTGCCCTTATATTTATGCTTTTACACAGAGAACTTTTCAGTGGCCAGTGGTCATCTAATACAAGACTCGATGGCAAAACAGTCATTATCACTGGAGCAAATACTGGCATTGGAAAAGAAACCACAAGAGACCTTGCAAAACGCGGTATCACATTTATCTTATTCTTGTCTTCTCTATTGCGGTTACCAAACAACTAAAAAATATTAAATGTATAGTACACAAATTTATCTTTCTAGGACATCAATGATAAAAGTCATGTTTGTTACACAGGGGCCAGGATAATAATGGCTTGCAGAGACCTTGAAAAAGCAGAAAGAGCACATAAAGAGATCATGGAGGACTCAGGGAACCAGAACATAGTGATAAAAAAACTAAACTTATCTGACACAAAGTCAATCAGAGAATTTGCTGAGGTAATCAGCAATGGTAAGAGTTTTACAGTTACACTCAAATCTGATTAAGTGTATTTGATCTAACAAATTTGAAAAATACCAGTGTGCCTCCTTCAACAGACTACAGAAAAAATTATTATTAAAGTCCTCTTTATTTCCCTCTTGTTTTCAGAGGAGAGAGCACTCCACATACTCATTAACAATGCTGGGATCATGATGTGTCCCTACTCTAAAACAGCAGATGGTTTTGAGATGCAGTTTGGTGTCAACCACTTGGGTAAAGTGTATTTATTGTTCATTCAGACCTCTGTGCACTTCTTTAATGTTATCTTTTAACATTATTATGCATGTTTGAACAATATTGTGCCTTTGCATATCCTAACTATCTCGTTCCAACTTTAAAATCCTGTCTTGCTGCATATTTAATGCTGCAAACTCATAAATGTATAATAAATATAAATGTAAGTGACATAATTGATGTCACTTAGGTCACTTCCTGTTAACCTTCCTGCTGATTGATCTGCTGAAGAAATCCGCCCCCTCAAGAATCATCAACCTTTCCTCCATGGCTCATAGTTGGGGCACTATAACACTTGATGATATCAATAGTGAAAGGAATTACCACAGTAGGAGGGCATATGGTCAGAGTAAATTGGCCAACATCCTTTTCACCCATTCCTTGGCTAAGAAACTCAAGGGTAAGTGTTCATTAAAAATATGGAAGATTAAATAAATGGGAAAATTAAAGGGTAATAGGACAAATTTGGGAGTACTTTTTGATCTATCATTAAATTTTATCCGCAGACACAGGTATCACAGCATATGCAGTCCATCCAGGAATTGTGCGAACAGAACTTAAAAGACACATGAATCTCGGACTTCTAATCATGTGGAAAGTTGTCAGACCTTTCACAAAGACCCCAGTGCAGGGAGCACAAACTACCATCTACTGCGCAGTACAACCAGAACTAGACACAGAAAGTGGCGGTTACTACAGGTAACAAAGTTGCAGAGGCCTCGTCACATATAAATTGACTGGCGCCCAAATTAAATTTTGTTTTTGTTTTTTTTGTTTATCCTCTCTATTCCTTACTCATTTTCTAAAGCAACTGCAGACCTTCAAGATGCACCAGAGCTGCTAGAGATAATGAAATGGCTGAGAAACTTTGGGAGCTCAGCTGCAAGATGCTGGGAATTCTCTGGGATGGAGCGCAATGAGTGGAATTTTCTTTGTTTCCCATGAACAACTCAGTATACCCATCAATGTACCAATTTGTATTAATTATATAATTATTAATTACAATTTATTTCAACATGCACATCCAAGCAAAAAAATGCCATGACACAAACCTCATCAACAAATATTTATTTTTCAATACCATGTTTTTATTTCAAAGTTAAATGTCAACAAATTTGTCCAAATAGAATAATAATGATTTTCCATTCTTGCAAAAAAAAGAAAAAGAAAAAAAGTAGCTCACCATTTGCATTATAAAATCAAAACCTTTTGGATAGCAGCCAAAATGGTCTAGGTTCTGATATAGGCAATCACATTATATGGCAAGCATGTAACATTTCCCACACACTGACATTAAAGTCAAGTTCAGCTGTTCAATTTTTCCTTAACCCCCACTCTGCTTAACAACACAGTTTTGTGGGAACCAAGCTAATTTATCCTCTTATCCAGGAACCCTCAGAATGAGTCCTGCCTATATACATCTCTTTTTAATGTGTTTGGGTGATTTCTGGTCTAGTTTATCTGATCTGTTTGTAATACATATATTTGTTAAATCTAATCTGTGTGCAGCTATACATTGAGTTTCAATTAGCCTATGTCAATCAGTTGAGGACGTCTGCATGTATATTTAACAACAGCTTTTGTGTTGAAGGAAAAAAATATATAAGACCTATATCAATGTAATTGCTGCATCCCATTTAAAAAGATAGATCCTTTGTAGAGGTGCTTAATGTATATTTTATTTGATCTCTGAGTTATCAATAAACAATAAAACATAATCACATTTAATGTGATAATGATGACAGCTGCTATCATGCACAATCAGATTTTTTTAATTGTGCACTTTCCCAGGATACTGTGCTATATTAATTCTGCATTAAAAATAACAAACTATATACAAAACATAAATATTTGTTTCGCCAGATTGACATTTTTGTGCATAAACCAAAACAAAACAGAAAACTGAGCATTGTTCACCCACTTCCTATTAACCACATGACGTTAATGAAAGTAACAGCAATCACTTTTCTAAGTATAATTTAGGGATTTCATTCAAAAGCCACTTTGAAATGTGGTTCAAAGAGTGAGGCAACGCATCTTGAGAGATCATTCAGCAGATCACCCTTTAAAAAGGGTATTTTGCATGTTGTTTTAAACTTGCACATTACCTATTTTTTTATTTATAATAATAATTATTATTATATAAGTATGCCAGAGTCCCTACATCTCTGAAAAAAATAAATAAATCAAGCATATTTTGGGGCTGAATGTGATTTTTTGTTCTCTACATCTTATTCAAGTAAGATACAGGCCCACAGTAGGAAGAGCAACAACAAATACCACTTAGGAAGTTCAATAAATTCAAGTAAATCAGTTCAATTGTGCAATATAGCCCCTGTGAAATGAAAAGACATGTTTGAAAAAGCCTAAAACCGTTTAAAACACTCAAATGTTTACAACCGAAAGCTTAATGTCCAGCAGGCACCCAAGTGTGAAAATTAAAGTCTTATTACTGCAGTTCTTTACATTATATGTGCTGTTCAAACAGTTTAACCATATAAACCTCTATAAATAACTGAAATCTGACAATACCAGAAGCTCTTGTATCTGGTACATTTTCCCTTTTGAATTATAGTATTGGGCAGTGCTGCCCACACCTGAGACTTATCCCCTCCCTCGACTCCTCTTCTTGTACTGTCCGACTGTCTTGATTCTGAGATCTGTTAGTACCAGATCCTGACCCCTCCTGAGGATAAACTTTTCCATCAGGCAGTTTGAACTCAACAGATGCGAATGAAGACATACTTCCATTTTTCTTTGCCCACATTTTAGAAGACTCACCCATTGGAGATACCTTAAGTTCCTTGTTCCTCCTAACATCCCCTCCACTGTTGACACTGTTGTCATCCAAGAGAGGATCAGAGTCACTGCAATGTGAAATATTGAAGTATGTACACTTCGGTGTAGGGGGTTTAGCCATGTCCTCCAGCTCTGAAGAGGATATTACCGCCAGAGGCGAGGCTTGGTTCTCACAATACAGGCAGGGTGAATCCTCACTCCTGTTGTCTTGAGCTGTGTCAGCTGATGTGGTGTCTCCATTCCCATACATTCCCATGGACACAGGAGGTGAGTTTCGGATGAGGTGGTTTTCTTTGAGAAGCCACCTTCCTTTATCAATCAGCACTCCGTCTCCAGAGTCCACATTATCTTTTAAAGCCATGCGCTGTACAGACTCTACATTAAGTGAACTTTTATCACTAGGCGATCTACTGTGGCAAAGTGGTTCTTGTATTGCACTTTTAGCATCCTGGAAAGAACCAAGGCTACTGCTTTTTAAACTTGTACTGGGAGTATGTTTTGTTGTCTTCCATGTAGATGATTTCATAAAACCGTTCTCTTTTACATGGTTTTTTCTTTTTGGCTTCTCTGTGCTTTGTTTTATAATATCTCGAAAGATACGTAACCTCTCCACCTCCTCTTCTCCACTCTCGGTAAAAAGCTCCTGCGACTGGTACCCACCATTGTCAGATGTCTCAGGCCTGTAATCAGAAAGATCTGATGTATTAGGGCTCGGGAGACGTTTTTGACCGTACTGATCATCTGTCTTTTGGCAAGCCATGAATATCTCCCTCATTTTGCATTTGTCTGGCTCTATTCTGCGGTTACCATTTGAATCACATGTGACAGTCAGGATAGAGGACAACAAAGCTGAATTGATTAAGTCTAACAGCTCTTGTGAGATCTCAGTTGGATGCATTAGATAATTATATCCATGTTCCATTCCCAAACTCTCTTCCTTCTCAAACTGGTGCTCACTTTTACTAGTACTGCTGCATAACTCCCTTTCCAGTGAATCTTTAGTATCAGTATATGCAATAGAGTGTTGAACACCATTCACATTATTATTATGAGAATCAAGCAAACCGCCATAATAATCCTCCTCATCCTCTTCAGAATTGCGCTCTTCAGTGGAACTGTCCTTTTTATCGGTGGGTCTACCTTTCTCTAAAGTCTGAACTTTGTAGGGTTCAGAATCACTAGTGCATGACTTTTTTTCTGTCACATTCTCATCCACAGCCTCAGGATCTGTTACTGTACAAGAGTCTGGTTCAGCATCTGGATCGGTTTCTTCACAGACTTCAGAGCTCTCATTATCCACCTCATTAATGTCATGTTCTTCTTCAAGTTGTGTTTTCTCATATTCAGCTTCAGGGGTCATTCTATTATCGTCATTACTACCTTGTTGAGGGATGCCGTTATTGTAGTGTGGATCAGAATCCTCACCTTCTGAGACCTCTGGAGTAGAATCTTCTTGATGATCCGCATCTGGAGACATCACCTGATCATCTTCTTGACTAGATGTTTCTAATGTTTGATCTCTACATTCACCCTTTGTATCATGGTGAGGCAATGACGTCTCTGAGGGCTCTGAGTGAAGGGACTCACGTTCTGATAAGATGTACTTGGTTTCTTGTTCCAGTCCTCCATCACCAATGGTTTCCTCAAAATCAGAATGATCAGCTTGCTCTCTGACACAGTTCTCAGCTGTACTGTACTGATTTTCCTCATTTAGCTCAGCTAATTCTCTGTCTGGAAATGGCACACACTCAGTTTCTGATGCTGAACATAAGCATTTGGCATCTGTGTCGTCAGGTTCTGAAGCATCTGACTGTTCACTAGGTTCTTTTATGTTCTGGATGATGTCCTCCTCCTCAATATCAGTGTCTTCTATTATATTGTCCTCACTTTCAGAAATACTGTCTTGGTCATCAGAGAGCTCAGAAACTTCTTCTTCAACTACATCTATCATCTTTCGTTCTGATGTGGGGGAACAATTTTCTTTTGCATCTTTGTTTTCAGATTCTGGGTCTTCATACATCATCCTTTCTTGCATGTTCTCTGCATTCATCTGGTTGTTATCAGACATTTCTAAAACCTCTGCTTTACTTGAATCACTACCATTACCCTCAGGTGATTGATTGGGTACTGCTATGCCAGAATCTTCATTACCATGGTCCTTTTCTATAGTTTCTGAGTCAGGGGAATGAGGTTGAATTAAATGTAGTTCCTGAGACTCAGGATTTTTTGGATCATTGATTATGTCATCATTGGTTGTGTCACTGACTTGGCCATCATGGTCCTTTTCCTCTTCCATGTCAGCAGCTTTCTTTAAACTACCACTCAATGAGCCACCGTCATTTTTCTTTTCTTTACCTGAGATTTCGCTGGTGTTATCAGCATCTTTGATTAAGTCTGTTTGATTAAAATAAGTTATTTCTCCTTCAACAAGTGAGGAAATCTCTCTGTGAAGATCTTCAGGCATGTTCAGTTCATCCAGTAACTGTTCTATACTAAAATTGTTCTGTTTGTCTTGATCCTCCGTTTCTCCTTCTAAGTCTACTTCTACAGCAAACTCCTGCTCTGATAGTCTTGGTGAGAGTGGTGGACTCCCTCCAAAGCCATTTTGCTCTTGGAAATCTCTCCAGCTTTGTTTTAATTTGGATGAAGTTGAACTTTGAAGACTGGTTAAGCTGGCCTTTAGCTCATCTTCATCTTTAATATTGGATATTTTTTCCAAGGACTGCATTACCTGCAGGGCCTCTGGGCAGATGTTGGGGTTGCTGGCCTGCGATTCATCTTTGTAGATGACTGAAAGGCCATCTCTCAGAGTCATCAGTGACAAGAAGGACAGAAAAGCTCTGGATGGAGAACCAAAGACAGAGGCCACCTGAGATGAGAAGTCTGGGAGGCTACTGGACTTTTCCTTCTCCACAGGTGTTAAGCGGGTCTGACTCAATACCCGCTTGATGGACTGAACAGATAAACACAACTGTTGCAAAACTGGTTTCATACCTGACCTAACACTGATTTCTGTACTTTGTGATGTCCCAGAAGGATCTGGGGGAACCAAGTTCTCAGATGACTTGTGCATTCTTACAAGACCCTCCTCTTCAAAATGTACTGTCAAAACTGGCATCGACTTACAAAAGCCTATTGGCCTTTGTGGCTCGGTTGACTGTCCCTCACACCTTATTTGTACAGATGGGTGAGACATTGGCCTCTCTTCAGCATTATGTTCTAGACCAGGGTCTTCATCCTCTACACTATCTTTTTCAGGGTCACTTTTAATCTCAGAGCCATCAGTGGAGTCATTCCCTATATGGAATACCGCCCTTAGTACAATCTCAGGATGGTCCGTCTCATCATTATAGGGCACAGATTCTGGTTCCATTTTTTTCAGCCAGTTTTCAACATATTGATTTACACTAGAGGAAGAGGACTGTAGCACAGGCAATGAAACACTTTCACTCAACTCCTGTTTTTGTTTAGAGGATTTTGATCTGACACCATTCACTGACCTTTGTTTCTGTAACCTCTTTATCAGTGGAGCTGGATGGGCTGGTGATCGAATGTCTAAACTATTCTTATTTAGTTTAGGCCCTTGAGAATCACTGTAATTTTTGTTTACTTTGTGGGAGATGCCTTTGATGGTTTTATCTTTTAACTTGAGCTCTGTATCTGACCATCTTTGATTCCCAATATCAAGATTCAAGTTTCTACTCTTCGGAGAACTATCCAATGTTTTAATCTTCTTATTTTTGTCTCTTACAGCTTTGTGTTCACGTTTGTCACTTTCCGCTGAGCTAGTCTTTTTCTCTGATCCAGTGTGGCTCATTGTGTCTGACATAATTTGGATTTCTTTTGAAGAGCCTGGAGCACTGACCTTTATTTTTTTCCCAAGCCCAGTTGATTCAGAAGAAGTACTTTTCTTTGATTTTTTGGACTTTGGTGTATTTTTATTACCAACAATGCTTTTATCGTCCGACTCTTGTTCCATTGCTGCTGCTGGATGCATACTTTTATTTGCATTTATTTCAGTTGTGCACCCAACCAAGGTTTGTTTTTTATCATTAGTGAGGATGGATGGATTGTTGTTTATCTTTTTTGGAGGTGTTGAACAGGCAGATGACAATGACAGCATATTAGTTTTTCTACCATCCTGGGAGTTGGAGCTTGTGGAATGTCTAGTGAGATCTACATCACAATCGTTACTTGACGAATGGGGTCCTGAGTCTGTTGAGCCTGGCTTACTTTGAGGCAAAGCTTTTGTGTGGTATCCAGGCTTGTTGTCCACATCCACCTGTGTATTTGCATAGTAATTGTCACACATACCCTGTGATTCATATATGTGCACCACAGTCTCTGTTATTCCCATTGTTCCATTGTTTTGTATTTGGAGAACCTCTGCCATGCCTGAGGATCTGAAGGAGGAGTGAGACTTCTTCTGCTTAACTTCTCCGGATTCACTCCTCCCGGGTTTTGACACGGTTCTTGTGCTGCTGCTACTGCTGCGACTGACCACACAGTAACCTTCAGTCAGCTCTCCCTGTGCAGTTCGCTCCAAGTATGAGTATGCACCCACTGAGTTCTCCTGAACTTCAGTCTCTGAAACGGTTTTGATGTTTTCGACTGAGGCCTCTTTTCTTTGTTGTCTGGGGCCTGGAGTGGGCAGCCTTCTAAAGATGGCCTTAGGCTTCTCAGATGATGTATCACTGCCATAATTTTCTCTTTCTTCCTTGATGAATCCTACAGATTTGTTAGCGAATGTATTGATTTCTTTTGAATCTAGGCTGTGAGGTCCATTCGACTCTTTGCCTGAGTCATTGGTTACATCTAATGAGTTTTTACTTGATTCTGGCTTAGAATTGCACACTGCTCTCTGCTGGCTATTAATGGAGGTGCGACTCAGTGTAGTTGTCCAGTGGATAATTTCCTCTTGTTTTATAGTAAGATGCACCTTCATCTCCACTGTCATGCTGCCATCCTCATTGACCCGGAATGATTTTTCAATGTCGTCTTCGGTAGGCATGATGGGGTTATTCCTCTCCTCCACACCCTCCATACAGTCACAGGTCTCCATCTCATCTGATCCCACTGGCTGACTCCCTTCGGTCTCCATTGATTCATTCTTTGTCCTATTGTGCTCTGTCAGATTTCCATTTAGTGACTTATTGATCTGCTCTACAAGGAACCTCTCAGAAGATAAAGAGAAATTCCTTGATCTTGAAAAAGTCCTCGCTGAAATCTTTTTTTCTTCTTATGGACAAATGGGAGTAGAAGATGGGAAATGGTTTGGGGGGGGGGGGGGGGGGGGGGAGAAAAAACATAATCAATTAAACTTGAAAATCAAAATGTAAGATCAAAATCGTTTTATCACTAAAGAAAAGTGCTAAATAAATCAATATTAAAAAAAGAAAGTAATTTAGGCTTACGTAGTAGTGTCTCAGTTTGTGTTGGACCCAATGATTCAGATATCCTTGACTGGACTTTTGTGGGAGCTTGGAGATTGTAGTTTCCTATTCTGAAGGGTTCGTTACCAGCTGCCACTACAATCCCAGAGCACAAAATTAGGGCAGGAAGTCCTTCAACCTATAAATAAAAAAGAAAGGTAATATGTTTCCAGTAAATATGTGTCTTTTTTTAATTTATTTTTAGTCCAAACATTAAGACATAAGTTTGACAGCTCACTAATAGGTTTAATATTCTTGATAATGCAAAACAAAACAAAACAAAATTATCTAAAATATATTTCAGGACAAATATTGTAAAACAGTTGTTTAACAGTACTAAAATAGTTTGTACAAACCAAAACATAATGGTATAATATCACATTATTTTAGTTTTTTCCTGTTAATCAAAGATATAGGAGCTAAAACTTAATTGAGTGTTTTAACAAAAAACATTAAAATCACTTTTAGAATTTATTGTTTAATACATATATATAAAATGTTTTTTTTTTTTTTTACTTTATTTATATACCTTTTATGGGTACAGTTCAAATAGAGCAAGATTGTGTTTTCAGTAAATCCTTAGACTGAGATTAAACTAACCTTAATGTTAGAAGTTCAGATTCTTAACTATCTGGTTGCCACCAACTTTTATTTAACCCTCTGACACATGTTGTCCAAAACGGTGTACAGATCTTTACAAGCTATTATAACCATTGAGTTACATCCAAACTACCATAGATAGTGATTACACCATTGTGTGTGTGTGTGTTTTTTATTTTTTCTTCTTTTTTTATTATTATTTTACAACAACATGGCTGATGTGCCAAGAACCTCTGGAATATGAACTATTATCTTTAACTTCTATGGATAGGAATGTAACTAACTCTAAAAATATAAAACATAATTTTACAGAATACAAAAAAATGCATTAATATATTCTTATTTTGTAGTTCAAAAATATTTTAATTTAAAATTTTATATAATTGTACCATTCCCAACTTTAAAAAACTTTATTATTTGTTTTGTTCAGACAATGACTTATGCTATGTTAAAAGATGACAATGTTTACTCCTAATTACAGTACCATTCGAGGTCTGTGATAATTTTAGCCAGAAAAAAAATACTATTTTCATACTATAAATATTTGTATACTATATACTTACTCTTCTGCCATCTTCTGTATAAAGCTTCACAACTGGGAACTGCATCACTTGAGAAAGATAATCCATAAGCGTTTCAAAATTTGGTGCTGTTCTTCTATGAACTACAATTACTCGCTTCATGCTCGGATCCCTGTTTTTATACACCGTTAGTCTTTTTGGTGTCCGCACCACCACAGTGTTTTCTGCCATTTTTACTGTCCTTGTGGTCACTTCATTTTTCTTTGCTATCTGCCGGACCAGTTCTCTGCGTGCTCTGCGTCCCGCACTGACAGCTCTGGTAGTGTTCCAAGGGACCTGTCTCTTATGGACCTCATCCAAGTTAAAAGGCTTGACTTTCTTCTGATCTGAGCACAGATAAGCACCCCCATCCTGCACATCATCAAGAGTACGAACAGAATGTGTTCCCCTTGGTGTTGTGATGGTTCTTACCCCAAATGGCAGAGGCACTTTTTTGGAGAGGGCATCTAGAAGAGCATCAAAGGTCTTAAAAGTGCGACTGTTGATGACCATCCGGTGCCCCGTGAACTGAGGGTCTCCGCTTTTGTAGAAGCATACCCTCTTAGTGGTAATGGTAATGGGGTCTGGGTGGGGGGGCAGGGGCCTGGAGACCAAAGTTTGCATGCTCCCCGAGGACACCTCAGGATGAGGTGCATCATTAATGGGTGATGTGCTCATATTAAAAGATACTGTAAAAAAAAAATGAAAGAACCAACAGTTATTATTTAACAAAACATTTTTTTCTGTTTAATTTGAATTTTTTTCAACATCACAAGGTTTTTATTTTTTGTGCATAATAACAACATAAATCCTGCATTACATGCCATAATATTGTTCCCATTAGGTCTCATTAGATTCTACAGTCCTGAAATAGCTTCCGCATCCACTTTGTGTCACCCATAAAGCAAGTGTTTTTGTAAATGAGTGTACTCTGGGGGTCTTTCAGCTGATGACAACAAAACAAAATCTTTAAATTATGTGATATGATATTTTAAATGGAGTCTTATTGGGCAATTCTTACAACAACAAATGCATTAAAATAATCAGTCTGTAGTTCATTAGCAGCAGCAACTACATTCGTCTTTTAGGTATTGTTTTAAATTTTTCATTACAGTCATTAACAAAATGGCTTCTTGCAGTCAGCAATGAAATGGCCTCTCTAAAGGACTAAAAGAATTTGCCCAGGAAGGGTCGCTTTCCATGGCCAGTATAAGAATGGAAGTGAAATGCAATAAAAAAATGCTTAAGCTAATATTTATTGAACTCAACTTAAACTAAATAGAAATAAAACAGAAATGACGTACATTTTATATACACATTAAAACAACCTGAACAATGTTTGTTGATCTGAAAAAGGACTCCAGAAAACTGAACAAACACTGAAACGGGTCACTAGTCCTAAAATGTACAGTATGCTATCTGAAAACACAATTTTATACAGATTGCCTTGCTGTGTGGCACAGACACCCTCATTCAACTGACAAATGATGCTCCACATGTATTTTTCAGTGCAGTAAACCATTGCATAACAGCCACAAGACATGTTCTGGAAATCATGATTCAAAAACGCAAATATATAAAGCTCAAAACATCTCCTGCAAATGCCATTGCATAAACAGTCCATACAGTGTATCTTAAAACAAAAACCAAATTGAATAATATTTGATAATTAGCATACACTTTCTTTAGCAGGTTAATTTACCAATATAAACATTAAAAAATATCTGGAATATGCTACTAGTTTTTGATGCTACTATTTTAAATAATAAAAATCATTGGAAGTTTCTCAACTTACCTTATTTCACATTTTCAGGAGGTTTGAGTTGGCGAGTTTGTTGTCCATCTACTGAAGAGATTATGAACAACGCTCATGGCTATTTTGGGACGGCAGGCATCAGGGTCGATTTGTGTAATCTTTGGTCATGGTTAAACAGCATTTTAGAGAAAGAGAGTATCAAGATTTTTTTTTTTTTAATTGGTTTAAGCCTCTATATATTAAAATAAATATGAAAAGAATATTTTTAAAACTGGTTATTTGTATAATCTGTGTTTTCAGTCATTTAATTGTAGGCTAAATATTAAATAATTTAACTGTATATTTAGCCTACGAGGTGTCTAACAATAAAGTATTGATAATCATTATAACAGCAAGTGTGATAATGAATGACATCACACAAAACATTGTAATTCAGTTTTGCAAGAACCTCCATGTAAACCTTTTGGTTGATCTCAACTGTTTATATAATATCTGCTTCTTTCTCTCTTCTGCCTGTATCAGCAAATCGAATTTCAATTGTAATGTTTTTTAGAGGTTTTCACTCAAACATAACGAGACCTGAAGTATTTTTCTGCTGAGTATGATATCCAGCAGATGGCTGAAGGTGTTTCTAATTTCTTGCAGAGATATAAGCAGATTTAAGGGCTCTGTTAATAGGGATTAGAGTGGGGTGAATTAGAGAGGTTTTATGCTGTAGCTGAATATAAAGGGAAAGGAAGTCTCAGCTGGTAAAGCATGTGACTCTCAGTGGGAACATAACTGTGACTACAGAAGCACAGCAGGATGAATATTGTGATTGTGATATACAGCAAGGCAACACTAGTTCTACTAGTTACATCTAGGATTATGTTAATCTTGGATCATGTTAATCAACCAGCACCAGATATGGATATGAACTGCATAGCCTAATAAGCGTGAATTTAGTCTTGCAATGACTTGCCTGACGAACTTATTCATTCTTTTATTTTTATGAATTTGTTTTATAATGAGACACTGATGTTTGTTCAGTGATACTCAGCGGTTTCTAGTAATCTCAATGCCTTCCTGTCATGTCTCAGATAGTTTTATAGGATTTCCTTATCAGCATGGGGTGGAGATTAGCCGTGCTGTGTTTCTAGGCAAAATTCAAACAGTTTGATTTGAGGAGAACGGTTTCACTCACTGATCAAGCTCTTACTCTATTCTATAACTGCTTGAGTAAAGTTTCAGAGCAGTATAAGGTAGCCTACATTCTGCCATTATTTGCCATAATGCCATTATAATTTTTGATATTTTTGCTCATGTAGGTGATTTACTGGATGTGCGGATCACGTTGTCTTGATCTCTAAGGATTAGAGGCTTGGACACACATGGGATTAGATGTTTGTATGACAAACATGGGATTTTTTTATTTAGTAACAAGAAAGCACTGTCAAAGAGTGACAAAACGCATTTACTGTAAATTTCAGTTTTTTTACTTTTAGTATGAATATGTTAGCCTTAAGGTTATCAATAAGCTAGAGCGCTCCAAAACAATGAAAAAATATGCATTTAGAAGATATAAGTTTTCAAAAATTACAGTCTCTCACTTCCGCCAATATGGATCAACGATTTTGATGACATCACTCTGCACTTCAGCTTCTCATCAGATTTCCTGTCAAATCAAATGCTCACTAGATTTTAAAGCATCCCGCTCCCTACAATATGAATATATGCTGATGCTGCGATTAAAAATCGATTACTTGTTCACACAATTACTATTTTCTATATGGTGAATGGCACATCGCACACTATATAGGGGATAGGGAATGATTTAGACAGTGTAAATATGCTTTACATTGGGGCGAATTAAGTCTGCTTTCGAGTTAACGTCACTCGAACCGATGCAGCGCGCGCACAGTCTGCTCTAGTTCAGAGACATGATCACAGAGCTATGATTGCTGATAATTTTGTTTCGGCTATAGTAGAAGTTCTGAATATGCTCGATTCGGCACAGACCACAAAACATATCGAACCCATTTGAATTCTACACAGAATGCTGTATTTTAAAACGATTTGGAGGAGATTAAGAGGAGAAACGGTTAGACAGACTCGGCATTAGAAACAGCACTTACGAGTAGAGATAACACCGGTGCCTTGAACCAACATAAATTACACAATTTCCAGCATGATTATGTTCACTGTTTTGCTTTAGTAGTTTAATTTTAAATCTAAAAGGGGAATTAGACAGTGACTGTCATAAGCTGTCAAATGCAGCTTTACCAAGCTCAACGGCTCTGGTCGAACTGTTATATAAACTAAATGCTATTGGCTATTTTTAAAGGGGGGAGGAGCTGCTCGATATGTCCCGCCCTGTCTTTCTGTTTCAGTGTCTTCCTGTTTCTTGTGTCAACACACTGAACAATGCTGCATGTTTCAAGGCACTTCAGTGGGCCTTTAAATTACATCAGTAATATTAAGAGCAAAGTAGTACATTTGATTTATCTGTGAGATTTGAATCCTTGGAATATAAAAATTGTAATATATAATTGTAATTGTAATTTGATTATCTTATTTCTCCCTTCTAATGTTAACTAATGATGTTGCAACAACAAACCTTCCAACATGATAGTCTGGAATTTTAGGCAAAAATATTTCACCATGTTGAGCTCGAGATCACGACAATTTGGAGGCCAAAAGGCTCATTTGAAAAACGAATTGCCCACATATTCGAGATGGTTCTCAATGCAGTACATGAAATCCACGGGGAGGAGTCGGATCCAGATCCAACTCCTCCCACCTCACATATACCTAAACCTACCCATCTCCGCCCCCTGATCCCTAAACCCACCCCTAATCCCTAAACCCACCCCTAATCCTACCCATCTCCACCCCTTGGATCTTGATCTGACTCCTCCCCGTGGATCTCATGTACTGCATTGAGGTGCTACTGGAGAATTCAGCTACCCCAATAAAAGGCCACAACCCTGCACACAAACAAGAAGAAAGAAATTTGAAAAGTGTCTTATAGGCTATGCATGTTAAAACTTTCAAAAATATTCCCTGCTTATATTTCACTATCGTGATAGATTAGACTAACGCATACGATACATGTTCTGTAGTTCCCACAATTTCTGCCTCTCATTTTTCTATATGGGTACTTGCTGGAGACATCCCCTAATATCTTACTTTAATATCTTACTTTTTGTGTGTGTGACTGTGTGTGTGTGTGTGTGTGTGTGTGTGTGTGTGTGTGTGTGTGTGTGTGTGTGTGTGTGTGTGTGTGTGTGTGTGTGTGTGTGTGTGTGTGTGTGTGTGTGTGTGTGTGTGTGTGTGTCAGCCACCTCATTCCCAACATGTGAAGACACAACAGATATACCAGTTACATTAATCCTTTAAACTGCGCAACAAAGAATTAATTCAGAGTGATATATCCTCACTAACTTATCTTGAAGACAATACAAGGCAGAAGAATCTAAGCACATTACCGCCTGATCCGACATCAAACCCTGTTTCCATGTCATATTTTGTCCGCGGCTGTGTTGATCGTTGTATAACAAGCACGAGCGCACTCTAGTGTTGCACATAGAGGTTGCTGGGATCTCACCACTGTGCTTTCAACATAAATCGGACGATACCATATGATTAAAACTGTTTTACAAGCAATGTGCATAACACAAGACACTTATGTGTGTAACTTTCATGTGGCTCAAATTATAAGCTTGAAGCAATTCAATAATTCAGAACGATACGTATTTAATGCGCGTTAGTTTTTCCCGATTAGTGTTGCCTGGGCTTTACGTCGATGAGTAGTCAATGGGTTGATTAGTGATGTCTGGGCTTTTCATAGAAACGCCTTCCTGCCAGAGCTGTGCTGGTTTCGCCGCCGGTTGAGTGGTGTGTGGTTCTATGTTTTGAACATATATACTTAGTTTAAATTTAATATTTGCCACTAATCATAAATAATGGGTAAGAAAGAAGAGGAAGAGATCATCCGGATTGCAAAGAAGATGGATAAAATGGCACAGAAGAAGAACGGGGTGAGGTGTTTTGTCATGAATGAATTCCCTGCCTCGTACTAGACAAGGCTAACGTTACATTGATACATAGCAAGCTAACCGCTACATATCAAGAATAACTAATTTCATCATCTACGGTGAAACTGGCGAACTGTCTTGTGAATAGATTTAGTGGTTAATGTTCAAGTGTGTGCAGTATATAGTGGTTTAGTTTACTGGTTAAGAAACTCAACGCTTAGCGGGAAAGTTAGCAACATTAGCCACTGTTAGCGCGGAAAAATACACGGGGTCAGTTAGCGGGAGGCAGTAATGCAACTGATTTCTTAGCGAATACAAACTGGATAAAGACTCTTGTTTTATTATATACTTTTATTAACGAAATTAAACGCAAGGTTTTATCCAGACCGCGGCAGTGAAGTGAGTAAAAGTGGGATAATTTGCAAAAGTTAGGCTACAAAGTGACTAACTTACTGTTGACGTCTACGTAAGCATGCGCATGTGTTATTAAAGTTCCCATACATTTTATTGTGTCTATTAAAGCATATTAAAAAAGTGCATTTTTGTAAGTCGTATTTTATTTATTAGGTTGGTGCACTGGACTTACTAAAGGAACTAAAGAATATACCCATGACCCTGGAGCTTCTGCAGGTATGTTTACCTTGTTTACTGCACGCCGTGTTCGCTTCTAGTAGACAAGACTAACCCTAACGAGAGATTTCCTCTGCTTTTCTTATAAACAGTCCACGAGGATCGGGATGTCGGTCAATGCCATCCGCAAACAGAGCACAGACGATGAAGTGACCTCACTGGCTAAGTCCTTGATCAAGTCCTGGAAGAAGTTGCTCGGTAAATAACATTTGACATTTTAATGTAAACGTATGTGTGAAAGTATGTATGAAGTTACACTGAGGTTCACACAGGTGAGTAAATAACCATGTGTATTTCATCACATAAATTATCACCATCATCTACTAATGTTTGACAACCAGACAATGTCCAAATATTGTATGGCTTAATTTACAACCTAACACATCATTTTACAAAAATATGTTTTTTGTGCTATTTTTTTTTAAATAAATGACACTTGGTTTTCATATTTTGTTATATAATGTAATGGCATACACAGTGTGGCTTATGTGTCCAAATACTTTTGGGGGCTTGTATAATGTATAACAGTGTGTAAGTGTACATTGTGTATAATTCAATCTCCTCATTTAGTTATTTAACAATAATATAAGTTACTATGGGTTTTTGTTGTTGTAATACCACTAATTGCCTGTATGTGGTAGCAACTCCAGGTTTCCTTTTGTACAATGTCCCAGATATATATATGATTTTCTGATCATTTGTAGCACTACACTTATGAAATGACTAAAGAGTGGTTTTGACATCCAGATGAACCTGCTGCGGATAAAAATTCTGAGGAGAAAAAGAAGGAACGCACAACACCAGTAGTCTCACCATCTCAAGCCAGTCCGGAGCCCAGAGAAGAGAGGTGCCAACTACAAGATTGTGTTAATGGTCTTGAGATTATCATAAAAATAATCATATCTTAATCTTTTGATCTTTGGCCCTAAATAAGGCTTTATAGTTCTAACTCTGGCTTGGTTTTTATTAATTTTTCCTCTATCTCTTTATTTCTTATCTTCTCTCTCAGCTCAAGCAGTAATTCTAGCAGTAAGAGCGAGTCTGTCGATGTTACACCCAACACATTGATAGCCACTTTCCCACGAGCACCGGGCACATCTGACTCAGTCCGTATCAAGTGCAGGGAGATGCTGTCAAGTGCTATGCAAACAGGAGGCAAGTCATGGCAGGCAATTCTTCCGCGCACACATTTTTCTCCTTACTAAGTTAGCATACAGTGTCTTGCCAAGAGTATTTAGACCTGTTACTAATTTTGATATCTTTCTGAATTATAAGTCATACATTTAGACTTGAATGAATGGTGCAAAATACATGGAATACTTTGATTAACAGTTATTCAATAGTTATTAGTGATTGATGATAATTGGTTTATTAAATGTTAAATTATTAATTTAGTAATTATTCAGTTTTGTGTGATTTTTAGAATAAAACAATTAAACAAGAAAATTTAAAGCAATTGTATTTCAGTTAGATCTGAGGTCTGTATACTTATGCTTCATATATATACAGTTGTAATCGAAATTATTCAACCCCCATTGCAAATCAGGTTTATTGGCAAATTTTACAGACTTTCAGCTGTTTGCAATGGACAAATCAAACAAAAGTAATTGAAATGGCTCAACACAACAAATGTTTCAAGTGGTTTTCCCAAATTTATCTGAAAATGTAACTTAATGACTTCCGCAGTCTCAAAATTATTCAAACCCTTGAATAGAATCCCTCACAACAGTACAAATAGGCAAATGAGTGGGCAAAATGCTTACATTTGATGGCGTCTGGCACTTTGGAGAGGTGTTCTCTTCACGGATGAATCCCGGTTTTCACTGTACAGGACAGATGGACCCCCCAATACAGTAAAACTGCACATTTTAGAGTGGCCTTTTATTGTGGCCAGCCTAAGGCACACCTGTGCAATAATCATGCTGTCTAATCAGCATCTTGAATATGCCACACCTGTGAGGTGGATGGATTATCTCGGCAAAGGAGAAGTGCTCACTAACACAGATTTAGACAGATTTGTGAACAATATTTGAGAGAAATAGGCCTTTTGTGTACATAGAACAAGTCTTAGATCTTTGAGTTCAGCTCATGAAAAATGGGGGCAAAAACAAGTGTTGCATTTATAATTTTGTTCAGTGTGTGTGTATGTGTGTGTGTATATATATATATATATTAGGGGTGTAACGGTACACAAACATGATGGTTCGGTACGTACCTCGGTTTTTAAGTTAGGATTCGGTATTGGTTTGGTACAGCAGGTGGAAGTAGACTAAACACAAAATTGCTTCTTTTATCTTTTTTTGTATTAAACTGTTTTTCTTCTGTTTTTGTTTTTCAAATGTTTCTCTTTTTAAATAAATTCAATTATTATTAATTTTCTTAAGGATAAAAAAAATCTATCTTGGCTAATCCTGTGTAAACTAAATAGGGAGCCCAAGTTAATTACATATTACTATAATATTAAAAGGTTAAAAATTAACAACAGAGCCCAAATTATTAAATTCAGTTGTTATTTATTTTTAGATATAATAGCCAACTAAAAAAAAAACATGTACTGTAAATTGCACATAAGGCAAGTTTTGCATTAACTTCTGAATCAAATTAATTTCCTACTCCAATTTATTTTTGAAATATATTAATTTACAGAAGAGGGGCTGTCATAACTTGTTTTCATGATAAATGTATTTAAATATACATTGAATAATCAAGACATTTACTAACAGGTTAAATAAATATAATGAATATGCTAATGTAGTGCATATACGAAATGCTTCTTTCTAGAGTTCATTTCTCTAGTGAACTAACCTGCTGTCGACACTAAATGGCTGAAGTAAATGTAATGCTACGTGAGAGATTATTCTCAAGCTGTTTTATTGATCACTTTCCGCAATTGAAACACTGGTTGAGAGATGTAAACATACCGATCATCCTTTCTTCTTCTGCGCTTTTTACTGGTAGCAAAACCTTCTGGATTGGAGTGTTGATTGCCTGTGACTGACTATTCGTTGTGCAACTGCATGTGACTTCCGTACGGTTCGGCACAAATACATGTACCGTTACACCCCTAATATATATATATATATATATATATATATATATATATATATATATATACATGCACACAAACACACACGCATGTATTGTGTAAAGTTCAGAATTTTCTTGTTTTTAAATGTTTGCAGTGTTTTGTCTTTTTTTTTTTTTTTTTAGATGATCACATTGCGATTGGCGCTGATTGCGATGAACTTGGAGCTCAGATTGAAGAATATATCCTTGTAGTATTCATCCTAAAAGTTATTATCGCTATTGAAATGTGTAAAGTGTGATTATTAATATATAAAAATCCTCCACATATTATATATATTTTATATTACATTTTACTTGCATTTCCTTGACCAATTTACACGTATCTTTTCGGAGTTTAAAAATACTGACATGAAATACAAGAATCGTGTACGAAGCCGAATCTCCAATCTTAAGGATGCAAAGAACCCCAACCTGAGAAGGAACGTGCTGTGTGGGAATGTGAGCCCAGAACGCATAGCAAAAATGACAGCGGAGGTGAGTAAACAGTGACACGGCAGTCTATTCCCTTTGCCGTTTTAAAATAGTCATAGGAACATGTTCTCTCAGAGGTGACCGTGTGGAAATCTAAATCCAACAGGAAATGGCAAGCGATGAGCTGAAGGAGATGCGTAAGAATCTGACCAAAGAGGCCATCAGGGACCACCAGGTGGCCACTTCTGGGGGCACCCAGACTGACCTGTTCACTTGCGGGAAATGCAAAAAGAAGAAGTGTACATACACCCAGGTAACCAGACTGTGTTTTATGAATATCTGTGCAGTTGATTTTTATAAATGCGTTTTATAAACACAAATCTTTTTTTATTAGGTTCAAACTCGAAGTGCTGATGAACCGATGACAACATTTGTCTTCTGCACTGAATGTGGAAATAGGTGGAAGGTATGCGTTTCTTTTGATGTTTTCTATTGTTGTGCCCATTGATAACTTTATATTACCTACAAACATTATGTATTTAATTAACTGTGTCTAAATCTATTTCCACAGTTCTGCTGAAGTTGGGGGTTGTTCTCTTTGTTTGGAGATGTAGCTGAATTCCAGGACCACATTTCTGTATCATTGATGACAATTCAATGGCGCACCTGATGTACAAAGGCCACAATAGATCCCATCAACTGTTTGTTTTATTATAATGGTCCACAAACTCATGTCCTGTGTTTTAACTTGACGTATAGCTAGGCCGTAGGCCTTTGGACTATGATCAATGTTGTCGGATTTCTGTTTTCTTTTACCATCACTTTTTATATACGTAGATAAACATTTTGACAACATTCATGTTTAGATAGTTTTGCTTTTCCCTAATGAAAACTAGTCAAAACTATTTAATTTTCCTTGACAAACCTACCCATTTTAAAATAAAATACTTTTAGCGTATGTTTGCTTTTGGTAACGGCTCAAGAATTATTATTTTTTTTTACCTTGTTTATTTGGAAGATACTTTTGAGTCTCTTTGTCACTCACTCTTTGAATTATACATATTTATATGCATGATCTACAAATTTTTACTGTGTACATGGCTTATACTTTCAGGAGTAAAATGTTTTAAAGATTGATGGTGAGTGTGATTTATACATCATTTTAACAAGACAGCACATTACACATCTGAGACGATTGTCAATTTTTATTTTATTACTCTTCACAAAAATAATTTACAAGCAAATGGATAGTCTTAGATTAACGTCACCGTATTGGTTCTGGTCGGCGCCAATTAATAGCCTCGTGGGCAGCGCACCGACATATAGCGCAGTTGCGCTTCAGGCGTCCCAAGTTTGAGTCCCGGCTCGTGGACCTCTCCCGACCCCCTCTCTCTATCATAATAAAAGGCAAAAACGCCAAAAAAAAACCCTAATCTAAAAAAAAAAGATTTAATGATAACGGAATTTTTCACTTTTAAAAAAAGTAATTCAAACTAATGCTTTTGGATCCAAGTATTTTTTGGTTGCACTTTATTTTAAGGTGTCTGTGTTAAGGTACATTATGTACTGAGTAATAATAATTAACTACATGTACTTACTATAGGGTTAGGGTTTGGTTTAGGGTAAGTTGCGTGTAATTATGTATAATTTATTGTTATTACTGTAGTAACTTGTGTAATAAGGACACTAAAAATAAAAGTGTTACCATTTATTTGTTTAACGGATTATTTAGTTTGGTAGAGGTCATGTTTGCTCTTTTTTTCTGAGGACAATTTCTCAAAAGAAAAAAAATAGGCAAGTCTTGCATTCACAATTAAATTAATGATCATGTGTTGTAAAGAAAAAACAGCTTCATATCTGATCAGTCATGGCAATGTTACTTATGACGTCGGCGATCAATACAAAGTGGATAGTACTTGCCATTTGAAGGTAGACGATATCGCTCAGTTTCGTGAATTTCTATCGCTCTCTTCTTAAATGATTTTGCTGTAATACCCACTGCCGCCTTGATGTCCTAACAAGCCCCTTGCATTAGCAATGTCTCATCTGAATAACAAACAACCTTTTGGTGGTTGTTCTTGACATCCTTTTGTGCATATGGAAAACAGGAGGTGATGGTTTATCTCATCCTGACCACTGCATCTTTGCTCATCATTTACAGTAATTTAAGATGTTAAGGAGAGCAGCTCACCCATTCTTTAAAAGATGTTTACATTATGAATGCTCTTTATGGATACGCAAACTTTGCCCTTAGAAATGGCTAAATGGGGAGGACACTTGCTTCTAGGTTCTTTTGTAAGGTTCCCAGGTGCATCCTCTCCAGAGCAGAGAGAGTGAGTGGGCAGCACTGTTACACTCCACTGTAAATGGAGACCAAACAGAAACCCCTGGGGTTATTCTGAAAATTTTGATTCATTATTTACATGTTAAATGGCAAATAAAGCCCAAAATAATGTCATTGTCTGTATACTTTATTTATTGTATACATACAGTGCTGGTCAGAATTATTTGCCCCCTTGGTAAATATGATCAAAGATGGCTGTAAAAAAAATAAATCTGCATTGTTAATCCTTTTGATATTTTATTTAAAAAATTAAAATCTAACCTTTCAAGTAAAAGTAAAATAATTGAAAGTGGAGGGAAAATCACATTATGAAATAAATGTTTTTCTCCAAAACATGTTGGGAACAATTATTTGCCCCCTTTTATTAAATACTTTTTGCAACCTCCTTTTTCTAAGATAACAGCTCTGAGTCGTCTCCTATAATGCCTGATGGGTTTGGAGAAGACCTGACAAGAGATCAGAGATTGTTCCTCCATACAGAATCTCTCCAGATCCTTCAGATTCCCAGATCCATGTTGTTGCTTCTTCTCTTCAGTTCAGCCCACTCATTTTCTATATAGGGTTCAGGGCAGGGGCCTCATTTATAACCGTTGCGTACGCACAAAACAGGCCCTGAAAGAGGCGTACGCCACTTCCGATGAATAAGTTGTGATTTATAAAAAACAAACTTGACGGGAAAATTTGCGCACCTGCACGCAAACTCTGACCCATGCGTACGGACGAACATTTTGGAGACGGTGCAGTTTGGCGAATCCGATGGTAAACTGGAGTTAAATGTCTTTTTGGTCACTTTTAGACAGACAATTTAAAGAAAATTATACATATACAGAAAGATAAGACAAATATAATTTCACTCAGCCTTGCACCGTTAGTGAAACTGACGCATAGCCTATCTAACGGCAGATGAAGTAAAACCGTAAATCTTCATTATGAGTCCTAATCATAAATACAGTGCATGTTCTCACAATAAAAGTTTAAATACATAAAATTTTAAGATGGGTTTATCTTATTGGGTTTAACACTTAAGCACCGTACCAACCCATCTTTCATGGGTTTCGTGCACACAGGAATAAAAAAGTAGTGTAAAATTAATTACTCTGCTGTATCTTTAATGCTGTGGGCCTAATTTTCTGCCAGAGGTCCTGGACATCTTGTTTAGATACATGGCAGATATTTAAATAAAGCTGTTCTTTGTTCGTGTTAGTTCACAGTGCACCAACTTATGTTAACAAATTCAACTTTTGGTTTTAATAAATGTATTAGTAAATGTTGAAATTAACATTAACAAAGAATAATAAGTACTGTAGAAGTATTGTTTATTATTAGTTCATGTTAACTAACTAATGAAACCTTACTGTAAAGTGTTAACATTTTATTTTTGGAATTTTCTGGCTTTATTTATAGAACAGTATTGGTCAGTTTCACAGACAAGGCTTAAAGGAGAACTCCGGCGCAAAATGAACCTTTGGTCTAATTACACATTGGTAGTCAACCGTTATCTGAGATTTGTTTTCATGATTATCGAATGTAAATAGTTTTATCTCTAAAAACAGTTTAGCCTATAAAGCTAGTATAACGCTAGTATATTGGGCATAGATCAATGACAAATAAAAATCGCTTGTACCACTAACAAGGCTCAAAATAGCCCCACACTAACACGGTAGCATAATGAGGGTCCCTACCTTCAAACCGAAGCATTGAGAACTTTTCAGTGTCCAGACAGTTTAATAAGAAGATATTTAATACATACAGTCAACTTCGCGTATACAGGCAGGAGCCATCTTTGAAATACAGTCTCTACCAGTCGATCTACGAACGCCGATCCAAGCCTGCTGTTCGCGCTCACCTTATCACAACTTATAGCTCGTTCACATCTCACCAGCGCACTTGGATCGGCGTTCGTAGATCGACTGGCAGAGACTGTATTTCAAAGATGGCTCCTGCCTGTATACGCGAAGTTGACTGTATGTATTAAATATCTTCTTATTAAACTGTCTGGACACTGACAAAGTTCTCAATGCTTCGGTTTGAAGGTAGGGACCCTCATTATGCTACCGTGTTAGTGTGGGGCTATTTTGAGCCTTGTTAGTGGTATTAACAAGCGATTTTTATTTGTCATTGATCTATGCCCAATATACTAGCGTTATACTAGCTTTATAGGCTAAACTGTTTTTAGAGATAAAACTATTTACATTCGATAATCATGAAAACAAATCTCAGATAACGGTTGACTAGGTAACAATGTGTAATTAGACCAAAGGTTCATTTTGCGCCGGAGTTCTCCTTTAAGCCTAGTCCCAGACTAAAATGTATGTTTGAGCTGTTTTAACTGAAAGCAACTTGCACTTACATATCTTAAAATATGTCAATGCCATTGTTTTGTCTCAAGATGTTTTTTTCTCAGGCACGTTTATTTAAGCTACTTAAATGTCCTCCTTGAACTAAGACCTAATCCTTGTCTGTAAACCCGGGCCTATGATTAGGGGTGAGAGACCGAACCTGAGTTCCCATGATCCCACAAGTTCATATATGGCATATACTTCAATCCGCTATTCTGCAACTTTGACAACAACCAAGAGTTTTAAAATTATTGTGCTTTATTGTATCTTAAAGATTCCAAATGCCCACAAATCATTATTTTTCTCAATTCAATAAAACAAGAAAAAAACAAATCCGATTACTGTAAACATTCACATATTATTAATCAAAAAAGTATTATAATCTTTATGTAAACTGATTGGAAAATAACACTTTTTTGTACACTTCACAGAACAACAACAAAAAAGAGAGAAAGAAAGAAAGATTTATAGGCAGTATAACTCCAAACCATTGGCTTAGATTGTGTTTGAGGTTGATCTATGTGGTGAATCCATCAGCTCAAATTGCACGTATCAATTGCACATTTCATATTAAGTTAGTCTAAGACAAGTAGAAGCACCACCATGGAACACATGTTGGTAAAAGTACATCTGGACTCAGATCAACAATCTTAATGAATTGTCCCGGACTAACCGACAAACAGACGTACTTCCTTAAATGTGCGACTTCAGCACTTGACAAAACCAATGGTGTTTTTCGCTCCAAAACTACAGGCAACTGAAGTGCAATAGTTCAATTCAGAAGTCACCGTGCAGGACAAGTCATCTCATGAATTGATCAAAGGCCCAGAGTCTACGTACTGTATACGGCAAGAGTTTAAATCAACTATTGCCAAAAAAGAGATGCCACAAAATTGAATGTCAAGGCACTTCCCCGAGTGAGGATCTTGTCTTTGAGCGACATGAAAGTCAGGCAACAAAGTAATTCACAAAACTAAAAGTAAAAACTTGGCAGCTCCAATTCTAGTCAGTTGTATTGGAGAGAAAACTAATCACACAGTTTTACTGGACTTGGCTGCTTTGGTGTCATCTACTAATGAGGGTCCTAACAATAAAACCTGCACCTTTCCATTCAGGACTCATGTTTAGATCTGAAACACATTTGAGACTGTAGTAAAATGCCTGCATGTTAAATCTCTTCAATTAGAGGTCATTCGTAAAAATATTACTACCTCTACATACTGTACACAAATGAGTTGAGTACATGCAAGGAATACTTGACATGTCCAACCATTTCTTAGCTGCTCATTTTGGGCGCAGCATGGGAATAAATTAATGCAATGATACACAAAAACACTTGTGGGTAAATTATATTTCTGTAAATAAATTCTTGATATTTTCTAGCAGTACAAAAAGCAGAGCAAATAATATTATTAAGCTGTCTGAGATATACTATTTGATTTTAAATACTGATTTTTAAAAAAAATATCTATTATGATATTATCTTTTTCTTATCCATGATATTTGTACATTTTCACCTTTTTTAAACTAATATATTTCCCCCTTATAATAGTTATCACTTTGTTTATGAATCATTTTTCTGATAATTGTGATTTCTCATTGGAGATGCCAAGTCATTATAACAGGGAGTAGTTAGAAAAGTTGCTCAAACAATACTGTGTACAACGTGAGTAGAGCCGAAGTGTTGCCTTGACTTGAGCTTTGATTCTCATACGCATTTTCATTAACGGGCAATACTTGTTACCCATAATTCCCTTTTCTTTAAATATTGTAACACAACAAATGTAATACAAATTCATAAATATATCTACTGTATATACTGTCTATAGCCCACAATTGGTATCACATCTTCCTTCAAACATTGATAAAAAAAAAGAATTCGAAAGAATAAAAAAAAACTTTAAAACAAATCAAATAGACTGTTTTCTTAAAAACATCGAAACGCACTGGTAATCCTTTGGAGCATCGTTTGCTATGCTGATCTGTAGCAGTACTTGTGGTGTTGAGCCCTCAGGAAATTTGAGACTTTTTTTTTTTTTTTTCTTATCCAGTGACCTGGAGACCTGAGCGTCTTTTTTCAGGTACAGATCGCTATCAGTAAAATCCCTGGGAGGACCCACGCTGAGGTCCTTTTAAACATATTCTACACAAGGTAAGCTACCAAACAAAAGATAGGAAGGGGGCATTTCACCAGGATCACAGAGATCTAAGATTCCACCGACAGATCAGAGACTGACTGAACCATGTTTTTGTAGACTGGGGAGTTCATGAATCGCGGATACGAGTCTCTTTGCATTAGTGTGTATATCTGGAGCTGGGCGTCGTCAAACGTGTGGGATGTTGGCTCCAGCATATTCCTGTTTATAACCTCCCGAACTCTAGAGTCGAGGCTCACCTGAAAAAAACCACACAAAAAAAATGAATCCTTCTGATTATACAGGAAATGTGATTAGGCTCTTCCTACACGTGCTGATGCGTGGTTCACTCACCTCTTTGGGTGAGAGAATAGAAATGTAGTCTTCATAAATTATCCGCGCCTTCTCCTCGATGAAGCTTTTATTGGTTTCCTTAGTAAATTCCTCGCAGGCCAACCAGAAGAGCATGTTTTCCTCACTGAACTCGGTGCGTAGAAACTGCCGGAAGGCACTTCTTCCAGTGGGGCATTGCATTAGTTTGTCAAAGGATTGCCCCCACAAGTGTATCTCCTCCGCAGTCGGTTTCGGACTGCCAAAAAACAGAGGGGTCTTAGTCAGTTTTGGCAACAACAAACGTTTGCCAAAAACGGCGCAAAATTTTTTTAAAATAATGTTTTAGGTGTAATTTCTCGGAAAGTTTGAATCTTGTAGAACTATAGTAATATCTAATAATTCTATTTAATAATTCTATATAAGTAATAATTCATTTAAATAAAAATAAAGAATATTTTAGGTGTATAAATTTCTCTTTATTTCTCAGAAAGTTACATCTTGAAGAACATGTAAATAAAAATAAAGAATATGTTAGGTGTAATTTCTCTGAAAGTTACATCTCAGAACTATAGTAATTAATTTAAATTAAATAAATAATGTTTTATGTATAATTTCTCGGAAAGTTTAAATCTCGTAGAATGCGCCGACGTCACAATTACGTCACAGCGCTAGCTGGAGGCAAAACAAACGAGTAGGAGGTCTCTGCGGAAACAAAAGTGGGTGTTTCTAAATTTGTGGGTGTTTTCACACTGGTGGGTGTTTATAAATCATGCAATGACAATGATGCCCTTCTCCCGACCCCACCCCTAAGACCTACCCACACTGTGACGTGGGCAAATCAGGTAACGTGGTTGAAAACGCCCCTCTGTTTATGGCCTCGCCCCCTGATCTGGTAACTCCTATTACCGTCTGCAGAGACCTCTATGTGAAACAAACGGACAACTGGAGGCGGCCAATACAAACCAGCACAGATTTGGCTACATAACAAGGAGCTTAAATTATTATTATTTTTATTAAATGTCATCTTGTTGTGTTGTTGGGTGCAAGAATCAATGAAAAATGAATATGCTGTATCTGGAATTTTTATTTCTAGAAAATATTCACATCATTAGCATTGCACCGTAATGTCACTCTTTACATTGTCGTCTTCTTTGCGCTGGCTCGGCAGAACTGCGGATCGTACCACACAAGTCTTGTACATGACCATTCAGCACATAGTTATAGATTTATATGCCCTCAGTTTCTCTTTACGCTCGGTTTCTCTATCGGATAGACTTCTACACCTATCCGATAGAGAAACCGAGCGTAAAGAGAAACTGAGGGCATATAAATCTTTAGATGCCTAGCTAACGTTATGTGCTGAATGGTCATGTACAAGACTTGTGTGGTACGATCCGCAGTTCTGCCGAGTCAGCGCAAAGAAGACGACAATGTAAAGAGTGACATTACGGTGCAATGCTAATGATGTGAATATTTTCTAGAAATAAGAATTCCAGATACAGCATATTCATTTTTCATTGATTCTTGCACCCAACAACACAACAAGATGACATTTAATAATAATAATAATAATTTAAGCTCCTTATTATGTAGCCAAATCTGTGCTGGTTTGTTGGCCGCCTCCAGTTGTCCGTTTGTTTTGCCTCCAGCTAGCGCTGTGACGTAACTGTGACGTCGGCGCAAAAGGGGTCTATAGCACTGATCTATATAGAATGACATTATGTAGATCAGTGGTCTATAGTAATTAATTTAAATAACAATAAAGAATATTTTAGGTATAATTTCACAGGAACTTGCATCTCACGGAACTAAAGTAATTAATTTAAATATAAATAAAAATCTAAAACACAACTTGGCAAACAATTTGGGTTATGAAGCTATGAAAGCCTTTTTGGTTTCAATTTTTAAATATGTAACAGAAAATGCTTGAATTGTTTTTTTGCAGATAAATATAAAATTACACCCATTTAACATAACATTGTAGCTATCAAAGATGTCAGGTTTTTTGTTTTGTTTTTTTAACATAAAAATAAAGAGTAAGTTACATTTCTTTAGTTTTACTAAACCTCTTCCTATAAAAAGCTGGAATGACTGACCTTTCCTCGAAGTCTGCATTCTCCTCTGTTTTAAAATCATACGAGGCTCTCCGGTTCCTCTCTTCTCTGTCTTCATTCCTAACAGTGAGACTGCAAGGTAGTAAACATATCATGATCCCAAGACACCTAACAGTCGGCATTAGGAAGCTTTGGAGTAGCTTTCACCTGCTCAATGTTCAGTTAAGCACTGTTACTGGTGCTCATTATAAGCTCACAGCCAGGACGCCATGAGTTCTGCTGATTTGCAAAGCAGATGTCTTGGGATCTCTGACACCTCAGTGAAAATTGCATCATACTACATACATGCACAATGAGCAAAAACAGCATTTAAATCATATCTGAGCCATATTCCAGGTGCATTAACTGGAGTAAACATAAGTAACAGTCGTGTCAGATGCAGTTATTATCTTATAATAAGGTGATTTCCTGGCCCAAAACTAACCTTGTTTGATAAGATCTCACATTAGCAGTGTAAATGATGAAAAAACTCCTACCAGGAGCAGCTGCAGCAACAGCACCAACAGAAGCAGCAGGCGTTGGATGCACGGTTCCCCTGGCCCGGCTGCTCGTTCTGCGCCGGTGCTGTGGTGCCCGCCACCGACTCCTGCTGCACCGACATCTGCCTCTTTCGCATCTCCATCCGCTCTGATCCCATGGGCTGCAGGAAACAGGATGCAACTGAGACGGAGCCAATACAACTGCAGCCACAGAGATCAACGGGACGAATTAATGGTTCAACAAGCAATTGTAGGGTGTAGATATCAGAGGAAGTTATTTTCCTCAAGTCCACTTAAACATTCTGTGGTTTCCAATGGAGAAAATAATGCTTTTAAACAAGCTGTGCAGAAGAAAAACAGAGGCCGGTCAAACAAATATGCACGAAAGTGGTTTCCATTAACTGACTATGCTGGGAAAAAAAAGGATGGAACGTTAACCCCAGCAGGATGCTAAATGTGCATATAGATTAAGTGAACAAAACATGCTTAACATGGACCAAAATGTCCTAAAAATTTCACAAACACTAACATGACCTAACATTTTATGTCATACTTATCTCAGAATGCTCTCTGCAGCTGATTTGAATACATGTATACTTCCCACACTTAAACATTGGCCATAACGTGAAATTATGCACCAGTGGCAACATATTTTTGCAAAGACTTTCTAGATTTTCGTGTGAGAAAAGTACTAGGTTTTTTTTTTTTTTTATTAAAAAAGTTCAAACCTTACATCTAATAACTATTGGATTCCAGTATCTGAATCATAAGCATGTTGATGAAATAGCTTATTATCACAAGATAGGCTAATTATCACATTCAGTGTTACAGTGCTTCTCATTTTGCAAACATGCTTAAGCCAACAGCACAATACATTTAGACGTGTTGCCATGTGGGTGGGTTTTCTCTATTTCTTCAAGCTTTGGTGTCGTTACTGATTTAAACAACATGACTTTGGGGCTCAAACAAACCATGCCGTTCATGGATAACAAGTGGCGGTTATTTTAAGCAAATGTATAGGGTCCTGAATTGAGTTATCTTTATAAATGCATGCTAATGAGAGTTGTAATCATTAAGAGACTACAGATCTGTTGTTTTAATCTCACTAGATCTTGCTGTGTTATTTCCAAAGAATTTGTGGCATCAAATTCTAAGCTGGAAGATGTTGGAATATTTGGGGGTAGGAGGAGGGGGCGCAGCACGCTTTCTAGCTGCAGTCGGATCTCACAGCCGCGGTGCATAAGAAATGCTCGAGCCGTGATTGATGATAATCATTTTTTACACGGTTTTAAAACACACAGACATACACATTTACGGAGTATTTCATCTCCTTGATTTAACGACTGGCCAACGTTGATGATTAGATTGGCTGACAGAAAAAGGCTGATATGCTCGGCTTCGTTTCATCGAAGCAGAATTGACGAAACAATTAATAGCTATTATAGTTTTAAATGTGAATCGCATCCTTAAAGATGGGGCACACGCGGAAAATAAAAAGACACCGCGCATTCGACTCTTGTGAAAAGCAACAACAACAACAACAAAAAAAACCGTAATGAACAGCATTTCCATCGCATATCATCGCATTGCAAAAGTGCCACCATGAAGCACAGCTCCAATATCTCTTTATCGCCCAGGACAACCATCGAAAAGACATTTCTGTCAAATATGACATGCCATCTTTAACAATCAAACTCAAATATCGTTTTATCCACAGACACTTTGTATATTTAAAAACAACTTATGATCCCCATACTTACAATTTCACCATGTATGCCCAGAGATAAGAGATAGCTATTCTTTGCCTTGATTACATCCGTTGGCATAAGGATTTTTTAAAGACCGGCTGTTTGTGTCAATGCGCATGCGTGTCTCTCGCGAGCTGTGGCGAAGGTAGCGTAAATCCTCTGGATGTCACTGATTCATGGTGCACTTATCTATGACATATTTCAATATTGTCCTACACTCCTGGAAGACTAAATGCGATTACTTACTTTAAAATTAACGCGAAGCATTCGCATGTGGTTTAAGAAAACGATAGCCTATACGCAATGTCGCAAACGTTAGGTCAATAAGTAAACCATGCAGCTTAAATAAAGTTTTGAGTGTTTAATGCAAATGGATAGCTAGGTTTAACACTGCCACCAATGAAATTATTGGTCATCAAATGCAGACCGATTATGTCCCTGTGTGCCTCACAAGAGATGTCAACGTGTCGTAGAATGTGACTGGCAGGGTAGGCTAATGATGGACCAAGGGCTTAAAAATGTGAGGAAGATCCCCGCCCTAAGCACAGAAACATCACACGGAGGTTCCCTTTCTTCCTAAGGGTACCAGGGCTTCCTAAGATTCACTTGTGTGGTCGGGGTGACATAATAGATTAGCCTCTTGGATCGAATTAGTGACAATAATAAGCATTCACCAAATTCTCCAAAGACAAACAAAATTGTTCCCTAGAAGTAAATTATGTCTATGTCTGTTTAAAAGAGGTCCATTTTAAAACATTGTATAATAGCCTACATATCTTGTGTGCATTCTTGTTTAGCTATAGCCTATGAAGATTAGAAAACATTAACATTATTTGGTTGGATCAAATCTTGACAGCAGAATAAAGGCGGATAGCAGCACCGATGACTCTGTCCATGGTCCTGAAATAGTATTTTCTAGCAACCAAAAGCACACATACTCCTCGTACAATGAAATCTCACATTTCTAATTGTAACTCGTTACGTTATAAGTTCGAGCACCATCGGCTGATCCTGATGAAAACGTTTACGACTTTAACCGAACAATGACTGACAATTTGCTGACATAATTAGCAATTGCACACAGTCGTGATTACCATCTTTGCTGGTCTAGGGCCTTTATTTGGGATATAAGTGCATTACTGACATCTGCTGGAGCAGTGCGAGGAACTGCTGGAAAAAAAATGAATTTGAGCCAGACATAAAGACGAGCCTGCATTGCATATCAGAAATGTCGTATTTAAAGCGCATGACGTGCGATGAAACTAATTCATATCCATCGGAAATGCTTAGAAACGTGAAACTGTAGCTAGATAGATATAGCCTATATAGAGATAAGAGTATAATGACATCCGACCACTGTGTGGAAAAGGCACAGCTCAATGCAAACGCTAGGTGGTAGTGTTTGAGCGCTTAGATCTATATACCTTTCCCTCAAATAACATTTTACAGTGTTTAATTGCTATGCCTGCATATCATTTGCATCACGAAATACCATACAATTGGATAATTATTTTAGTTTGCTCTATAGATTTTAAATTACTACCTGTTTTTAAAGAACGTTGGAAAAATATGTTCAAGTCTTAGACTAAATATAAAAAAAATGTCTTCCTCTCACCACACTGAGAAACAGAGAATGACAGGCCAAACAAGCACCAAGAACATTATCTTACAGTTTATACACCTTCCAAAAATGCAAACACTGGCGCAGGCTGCTGTATCCATGACAAGACGAAAAGTTTTAATGCTTTAACAAACATTAGGGAACTTCAAAACACATGAACAGTAAACAACACACACAGCAGAGTTTGCAAAGCCAAAGGCTCACAATTTATGTGCTGCTCACATATACGGTCTGATTGTCGAGCTGCGACTTGACTGCTCAAGGCCTACATGTGAAATATGAGGGGTAAACCCCAGAAGTTGTGCCTATAGATGATATCCAGAGATATCGTCAAAAGCATCAGCTATCGATATCCAGAGGATTTAGCATTTCCAATTTATGTATTAAATTATAATAATTATATTATAATATAGGCCTACATATTCTTAAATTAATATTACTATTCACTGCGAGAAAACCCTGACATCACAAGTACATCTTGGAGACGTCTATTTTATGTCTTCATTTATTTTTAAAGGGGTGGTTTAATGCCCCTTTTTACAATATGTAAAATAAGTCTCTGTTGTCCCCAGAGTGTGTATGTGAATTTTTAGCTCAAAATACCCCACTGATAATTTTTTACAGCATATTAAAATTGTCCCTTTTTGAGGGTCAGTAAAAAAACATCGTTTCGCGTGTGTCCCTTTAAATGCAAATGAGCTGCGGCTCCCGGCATAGAGGGCATAGCTTCAAGAGCTTGTGTGCGTGTGTGTGTGTGTGTGTGTGTGTGTGTGTGTGTGTGTGTGTGTGTGTGTGTGTGTGTGTGTGTGTGTGTGTTAGCAGCTCCAATTACCTCAATAGCATCAGACAAGCACTAAAATGTCAGAAACTGTTCTGCCTTTTATGTTTAAACTGGAGTCGGACAATGATGGAGAGACTCAAGAAGAAGTGACAACATGCAGAATGCAACAGGAAGTTTCTGAATGGTTAGTTGATGAATTTATGTTGCTGATGTGGAGTTAACTATCTTCAAGTCTTTGATTAGCATATTCTGTCATGATAATCTATAAAATCGCTCGTGTGGGAACTGTTGTAAGATGCCAACAGGGTGACATGCTATTGCATTTGTGTTACTCTGTATTGCATGTGAAAAGACGGATGCTATAGCTTGAGCCGACTCACAAATGTGTTCTACTACAACAACTTTTCCGGCAACGCTTTAGATTACAGCCCGGAAAGTACTGTGTAATTAAGACGAATTTACAGTGTAACTTTCTGTAATTATAGTGTACCTATAAAGTGCTTACATGTAAGTAAGTATAAGGGAACAATATGTAAAGTTTGGGGAATAAAGGGGTAACAACCAGGAGAATTAAAAAAAAAAATGTATACTGTAAGTATTATAGAACTAAGGGATACTTATTCTACTATTATGATACAACAATCTTACATTTGGGAGCAATTTAGCAAGAACACTGCGTACCTTTTTGTAATAATTGTGTACCAATACATACTGTATAGGCTTTTTAAAAATGATATACATATCTATTATTATTATTTTTTTTGATAGTTTGTGTTTGGGCTAACATGTTTCAAGGCAAGAAAAGCTAAGACTATTGCAATTTTTTTTTAAATATGGGAAATATATCTGGTTTCATGTGGTTACAGGGTAAGGGGTGCTTGTATAATAAATAAAGGTTTCCGAGTCAGTGATATAAGATTGTGTGTATGCATTTTTATTGTACTTACCCTGTAACTACATGGAACAAGAGGGTAACAAGAACCACTTTAATTTACAGCCCGCAATGTCACACTTACCCTGTAACTACATGGAACAAGAGGGTAACAAGCACCACTACATGAAACAAGAGTATCTTTCCCCAATATTTAAGCAAAAGTTGCAATAGTTATTGTTTTCAGTGCACTTTTGTTAAAAAGATTACTAAATAAATGCATAGATATGTACCCTGTGATTTTTTAAAAGCCCATACAGTATGTACTGGTTCACCATTATTTCAAAAAGGTACGCAGTGTATGTTCTTGCTAAATTGGTCCCAAATGTAAGATTGTTGTATCATAATAGTAGAATAAGTATCCCTTAGTTCTATAATACTCACAGTATAAATAATTTTTTTAATTCTCCCTGTTGTTACCCCTTTATTCCCCAAACTTAAAATATTGTTCTCTTATACTTATATTGTAAGTACGTTATAGGTACACTATAATTACCGAAGGTTACGCTGTAAAATCGCTTTAATTACGCAGTACTTTCCGGGCTGTAATCTAAAGCGTTACCACTTTTCCTCTTCTCAACATGGACTGCATGTTCCCGGGAGCGGGGTTTATGTACATTTTAGGATTAGTGATGTCACTAACCCAGGAGGAATGTCTTGTAGTCCCTACCAGCCATTTCTTGTAGTCCTTAAAAAACGATTTATTTTAAAGCAAATATCTTCCTTTGCTTTGAACTTTGAGCCTTGTAACTTTTCAAATGTTGTTTATGCTCAAACAGCAACATTACACACTAACTAAAGTTAGAAAAGTGAATTCATAATCAACCACCCCTTTAATAAAAAAAATTCCACTTAATTTCACTTAAGTCTAAAGCGCAACTTATGCGAGTAATGCTGATATTTACGCTGCGCCATGACGCACTACGCTACTTCCGACGTCATAAGTTGCGTAAGTTGCGCTTTAGTAGACTGCGTATGGCCGTTTGGCCGGAAGCTAGAATTTTCAATCATAGGCTTTAAAGAGCAGGTAACACCTGACTGCTGCAGATTCATTTCGGCCTTGATAGTGATGCCATTGAAACGCATAAATTCGAGTCACGTACCGCAAGTGTAACGTCACAGGTTTCCATCTCTTCCAAATTACAGTTAGTTATGGCGTGAACACAGCATAAGCGTGTTGTTTCGGTTCAGGAGGAAATGTAAAAGATGGCTGCTGTTTCAGTTGCGGTGATTGGTGACTGATGTCTGCATAGCATGAAACGTATGGAAATACATACGTTGACAGGCAGGTAGCACATTCGGACCGAATTCAATGATTGGACGAACATTTTATGATCCTGCACCTTCCACAGACGACACACACACACACACACATATATATATATATTTAGACCACTTAACTTATAAGGATGTGAAGAGACCTTCAACCAGCATTAAAAAAAAAATAATAAAAAAAGGGAACAAATCGCCTACCCTGCCTTTAATTGAGATAAAGCAGTTAAACTCTCTACAGGTCACATACAGCCACTGGGTTTCTTCAGAGTTATGAATTAAGACTCTATATAATATCATGTAATTAATTATATTTTATTCAATTAAAAGTATTTATTTGAGTGTATAATGAGTGTAGGCATTTTCTCATTTAACTGTTTATTAGACCAGCATTCAGTGACAAAGCTTAGGATTTCTTTAGCTCCCATACCTATTGTTATGAAAAGTGAAAGGTCTGATCTGAAATACATTCGCCAATAGTAGTGCGACCTTTGAAACAGAAAGGTCAGAGGAAACAGAAACCGAGAACTCTCTAGGAGAGGAGAAGCTGATTTTAAGGTTCATGCCATTTTTGAATTGATCTCCACGAAGGTCATTAGAGTTACTTATGTGAATTTAAGACATTCATTAAAAAATACACCAGACGTCCACTGCTGTAAATTTTAAGGCAAGTCAACTGTCTATGAAATCATCTAACAAAGAGCTTTTTAATCTTAAAATTAAAAGTTAATAGAAAGTGTTCCATTAAATGAGAACAAGATAGCGAATCGGAAACTGTCATTTTTTCCTCTGACATCATTAAAATAACTAAAAGAGACTGTCCTATTTCCATCCAACATGCTGAAGATGGCAGAGGGCAACTGTGTAGGGCTCAGTCTAGAAAAACCTGTCACATTTACTCAGATGTTTCACAATGATGAGTGCAATAGGTCATACTATAATCAGTACCGCCAATTCAGAAAAAAAAATATATATATACATTTATATAAAATATAAATTTACTTAAACTAAGAAAGAAATGCAAATTGTATTTATTGCAATCACTTATAAGATTTAGAGATAGTTCACATACAATTGAAAATTATTTCATCATTTACTTATTTACATTCCAAACCTGTATGACTTGTTTTGTCTATAGTCTATAGACTCTATACAAAGGGTCCAATGTTGTTTTGGACCTCACTGACTGTCATTGTATGAACAAAAACAATTGAAACCTTGTTTATATAGGCCTATATATATATATATATATTACAATAATGTGTTCTCTTTTTGGCATCCAAGTTTCAACAAATAAATTAGACTTGAATTGTAGATAATAATGATTTATGACAGTTAATATGCCTAATAATGATAACGCTTTTTAGTGAATGAAGTTAAACAAAATATGAAGATTTTAATAAATAAATGTATTCTTTCTATGGCTTCCAGATTTCAGCAATTCATTTACAATTACTTGTATGTATGTAGGCCTATGTATAAGAGTATATATACAGTATGTGTGTATATAGGAATGTGTGTATGTATACATGTTTATACATGTATTGTTTATGTTCAAATTTTGATGGGTAGATGTTGTTTTGTAAATAGGGTAGGCATAATAAGCCACGGCTTCAGCCTATACTCGTTTGGTTACCGTTCTTTGTTTGTAATGAATTTGCTGCACATACATTCTGTTTTATGTTTAGTAACCGAATAAACTTTATTTCAGTGACTATCACTGCGATGTATGCCCCATAAAGCTGTTTTTTAATGAACAGATTCAAATCTAATCTTAAATGTGGTTTTATGCGCACTGTAGTGACCAGTTAAACCACATCCCACAAACATGGCAGTCCTACTTTTACGATCAACATCAAATATTGAACATTTATTCACAACACGAAAGCGCTAATCCAAAGAAATCCAAAGAAACTGCGTGTAGCGTAAACTGTGACTGTTATAAAACTGAACGCTGGCTACTGACGTCACTTGCCATTATGTGATGCTGAGGTGCCTCACGTGATCCAAGTTAGCCGGTATGTTTTCCAATGTCAAGAGCCGCACAGACCCTCTCATCTCCCAATAATAATTCTCTGCATGACTTTCAATTAACTTCCTGGTTGAACTGCTTAGAGGTGGGTGATATGACTAAAAACTTAAACCCTATTATGTGTCCTTTTAAATATGGCAGCGATGCACATCACATAATATTACATTTGTCACTACACAAACAATTTATAAATTGAAACCAAAACTGCAAATTTCTGAATTCTTAATATCACATTAAGCAACTTCAATTACTAACTTCAATCGACTCTTATACCTGACATACCTGAATGTATATGGGATCCTTTAATCTGTCCTCCGTGTTTTCATTCTCGTCCTCATTTTCATAACTTTCTGTCGCTAAGTAACCCTCGTCGTGCCGACAGGCCAAGAGAAGATGCCGTAGCTGCCCCCACATCAAGTAAGGAGAAAGCTGAACACTCTGTACCACAGAAGAGGGCCAGACCTCCCACTTCAAGACGATTCTGTTACATGGCATTCCTCACCTAAAGATTTCCATGTTGTCAAAGAAACATCACGTTCACAAAGATCCAAAGCCATGGGTCCATGGCAGTTTCACATGGTCAGCAGGTACCTTAAAAAAGACACTTAAACAGAAGACAACAAATGAGAACAGCACTTGGTGAACAGGGCATAAAAGGGATTACACTTGTGCATGTCCCATGGAGTCTGATCCCCTAGTGGTTTAGTGCACTTCGAAGGCTTAGGACAGATTAAACACAGGATGTGTGTCGTTCACAGCATGAGTGTGTGGTGTGAGCAATGTTTGGAATAAAATAGATGCATTTTTAGAGTTCAATGTATATGACCTTCACCAGTCAAATGTGGTTGACTTTAACCCTTGTGTTCTGTTCGATTTCTGTGTACTCCCCTTATGGACCGGGTCAAATTGACCCTAATTGGATTCAATACAATTCCTCAAAAATCACACTATGAAAAACAACAAAGATTTAGATACAAACTGTAAACTTTTAATATCAACATTTGTCAAACATTACAAAAAACATTATATCTGAAAATATGATTTATGAAAATGTTTTTAAAACATTTTTTAAAACAGTTTTGTTTTGACAAAATTGGAAAATAAACAGTATACTGATTTTTTTTGCATATATATATATTTTTTTTACATTTTATGATTTGAACATCGTAACTGAACAAAAAAAAAATGCTGTATAATGAAAATTTTTCATTTTCCTAAGTTAACTTTCCCTAGTTTCCTAAGACCTATTTTCCTAGTTTCATTATTCACTCATTGGGAAGTGAGAAACCAAACATAACAAAAACATACATCAAATAAATGTTTTTTATTTATTTTTGGCTCTGTGAAGCTGCCTTTGAAAATCCTACATAAAAGTTTTGGTTAAAAGCTAGGTATTTTAGATATTTTGAATATTGAAATGAGAGCTTATTTTACTATCTGTGTCTGACAAAGATTTTCATCTGTAATTTGCTAATAATTCTGAACACTGTAATTTTATCTTTTTCAAGTGTGTTTGGTTAGGGTTAGAGCACTTTTAGATGCACTTGCACGTTAGAACTGGAGTTGAAGTGCCCTGACATACAGAAAATAAATGTTTTTATTTTGTGTCTGTATATGCTTTTGAATGGCTGTCTATGAGGGTCAAATTGACACGCGAACATCACAAGCGTAACAGTAATTTTGTTTGTATATGTCAAAACACATCAGCATGTTGAACCAGTATTTCCAACAACTTGAAAATCGAAACGGGTCAAATTGACCCGCAACATAACACAAGGGTTAATACTCTCTTTCAGTCACTTCCATGCACTAAAAGTGTGTAAATTAATACATTTTCATAAAGAATAGGCAATACATTTTATAGTAATTACAAGCTAATTTATCAGGTAGAAAATGTAAGTAAAAAGTATTTTAAAAAATCCTTATCCAGAAAACCAAGAATGACTGGAAAGTCCAAATATATAAAGTAAAATAAAATAAAAATAGTGGGATCCCTGAAGAACATTCAGTGCTTAAAACGTCTGGAATTCTGAAACTCTGAAATTTTAGTTAAATTGTTTGATTACACTTATTTAACCCTCTACAGCACAGTTTTCTTAAGCCCTATGTTCAATACATGTTTCTTTAAATGATTGTGTTACCCATTAGAATGGTTTAAAAAGTATCAAAGAACAGTGATACTTATTGGAGCTGTGGGAGTCACTATCAAGCACCATTTGAAGGTGGGACGTCCTTTTCTGACACATGGTCACAGGAGCACATGTGAGAGGAAGGCGAGATTATTTGCTTTAGTAATCTTATTTAAAATGACATGAACTGTACATAAAAAAATTGTGTGTGTGTGTGTGTGTGTGTGTGTGTGTGTGAAGGTGTAGAGAAGCCTTTTGGCAGATCTTATGAAGTTTTTTTTATTTTGCATGTTCAGAAATTCAGTTTTTGTTTTTGTTGTCTCAGGGCAACGTTGTGCGATAAGGGGTACTTTTCAAGGATGTCTTGGACAATACCTCACACTGGCGATGGCAAATAATATGTGACAAGAAAGGAAGATACAGGGTTCCTGGGTGCACAATAACACCCAAAGAGATGTGCAAAAAGTGTAACGTACACCTCTGTTTCACAGCAGAGAAGAACTGCTTTTTGGAGTTTACATGAAGTTAAGTTCATGATGACATGACACACTACATGATACAAACCTATGTCTGTATCAAATCTAATTTATCAATGTGTTTCAAGTGTTTTTCCCTTTTTACTTAATGATTTCTTGTCATTTTTGAAAAAGATTTGTGATTTTTGCATTGCTCTCTGAGCATTGTATTATGATCATTTTCTCAATGATTCTGTAGCGTTGTTAGGGCAACGAGAAAATTTTTTTTTTTTTGGGGGGGGGGGACCTCTGAGTCAAAAAGATTGGAAACCACTGATATAAATACTCATGGATGTATTAAATGCACATGTAGGCTATATTAAATGAAACTATGTTAATTTATTTACAGAACTATATTATGTCATCATACCTTAAAGGAGACCTAAATTATGCAAAATTCACTTTTACATGGTGTTTGAACATAAATGTGTGTCGGCAGTGGGTGTATACAACCACATTATAATGGTACAAATCCATCCACTCAACCCCATAAATCATAAGCAGTGTCTAGCTTTTGTAATGTCACAAATGTCTAGGCCCCACCCACGACTACTGACGGACTCTGCCCTATTAGCATAGACCCCGCCTCTGAGCTGCACACTGTACGCCATGTTTATCTCCTCGCCTGAGTATTTAACAGCATTCAAGTTAGAAATGTATTAAAGGGGTGGGTGATTATGATTTCACTTTTCTAACTTTTTAGTTAGTGTGTAATGTTGCTGTTTGAGCATAAACAACATCTGAAAAGTTACAACGCTCAAGTTCAAAGCAAAGAAAGATATTTGCTTTTAAAGAAATCGTTTTTTAAGGACTACAACAAATGGCTGGTAGGGACTACAAGACATTCCTCCTGGGTTAGTGACATCACTAATCCTAAAATTTACATAAACCCCGCCCCCGGGAACACGCAGTCCATGTTGTTGAAAGAATATGCTAATCAATGACTTGAAGATAGTTAACTCCACATCAGCAACATAAATTAATCAACTAACCATTCAGAAACTTCCTGTTGCATTCTGTATGTTGTCACTTCTTCTTGAGTCTCTCCATCATTGTCCGACTCCAGTTTAAACATAAAAGGCAGAACAGTTTCTGACATTTTAGTGCTCCTCTGCGTGAGGTAATCGGAAGCTGCTAACACACACACACACACACACACTCTTGAAGCTCCACCCTCTGTGCCGGGAGCAGCAGCACATTTGCATTTAAAGGGACACATCTTCATATTAACAAGGTACTGTACATTACGCTGCTTTCACTTTAATACACAGATCTAATACACACATGCGATTTCTTTACTTACTGTTTACGTTCACAGACATAACCAACTGTGTTTATGTGAACTTTGTTTGACAACCGTGTGTGTATTTGACACTTTAAGTGCAATAAGACATGAAAAAGAACATACTACTCACGCCGTCTGACATCCAGCTTTCTGTGCGAATGCTTTGGATGTGTGCGCTCAGGAAACCATATATCAGAAATTTTAGACTGATATGGCTTTATGCAGATAATAAACTTTAATGACAATAAACTTTCATGATGAAGAACTGCAGTCACATGAGCGTGACCACATTAGAGATGATAATAAAAACAGAATACACAGGTTTCCTGTTACAAACATTACAGGGTGCATGCACATACCAGAGGCAGAAAGCCAGATTGGTGAGCTGGTCCGCTACAGCAACAACCTTTAGTATTGAAGCTTTCCTTATTGTTTGTATTGTTTGTATATAACTGCTGACTCAATAAAACGTGATTTTAGTTGGATCTGTTTGTCTGTCTTTAATTTTGCAGTGTTACTGTGATATATGTATGAATTATCATGTTAGGCTAGTAATGTAAAAGCTAATGTTAGGAGTGCAGCATCTACTTGACAGCCCGAATTTGCTTTTATACAAGTTCTACCAGAAAGACTCTGGAGAAAAATACTGTTACAATTAACCATTTATCAACAGCCCAGCAAGCAATATTATGATATACACTCACCGGCCACTTTATTAGGTACACCTGTCCAACTGCTCGTTAACACTTAATTTCTAAGCAGCCAATCACATGGCGGCAACTCAGTGCATTTAGGTATGTAGACATGGTCAAGACAATCTCCTGCAGTTCAAACCGAGCATCAGTATGGGGAAGAAAGTTGATTTGAGTGACTTTGAACGTGGCATGATTGTTGGTGCCAGAAGGGCTGGTCTGAGTATTTCAGAAACTGCTAATCTACTGGGATTTTCACGCACAACCATCTCTAGGGTTTACAGAGAATGGTCCGAAAAAGAAAAAACATCCAGTGAGCGGCAGTTCTGTGGGCGGAAATGCCTTGTTGATGCCAGAGGTCAGAGGAGAATGGCCAGACTGGTTCGAGCTGATAGAAGGGCAACAGTGACTGAAATAACCACTCGTTACAACCGAGGTATGCAGCAAAGCATTTGTGAAGCCACAACACGCACAACCTTGAGGCGGATGGGCTACAACAGCAGAAGACTCCACCGGGTACCACTCATCTCCACTACAAATAGGAAAAAGAGGCTACAATTTGCAAGAGCTCACCAAAATTGAACAGTTGAAGACTGGAAAAATGTTGCCTGGTCTGATGAGTCTCGATTTCTGTTGAGACATTCAGATGTTAGAGTCAGAATTTGGCGTAAACAGAATGAGAACATGGAACCATCATGCCTTGTTACCACTGTGCAGGCTGGTGGTGGTGGTGTAATGGTGTGGGGGATGTTTTCCTGGCACACTTTAGGCCCCTTAGTGCCAATTGGGCATCGTTTAAATGCCACGGCCTACCTGAGCATTGTTTCTGACCACGTCCATCCCTTTATGGCCACCATGTACCCATCCTCTGATGGCTACTTCCACCATGTCACAAAGCTCTAATCATTTCAAATTGGTTTCTTGAACATGACAATGAGTTCACTGTACTAAAATGGCCTCCACAGTCACCAGATCTCAACCCAATAGAGCATCTTTGGGATGTGGTGGAACGGGAGATTCGCATCATGGATGTGCAGCCGACAAATCTGCGGCAACTGTGTGATGCCATCATGTCAATATGGACCAAACTCCCTGAGGAATGCTTCCAGCACCTTGTTGAATCTATGCCACGAAGAATTGAGGCCGTTCTGAAGGCAAAAGGGGGTCCAACCCGTTACTAGCATGGGGTACCTAATAAAGTGGCCGGTGAGTGTGAAGTTCTTTGGCGTAGACCCTGTCCGTAGCTCGCAATCCGAGGGTCCGGACTCTGCATTTCCTGCCTGAAGACAAAGGCAGGGGTGCAGCCGACCCCCTGTGAGGTATGGGAAGGGACCATCCTGGTGGTGGTGGGGGAGGATGGAGGGGAAAGAACCATCATGGTGGGGAGGATGGAGGTGAATGGAAGCGTCAGCATCTGCAAACTCAGACATGTGTAAGTACCTCTTTTATACCAAAAGTATTAGAACACGATTGGATAGATGAGAAGGTAATAAGTGACGTAACAATTGAGTCTTACCGGCAGAACTTATGCTAAAGCTTTCATTTACGTTACTCTTGTTTACGTTGGCATTTTGACTTACAGACACCACGACTATGCTATAGCCTACTACACGAAACACATATTTTTTCTGTCTCCCGGTTGCTTGTGCAAGCAGTGATGACGTTGCAGAGAAATCCATGTATAGATGTTTTAGTTTTTGGCAGAGTATCTAAGGCACGAGCTGTAGGCTCAGCCCTCTTCTGGAAAGTGGGGTGGAGGGCAGCAGCTAATTCGCATTTAAAGATACATGCAAGAAAACTGCGTGTTTTTCCTTCCAATCAAAAATGGCCATTTGCAACATGGTATAATAAATTATCTGTTAGTTCTCTTTTAAAAGACAAAAGTTTCAAGTTGTTACGGCATCCTGTCATAGACGTGTTTGTTTCTTAAATGTGTCAGTCATTTCTGTCGGTTTAGCCATTTTTGTAATGGCTGAGTCAGTCTCAGTCTGAGTGCTCGGTACTTGCCATATGTCACAGTGATGTAGCATCGGAGTTGTCTCAAGTCGGACAGAATTTCTAACCAGCATGCACTGCTTCAAGTCAGCTGCCGGTCGGTCTGCGCAGTTGAACAAGCCTATTATTTGCTTACTACTGACTGTAGAGATGAATTAGCATATTATTCTTATTAATATTAGCATAGAGTTCTAATGCATGACAAAATAAATCACATTTAAAATAATTATTGAAGAATTGTTAAACGTTAGAAAATGGAATTATTAAAAATATATTTGTGGGCCTAGGCACATATTGTGAATTAATTTAATAAACTTAGTTACCTAGCTTTCCTGGTAGGCTATAGCCTTTAGTAAATTCACGTGTCTAATGATACATAAAACATATCAGTCGACCCTATGTTTACTTTCTTCACTGACACGGATGTAAATGTATTCATCAAAGCTCAGCTTTGGGAAGGGAAGAGTAGGGCCAGATATGGAGACTGGGAGAAAAAGAAAGAGAGAAGGTGATGGAGATGAGAGAGGAAGAGCAGGTATGACTAGCCTTCTCTATTATCCTTTTTTTTGTTGTCCTTCAAACGTCTTAAAATGCAGATCAGGGATATCAAAAAATTATCCGGCTAGCTAACTCAATTTTGGGACCTAGGCTACCCTGCGTACGGCCCTGGAGACAAATGATTCGAATCACTGAGGCGAGTCAAAATCCTTACCACTGAAATTACTCTTTAAAGGGTTAATTCGTTGGCCCGCTCACATGACAGCATCACGTGACATTGATCCCGTGACGTATTGTAGCAATTTGACAGCAAAAGGCAGCAGGTACGTGAAGTCAGATATATTTATAATATTTCTACTAGAAATATTGCTTTTGGGTCTACAATTAATTGCTTGATAACTGTGTAGCAACGTCTTATTGAACACGGACGCAAGGAGCTACCTTTCCAGGCCGCTGTTTTCTTGCATTAGCAGTTGTCAGTGGCTTAGTCCATTCAGTAACTTAGTAGTTTTGTTTATAAGACATGTATTAACAAATATGATAATATTATTTCGAAATGACGTGCTCAGACCTCCTACAAATTTAGTTAATCTCATTTACATTTTAACTAAAGTTGTAATTCGCCTTTTTTACCCGTTCAACTTAGCTAACGTTAACGTTAGCTGTTACACGACCCCTTCTACGCTAACGTCAATTCATTTTTATAGTGTGTGTGAACAACACACAGTCCCTTTTGCGTAGTAATCTCATGAAATATTTATTCAACATATTTTTACCATGTTATCTATGTTTCTAACCTCTTTTCGAGCGGAGCTAGCTGGAACGAGTACAGATGCTGCAGTATTTTTCATGGTGGCCTTTCCAGTGATAGCACATAACGATTTGATATTGTTTTCAGTTTTCAGGTCCTAATATCTAAGAGCTTAAGATGGATATCCGAGGGGCAGTGGATGCTGCCGTTCCTACCAACATCATTGCAGCCAAGGCCGCAGAGGTCCGAGCAAACAAGGTCAACTGGCAGTCCTACCTCCAGTGAGTAACGTTACATCTGAACATCACTTCTGCTTCTATATTTCTCTCCTAGACAATTAATTCTGAAATCTGAAAGATTGTTAGCCCTCATAGAATACTGTCACAAGAGACTGAACATTTGTAAAAGTATTATGATGCTTAAAGTCACCATTATACAAACCAAATTTGACGGTTATTATTTTTTTGAGTATTTATAAAATGATTAAAACCGTGCACATCATTATTTTTTTATAAAATTCATGTGCCCTTGCATTCTTTAATCAAAATAACTTTACCCTCCCACTTGCAATGACTTCTCTTCTCTGATATGTTTACTGGCACGAAGGCGGGACAACCTGTCACTCACATTAAATCACAGCAATAGCAAACCACTACGATCCAATCAATTCCCGATGGACAAAATCAACTTCCACCCTACATTTTTTTCTTGTTCTAGAGACCGTTTTACTTGAATATACGTCGTAATAGGAAAGAAAAGACTTTTGCAACTTCAGTTCCATGCCGACTTTAAACCTTCTTTATGGAGTCCCCAATAAAGTAAAAACAGACTTGTTTCATTCATGAATGATTGTTTTAACAAATCTAAACTTTTGAATCCTATAATACTTAATATGCTCACTAGTTCACTAGTTTATATATATATTATGTGTATCTTAGAACTTGTATCACATCTTGAATACTTCTCTAAAACAGGAACAAGGTCTAGATCCTTTAAGGAAACTGTGTCTGTGTCATTGTCATGTGACAGTTATAATCAAGGTTGGGTAGTGTCTTTAACATAAAAAGCAAAATATTGCTTATATACTGAATAAAAATGCATGTTATATTGCTCAATTGATGTTTTATTGTAACAGTTGGGAAACGGTGCAGATAATGGCATTTATGCAGTTTAACAAAATAAATTATGCACAGAAAATTACATTAAAAATAATTGTGCACTGGCTCACCTGTTGCACGTGAAACATTAAGCAACATAAAATACATTTTAAATAAAAATCTATATGGGTAGCCTTAGCCTACACTATATTAAGCCTACATATAATAATCTATCTGGTAAACTACTTCTATGAAAAACTTGAAACATTAGCAGCAGCACTTATAATCCCCCTTGGTCTGAGAAAGGTAACAGTAAGATTATTAGACCTGGAAACTTCAAATATAGAACTGAACACAACTTAAATCATCCCCGAGGAAGGTGACAGTAAAATTAGAGGGCAGAGTTTCCCATACGTTCATTTATTTGTGGCGGGCCGCCACAATATCAACGCTGACCGCCACACATTGATTTTCGATTATTTAAAAAAAATTTTTTTACTAAGAGTGTATTCACACCTGCCTTGTTTGGTTCGATTGAATCGAACTCTAGTTCGTTTCCCCCCTTGGTGCGGACCTTTTGGGCAAGTGTGAATACAGCAATCGAACTCGGGTGCGGACCAAACAACCGAACCGAGACCCAGCTGAAGAGGTGGTCTCGGTACGGTTCCAAACGAACTCTGGTACGGTTCGTTTACGGTGTATTGCAAGAAAGCACTGCGCCTTTGAGTTAACAGGCTTCCGTAGTCGGAGTTGCGTTATGGGAAAGTGATCTGTTGTAGCCTACTACATTACATCTGTTGCGCGTCGTGTGTGCGTCATTGGAATGGAATGAATGAATGAGCGTGTGCATCAGGACATTCACATACAGAGCGTTCTATAATGTAACGATAGTTACAATACAAGGATGATGCTGCGTTAATTTACGTTAAGCCTTTTTTGTACTTCCTGATTTCCCTACTTGAGAATCCTTGTCCAATGAATGGACGACCTTAGCACACGTGTGGTTTTGTTGACAAATTTTGGTTCACTTGCAAAAAGAGCAGTGTGAAAGCGAACTGTACCAAAAAAAAAAAAATTTTTTTGGTCCGGACCAAAGCAAGTGAACTATCGGACTTTCCTGGTGTGAATACACCCTAAGCCTATTTAAAATCGTATTTGATTGCAGAGCGCCGTAGCGCATTCGCGTAGTACTACTACCTCTCGCGCTCTCGCTCTCTCGCTCACCCGCTCACCCGTACCTCTCGCGCTCTCTCTCTCTCGCTCACCCGTACCTCTCGCGCTCTCTCTCTCTCTCTCACCTGTACCTCTCGCGCTCTCTCTCTCTCGCTCACCCGTACCTCTCGCTCTCTCGCTCACCCGTACCTCTCGTGCTCTCTCTCTCTCGCTCACCTGTACCTCTCGCGCTCTCTCTCTCTCGCTCACCCGTACCTCTCGCGCTCTCTCTCTCTCGCTCACCCGTACCTCTCGCGCTCTCTCTCTCTCGCTCACCCGTACCTCTCGCGCTCTCTCTCTCTCGCTCACCCGTACCTCTCGCGCTCTCTCTCTCTCGCTCACCTGTACCTCTCGCGCTCTCTCTCTCTCGCTCACCCGTACCTCTCGCGCTCTCTCTCTCTCGCTCACCCGTACCTCTCGCGCTCTCTCTCTCTCGCTCACCCGTACCTCTCGCGCTCTCTCTCTCTCGCTCACCCGTACCTGTCGCGCTCTCTCTCTCTCGCTCACCCGTACCTCTCGCGCTCTCTCTCTCTCGCTCACCCGTACCTCTCGCTCTCTCTCTCTCTCGCTCACCCGTACCTCTCGCTCTCTCGCTCACCCGTACCTCTCGCGCTTTTTCTCTCTCGCTCTCTCGCTCACCCGTACCTGTCGCGCTCTCTCTCCCTCATGGAACACCGCTGCACAAATCTGTCCAACACAGCGCTGTTAATGTTGGGGACCCAGCTTTAAAAAAGTTATTAGCCAGCATGCAAGGAGCCTAGCTAATAAGGAGAGCTAAGTTATTGTTTGAATACAGCTGGATTTTCGAGGTTAGCACGCTGTATATAGCTGGAAGTCCACTCCGTTTTGACCGCCTCATGTTTGGATTATTTTTTGCCACCTCAAGTTTGTGTCGGGTCTCTCGCGTGAGAATCTCGTGTCACGTTCGCAATGTTCAATTAACCGACAATTAATTTAATTTAATCGAGTAAATTCTTGTCGACAATTAATCGATAATCTATTAACCGTTTACATCCCTACCCTCATGTTGTTCCAACCCCGTAAGACTTTCGTTCATCTTCGGAACACAAATTAAGATATTTTTGATTAAATCTGAGAGCTGGATCACTCCTCCATAGGCTTCTAAGTAGGGCTGCAACAACTAATCGATAAAATCGATAATAATCGATTATAAAAATTGTTGTCAACGAATGTCATTATCGATTAGTTGGTCTGCTTACGTCACGGGGAGCGTTTACTGGTGATTGGTTGAAACAGGCCAATCAGGATGCTCTCTGTCTTACACGCGCTTCATGAGGCACACACGCAAGGTCTCTCTCCCTCCGTTGCTCTGCCGCGCGCTCGCGCTACACGGTTTGGAGCACAGTCTCTTCTGTCTCGCATGCGCGCTCAAATCCCGGGAGTTTGAACTAATTTGCGAGCCGCTATCAATATGCGGGTGACTTCCAGAACTTCCGGGAGACTTGGGATGTCTGTATTTTGCGTCTCGAGCATCAGGTTGCGCAATCAGTTCGCTCGCAATATAAGTGATGGATTAAAATAGTGCTACCGCAGAAATATTAAATTAAAACGGTCTTTACAAAGCGAAGCACTAAATATAAAGGCAGTTAATAACACCAGCAGTAAATTATTGTTTTTTAGTCACTGTACTCAGTGGTTTTCAGTGAATGTTTGTGCACTAATGCATCATTTTTCCTGTCTTTTTAATCAAGCCTGTTAGCTTGCTGCGTACCTCCATTACGTTCTCTTTATATAGCATTTGTCTACTATTAAGTTTTAATTGTTTTTCAAACGCGATCTACTGCGGCTCTATGTTCACACGCTTGTTTTCAGTCTTTTTCTATATTTATTTTTACAAGTTATCCTTATAATTCAATTAATTTTAAATAAAAATTAAATGAATTATATATTTGAGATGTTTTTAGTTTATATCTTCACATCTGAACAACATGTCTGTAAATTTGTTTTAACAAAAATTGTGTTAAAACAATATGTTGGATATAAATGTTTTTTTTTTTACATTAATCATGGTTGTCAACTTGCCATCAGCGATTATCATTAAAAACAATGCAAATATTGATATTTGTAAAACTCAATGTGTGGCTTTTGCACTTTTTAAAGTACACTTTTACACATAAATATCCTAATTGAGGGTTTTAGGTAACACTTTATTTTACGGTGTCCTTGTTACATATGTTACATGTACTTACTGTAGTAATAACAGTAAATTATGCATAATTACATGCAACTAACCCTCAACCTAATCCTACCCTATTCCTATAGTAAGTACATGTAGTTACTTAATATTACTCTGTACTTAAATATATAATTACACTGTAACAAGGACACCTTAAAATAAAGTGTAACCGGGTTTTATTTAGTCATAATAAACAAAAAATCTAATTGAATTTTTTATCCGATTAATCGATTAATCGAAAAAATAATCGTCCGATTAATCGATTATCAAAATAATCGTTAGTTGCAGCCCTACTTCTAAGGGATCGAAACTTGCCGGCCCAGAAAAGTTAAAGACATCATTAAAATAGTCCAAGTGACTACAGTGGCTCAATCTTAAGTTTATCAAGCAACGAATACTTTTTGTGCGCAAAAAACAAACAAAAATAACGACTTTATTCAACTATTCATTTCCTTCCCTGTGGGCCTCGAGATAGTTCACGGAGTGAAACTACGCAACGCTTCTAGGTTGGATCACTCCTATATGAAGGAGTGATCCAGCTCTCAGATTTAATAAAAAATATCTTAATTTGTGTTCCGAAGATGAACGAAAGTCTTACGGAGTTGGAACAACATGATGGTGAGTAATTACTGACAGAATTTTCATTTTGGGGTGAACTATCTGGGGTACTAGTTGCTTATTAGCATGCATATTACTTGGTTATTATTGAATGTACTTATAAAGCAAATATTAATGCCTTATTCTGCATTACCTTATTCTACATCCCTTAATCCTACTCAATACCTAAACTCAAACGCTTCAAAAACTACCTTACTAACTATTAATAAGCAGTAAATTTGGAGTTTATTGCGGCAAAAGTCGAAGTTAATAGTGAATATGTGTTCCCCATACTAAAGTGTTACCGTAACTTCTACCATTCAAAAGTTTTTTTATTTTGAAAATTCTTCTTTTTTAAGAAAAGTACAATTTTTTTATTCAGCACCTGATGCATTAAATTTATGAAAAGTGATAAAACTATTCAATTGTTACAAAAATTACAGAAATTGTGTTTATATATTTCAAATTTTATTTTGGACTTGATTCATTAAACAAGTTTCATCCACAAAATTAAGCAGTTATTGCTTAATTTAAAAATAAGTGAAATTAAACTATTTTCAACATTGATAATGCTAAATCTTTCTTGAGCACCATATCAGCATATTAGAATGCTTTCAAAAGGATCATGTGACACTGAAGACGGAAATAATGGCTGCCAAAAAATAATCTTTGCCAACACTGGAGTAAACTACATTATAAAATACAATATGACAGAATGACATATTTGTCATTTTAACAGAACTTGGAGCTGGTGGTGCTTTAGACGTTGGTCATTTAGTGTTTCTGTAAGAATAAAAAACTAACAATAATACTGATAAGATAATAACACTACTAATTCTACTACTAATAACAATCATATAAAACCCACTGAGGTCTGATGAGCTGGGTTAATGAAAGTAAATCATGTTTTCTGCGTTTGCTGAAATCAAAACAGGGACAATAATATGCGAGCGCTTGCGCATTAGTTCCGCCCACTACCGAAGAAACCAGCTGTGGCTTCTGCTTGTTCTTAAAGGCTGAATAATTCCAAAATACTGGAAAATACAACAAAGAATATAATTTACATGTAGTGAAAATTAAGTCACATATGCAAGTGATTTACTCGCATTGTATAGGGTTGCCACAGTTATTTAAATTGTAATAATATTTCACAATATTACTGTTTTACTGTATTTTGATCAAACAAATTCAGCCTTGCTGAGCATAAAAGACTCTTTTTTTAACAAACTCTTACTGACCCTAAACACTGCGTAGTGTTATATTTTTGTGTTGTATTATGGTTGTTATTTTATTCTGCTATAAACCAGGCGACTGAATAGTTACAGAAATGTGAGGACATTCAAAATTCAGTTAATGGGAGGAATCGAGAAACTGGTGGATCAAATGAATCTAGCTATGAAAAACCATGGAAACTAATGCAAACGAAAGAAAATGGAAAGGGGAAAAAAGGATACAATGAAAAACCAACTGCGAGTCCACTCAAACTCAAGGCAAGGCAATTTTATTTATATTGCACATTTCAGCAAGAGAGCAACATTTAAACAGATTAAATTATTGCACATTTATATTGCACATTTCAGCAAGAGAACAACATTTAAACAGATTAAAAACAAAAATAAAAGTTACAATACCATACAAGGAATAATGAATTAAGGATAAGAAATATAAAAAAGATAGGTCTTCAACCTCTATTTAAAAGAACTAAGAGTGGTTGGGGACTTATAGTTATCAGGGAGTTTGTTCCAAATATATGGAGCATAATAACTGAATGCTGCTTCCCCCTTTTTTAGTTCTAGTTCTGGGGACAGCAACCAGACCTGTCCCAGATGACCTGAGAGGTCTAGATGTTTAATACCTTACAAGCAGATCCAAAAAGTAGCTAGGTCCTAAGCCATTTAGTGATTTATAGACCAGCAGAAGTACTTTATAATCAATTTTTTGTGACACAGGAAGCCAATACAAAGATCTTAAAACCGGAGTAATGTGATCCATCCTCCTGGTTCTTGTTAGGACCCGAGCAACGGCATTTTGAATGAGCTGCAAATTTCTGATAGACTTTTTCGAGAGGCCTATAAAAACACTGTTACAATAGTCCAGTCTACTAAAAAATGCATGGACAAGTTTTTCCAAATCCTGTTGGCACATAAGTCCTTTAACCCTTGATATATTTTTTAAGATGGTAGTAAGCAGACTTTGTTACAGCCATAATATGATGGTTAACATTTAGGTCTGGGTCCAAAATTACACCCAGATTTCTGGCTTTATCAGTTGTTTTGAGCATTGTTGTTTTTTCTGTGCTGACTTTTAGGCGTTCATCTTTTGCTCCATAAACAACCACCTCAGTTTTATCCTCATTTAATAAAAAAAAATTCTGGCACATATATATATATATATATATATATATATATATATATATATATATATATATATATATTCATTTTTTATTTCAGGCAATGACACAGAAAGTACAAGGCAGACAAAATATTGTTAAGTCATAAAGTGCAAAAAAGAAACAAAAAACATACAGTATTTAACTGACAATCGATTAATTACATCCAATAATTAATTTGTTCAATGCACCTAGCCAGATCTTGTATTGGCCTATAATCCCCGGGTGACAAGGTTATGTAGAGTTGCGTATCGTCCGCATAGCTGTGATAGCTAATAATGTTGTCTTACATAATTTTAGCTAGGGGAAGCATGTAGATATTGAACAGTAGAGGTCCCAGGATGGAACTCCACATATCATACTTCTATGCTCAGACACAAAATTACCTATGGACACATAGTAGTTTCTGTTCTTTAAGTAGGATTCAAACCACTTTAGTACTGAGCCGGAAAGGCCTATCCATTTTTTCAAACGGTTTAATAGTATGTCGTGAACGACCGTATCAAAAGCGGCATTGAGATCTAACAATACTAGAACTGTGGTTTTACCACTATCTGTGTTTAGGTGAATATCATTAAAAACCTTAACAAGAGCTGTCTCAGTACTATGATGTGGTCGGATGCCCGACTGAAAGGCATCTAAGATATTGTTAAGGGACAAAAAAATGTTTAGTTGTTGAAAAACCACTTTTTCAATTATTTTACTTAAAAATGGAAGATTTGATATCGACTGATAGTTCTCCATTAGTGACATATCTAAATTGTTCTTTTTTAAGAGTGGCTTAATTACTGCAGTTTTTAGGGCCTGTGGGGAGATACCTGCCTGAAGAGACATATTTACAATCTGTAGAAGGTCAGAAACCAAACAGTTTGAGACATTTTTAAAAAGGTCTGTCGGCAGGATGTCAAGGCAACAGGAGGAGGTTTTCAGATGTTGTATAATAACCTCCAAGTAATTTTGGTTAACTGTTTGAAATTCTGTCATATGAGAGTTGATTTCGCCAGGGTAGTTAGATAGAACATACTCTACATTTGATAAGGAGGCACTAACTGATTGTCTGATTTTCTGATTTTTTTCACTGAAAAATGTCTGATTTTCTGATTTTTTTCACTGAAAAATGTGGCAAAGTCATTGCAGGCCTTAGTAGATAATAGTTCAGGTGCTACTGCTATTGGGGGGTTTGTTAATCTATCGACAGTAGCAAACAAAGCATGTGCATTGTTATTGTTTTTAGCGATAATATCAGAGAAGAAAGACCGCCTTGCATTCCTAAGTTCCAGATTATAAATGCGAAGTCTCTCTTTATAGGCACCAAAAGGGGCTTGGAGATTTGTTTTCCGCCATTTGCGTTCTGCTATTCGACACTCTCGTTTTCCGGATCTTACGAGTGGGTCATTTTTCCATGGAGATCTTTTTTTACTAGAGACAACTTTGACTCTAATGGGGCAATTGCATCAATAACACGCGTAATTTTGCGATTAAAATTGTCAACAAATTCAGAGATTGAGGTCCCAGACACGGCGGAAGTGTTGGAGAAAAGGTGAGTGAATGATTCACTTGTACTTTCAGTGATGTATCGTTTTCTTACCATCTTTGTTTGAACGCAGTTACACACAGAAATAGCAGTGTTGACGAAAACACAGAAATGATTGGAGAGAGCAACATCTGTCACTACAACCTTGGGAGTGTTCAAACCTTTAGATATAATCAAATCAAGAGTGTGACCTTTAATGTGAGTGGGCTCAGCCACATGCTGAGCCCACTCAGACATACCCCCCCCCCAAACTCAGACATACCCCCCCCCAAAAAAGGCGTGAACACGCGCCTTGATCGTCCTACAGAATAGCACGGGAGGGGGCTTTGGAGGAGGACGAGGAACTGGTAAAAGGGAGCATCCAGGAGAAGGGAGGAGTGCTGCCTTCAAAAATCTAACAGATGAAGGTATCTCAGGAGACAGGAAGTGAAACAAACATTGCATTTGGACGTGCCTTGATGCCTTCTGACCTTGGAATGCGTCCGCTGAAGCCACAGTTTTTGGATGTAGCCACGGAGTGACCCTCAACAGAGCCACTAGGATGCAGGCCCGCGGCAGAACTGAAGGAGGGAGGAGCCAGGGTGTAGCCAGGAGCCCCACCAACTGAGGTGAAACCAGGCATGGTGATGACTAGCGGGTGTAACGGAATACAAAATTCACGGTTCGATATGATACAGTGGTGACACGGTTCGGTATGTTTTCGATACAGCAAAAAGAATGCAAGAGAAATTTCCTTGATTTTTACATTTTTATTTATTTATTAAAACTAACATCATAAAGTATCTTTTTTTAAGTTGAACAATGATGGAGCTATTCTTGACTCTTCTTAGCAGCATATAAAACAAAAACAGCTCCTTATAAAAAAAAATGAAATGTAACTTTCAGCACGTTTGCCATCTGATGTTGGGCAATGTTGTGGTGGTCGCGCCAGCGCGAATACTAACAAAATTTTGGTCGGCAGGAAAAATGGTCCATCGAATCGTTCGGTTTGAAATGCGTACCGAACCAAAAGCCTCGTACCGAACGGTTCAATACGAATAGGTGTATCGTTACACCCCTAGTGATGACCCATGCAGAGCCGATGAGAAGAAGACCCAGGGCGACACGATGAACTGGAGGGCCAAGGTGAAACCACAGGTTCACAGGGCCAAGGTGGAGACACGGGGCTCAGCAGACCGAGGTAGGTAGGGAGGACAATGATGAAGCCGGAAGGAAGGAAGAGCCCGGTGGAGGGACAAGGTGCATGGCCCAATCACGGTGATGACTGACCAAGGCGGAGCTGGAGGGACTAGGCAGCCCGGCGCAGCCTGAGGGATGACGGACCATGGTAGAGCAGAGGGAGCGTGGAGCTGATGGGTTGACAGAACGAGGTGGAATCCTGAGTCCAGAGGTGGAGCTAGGGGATCAGCACACCAGTGTGAAGCAGGGGATCTGAAAGCCCAAGGCATATCCGAGCTGCTAGGTGGAGTCAGCGAAGAAGGAGCCGAAGGGCTGAAGTGAGCCAGCAGAGACAGAGCCAAAGAACTGAATGGCAGAGGGAGTGGGAGGCTGGGTCGGAACATTGGCGACGAAAAAGACTTGGTGCTGGGCAACGTGCCTTGGGTAGACTGTGGCGCTGACGATAATAAATAATAATAATGGCTAAGGGGGATCCCCTATTATTGCTTCATATAGTTTTTGAAGGAACAAGGCAGAGCTCAACAAAATGTATTTTAGCAACATAGAGGAAACAGTTACAGGTCTTATATTGGATCAAATTAGAAGAGTATATTTTTCATTTGTAATAGCCAGAAATGATACTGAAATTTGTAATACATAATGACACATGTAGATGATCAATAGGACAAGTGACAGTTTTATCAATGAGCACCGACCATCAGCCCACACTTATTATTGAGTCCTGCAAACTCTTCACAAATGAGCGAAACATGGTGTACTTTTTTGGCCTCTTGAGAATTAATATATTGTTTTAATCTGTCTATTGGACAGATTAAAACAATGTAAAAAACAGGTGAGAGCGAATATGCTGAAGGAATGTGAATAATTGATGCATTTTGTTAGATTGCCTATTGTTGAGCTTTATCTCCCTTTAGTCATTGGTGAGTTTCATGTTTTTCAGGGGCCAAATGATCTCAGCCGAGGACTGTGAGTTTATCAAGAAGTTTGAGGTTGCCATGTCTGAAGACAAGCAAGCAATTCTGACAAAAGAAGGACATCAGGTTCATATCACATTTTTCCTGGATTTGTTTTGCCCATCACCTGTTTTGCCCATCACCTTTACCCTCTGTTTAGCTTGATAGAAGAAATGTCCCACATTCATTTTGCATAACAGAACGACAGAGCTTTAGATCATTGCTTGTATTTTTATTTTTGGTTAGTTTTGAGAACACAGACCTTAGATACCCTTTTAAATAAATTAAAGCTTTGTAAAAATGACTAGACTCACATAGGCTCACATGTTGTTGTATTTCTATGCAATTCTATATATTTAACTTTTTCTTCTAACATATTTTCTTGTAGTGTGCAAAGACCTTCCTCAACCTTATGGCTCATATATCTAAGGAGCAAACAGTTCAGTACATCCTGACCCTGATTGATGACACGCTGCAGGTAAAAACATGCACCATTTCAGAGATGTAAAAAGTTAAAATCTAATCTAATGTCTATTTTCTCATAGCCCGTCAGACTTAAAGTCCCCCTGTGGTGAAAATCACGTTTTTAATGTTGTTTATATGTATATGTGATGTTTTTAATATGCTTTAAGACAAACCTTGTGCTAATTCATATGCTTTAAGACAAACCTTGTGCTAATTCATAAGTCAGCACCATTGCCGAGTATTTTCTCTTTAAAACTGCAGCGATCTAATGGCAGCTGCAAATCTAAATCGCTGGTGTTTCTGACAATCACTTCAACGCGCCTGCGGGCTCTGATGCAGGGGTGTCTCAAGAGAAGCCAGGTTATCCCTGTATATTTTAACATTAGCGACACATTATTAGTTGTTTTATTAGTTGTTTCATTATCAGTTCCTAATAAGACAAATGCTGCGTCCCAATTCGCATACTATCCGTCCTAAATAGTATTCGAAAATAGAATTAGTACGTCCCAAATCGTAGTATGTTGAAATGAGTGTTCCAAGATACCCGGATGGTCTACTATATCCGGTCAGAATCCGAAGTGCAGATCGATGCACACTCTAACGGCTGATATTGCCCACAACCCATCACGCGTTGGACGAGGATTCGCTTAGAACTACAAACACGAGTAAAAAGTGTTGAAAAAAACTACAGACATGGAGGACGTGCGAGTCCGGCGGTTGTGTAGAGAGGTTTAGATAAAGGGGTTTGAGTGATTAATTATCAGTATCTAACCTGACGAAAATGTATTTATTCATTGTTGGCTACATTTTATTGCATCTGCAGCAGCATTGTAAACTTTTGTAAAGATACGTTTAGCCATTTACTTTTAAATGCATCATTACATTCAAATTGCAATCACATGAGGAGAGTCTCCGCATGAAAGACCCACGACCATAGAATGTAAAAAATATGGACAAAGCGTCTGTGACGTCACCCATAGACTTTCTGAAGAACGGTTTTGAGGCCGTTTATGGGGGGTATGGGCGGCACCATCTTTTGAAAATCTTGGGAAATCCTAACCCCGCCCACTTTCTGGCCAATTCATAAATGGGTAAAAGGGCGGGCTTTGTGTGAGACTGAGCCGGCCGGTGGACGCGCCTCTACAGCTAAGCGGTCTCAGCTATCTGTAACGTTACAAGGTCGACTGGCAGACTAGGCTACTCATTACAGCCAGTATCATTCTTATGTTGAAACTCAAACTCCTTTCCTCGATTTACTGAAGCCTATATGTAAAACGCATTTGCAGCTGCATAGCTCGCTCATAGGCTGTGCTGCGGCAACTGCACATCCAATGGCGCGGGCGCCTCTGACGTGCGACCAACTAGCTTGCAGATCAGTCTATTCTTATGTTACATTTGTTCATTTGACAGACGCTTTTACAGTGTTTCAAACGTCAGTTATAACCATAGGTAAAGTACCTCAGACGCTAACTTAACTGAGGCGATTAAATGCTAACTGTTGCAGTGCCACTGCCCACAAACATTGATGCTAAATAGTGCTAACTACGTGAAATAGTAGTGGAATGTCACTTACCGGAAAAAAAGGAGCGAAGTACTCCTAGTCCTACAGTGTCGGTTAGTGCAGTTTATAGCAGAGCAACCCATGTTAAATACGATATTTCATTACAAATGTTCAGAAAGGATACAGAGGTGGTATGATGTGTTGTGTCAGATCATGACCGAGACGTCAAATTTAAGGAATTCCACTCGACGCAGCCCGTTATCAGCTGTCAATCAAGCTGTCAATCAAAGTCAACCACGCCCTTATTTGTCATACATTTTATATCTAAATACGATCTAAACTAACGAGTTAGAAAAAAATTCACCCCCCTCACAGTTAGGGATGGGCATCGTTAAGAAATTATCGATATCGATGCCATTGTCGAGTCTGCTTATCGATGCGATTCCTTATCGATTCCCATATCGATTCCTGTACCATTTGCTGAACACTTACAGGGTGGCTTTGAGAGTTGTTGGCTTTGAATGTCTAATTTAAAGTGGTTTTAGAGAATGAAAACCAAGTGTGCAATATCTAGGGCACTATGAAATCAGTTTTATTTTTTCCCAAATTCCATTTTATTTTCCCCAAATTCCGTTTTAATTTTTGGGAATTCATTTTTTTTTTACCCTTTACTGTTATTTTAGTCATAAAAAGAGTGTGCTTTTAAAGTTAATGATTAAAATATATACAAATAAAATAGGAATGACCTTAAATTACAGACATTTACTGAGTAGCCTTTTCAGGACAAATACTGCATGATGCCACATGACACTGCACTCTTCAAGTAACAACAAAATATGGTTATGAGCTTTAAACTGTCCAGTAAAATAAATTAGTTTAGTTTATATAAGTTTAAATTAGTGCTGGGCAACGATTAAAAAATTTAATCGCGATTAATCGCATGATTTCTTGCGATTAATCGCGATTAATCGCATTGTTACGCGCAATATTGAATAATGAATTCTAAAGTAGTGTATTGCGCACTTTTGATTTAAATGTACTGCTACAAAAGTGCAATAACATGTGGTTTGCAAAAACTTTAAACAAATAAGGTGCTTTTATACCAGCAGTATTCCCTTTACACAGTATCAATAAAATATTTCTTGTAAATCTCAACTTAAACATTAACATAATCAAATCAAATATTTAAACAAAGCTATTTGCCACTGCCAGGGCATTACCTTTTATCTAGCTTGTTAAAACGAGTCCAGTTTTCTTTTCTTTTTTTTTCTGAACAGGTATCTTGTATCAGGGAGCAGCAGAAACAGTCTATGTAGTCAAAGGGTCATGATCACTACTACAGATATAAGTCGACCAACGTTACTTCTCTGATAGCAGCTTAGGTTTGGTCATGGCATGCCATGGTTTCCCACGTAAGATTACATTAAACAGAGGTAAAGCCCAATTTATACTTCTGCGTCGAACTCACGCCGTAGCTGTGTAGCGCGCGTACCCTGACGTGCATCTCTCCAAAAATGTAACGTCAATTCTACGCGTACTGCAAGCGCTGTGATTGCTAGAACCGCTCCCCGGGTTTCACACTCTCCCTCTGCATGTGTAATTGCGCGTCAACGACGCAGATTTATAAATGAAAACCAACGCGTAGTCTATAGCGTAGAGGCTCCGGCTTAGGTCCGACGCAGAAGTATAAATCAGCCTAGAGTGAGGTGAAGTGGTCGAGCACTGGTGCAGCGACAAGCGGGTGCGTTCCTGTGAAACTGTTGCGGTCATGCTCGCCTCACGCACGCGCCCGCGCGTTGCCGAAGTTGAATTGTCTAACTTTTTGTACACGACGCGCAGCACAAATCATTGGAAGAGAGACTGATCCTTGGCTCGCTGTTTGTGAGTTTCCAGAATCTAAATAGTTATCAGGACATCAACAGGAGGGAATTCACATGGCAGAGCATCCCCGCTAAACTAAACGCAGGCCTATCAGGTAAAGTTATGTATAATTTTAATTTAAGTTAAAAAGACTACAGCTGCGTAGCGCACAGAAGCCGTTGCATGGTTACTATCCATAGAGCGCCTGTCATTCACTCGCGGAGCGCTTTCTCCCTTTCTGTTCACCTGAGAGAACCTGCCAAAGCCTCTCCACTGCTTGTTTGGGTGGGTTATTTGCTGGCTGACCAACATCCCACCCCTCCTGTGATCATGGTTTGACTGTAGGCCTATGTGTATTCAGAGCCAGTGAGCAACGGACTTTCAAAATAATAATAATAAAAAAAACTGCGTTAACGCGCGATAAAAAAATTGTCGGCATTAATTAATAAATGCGTTAACGCGATAATAACGCGTTAACTTGCCCAGCACTAGTTTAAATAAAAGTCACACTCTGTCTCTCTCTCGCCCAGTGTCGCTCGCGGAGTTCGCTTCGCTTTTGTCCAGTCCGGCGCCTCATAGACAGACGCGGTGTGTGTGTGTGTGTGCGTGTATGTGAGAGAGACGCGTGAGTGATAGAGAGACGGAGGGAGAGCGGGGAAAGGAAATACAACGGAAAGAATACGCTGCGTGTTTTAAATAGCATAAAAAAAATGAACGAAACGCAATATGTGGCGGCCGGAGTTGATTTTGTGGCCGCGAATTAGTCTATGTGTGGGAAACACTGCATAAAAGTCACGTGCGAACTGCTCGGCTCGGCACTGAAAACATTTCAACATAAAACATTGCAATAAAAACATTTAGGCTAGATGACTGAGGCTTTACAACATTATCAGCGTACAGACGGTAGCTCAGTGATCAACGCAACGACACGAGCTTCGAGGAGCTTCATTCGACCCGAGATCGAATCTCAATGTAGCATACATGTTGTTAACCGATGTTGTCCTACGTTTATATTTTCCCACCTTGATGCTTAAATAGGTAACTGTTTATAACTGTTTACTTATTTAAAGTCAAGAGTTTTGTTTGATTATCATTACAACATAAATTTGCTACATTCCTGTAGAACCGCAGCCGCTGCACAAACGACAAAAACTGATGAAGGAAGATTGTCAGCCGATTGCATCAGAAAATGAAAAAGAAGAAGCTCGTCTTTAGTCTGCTAAATTATTGTGTAATGTAAAAGAACACAAAAATTACTTATGTTTGAAACCAAGTTCGAACATTTCTAGGTTTAAATAAAGTGTCGGGACAGTTTTTTTTTTTTTTTAAACAGGGTTGCATCGGTTTAGAGTTTATTTCTTTTGCGATGCAAAATAAGAAACACTAGGCTAATCTTGCGACATTTTAAATTCGTATTGCCAAAGAAATTACAGCTAAATTAAACAATTAAAACAGTACAAAACGAAAATTGTCCAAAGAAACATATTTAAATTAAAAACATGCGTTTCTCTTTGCCTCTCTCGCGCTGGATCTCTTTTTAACAAGTTTATTTAGTCTCCCTCGCTCTGATAATACTACTGTATATGTCGCTGCGTGTCAGCCATACAAATCACGAAAAAATTATTTAGCCTTTAATTGTTGCTTCAAAGACACAGCATGCCTTGTTGAATTCACCGTACAATAACTTCAATTGAAATTTTGTGTGAAAAAAACTTTAAATAGGCCAATAAATAAACTACAATATTTATAATATACTAAAACTACTATTATAAATTTATATAAAATATGGGGCCTACATTTGGACACAGATTTATCCTTACAATAATTTTGCCTGGCTATCCGACATCAAAAATCAGGCTGGCTATCCGACACTCTCCATATGAAAGAGGAACATTAACACCTTTGTTCAGCAACTGTCCCTCCAACCCCCCACAGGCTATCGGAGTCTGAGGCTTACTTAACACAAAGAGAAGTCGCAATTCACACTTAAATCGCTATTCTAGACAGTGTTGATAATGAAGGAATTAAATGGAATTACATGTAGCCTAGTGATATTTCTGTCATAAAAGTTTATTACTAAATATTTCATTATTTCAATAATTGATAAAATAAAACTGGTTTGGGGCAGCTTTTTCCAAGCAAAACTAAATATAATCTGAAAAAACGCTTGTTAATTTGTTGTCATGAACAAAATGTTCAACTCAATATTAAATTCTACAGGGATCTTTGGATCCTTACAACCAGGCATGCAATTTGTGAATTAAGTTTTTATTTGATTTTGTATTATTCAAATAAATATCGAAACACGGTGCTTCGTGGTAATGCTGCTAAATTAAATAACATTTATAGAACAATTATGAACTTAAATGAAACAATATCGCAACATTTCGACAAATACATTATTTGATCTGTTTTTACATTTTAATTCAGGGCGATTTAGCCTACATTTAATTAGAGCGAGATTTTCACCCTTGTCATTTTCTCATTGGGAAGCGCTTACATTGCATGTTTGAGTAGATCCTCTGTTCCTCTAGTTTTAATATGGATTAGCCTATAATCAGATAACATTTATTAGCCTAAATATTTAGACATTTAAAGGCTTTAGACATAGCCGATTTCTTATCGTGACTGAGCTGAAGTAGCTTTCGGTTCATTTTTGTGACGCGCAGTTCCCGGAGACAGAGACGACAGATAGCCTATACTGTTTTTGTCGTTAGCCTAATATGAATACAAGTTTACAGTTTTGAACGATGTAAGCTACTCTACTCTTATCTGTATGACCAAAAAATTACGGAGTCGCCTACTAAGTTATTTTAGCTGTAATAATGAGAAAAATAAATTAATCTAAATGAACGCGCTGCCGCGTTTGTCGAACACTAACTCACCGTGCCAGAATAAAACCCGACTTTAGAAAAATGCATAGGGCCACTCGGCGTGGTGTGCCAAAACACTTAATTATAAACTTCAATATTTCATTCAAAATAATCTCAACACGCTTTGTGAAATTTGAAAAGCCGTGCATGCATTAAGGCCACTGGAACTAATGAACAACTGAAACGCTGGTTTTGATTTTATTGTTTGTCGTTTAAACGTGCCTGTTGCATATCTCTATTTTATATATTTGATATTGGTGAAGTAGCCTATAGCATTGATTAGCTGTGGAGGGAGGGGTGTGGGGATTAAAATAATTCAGCAGAAGCAGGGATGTTTAGACCAGAAGGAAATCACAATCCCCCCTGGCAAATCACACTTTACTTAAAACAATGTTTTTAAAAACTCTAGGTTAGGGAACAGACCTCTCTGCCATGCGCGCGCACGGTTTGGAGCACAATATCTGTCTCGCATGCACGCTCGCTCTAGATAGATTACGGGATATTTTAACTAATTTGCGGTATAATAACTAGTCGATCACGAGTGGCTCAACAGGTATCTATAGATAAACTATATCCTTCAGGAATTTGACCGACCGGGTTGACACTTCAGCGTGAGAAATCGGGGGTGTGGCATGAGAGCCTGGAATAAAAAAAATAATATATATATAGCCTATATATATAGGCTATATATAATTTATTTTTTTACAGAACTGCTTTTGAAATTACGATTGGTAGCCTATTATTATACAGATGCAAAGTCGTTCTGTTGGATACTATTTTGTTTTTTTGTATTTTTACTTAGTGTGAAATGGAAATGCATGATAATTGTATTTTATAAATATAAGAAAAAAAAAAAAAAAAAACTGTATGGTGTAACAGAGTTTTAGAGCTAGACAAATCTCTTTGCAATAATAAATATAAAATTTACAGCAGACCATGTTTGTGCGGGATTTGAACCCGTGTCATCTTGATGATGAACCGTAAGTTCTACCGCTCAGCTATGAATTTTCTCACTGAGAAATACCCAAACGTCTGTTTCTCACATGAGAGAGAAAACGTTTTGTCTTTAGCCTGTGAGAGTGTAGGCCTACTTTAGCCTTTTAAAGTTTTCAAAGATTATATCTTATCTGTATGACCAACAATTTGTTGTAGGCTTATTTGGAAATTACCATAACTTGTAGTATTTCATCCTTAGGCTACTGTTAATAGACATTAGCCCCACTTACGTTTTGCTAAATGTCCCTTTGCGCCACCTGGCGGTCATTTCGCGAACGACTTTGCAATGCGACTGGTTTATTTTTACCGCGGTGGATGGCTAAAAATGGTATGTGGATGGCTAAAAGGTGTGACTATAAATGTGCTTTTGGCTTTCATTTAAATTTTGATTGTTTGTATATATATATATATATATATATATATATATATATTAGGGGTGGAACGGTACATGTATTCGTATTGAACCGAAACGGTACGGGCGTCACGGTTCGGTGCACGAATTTGCACGCAGAATACACGGTACAAATAAAAAAAACCTCTTAAATAGCGATAAATTTCGCTCTATTCGCTTTTGGTGTGACTGTGAACGCAGCAATGAACAGGCTGCGATCAAGATTGCAATGCAGGAGTGTGTGTGTGTGTGTGTGTCTGTGTGCGCGCGCGAGAGAGAGAGAGGCGCGATGAACAGTGTGTGTGTGTGTGTGCGAGAGAGAGAGAGGCGCGATCGAACAGTGTGTGTGTGTGTGTGTGTGTGTGTGTGTGTGTGTGTGTGTGTGTGCGCGCGCGTGCGAGAGAGAGAGAGGCGCGGGCGCGAATCGCGCGATGAACAGTGTGTGTGTGTGTGTGTGTGTGTGTGTGTGTGCACGCGCGCGAGAGAGAGAGAGAGGCGCGGGCGCGAATCGCGCGATGAACAGTGTGTGTGTGTGTGTGTGTGTGTGTGTGTGTGTGTGTGCGCGCGCGCGTGCGAGAGAGAGAGGCGCGGGCGCGAATCGCGCGATGAACAGTGTGTGTGTGTGTGTGTGTGTGAGAGGCACGGGCGATCGAACAGTGGAAACGTAAAAACATACTCCGTCATTTTTTTCATACAGGACATCATTAAAACTGCAAATTGTTTACTTATATTTGTGTACACACGCAATAAAACACAACATTGTGCTTTTGTCACACTCTAAACTCTTGTCAAACTGTAACCTACAACTGTTAACAAAAGTTTTTATGGTAGTATTATTTTATACGGAAATCAATTATTTATTATTCAGATGAGAATAAAGTTAGTTAATTAAAATGAAGGAAAACAAATATCTTGATCTGAAATAGCAAATTAATTTTAAATTCATTCAGGTACAATTACCAAACATATCTCAAGGTCTTTTCGTCTTTTTAATAATTTAATTAATAAACTAATTATATAAAACTACTGTCAGTGCACTACAAATAAACTGGTTCTATGCCTTTATTAATAAAACTTATTTAAAAAAATACAAGGCTTAAGACATTTATAAAAATGCCTTCTGCATTTTTGCTTTGCTTTTCACTCCATTGTACCGAAATCGTACCGAACCGTGATGTCTGAACCGAGGTATGAACCGAACCGTGACTTCTGTGTACCGTTCCACCCCTAATATATATATATATATATATGTGTGTGTGTGTGTGTGTGTATAAACATTTATTTATTTATATACACTACCGTTCAAAAGTTTGGGGTCGGTACGATTTTAAATACTTTTAAAAGAATTCTCTTCTGCTAACCATGGCTGCGCTTATTTGATTAAAAATACAACAAAAATCAGTTATAGTATTAAATATTATTCCAGTGTAAATCAGCTGTTTTCTGTGTGAATATATAGTAAAGTGTCATTTATTCCTGTGATCAAAGCTGAATTTTCAGCATCACCAATGTCAGTGTCTTCAGTGTCAAATGGTCCTTCACAAATCAGTATAATATGAGGATTTGATGCTCAAGAAACATTTATTATTATTATCAATGTTGAAACAGTTGTTGGTCTGTCAGTTGTACAGTTTTTTTGTTTGTTTTAGGATTCTTTGATGAATAGGAAGTTCAAAAGACTTTTGTAACATTATAAATGTCTTTACTGTCACTTTCGATCAAATTAATTATTCCTTGATAAATAAAAGTATTGTTTTCTTTCCTCCAAAAAATAAAAATAAAATTCTCACTGACCCCAAACTTTTGAACGGTAGTGTATATATATTGTCCTTGCATTCTTTCTTGTGTGACACCCCTGAATGAAAGGCTCATTAGTATGCAGACTGCTCAGGTGAGAACTGCCTAATTATTCATGAGGGGGTTGGGCCGTTCCGCCCATCCGCATATTGCCTTTGCAAACAAAAAAATGTTTTTCACAATTTAAAACAATCTATTGTTTTATGTGAATGATTAGGCAGAATGATTTTCAGATCAATTTGAAGCAAAAACTCTAGGCGACAACATCCACTAGTCAAAAGTCTTGTGGACAAATATTTAGTATGTTATTTGTGGCCTTATATTATAAACTTTATTTTTTAGTTTTTTCAATAACCACGCATAAACAATATTCTCTCAAAAATACAAACATGTACATACATGTTGCTCACATATTATGGTAGCCCTGTGTGTGCTATATAGAGTGTAATTTCACCTGTGCCATTAATATGTTTATAAGCAACTGAAAAAAGCACAAATGTCAGAGCATGCCAAAACATCTCAAGGACCCCGAAAACACCTCAGACCCCAGAGGGTTAACAAAAAGGAAACGTTCAAATCGCTTAAAACAGACGCGATAGCTGATTCGAACGAGTGATGTTCGACGGCGGCATCCATCTTTGTAATGTAGGCTACAAAATCTGTTTCAAAATCCCAGCGCTGTCGTCATCGTGTAAAGCCCGCCCCAACGTTTCTGATTGGTGCCGCGATTTCGGCGGATTGGAAATGAGCTTGAATGAGCTCTTTGCCAGACTAACTTTCAGAGCAAATCTAAATTTGCCGGAAGTTGTCTGGGTTTTCCCAGGCTACAGAACGCCTTCTGTGTGAACGCAAACACGACCCGGGATTGATGCCGGGATCGATGCCGGGTTGGGGACCTAGTAACATTGCCGGGATCAGTCCCGGAACGCGCGCTCTGTGAACAAAAGCCGTAACCAATGCCGTGTCGTAATGATGACGCTGAAGTAAAGTGAAAGCAGGCTAGTGAAACGGTACGTAATGCGCTAGTTTATGATCGAATCAGAGAAAAAAATGCACAAGCGTGGTTTCTCCAGAGAGAAATCGCAGCTCATAAGCAAACTATACACGCTTCTGAGACATTACATGTCACATCGATGTCACGTGTCTTTACGGGATTTTTACGGGTTGTGTGTGATTCCGGAAAATCACTGGCAGTGTGAATGAACCAAAATCAAACGAACCGGGTCAAATCCCGTGTATTTTCCGGAATCTCTGTGTGAAAGGGGCTAAAGATAGATCAAAGTGACATTATGTTAACCAACCATTCATAAACGTCCTGTTCGAGCCTTAATTGTCGAACTTATTTGCGGCCGTCATCTTGTTCCGGGTCCGACTCCGGTTCAAACTGATACGGTTGCACAGATGTGTCCTCAGGGACTCCCGCTGCCATTCTATCACCAAAATATACCCTCAACTGTTGTCAAGGAAACACTCCACGTGCATTGTCAAAACGCCCGCAGAACAGAGGGGCAGAGTGAACGAAGCTCATTATCATTTAAAGGCGTATGCACTGAAACGGCGTGCTGAAAACAGAGCTGTTTTTGACCAGGTAAAATGAGTCTTTTCTTACAATACTAATGATAATTTTTTATTAAAGTATACAGTATTACAAACTTTTCATTTAGACCGTAAAGAATCAAATTAACTTGTATTAAAATGGCATTATATGACCCCTTGAAGGGATAAAATGATTGACTACAGAGGGACTTTAAAGCCCGGGACACACCAAGTCGACGGTCGGCCGTCGGGAAGTTTTTGTGCGTCGGCCGATTAAGTTTTCTCAGTGTGTTCCGCACCGCACCGTCGGCTGAAATTGGTCCTCGTCGGCTTTTTTCCGGCTCATTCGACATGTTGAATCGGCGTCGGGCCAATCAATATTAACATGAGCGGAGTGGAATAAAGAAAGTGTTTAGCAGGATTGATATTCAAAACGGTAAGCACGCACTGCTTTGTTTATGGTTTGTGTATCTGCAGCCTGCAGCGTCGGTTTCTCTTTTTGAATGACGAATATATCTGCAGAAATAGACAGTTGTCTCATTTACACGCAGGTGCAGAACGCGCATTCTAGCTGACGTGCCGCTTGCGCTTTTTCCCCCGATGCAGCCTGGCGACTCGAGGCGACAACACAGTCGGCTTTCATCAGCGCTAGTTCTTTGGCGTCGATTTGGTGTGTCCTGGGCTTAAAATCTTTGGAGTGTTCATTTATAACACATAAATTGACCCTGTATTATCTCAGTTAAAAGATGTTGAGTGTATTGAAATGAGAAATCCAGACAGTTGCATGAATATTTCTAAGACATTTGCTTTTTGTCTCTTCACAGCCTTGGTCTTGCAAAAATGTCAAGTCCTCAAGCTGATTTTGAATTAATAATGTCACTCAGCCAATCCTCCTTTAGCTTAGCTTATTCCCTGTATATGTTGTCAATATTATCTGTTAAGTTTGTGCTGATAGATGGCCTTCATAAAACCCACTTTCAGTTGCTTATATGGAGCCTGCGATTCTGTGTACTGCAGCGTCTATACTGAGTGTTTCTGTATTTATACAATGACTCGTCATCTCACAACTCATTCAGCCTATGCGTCTATGATGACATCTTCTATTCATATGCAAAGTGGTTATAATTTTAAGACCATGATAAACAGCCTAATCTTTCCATTTTAAATATCAATTCATTTTATAAATGTGTCTGGGGAAATGGAAGAAATGAACAGTCTGTCTCACCCTGCATGTGCTGTTTTGTCAAGTATCTTTTACATGATTTTTCAAGGACACAACAGTGCTACCATGCTTAGCTCATGCTGTAGTACCAGTGAAATGGAGGTACACTATGGAAAATAATCAATTACCTAAAATAATTTGACTACGATATTTTCTTTAATCTTTTTTATTTTATATAAAAGTTTAAAAAAAAAACTCATACAGGAAAGCACAACTGATGAAATGCACTGGTGTGTCATCATCACTTACCTTTTTAATGTCCATTTGGGCAACTTCTATATTAGAAGATGTGTCTGGGATAATTTTTCTATAATCACTCACCTTTTCTAATTAATTTGTTGCAATAATGGGTCTTTTGCTCTACCATGCAGGAAAATCATCAGAGGGTGAATATCTTCTTTGATTATGCCAAGAAGACTAAGAATACAGCCTGGTCATATTTCCTTCCAATGCTGAACCGTCAAGACCTCTTTACTGTTCACATGGTAAGTTGCTATCAGACAATAAATACATTAATACAGTATATATATATATAGAATATAGACTACTGTTTAAAAGTTTGAGGTCAGTAGCATCTTTTTGTTCTTGTTGAAAGAAATGGTTTTATTCAGCAAGAATGCATTGAATTGATCAAAAATGACAGTAAAGACATTTACAATTTGACATAAAAATCATATTTCTTATATATGCTGTTCTTTTTAACTTTCTATTCATCAAAGAATCCTGAAAAAAGAAAGATCATGGTTTCCACAAAAATATTAATCAGCACAACTGTTTAATCAATTGCAGTGATTATTATGTTTCTAGCATGTTATATGTTTGGCAACAGTTATTCTAAACCTAATTGATGGGAGTGTGTAGCTTTTCATTTCTTAAACAACCATATTGGAAGACACATCATGGCCATATTCCAGGATGACAATGTCAAGATTCGTCAGGCTCAAATTGTGAAAGAATGGTTGCGATGGAGCATGAAGAATCAGTTTCACACATGAATTGGCACCTCTGAGGCCAGACCTTAAATTCATCTTTGGGATGTGCTGAAGTAGACTTTACAGAGTGCTTGACTCTTGCATTGTCAATACAAGATCTTGACCAAAAATGTATGCAACTCTTGATGAAAATAAATGTTGTGATGTTATTTTTCATGTGTGAAACTGATTCTTCATGCTCCATCCCAACCATTCTTTCACAATTTGAGCCTAATGAATCTTGACATTGTCATCCTGGAATATGGCCATGATGTGTCTTCTTACATTGTTGTTTAAGAAATGAAAAGCTACACACTCCATCAATTAGGGTTAGAAGAACTTTTGCCAAACAAATAGAAACAAAATAATCACTGCAATAATTATCCAATCATAGACACTTAAGCAGTTGCCTATTTAAATCCAAACTGGATTTTTTTTGGCCAGGCAGCGTGTATTAAAATAACAACAATTATTTTAAAATTTTAACAATATTTCACATTTTCATACCCCAAACTTTAAACAGCTGTTCTAGGTAGAGTATTAAATAATTGAGTCAACTTTTTTTTACTGAAGAAAGTGCTTTATTACAAATATGGTAAAAAAAAAACAAAAAAAAACAGCAGCAACATTAATTAAATTATTTGTCATTGCAGTGAAATTAATTTAATGTATTTTAAGAAGCTCCTTTGACCTGGTTCGACCTCATATTTTCTTCTGTAAAAGAAAATTAATTTATACTAATAGCACAAGAACTTAAATTTCACAATTAATTTCAGGAATGTGTAGGTGGTGTTTACTGATGGTTCTGCTGCATTTGCATAACAAAGTCACTGTAGAATGTGGACCAATATCACATAATCTTTTTCCCTTGGAATTTTTTCCCCCCAAGCAATTACTGAACTGAAGTTAGCTTTTCCTCGCTTTTTTCTATACTTACTAAACAGATCGACCAATAAGGGAAATCACCAGTTATTACCAATTCCAGGTGTTGTCCAAGGTCTGCCACAAAGTATTCTGCTTATTACATAATATCATTGTGATTTGTTCTTAAAAGCAACTTTAAAACATCAATCCAGAACCCACATTCAGGGCCTTACATTTAAACCCATTGTTTGAAAGCCCATAGGTAGAATGGGTCCATCAATAATTCATCAAAGAGATATCCATGCTTAGTTTTGAACATTCACTCAAAAGCAAAACGATTTCCCAGGATACTCTCATTTTAAGGATACATACTTCACACGCAGAACAGCATGAAGTCGTCACAGTTTAATTACCCTTCAGGCAGACGGCGGTCGCAGGGTGCTGAACTGCGTAAGGATGGTATTGATTCCCCTTGCCATCCTCACCTCAGCTCTTAATGAAACACTCTGAAGTTCCCCTTTTGCATGGCAAGCAGAGTAAATGTCATGTCTTCTGGAAACATCAGAATGGCTCTGAATGCATTCATTACCATAGTGCACACACAGATGTAGGGAGCGAAAGAGCCCTTAGTGAATCACTTCATCTGTCCAATAATTTGAGCATATTCTGCAGCAGTTGCATATTCATTTGGCTAAAATGTTAATTTGGGATGTTTCATTTCAGGTTGAATGTTTCAGACAGATCTAGACAGAGCAACAGTCGCCATTACTTAGCACAATTCGAGCTGTTAATTGTCCTTAATGCAGAGAAGAGCAGAGAGAGGACAGGAAATGAGATTGGGAGAGAGAATGAGAGCAGGATTGGGAAATGTTATAAGCTCTATTCAAACTCTATTTGTCATTGTGCCCAAACAAGTGTGCTAACAACTAGTCCACTCCACAGCCCCAATAAGGCATTTTTTAATATTCTTATGTTCAAGTATCTGTATGAAAGCCACGTTTAACAGAAATACATTTTTCCAAGCACTGATGTGACATTTCTCTTCTCACCCCCCAGGCTGCGAGGATTATAGCCAAGCTGGCTGCCTGGGGACGTGACCTGATGGAGGGCAGTGACCTGAACTACTACTTCAACTGGATTAAGACCCAGCTCAGCTCTCAGGTAGAAAACAAAGAGATTCCATTCTAAATTCAGCAGACCTTCTCTCTCCAACCAATTTAAGATTTTACAATCATGTCATAATTTCCTCACCCTCGTGTCATTCCAGACCTGTATAACTTTCTATCTTCATTGGAACACAAAAGGAGATTGTATACAGAATGTTAGTGACTGAGACCCTCAGTCAATTTTTATACAGTGAATGTGAATGGAGTTTGCAGCTGACATTCTGCTTAATGTCTCCTTTTTTGTCCGATGGAAGAACGAAACGTATACAGGATTGGAATGACATGAGGGTGAGGAAATGATGAGAGAATTTTCATTTAAAGATTTTTTTTTTTAAATGACACTTGAAGATATTTCAATGATTTTTTTGAAAGGTTCTTATTTTCAAATTAGGAACGCTCTTGCTACACAGACAGCACTCTATTTTTTGAAAAGACCTTATCTAAGACATCTGCTTCTACTGGCAGTCACTGAACATAACCTACTGTATCTGGATCTTTGTGCATTACCAGTGTTGCCTCTGTGCCTTATGATGTAAATTTTCCTATACAATGAAACTTCAAAAGATGCCATCGCTTTCTTGTTTTCAATCATCTTCCTTTCACTGGAGTGTGAAAGGCAAGCAGAGACATAAAAGAATTTCTGATGTGTCAAAGCACTGGCCATGTGCTGTTTTCCTTTTAAGTTTTTTGTTAGGTTTTAAAAAGAAAGCCTTCGTATGGAAGAAGGCTGTTTGTGTCAGTTGTTTAGTTTATTAATTTTATCAGTAACATTTACAAATGAAATATTTCTGTAGTATAAAGGCCAAAATTCTGAGACCGCATTGGAAATGTGGGATTCAAAATCTAATTTATACCTGAAAATAAAGAGAAACTTCTAAAACGTCAAATAAATTAAGAAATATTGGATTGAACATATCTATATCTAGATTTGTTATTAAAACTGGGTTAAATGTAAAACCTGGAAATATCAAGGACTTTTAAAATCGTCCTTTCTTGGCCTGGTAAAGTCATGAATATTTGGCTTATTAGTATTATTATATGATATATTAATATTCTAATATTATCATTCAAAAATTAACGCATTACTGCATGCGATTTAATTTTAACGCAGTTTCAAACAGTAGTGATGTCCAGTTTGTGAGCATTTGAGCATGTATTGAGTCATTTGTTTTCACTGAATTGTTTTAACAGGTTCACAATTTGTCTGAATGATTCATTGAATCATTGACGGATATTTTTTTTTTACATTTATATAAAAAATACTTATCTATAAGTCAAAACATGCCTGGAAAAATCATTGGAGAATTGGTAAAGAAAATAGGCAGTCAGTCTGATTAAAGAAAATTCAGAAAATGTTTAATTATATAATATTTTTCTTTTTTATTAATTGTGTATTTACAGTATATAATATAATAAAGTGATTGCAAAATAAAAGCATTTTCACTAATGATCTCAGAATTTTGGAGCACACCCATTTGTCAAGCAGCACTTGCACAGGAACGAGTGAATTTGTATGTACTGTGTCACTCCTCGTATCCTGCATGTACACAGTAGGGGGTCGGGATCTGCTGAGACAGCCGTGCCAGGGCACTACTGCAGCAGAGTGCTTTTATATAAAGGACACAACAAGAAGAATGAACCGAGAAGTGCGTAGAGCACGATTTGAACCTGGATCCTCTGACTCAGAATGAGTTGAGCTGTGAGCTCTGCTGCAGCAGGCCAGCCACAGATACAGATTAAGACATCCACTCAAGGGTGTAGTGGTGCTAATACAGGGATTGACCTTGTGGTGGTACCAACTTCTTTGCTTTTAAAAAAAACAACAACTCCGATGTGCCGGACCCGGTTCACTTTTTTTTGTTCTATGCCCCACTATACCTTTTTAGTGTAGATATGCTTGATATATGTGTCAAGCCAAGGCTGTCAGTGTACCAGGAGGGACGTTATAAATTATCAAGAGATTAAAGCTCTTTTCCATGTAAGGCTGGGCGGTATACCGGTAGACATAATTAACTGGTAGAAATTTGTCAACCGGTAGGGCCCTATAAAATCCCAAATTCCGTTTTTTACGTTTTAATTTTTGCAAATTCCTTCTTTTTTTTTCGTTGTAATTTTTGGGAATTCATTTAAAAAAATTATTTTTTTTTTTTTTTTTTTTTTTTTTTTTATCCATTGGGAGATGGTACGATGGGGATCTAAAGGACACAGTTCGAGTGGGAGAAGTTAGACGACAAGCAGTGGAAGGGTTGAAGAGCATAAACAGCTGTGCTCTACCAGGCAAACTAAAACTCTGGTGCTTTCAGTTTGGTCTACTGCCGAGGTTGCTGTGGCCACTGACTGTGTACAAGGTTTCTTTGACAACAGTGGATAAGCTGGAAGCGTTAATAAGTTCATACATTAGGAAATGGTTGGGAGTTCCACGCTGCCTCAGCAGAGTGGGACTTTATAGTAAAGGAATATTGCAGCTGCCAGTCTCTGGCAGGAGAGTCAGGACCTTAGTGTAAGGGAGGCAAATGTGTAAGGGAGGCAGCCCCTGTGTTAAAAACTGGTAGAAAGTGGTCAGCAAAGAAAGCTGTAGTAGAGGCAAAGGCTGACCTTCAAATTGGGGATATCGTGGGACAGGTACAGCATGGAAGAGGGGGTTTTGGGCTCAGTTTAGCTCCTCCTAAATGGCACAAGGCAGGCCCAGTTCAAAGGAGGAAGCTGGTAGTCAACGAGGTGCGAAAGCAGGAGGAGAGGATGAGGTGTATAAAGGCCATTTCCCAGGCCAAGCAGGGAGAGTGGATGAGATGGGAGAGTGTGGAACAACGCAAGATGGGCTGGCAAGACCTTTGATCAATGGAAGAGAGTAGGATCAGTTTCCTTATTAGGTCAACATATGATGTTCTCCCATCACCGCAGAACCTAAACCTCTGGGTAGGAGAGGATCCCTCTTGTCCTTTGTGTTCATCACCAGCCACATTAAGGCACATTTTGACAGGATGTAAGGTGGCTCTTAGCCAAGGTCGGTTTACTTGGCGCCATGATCAAGTACTGTGATGTTTGGCTTTAGCATTGGAAGGCAAGCGTTGTATGACCAATAAGTTGCCGCCTGTTCTAGCAAAACATTACACGCAGAAGACAAGATTCCTCCGCCCAGGCGAGCAACCACCAAGAAAAGGTGTTAACACCAATTCTCGGCCAGGACAACTGGAAGCTGCTAGGGACTGGAAGATGCTGGCTGATCTTGATCAACGGCTTTTTTTTCCACCTGAGATTGCCACCACTAACCTACGACCAGATATTGTTTTGTGGTCTGGATCAACACGCATTGTTCAACTGATAGAGTTAACAGTGCCGTGGGAGGATGCGGTAGATGAGGCATATGAGAGGAAGAAACTGCGGTGTGCTCATCTGGCCACTGAAGCAGAACAGCGAGGATGGAGAGTCCAGGTTTATCCAGTGGAAGTGGGTTGTCGAGGTTTTGTGGCACACTCTACAACCCGGTTCCTCAGAGACGTCGGATTCAGCGGCCAAGAGTTGCGTCGCACAGTAAAGAACTTATCTGAAGCAGCAGAAAGGAGCAGCAACTGGCTGTGGTTGAGACGGAAAGATTCTAGCTGGCTGTGTACAGGCCGCCACGCTACGGTTTCATAGAATTCTTGAAAAACTTGAGTCTGTTGGTTTATTTGTATAGGTTGTATAGTATTTACAGTCATTACGTTCGGTGGTAGGTGGTATGCCATACGGAACCGTTGCCACTGAAACTGCATATTAACGCACCAGTGGGGCTCGACAGCCTTAGTCAAACGGGTTGGCGCGTATGATTGGGTTGCGGAGAGATTGTGAGATTGTGGTTAGGTCTCAGCAGCAGGAGGGATGTAGAGGTCAGTAAGCTGGGCTGAGTTGAGTGGGGGACGGAGGGGGGTGACTCTGGAACGCCAGGGTCACTGTCGAGCCCTCTTGAGGTGTCGTGGGCTAGTCGACGAAACACTGAGGACGGAAGGTGCCCACTTGAAGACCCTAGAGATGTCCCCTACTCGGCTCAATCCAGACGGTTGTCGTGCTGGTCCACTGGGGAGACCACACTGTAGTTGCAGCCGTCGCGTGTGCTGACGCGACAAGTACACTGCAGCCGTTAACGCCGGACAGAAGGGAAGTCACACCACCATATGGAAAGAAGTGTAAATGGATGGAGAAGCATAGTTTACTGTAAAACTACGTCTTAGTGTTGCTTATCTTGGCGAAAGCCGAGTACAAATCAGCATGAAGTTTTAACATCTACTCTCGTGTAATGGAAATCATTACTGTTATTTTATTCATAAAAAGAGTGAGCATTAATTCATAAAAATTAATGTTAATGATTAAAATGTACACAAATAAAATAGAACGACCTTAAATTTATTGAGGTAACAAACATCACATTTACTCAGTACTTTTCTGGACAAATACTGCATGATGCAACATAACACTGTACAAGAACTTATAACCATTACTATTTTGTTGGATTTTGTATAAGCTTTAAACTGTCCAGTAAAATAAATTATATTAGTTAATATAGTTATAATATTTAGTTCTCCTTGTTCTTCACATGGCTTTTGGATAACAGGTGGTCAGTGCATGTATTTTTGTGCTTCCAGTCAACGGAATGTTGACAAAACTTAAAAAACAAGAGTTCACCTGACACATAACAGTCACGTGGGAACTGCTCGGCTCGGTACTGAGGGCTTAGCGTCGAGTTTCTTAACTTTTTCGCTGACGAAAGCAGAGCCGTGGAGAGCCGCTTCGCCATGCTTTCATTGTTTTGAAGGGGGAGGGGGAGCTGAAATGACAGGAGGGGTTGTGTTGCCCAGATTTGCTTCCCTCGGTCTGCATTTTCCCCAGACATACGTTCTTCTCCCACACAAAAACAGAATTTCATTCTAAATATGTAAAATTCTGCGAAATTCCGCGTTAACACTAGATTCCGCGTTAATTTGCCGATTCCGCGTTTCCGTGATCGCGGAAATTATAGGGCCCTAATTGCGCGCACTGTTATGAATGCACACACTTCTATGGAAGACTGTATTATCGTAATGTTTCGACTTTATTCTCGAAATGTTTCGACTTTAATCTCGAAATGCTAGTTGTTGTTTTTTTTTACGTTGCGGTTCAGGGCTTCCGTAATATCGTGATTCATATCGTTATCGTGAAATAAAATGATCCATATCAAGATTAGGGTTGCGCGAGACTATTTGACTAGTTGATTAAACGGTACTTCTGCTGCCAGTCGACTTGGAAATACAAATACAAGATGACCAAAATTTTCATTTTTGGGTGAACCATTCCTTTAAGAGAACGCTTCAGTATATACAATGATCATAATGCAAGGCAACATAGCATGTGTCTGACCTATTTTTAGCAGCATTCTGTATGGGATTTGACTCTTCATAGATTAAGTAGTCTATTTGAAATGGATCGCATATACAGACAGTTTCCTGGGGGGGTTAGACTAATCGACTTGTCAGTTGCTAAATTTACATTTAAACGTTAATAAAATTAGTCGTTGCGCTCATTCCTAATAGTGATATAAGATTTTGGTCATATCACCCACCCCTATTTCCATGTATATCTGAGTTTTGTCCTAACCAGTTTGGCAGGATGTTTTGTCACAACTCACAACTGTACATTAAACATCAAATATCTTCTGATTGGCTGTGATTGTGTCACGTAACAGTTTAGTGTGTTTAGAGAGTATTCTATGTGGACAGAAAAATTGCTTCTTATTGGAAACTTAATGTTGCACCTAGTTAGTAAGCAGTGAGAGTATGTGTTTGTTGTTTGGATTTGAGTATGTTCTTAATCTTGTTTTATTTTAGATAACCTTCAAACATGTTTTTGTGTTGTTTCACAAGCCTGAACTGGAATCCATTTACATTAAATGTTTTAAGATGAACCTCCATTCACACGCAGTACCAGTAACAGGACAAGTGTTTTGATTGCATTTAAGATTTGAAGTCTGCATCAACATGTCAGAATCTCGATTTCACTCGTAGTCATAATTTACAGTGGGGGTGGGTGGGATATGTCCCCACCTCTTCTTGCCAAGGCAGATTTTATTTCCACCATCATAGCTAAAATTGATCTCATTTCAATGGCTGGTTATGGTTTCCAGTGAAAACACAAATTTAAACAAATGTGTCCCCACTACTGATATACACTGCCTGATGCACTAAATTTTTCTTTTAATGATTTGAAAGTATATATCGCTCACCAAGACTGCATTTATTTGATCAAAGCTACAGTAAATACAGTAATTTTGTGAAATATTGTAGCAATTTAAAATAACTGTTTTCTGCTTTAGTATATTTTAAAATGTAATTTATTCCTGTGATGGGAAAGCTGAATTTTCAGCACTATTTCTTCAGTGTCACATGATCCTTCAGAAATCAATCTAAAATGCTGATTTGCTGCTCAAGAAACATTTCTTATTATTATCAATGGTAAAAAAACAGTTGTGCTGCTTAATATTTATGTGGAGACCGTGATACATTTTTTTAAGGATTCTTTGATGAATAGAAAAGTCAACTGAACAGCATTTATTTGAAATAGAGCCTTTTTGTAACAATGTAAAGTTCTTTATTAGAAAATCAATCAAATGGCTTTGAAATACATTTTTGAGCTCAAGTTAACGGCACAGTGATAACACCTCAGCAGAGTGTATATCCTTGACATAACGTTCTGCATTAGATGGCTTGATTTGATGCCAAAGTGAAAAGAGTGAATGAAATATGACTGTTACGATTTGTATGAATTTGAAAAGAAATCTGTATAAATGAGTTTTTTTATGTTCTTAATAAATATATTAATAGTGAATGAATAGTATCATATAATGAAATGCCTTTTAAAATCAATTAACTATTGATTAAGGCATTACAGATACTTTGTTCAAGGTATTAATTGTAAAGTCAATCATTCATACAAGTTTTTTTGCATTCATATAGTGAATGTTGGTTGGCTTTTAGTGAATGCATCTACTTATAGATCATGTGATAAAGTCCAGCTTTCATATTAAGTTCCCCTACAAATTACCTTACGGTAATAGGACATCGCGTTTTGCATGCGGTGTCATATTTTGGCCTGAGGGCCCTATGAATTAATGAATGTGGAAAATCATAAATAGAAGACCTCTCAAAGCAGTTCATGTTTATTAGCATTCACAGTGCACTCCATAAATTTGGTTTATTGTAGCTAAGCTGCGAAAGCTGTGAATAAACATTTTCAATGAATCAGGGATGTTGTCTATTCTAAGCCGAAAATGGCTATATATACATCATAAATTATGTCCTGTCTTGGTTTTCATTTTAGATGTCTGTTGCAGGTCTTTTCACCCAAATTGTGACTTGGCTCTTGTAACAGGCTTAAGCATTTCATTTTGCAGTGCTGCTGAGATCGAAATGAATTTAGGTCCGCTCTCCCACAGAATTTTAGACGATTGCCTGTCACGAACAAGCCTTTTCACTCACGCAGGAGACATCTATATTCCTGCCATCATTGTCCGAGCATACCGCTCAAGTTCAAGCTCTCCAACAAGAGGCCCAAAATCACAGATTTTTTTTCTATCTTTTTTTTTGTTAGAAACTACATGGTACAGGTGCTGAACCTGGAACAGGGACCATCTCCCCCACTGAAGTGAGTATGTCATGGATGAAGGAGGCGGATGTGCAGCTGTGTGAACGAGCCTCCATCCCCTTTCAGAGGCTGGGATCTTCACCCCTATCTTTTTCGAGAACAGCACATGCTGTTTCTTGTCCACTGCTTTTTTCTCCATTCATATCCACTGTGAATCTTTTCACTTTTTCCTACAGCTGCACTTCTGTAACACACCTTTTGTGTCTGTCCATCAATAAGGTTTAAAAAAAAAAAAAAAAAATTTTCACAAAGATTCTTTCCTCTCTTGCCAGTGGCTTTGGTCATAATACCAATATTTCAGCTGCTTTTCTTTATTTTTTCTTCTTTTTTTCCTGAGAAACCACTAGAATTGATAGTTTGAAAGGACCAGAAGGCTTTTGTTTTGCACTATAGCAATCTTCCTCTTTCATTTATTTTTGTACTTTTTAGAGTTCATTTGAAAATAAATATTTTTTTTCTTTTCATCATGTGTCGAGAGTCAAAATCTGCTGGCGCAATGCAAGCGGGCACACATTTTAATTCAATTTCCCCTCATGGCACTTTAGATGTCTCCACTTTGCTATTCTACATGACCTGCCTCCCTGTCTCTTCTATTCTCTGGACCACTCTGCTTTTATGCATTGGGTGCTGATATGCAGCATCATCTCCCCCAGTTAATGACTGAGTCTCTTCTCTCCTCTCAGCCACATCTCCTCTAACATCTTTCTATGATTCACTCACTCTGTCCAGGTTTCAAGGCTGCTGCTTTATCTCTGCTGCATTGTGGGATTGTCTCTTTGATCCAGCATGTTACCCAAAAGGCGTTTTTTAAAAGTCAGATTCGTACTGCACGTGCATAAGTGAATGCAAAATTGTGTAAATGCTGCTTGAGCAGCCTATTTTCACTGTGTTCCTTTGCTAGTACCTGAATAGTTATTTCTTGTTGTTTCATGCATCCATTTCCCTGCTTCTCTGAACTGTTCTGTTCTTTGTGTTCTGATTGTGTTGTCCTTTTGTGTTTGTGTGCATGCTAATTTGTGCGTGTGTCATGTATGTGTATTTTTCCTTCGGACCCACGCAGAGCTCCCAGTACGTTCAGTGCGTCGCTGGTTGCCTGCAGCTGATGCTGAGAGTGAATGAATACAGATTCGCCTGGGTGGAGGCTGACGGAGTGAACTGGTAATACTCACTTTCACACTAATATGTAGGTCTTGTTTTTTGTTATATTGCACATAGTAGAGAAAGCTCCCATAGTTATGGAAATCTGGTTATGGTTATCTAGAGGTATTTGAGGATTTTATAATCGTGATTTCTAGGCCTGGAGAAACCATAGAAATTAATTCTATTTCTAACAGTATTTTATTAAATAATTATGTTTTATTTTATAAAAAAAATGCACTTCCATTTTGCAGTCAGAAAGGTTTCGATCAAAAATACAGTAAAAACAATAATTTGTGAAATATTTTTACAATTTAAAATACCCGTTTAATAATATAATATATTTTAAAATGTAATTTATTCCTGTTATAGCTAAGCTGAATGTGTAGCATCATTACTCCAGTCTTCAGTGTCACATGATCCTTCAGTAATCATTCTAATATGCTGATTTGCTGCATTTGTTATTAACATTTATAATTATTATACATGCTGAAAACAGCTGTGCTTTATTTTTTATATAATATTTTCAGGATTCTTTGATGAATAGAACGTTTCAAAAGAACAGCATTTATTTAAAATAAAAATATTTTGTAACTTTATAAATATCTTTACTGTTACTTTTAATCAATTTATTGCTTCATTGCAGAATAAAAGTATTGGCCTCAAACTTTTGAATGGTAGTATGTATTTAATTGTATTTATTTAATGTTTTATCATTTCATTTTTATTTAAAATTTGATCATTTAATTAAATATTAATTTAAATATTTCATTGGCTAGGAATTGCTCCGTTTGAGTGAAATCTGTAACCAGTAGTTTTGATCAACAAACAACTGGAAAGTTCAAGGAAAAGTTATGTAAATTAATTGGTCAAAAGAAGGGCAAACCCTGTAATTTCTTTCTTTTTTTAAAAATTTGTTTTGATGCTTACCGCACACAATTAACTATGTGCTCTACTCGTGCCGCTTTTATGAAGAACAAATCTTGTTGAACAAGAAAGCATCTCTCATTGTCCTAGCTGGTTTTAGCCCTGTGATCATGAAGGTTCTTTTGTTTGCTAGTGTACAGATAGAGTAAAAAAAAGGATAATGAGGCTTCTCTAAAGATAATTTTCTTTTTCTTGCCTCTCAAGTAAAATTTCTTTCATGTAATGGTCTCATTATACATCACAAAAATGTGGTCTATCATCCCCCCCCCCCCATCAAACCATCAGGGCTAACTTTGTGAAGAGTATCCTCTCAGCAGACCATTAGGGGTGAGATGCCCCACTGTTTACTAACTTCGACTGTTCTGTTTGTGCATCTTTCAGCATCACGGCAGTGCTAAGCAATAAGTGTGGCTTCCAGCTGCAGTATCAGATGATCTTCTGCGTGTGGCTCCTGGCATTCAGCCCTCAACTCTGTGAACAGCTGCGGCGCTACAACGTGGTACCGGCGCTCTCCGACATCCTTCAAGAGTCTGTCAAAGAGAAAGTCACTCGCATAATCCTGGCTGCTTTCAGGGTATGTGTCATGAAAAGCGTCTGCTTTAAACCGGACTCGTTAGGAACCCAGTCTCCTTTCCTGACTTTGAGAATGCAACTGAATGCAGTAGTGGGAAATCAAATTTCCTTTTTAAAATCAGCCTTGTGGCTTTTTTAAAATAGCATTATGTGATTGTAGACCCTATTTAATGGGGCTTTTATTTCAGTCCCCCTAAAAAGTCTGCGACTGACTCAGATGCATTAAACTAATAGGACATTTCACACTGAATCCTCTCAGACACGCACTCCTACTCCATCACTCATTCGTTTGCTCTCAATTACATTGAAATTGCAAAATAATGTGCAACTAAACATACCACTGTCCAAAAATCTGAGGCCACCAGCTAAAATGCATTTATTATGCATATTTCTAAATTTAATTTATACAATTTTTATAAATGATATTATTAGAATAACAATTTCTTTTTGTTTTCTTAGTATTTTGTTTTATTATACACACATTTGCTTATTTGAATGGTCAAAAATATATTTTTGATTAAGTTTTAATGTTTCTTTCTTTCTTTCTTTCTAAATTGATCAAAATCCTTTATTTACAGGTTGAAATTTGATTATGAATTGCAGATTTTCAATGTGATCTCAGACTTTTCAACCCCGCTAAATATCTGCTAGTGAACAATGCTGTTTATTTGGGGAGGGGGAAAAGGCCATTAGAGCAAGATTTGAACCGAGACCTCTCAGAAAACGTAAGACATTTCTCAGAGCCACAACATTTCATTTTAAAGACACTTAAGAGAAAGACACTTAACCCCAATCATTTACTAAGCACTGTCGCTGTGGAAATAGAATGCAAAGCATCTGCTGAATGAAAATAAGTAAAGGCACCATATAAATGTATCTCTAAAACTGCTTAATGAAAGCTCATTAAGTCTAATGTAAAAATATTTATCTTTTTTTTTTTTGTGACAAATAGTTAACGAAGCGGTGTACTGAATCCATTTCAGATGGAAGGGTGTGTCTGTTTTCTCACTTTTTTCAGATCAGGGCATCGCTCAGCAGAAGGTGTCCTCTTCAAAGTCCATTAGCGGATCACTCACTCTTTTATTCTGAATGGATTTAATTTACCCAGAGCTTTCATGGTGAATATACTAAGAACCCCATTATTACCTTATTAAGGTTGCAGATTGACAAAAGCGCTCATTTTAATCTCTTCCACACTCTCGCGTCATCGCCCATTCAGTGATTGGTTTTTAGAGACTAGAAATGGAAAAAAACTTGTCCCTCTACATTGCCCTTCCTCCTCATGTTGATTATTTGAATTAGGATATAGTGCTAGACCAAATGTAGTCCTAAGGCATTTTATCTTCCATCGGGCTTATTACTTTTCCTGTGCCGGCGCATATTTGTTTAATACATAGCCGAGGCACAAAAACAGGCTGCTTGTTACTCTTATTCTGCATTTCATTTTCCCGCACATGGCGTTTCTTGGTGCAGGCTACATTTAATGTTCAAATTAACCCTGAAAGCTGGGCTCGGTTGGTATTAGAGTTCTGTAATGAATTCATTGTCCATGTCGCTGACAGTATTGAATTAGAGTGCAGCACTTCATTCATCTCACCTGCTCAAGAGCTAATTAAGTTTTCCTGACCAGGTATTCTCTCTCGGTGCCTGTCTATGATTACATGGCTTCCATTTTGCAGCTATCAATGGATCTGCCTCTGCATATTTGCCATTATTATGTTTCACATTAGTACACTCTTCACCACTGTTAAATATAGGTCTAAAGCAATACTTTAAATACTCAAGATTGAGGATATTGACCTGTAGTTTAGCATTTTTATTCTTATACAGCCAACATTCTTTATCAATATTATGTAATCAACTGCACAGCCCTGTCTCTCTGTTCTCAGTGTAGATTTGATTAAATAGGAATGGTGGGTACATCACCATTGCCAGTTCTCCACAAAAGAACAGATGCAATTAAATGAAATAGACAACACATATGACTAATTAATACAATACAAATTAACATAATATAGTTATTTCTTTCTCTATAGTCTATTCATACTGTATCATTTATTCATTTTGCAGACGCTTTTATCCAAACAGACTTGGAAATGAGGAAATGCAGCAAGCGATTCATCGTGAAGAGGCAAACAAATACAATAAGTGCTAAAAATTCAAAGTTTCAGACATTGCTTAGAGTAGCATAAGCTAGAATAGGGAATTTTTTTAAGTACTCATGGAAGAGATGAGTTTTCAGCTGTCTTTTGAGTGTTGTCGAGGATTCTGCATTCCGGATGAAGGCGGGTAGATCATTCCACCAGCAAGGAACAGTGAACGAAAATGTTTCCTTCATAGAATTTATCTGTTTGTCTATCTGTCCACTGATCTCTCTATCTCTTTATCTATTTGTCATTCTCTACATCTATTCTTATATAGCCAGCATTCTTTATTGATGTTACGTAATTAACTGCACAGCTCTGTCTCTGTTCTCAGTATAGAAATGTGATTATATAGGAATGATTTGGTAAATCACTTGGTCTGAGTCTTCAAGAGAACACAAATATAACAGATGAATACAATATAAATGAGCATAATGTAGTAATTTCCTTCTCTTTAGACTGTTTATAATCTGTATATAAAGTATATTTCCTTTATCTCTCTCTCTCTATTTATATAAATATATCCTGCCCTACAAAGGCAAAAGGCAGTAACTTAATTTTTGGTCGAAAATTAGTTATTGATATTTTTGGGACACTCAAGTCCTCCTTTATCATGTAGATAAGTATCTTGAGTCAATTCCGTTGTTTTTATCGAGAAAATAATGGGTTGTCTTAACAGTAACTTACAAAAGCACAGGAGAAACCAAGGCAGAACACTGTAACACGAGTTACCTTTCTTTGCCTTAGTTTTGGAACGCTCAAATTGAGTACTCCGGAACGGTATTCTGTAATCTATAATGATTTTGTAAATGGTGATCAGTAACCAAATATTGATCATGTGGAAGTTAGGCTAACTTACTGCCATTTGCCTTACCGTGCGTTCACACCAAACGCGAATAGCGCGTCTAGTTATACGCTTGAACACTTTGAATCCATTCACGCGTCAATTTCGCTCTTTTCGCTCGTGGAAATTCTCATAATACAATACAAATACAACCTACTAATCTGACATCTTAATAACGGACAATTAAGAAAAATCATAATTGCCGATATTATATATTACAACAGCACCAATTCCTGTCCCAAAATATAACACAATATAATACTACGGTATATTGTTGTAATTAGCAACTATACACTCTCACCTCCCTTCTTAGATGTTCACTGTCCCTGCTGTGGTCGCCTCTCAAGTAAAAGTCCCTGCCGACTCCCAAGTTGCTCTTTGCAGGAATAAAGTTTTATTCACGGCTGGGAGCTCACTGGTCACAACAACCAAGAGAAAGATACATGTATATTTATACCTTGCAGTTAGTACAAATCAGTGTGACTCATGTCTTCTTCACTGTTAATTGGTTATACTGATCTGATGATTAGTTTGTAATGATCTAAGCCAAGGGTCTCAATCTCAACTTAACTGGGGGCCGCTGGAGGTAGAGTCTGGGTCAGGCTGGGTCGCATCAAGTATTCCACAAAAAATAGTATTCAAGTATTCCAAAAAAAAGAGCACAACTGATCCAATCTTCTCAATCTTTATTATTAACGTTTCTTCTGAACTGTTCCTCTGAATTTGAACATTCCTTTCTGTACATGATTGGTTCTTCATGAGCTGTCCTTCTGACAGTTAAAGTTCATTTTACAAACTTCCTTTGTCTTTTCTTTATACACAACATCTTGGTGATACTTATATTTGCTCATGTCCTTTTTATTTTCTTTATACAACACATTGAATGTTTTTTTGGATGGCACATTTCCTTTTATTATATTTAGAAAAACAATTATTGCTTTTGAAATACAAATATTTGCAGTCATGTCTGCCCGTCTTATTGAATTCTTTTTACACGTGTATAGTGTCTCAGGCAAATTACTGACATTGCACAAATCAAAGCAAACCTTCTTATCAACCTGTTGGACACATATTACAAGTTCAAAATGATTATTCTCACATTGTTTTAGAGCAGGGGTCTCCAACACGTCGCTCGCGAGCTACCAGTAGCTCGTGGCCTGACTGGTGGTAGCTCGCCAAGGGGCCTGTTCACATATCGCGCTCACATATTTTGCGCGCTCAAGTTCGTTATTGCAAATGGAGCGGCTAGCGCGCTCATAATTGAAGTGACGCGCTCATTTTTTCCAGGCACAGTATGTTTGTTCTTCGCGGTTGTCTATGACAACTATTGACAACAAACCCACTGTAAGCTGTCATGAGACTATCTATGGTAGCCCATAAGGGATAAAAAAATATTTTAAAAACGCGGCACACGCAACGACGGCCTGCACTAACATTAAACGGGGGGCGCAAGTGTCGCGTTTATTTTCGGTCCGCCGGGAAACTAATGCTTCTGTGTTTATTATATTAAATAAACATAACTATATATAAAATTACATCTAAACGTATTAAAGTTTCGTTTCAAAGAGGACAGTAAATTTTGAAGACTCTGCCATAATACCGTTTTCCTCGGTTTTCCTCCGCTTTAAATCTCCCCAACCGGAAACGCACGAGCATCCTTGCATCAAACGTGGAAGTTATGCGTGCATATAGCCCATTCCAGACCTTCAGCCGTCAGTCTGAAGGTCTGGCTACGCGAGACTAGCAAACCATTGACTCCCATTCATTTTGGCGTCACTTTGACAGCGAATAACTTTACATCTGAGGCGTCCAAAGACTCCATTTGTCCATTATTTATTTCTAAAGAAACACGACAATGTATAAAAGGCACCATTACCTTGTATCTTACGTTATGGCCCCGTAGAAGCAGCTTTTGTACAAATAGGCTAACGATTGCGTCATAACGAATCGACAGTAGAGAAATTACCGTATAGACAGAAGGAGAAGCTCGCAGGCAATCGGGGGGACGTGGAGGCATAAAGTCCGATTAAGTCAAGGGAGAAGCCCATAGAGAGTCATAAAGTTGATCCTGCTGCTAGCTCATGGACAGCTAATACTCACTCTCTCCATCTCTGTGAGATTCGGAAGGGAATTATTCAGATTTCACTCGGCACAGCTACTAGAAGACATACAGGTTGCTCACGGGACAGGCTCAGTTTGAGCCTGCGCAGTACGCCTGGCTATCAGCTTTTAACAGGCTTCAATTTTCTCTGTTGAAATCAATGTGTCCATTTCTTTTACTGTCTATGCAGAGAATGGGTGCATGTCATGGGTGCATCTGGAATAGGATCTGATAAAGGATTTGACTTGCTGTAATACATAACTCAAACTGAACATAAGCATTTTTTGTTCATTTTATTATAATTTGTCTTCCCTCAGAATAGGTATGAAACCTTTGCCAAAGATGATAAATGTGTCCGAACTGCATAAACCATGTACGTTTGCAGCAAGACTGCCAAAATCAAGACCAGTCAAACTGCCTTACAGCAGTCTGCATTGAAACAAAACGTTAGGCTGCTGCAAATTAAAACGCCAGCGCTGCTCATCACGTCTTTAATATGCATCACTGTTGTTATTCAATGCTGCAGTTATCGCTCTATTAAGATTCTGCCACTGCTTCCTAATATGAACTCTTCCTTTGCAAGCTTGCTTACTTATCTTTTAAATCTTTGTTGTCTCTCATACATGTATCAGCATGACATCCTTCATGCTGGACAGCTGAGCGTTCACTGACTTTAATTGTTCAATTTTGGCCTTATTATATTATAATGTCACAATTCTGATTAAACGCTGCTGGAAAGCAGTGAGATGCCTAATAATTACTTGTTTTTTACTCCACTTGCTTCTAATTGAAGTGTCTCAGTAACAGTGATTCAGGTCCATTCAAAATTACATATGGTTCTGTTTCATCAGTAATCAATATTTTACAGTAACTTGTTTGAGAGCTCGTTTTGGTTGCTTGAGAGGAAAGAAACTTATTAACCACCTTGAGTCTTTCTAAAATCTGCAGCACAACTTTATTAAGCCAGCAGACATGAAAGAAAAATATGATTAATTTATTAATTTCCTGGGGGGGGGGTTTTCTTACGAATCCTTTTGTCCATTAACTGATGATATTTTCTTAGAGTGGCAGCGTGAGTTGATTTGATATTTCACCCAATTTAATCTAAGCAATTTAACTTGATGACTACCAGTAGAATCTAAAATAACAACTAAAGAAGAATGTTAGTAATGGAAGAAAGGGCATGTTTTCAAGGCTTTTAGGTGATTTTTCAAAGAGCAACACCTAATTTTAGTACAGCTAGGAGCAAAAAGGAAGTCAATGCTTATGTTAGCATTCACTGCTAAATGAACCATATCCATTAAGAGTGTAATGAATTCTGAGAAATAAAAGCACTCTTATTGTAATTTGACAAGTTAATTTCCTCTTCAAGTCACATTGCTCAATGCTGAAGTTCTTTTTTTAGTTGTTCAAAAGGGCCGTGTCAAACGGGTGCCGGTAAAACATCACTGCGCATTGTAGATGCACAAAGCTTGGTATACCATTTTAAAAGTAGAAGAACCTTTCAAGAAAAAGGGAAAATCTTGCTGAGTGCATATTTAAAATTGAAAACCCTCACTTTCACTTTACAACAGTCTCTAATTATAATTGTAATTCAAATTATAATTTATTATTCCAATGCTGTGCAGTATTTCTCCTTCTGGGAAATAGTCTTGAATTTACTAAATCATGAAGAAGCCAAGGACAGATCTTTGGTCTTTAACCATTCATCCAATGCTTGTCTGAAATTCTTTGTTCATCTTTTGCTTTGATTTTTAATATGTCGTCTTTGTTACTACAAACCATGGTAACAGTATACACATTGAAATGAAATCTGATAAAATGCTTGTTATAATTTAAGTAGTCATTTTTGAATATGAATATTTTGAATATTGCACTCATAATAAGGTGAATTTGTAATTAAATATTTAAATATGATTGAAAATAATTTAAGCACCATTTATTCAGATCTCTAGAACAAAATCAGTGTTCTTAGTACTTAATTATCTACTTAATTAAATTTCTACAATAACGGCATTAACATGATTGATTGTTGTTCGTTGCTGTAGAACCTGTTGGAGAAGTCAGCCGAAAAAGAGACCCGCCAGGAATACGCTCTCGCCATGATCCAGTGCAAAGTGCTCAAACAGCTGGAGAACCTGGACCAGCAGAAATATGATGATGAGGACATCACTGAAGACATCAAGTTCCTCCTGGAAAAATTGGGAGAGAGCGTTCAGGATCTCAGGTAAAGCCCTCATACTCTCTCAGTATGTTTTAAACATGTTTCTTTTTCCTCACATGTTGATAGTGCTTTCCATTTTTCGTCCTGCAGTTCTTTTGATGAGTACAGCTCTGAGCTGAAGTCTGGACGTCTGGAGTGGAGTCCAGTCCACAAGTCGGAGAAGTTCTGGAGGGAAAACGCTGTTCGCTTGAACGAGAAGAACTACGAGCTGCTGAAGTAAGAAGCACCTGCTGTTTTGGACTAGGGCTGGCCAGTGGGTTGTTGCATGACATGCATCGGTAGATATTGATGCTCTTCACATTCAAAATGTAACCTGGACCACAAAACCAGTCACATGGGTAAATATTTTTGTTAGGATAGGACAATTTTTGGCTGAGATACAACCATTTGAAAATCTGGAATCTGAGGGTGCAAAAAATCTAAACATCGAGAAAATCTCCTTTAAAGTTGTCAATTTATGTTCGCGATATTGCTGCATTCACTCACAAAAAATATATATTTTTATATTCTTACGGTAGGAAATGTACAAAATATCTTCATGGAACATGATCTTTACATAATATCCTATTAATTTTTGGCATAAAAGAAAAATCTATATTTTTGACCCATACAATATATTGTTATACCCGTGCGTCTTGTGACTGGTTTTGTGGTCCAGGGTCACAAATGTGCTAAAAGAGTAAAACAGAGAAAGAGATGATCGGTTCACTCACTCTCCATTTTACACCACATCATAGACTGTCAGAACCACATTTATTGTTTGAATTTTGTAATAAAATGACAATTTGAAGGCTGAGATTTTTTTTTCCAACATATCAAACCCAAAAATATTTTTGACTTTATTTTTGTGTGGCTTTTTCCTAACAGCCTTTAATCCAATTAATATAATTATACATAAAATGAACGGCTGTGAAAATATTGTGAACAAGTAACCAATCATAATTTACAGTCAATGATTCGTTTTATAATATTTGTTTTACTAATTAAGTTTTTAACATTCTTTCAAGTGTTATTACTGGCTGTGGTGCAAGTTGCAGGTGACAATATATTTTTAAGGAAGGCATCCTTCAAACAAAACAAATTTACTTGAGAAGAACAAAATTGTCTAATAATAAGACTTGTTTTCAAAACTATATATTAACTTACAAAGCATATATTTCACAAAATTGTGTTGATTTATGGTTTAAGAAAAAAACAAAAATCCATTAGATTAACAAACCCAAAGAAAACATAATTCAAGAGACAGTCATCTCTCGGTTCCCCCAAATATTTATAGTGGTCTCTCTCCTAAAACAGTAGCAAAGGCCAAAAATAAAAAGAAAGAAAAAAAATTTATTAAGAATATTGTAATGTGAATGTGGCTGCTTTAAAACATATACATGCTGTGTGAAGTTATACTACATTCACGTGTGAATAGTCATAGTGAGTGCTTTCAGTTCTCTCAGCTTTTATAATAAAAGGTGTTAGCAGGGGTCAAGTGTTCGGAGAGGCACTGAAATTATTTTTGCAGTATCGAGCAAATGGTTAAATGACTGTTTTGAACATACAGTGCTGTTTTTACACAAGCTGTTTTTACAGTCTGAATCACAGGTGTGTGTGTGTGTGTGTTCCTCTCTTTGGGGAAGGTTACACTAGTTGAAACCAGAGCCGAGAATCTGCAGTTGAAACTCTCATTTTCATAGTCTCTCAGTATTTAATCATGCGTCAGCGCGACCCTTTTGACAGCTCCTTTTAAATCCTAATCTACTCATCTCATTCCTCTCATCACCACCCTCTCTGCAATCAGCACAAAGGCTCCATTTCAGCCATCAGCAATTTGTTTTACTTCAGTTCGTCTCTTTTTTCCCCTCCATCTCTTGCTCAGTGTGCAGATGATTTGTAGTGCTTGAAACCTCTCTCCATTCTGCATGACTGTTATAATTTCATGCTTTCATGCAGTGGAGACCTGTCTCATGCTTGATCTATTGTTTGTGAGCAGAAATAGATTGAAATTAAGCTTGAACCTCTTGCTTGATGCAAAATAAATCATTTTCTTTAGCAACATTTTTGTTGAAAATATCGCAACAAACATTAAACGAAACATTTACTTAAGAAGCACAAATTTGTTTATTAAGACATGTTTTCGAAAATATACTGTAAATTTTGTAATTTACCCCAATAAAACTTTGAGATACATTCAAGATGCAATGGCCACAAAAAGTATTTGGTTGCTTAAAAAAGTATAAATATAATTGATTTGCATATACACTATATATAAACCAAGTGAAATTTATTTTAATCAAATCTAATGCAAAAAAGTAAAATTTTGGCTTAGAAAAGTGAGGTTAGTTGGTTTGAGAATGTGGTTTGATATTATGTTTTATAATGCAATGAAATGTATATATTATTACATTATTGATCAAAAGTGACAGTAAAGACATTTATAATGTTAGAAAAGATTTTTATTTAAAATGAATGCTGTTTTTTTTTTACTTTCATCAAAGAATCCTGAAAAAACATCCATCACGGTTTACACTATAAACCATAGGTTCTCAAAGTGCGGCCCGCGGGCCAATGGCGGCCCGCCGAAACATTTCTGGCGGCCCGCGATAACATCTGTAAAACTGTTAAAACTATTGCTTTGAAAAAATGAATATCTCCGTTTAGTGGTGTTTAGCGGCATCCATTGGCATAAGCGGTAATTACATGCTCCGACCGACCGATCGCACTTGACCTCACTCCCAAGGCCACCAGGAACAGTGGTTGTCTACACAGGAATAGGAATCGTGGCCAACCGAAACCAGCACCACAAATCCCATTGCAATTTAAAAGGGTATGTTGACCAAGTAATCAATATTCAATGTGACTTAATAATAATCTTAACAATGTCAAGCTTATTAATAGCCGCGTTTCCATTACCTTTCAAAATGTTCGCGGGCGCGAACACTTGCATTTTCCTATCAACAGTGGAAACAACTTAAACTAGTCTATCATTTCTGGTCATACAGAAAATAATAATGCATTATTCGCAACTACTTTTATTTGTGTAAACTCATAACAAGAAAACGTGCTTTTGTAAAATAAAATAAAACAATCAGTAGCCTAGGCTACTACGCGCTTTCATGATCTCCGTGAACTGGAGCGCGAGAACTGAAACAAAATATAGCCTATGTAGGCTAAAGCTTAAAATGTGCACTTTTAAACAAACAAACTCGAATCGAAAGCAAATACCTGATTATGTAATCCGTATGAAAGGTGGATTTCTCTCTAAAAGCGCATCTGCTTAACAGCGGAGATGGAGATATGTTTTTAGCCGACACTTAGAAAACAATAGTTTATTAATAAACAATTAAAATGCCTCGCTGTTTTTTCAGACGCATTTATTATCATTAGCCTATAACTCACCTATAAATCAGGCTAGATCAGACACGTACAGGCTATATGGCTCTTCTCATTCATCACTGCGGGAAAAATATAAATTCCAGGTTCTAATCTGGCCTTAGAAAACCAGTAAAATCGACATGTTTTCCATATTAATTTGTGAATATTTAAAATGTTTAATAAAGGGGCAGAAAGTCATTTAAACAAAAATCTGAAGTCTGTCGATATTTACTGAAGCCAGTTTAAATTAAAATTTTGTTCAACTTTGCGTTTTTAAAAAGACAACAACCGTTCATTTTTCGTTTTTCAGTTACGGGTTAAAAAAGATAGATAATAATATGCAAATCTGCAATAATGGAAACGCGACTGACAAGCAATGATAGAAATGAATGATGATGATGACTTGTTTGGTAAGCTTCTATTTTAAAAGTTTCTTTCTCTCCCCCCCAAAATTTTCACAAGTTTTGCCAGGTTTAGCCTCAGTTATGAATTAAAATGTGTTTATTGCAACTAATGTAAACTGTAGAGATGCAACCTGGTCATTAAAATAATATCAAATGGGATTTTCTTTTCAGTTTTTTTTTCTTCGTTTTCTCCCCCGCCACTTTGGCGGCCCTCAGTTCAATGTTGGGTTCCTAAATTGGCCCTCACCTATCAAAACTTTGAGAACCCCTGCTATAAACTATTAAGCAGCATTGATAATTGTTTCTTGAACAGCAAATCAGATTATTGGAATGATTTCTGAAGGATCATGTGACACTGAAGATTGGATTAATGATGCTAAAAATTCAGCTTTGCAATTGCAGGAATAAATTACATTTTAAAATAGAAAACACAAACCTTTGAACTGTAGTGTAAGTGCGAATTAGTTCAAAAGTGTTGAAATGCTTTTTGGGCCCACTGTATTTTTTCTGAGAACATACAATTTTTATTCTTCTCTATTAAATGTATCTTGTTGATGTTTAAATATTTTTACTGGAAAAGAAGACAAACATACTGTTTAAGAAAACACTTTTTTGCAGTGTTACATGTTTCCCATTTTAGTATCTTACTGAACTAACAGAACCTAATATTTTCCTGGACTGAGGTAGACACCACATCTCCAGCTGTACAATACCCTGGGATATATTTGCTCAGCGTGGGTTTAGTATTGCCCTGGAGGTGTTACTGATTGCTTTTGGGGACCTGAAATGATTGTGTGTTTGTGCTTCCTGCTAGGATACTGACCAGGTTGTTGGAAGTGTCTGATGACCCTCAGGTTATTGCTGTTGCAGCTCACGATGTGGGGGAATACGTGAGACATTACCCTCGTGGCAAGAGGTGAGCAAGTATCCTTCATCCTTCATCTGTAAATTACCATCTCTCTGACTCAGTGGCTGTTTTTTTGTTGTTTTTTTTACTATTTCTCAATACCCAAATATTCTGTAGCTTTTTATGATTATAGCGCTCAGAATCGCCCAGGTTAGAGTTATTACCGTCTGTTCCGCCTGCTTGCCTGTGATGATATCAGTGTCAATTTAAACTTGCATCACTTCAAAGAGAGCAGCATACTAACTCTTCCAGGCAAACCTATTGCAAGATGTTGCCCAAGCTTTGCCACATTGTCGGCATGTAGCATTCACGATCCGCCAATCAATTTTAGACCTAAGAAGATTGCATATAGTTTCCCTCTAAAAGTAGAGTGATCCGCCACTTGTTTCCAATTCTGCTGTGAGTGGCTAATACCTTCTCTAATCCAGAATCTCCTCTCCCTGAGATCGGCCACTCAGAACACACACTCTCACTTTCCTCTTTAGAACGCCCCCACCGTTCAAAGAAACCACAGTGAATCTATAGGGACTCGTTGGTCTGAATTAGCCTTGGTTCTAACCCTGTAATTAGACCACTCTAGAACAAATTAGCTTCTGCAGGCCAAAAGAATTGCACTCATTTGCTATAAGTGCCAAGTTATTGCCTTTCCATCTTTTGTTCTCCAAGCAGTGATTTTGTTTTAACTGTGGCTAAATGTGAGATGAAAATATAGATCTTATGTAACCCCGCCCCTTTTCAGCACTGCTCTCATTGTGTTATTGTGTATTTCCACAACATGAAGGTAAGATCTTACGGATTTATGAATGAACCGCACGTTTTAAAATCTTCCCGGTCTAGTGACATTTGTTATGACATATGCTTTAAAAATTGAAGGGCTTATTTTAACGTTCGTTAACTCTACAATAAGTAAATCCACTTCACTAGTTAAATACTCTTCAACGCCATAGAAATATACAGAGTGCTTAGCTGCATGGTGCGTAAAAGTCGCCATTTTTTTTTTGCTCATTCCATACCTGTAGAGTTTCAAACTTCCACTGGCATTAATATCAGCACAAAAACTGTGCTGCGGGAACTTTGTGGAATGGAATTACCATGACCGAGCAGCTGCATGCATACCGCACATCACCAAGTACAATGTCAAGCATCGAATGGAGTGGTGTAAAGCACTCTGCTACTGTAATCTGGAGCGGTGGAAATGTTTTCTGTGGAGTGATGAATCACACTTCTCTGTTTGGCAGTCTGATTGGCGAGTCTGAGTCTGGAGAACATTACCTGCCTGACTGCATTGTGCCAACTGTAAAGTTTGGTCAAGGAGGGTAATGTTATGGGGTGTTTTTTAAGGGGTTGCAGTGTTTCCCCTACAATGTATTCAGCAGCGGCGCTGCACCGCCGCTGGATTTTCTCCTTTTTCGCCGCTGCAATATTTTCACATGATCAGTAATATCACGACATTCACTTAATTCACTTACACACCGGCAGCCAGGGGCGTTGCTAGACCCCTTTTACTGGGGCACGTGCCCCAGTATAAATCTGCTGTGCCCCAGTAAATCTGAAGTTTGAGTTTAACAATTAATTTTTTTGTCAGTGTATAATAGAAATTATATTATAGGGTAATAGAAATTATCTATTTGCAACGCAGTAATAAAACAATCAACGCTTGTAAAAGCAACGCAGTTTAACCGAAAACAGAAGCTGACCCGCGCGACAGGAATCCATGTCCGCGCGCGTCTGTTTCCTAGCAACTGCAGCACGCGCACACATCTGAGCTCACCGAAGTCTGGTGTTTGCACGCGTATTGATGTAGGCTATGAAAACATGATGAAACAAAAGTTTGTAAATAATACAAATAATCTTATTTTTATTCATTATTGGCTCCTGTAGATGGACTTCTCTACATGCCACACTCATTTACTGACGACCTACACCAGTGATCATGTGTGAAAAGAGTTATACGTAAATTGATCACATAGAAATCAACTCAGTTTTGAGAAAGAAAGAAATTAATTTTAGTGCAAATATATACATATAAGCTATTGTTATCCAATTTGTTGGCCTTTAAACACCTTAAAATGCACATATATAGGTCCGAAAAATCCAAATTTTCCCCTGAGTTTCGCCCTTGCCTGCAGCACTGTATAGCACAGAAAATAAACACATTGTTGTGTTCTGTACTACTGTCTTTGATTGTGTGTGATAACAATAACTCGTTCTTTCGGATATGAAATTTATACGTAATTGACCTATCGGTAAGCCCCGCCCTCCTTAGTTACTGTTGCTATCTCTGACAAACAATGGGGGACCTGTGCCCCAGTAGAACTTTGTCTAGCAACGCCCCTGCCGGCAGCGCTGCTAATGCGGTGGCTCTGAATCCACTTGTTGACAAGAAAGGAGGAAAGAGCCTCATATGGAAATATTTTCGATTAGGCTAATGTCACGTTGCCATAAGGGGCCGTTCACATCAATGTTGTTTTCGTCAACGATGACGATAACGAAATGATTTCGTTGACGCACTTTTTTTATGACGATAACGCGACGATGACTAGCTAAAAATGGCTCTAAGGTGACTAAAACATGACGAGACGTTTTCGAGTTTTCGTTGACAAGACGAGACGGAACGAAAATGACTATAAGCAGAGAATGTCTAATTGAAGAGAATTGGCACTGTCTGGTTACTTCCGGTTACTGGACTGGCTGCAGTAACACGTCTCTTTCCATGCAGGGGCGCTCGCAGGCGAGTGCAGAATGAATGGGAGTCTATGGGGTTTCACCTCCAGAAATCCACTTTTCTCAGGATGTAATTTTTTGTCAAGTAATTTGAAAGTTGCATTCAAAAGGGAGGGCTAAGATAATACACTCAGCTGAAAACTGCATTTTTAAGTTCACTTATCTGTTCTAAAAATCCATTCAAAAATGTGATGACGTCACATAATAGCAGAATGCTAGCGTGTTCCGGCCAACAACGGCCTAACCTGTAAGAAATCGAAAGGACATAAGTACTCGTTCATTCGACTTTTGGCCTATAATCTATATTGAACTTGCGGAATCAACAATAGAATATATGTTGATTCAACGACAAGCAGGAGAAAGAGATACATTTAGCCGTTTAGCTCCATAGACTCCCATTCATTCTGCACTCGCCTGCGATCACCTCCAGTGGAATTCTAGTTGAACTGCAACCAAGATGATACACAATGGGGCTAATAGGAAGTGCCAAGGCTCTCCGTTAGACGGGCTCTGCTATAAGTCTGACGTTCGCAATGCATGTAATTTCTGCCTATTTTGCGTCTGTTTTGAGCTAAAAAAGTATCAGCAATGCGGCCGCTTCCATCATTGTTTTGGGTACCCATGCCGCGCGCGCACCAGAGGGACATTCTAAAACGCTTAACGTGAAAAACGATTAACGTGGCTTACTGTACTAAGACAGTGATATTAAAAGACCAAACTCAGTATACATCATATTAATAAACCATACTATGTATAAAAAATCAGATGAGCCCAGAATATGAACGCAACGCGTTTCATTACACATTAAGCATTTTCTTCCCATAGAAAGCCCTTATAAGAAAACGCTTAACGTGGCTTACTGTAGCCTACTAAGACTGATATTAAAAGACCAAACTCAGTAGGCTAAAATTAGGAAACATTACTTGTGAAAACGCTTAATGAGAAATTTAGCTCATTGCTTTAACTCTGTTACTTATACACATTTATCAATGAGGTGTCCATCGAGTTTTTTCTATAATGGATATGGTAAGAAAATACTTAACGTGTAATTAAACGCATTGCGTTCATATTCTGGGCTCAGGGTTTATTAATATGATGTATACTGAGTTTGGTCTTTTAATATCACTGTCTTAGTACGGTAAGCCACGTTAAGCGTTTTAGAATGTCCCCGCACCGGGTTCCACACAACAACACACCTGCGGCTGCGGCTAGTCACTCACCACACATCTTCGAAGGACCATGGCGGCGAAGCCAATAAATGGGCTTGGTGGTCGGAAACGACAAGATGATTTATGGACATACTTTCAGTTTCAGTATAATCCAGCGGTTCTCAAAGTGTGGGGCGCGCCCCACTGCCGTGACAGGTCTCCTTCAAAATGGGGGGAAATTTTCCGTTTTATGCCTTTTTATCTTTATTCGTTCATGGCGAGTCCGCATCGTCAAATTCATCTTTGCAGCGACACCGAAAACACCAGTTTATTAATAAACAATTAAATGTCTCCTTGCTATTTTTTTACAGATTCATAATCATTACTTTTGCCGGTTCTTTATGGCAAGCTTTATGCGTGCGGTCGTGCGCTTGAGTGCGGCTATAACGCTCAATATCCTGTATAGCCTATTTAAGTAATTAAATCACAGGCGTAATTTCCTATGGGGACAGGGGGGACATGTCCCCCCCACTTTTCAAAATCCTGTTTGTGTCCCCCCCACTTTCAAATTCGTTTTGTTATGATTTTTAACTAGAATTAATTAAGTCACCTGTTGTTTCTGTCGTTTCATTGCCGACTGTGCAGCAAACGCGATACCTGCTCATTAGAACTTTCAGTGAGCTATTTTTAGAGTGTGCACGCGACGTTCCTGGACGTGGACGCGCGCTTCGACAGGCTCGGTCCTGCTCCTCCGCGGTTGCGGCACAGTCAGCGATGAAGCGCCAGAAACAACAACAGGTGACTTAAGCTAGCATCATATGATCTTGTTCTTATGTTTTAAGTTCACTTAAATTATAAGTTGTTATATTTTTTTGAAGCCTAATAAATGTTTAAAAAATAATTGGGGGGGGGGGGGGGGGGGGGGTTATGCTGTCTTTATGTTGTTTCTACATTACAGTGGAAATTGAGGCTCACATTATTTACATTTTTATTTACACACAAAACATAAATGGCTAACATTTTGACTTTATAAAATGATTCTCTAAAATCTTGGCGATCGGTCCCTATAAACAATAAAGAAAGTAATGACATATTTTTCTTATACAAATAGCTTACTATTCTTTTTGGCAGAATTTATCATTATAATCAAATTATTTCCTGGTCTTTGTATCAGCATAGTCCCTAAAATTATGTACATCCAGGAAATGGGATTCAAATCGAAAACATTTCCCCCCATTTTGTGTCCCCCCCACTTCTCAAACCAAAGTTACGCCCTTGAATTAAATTAATATAAAGGGGCGATTTGTCCACTAATGGCTTATATGAACAACTACTAGTCAACTAGAATAAAAACTTTAGTCGGAGGCAGCTCTTATTCCACATATTCTCGAACCAGCAGGCCATTCTGTGTTGAGCGCGCGACCCTGAGCTGAATGAGCGAGCGGGGCGGAATATTCAGAAATGCGCTCTCCACTCACATGTTTTGATCGAAACAAAGGAATATTAAAGTAATGAATCAACAGTTTATATCTTATACACTGCCCATACACTACCCATCATTTTAATCCCATATCAAACACAGTATGTTATGTCTATTTTATCTATTTAAAAAATATATATATCACGTTTTTAAGTAGGCTAAAGGCAGAGAGCTGTGTACATTCTTCTTCCCTTTGCCACATCATATCTCTGTGAGATGGGCTTTTCAGCTGTTTCAGTTTCACTGAAAACAAAGTACAGATCTCAGCTGAACATTGAGCATGACTTTCGAGAAATTGTGCAATTCAAAACAGTTTCATTGCAGCCACTAATGCAGGGATAAATAGACCTGTCTTGCCAAATGGATTTCTATTATTTTCTTTTTTAACAGATTGCAAAGTGGCACTTTTATTTCTTTTCTATTTTTGAACTTGATACCAATTTTGACACAGCCGCATTTTATTTTCTCTATTTTTGATTTTTTTTTTTTTTTTTTTTTGGCGACTAAAACTTGACTAAAACTATCAAATTTTTAAGTGACTAAAATGTGACTAAAACTAAAAAGCATTTTCGTCTAAAAGACTAAGACTAAAACTAAAAGGGCTGCCAAAAACAACACTGGTTCACATAGCGCGTTTTTTGCACGTGCAAATTCGTTATTTCAAATGTAGGCGCGCGGCAAGCACCCTCATCAGAAGCGACGCAGCGTGCTTGTTTTTCCAGGCGCGCCTCTGTTCATGGTTGCATGGCAATGACAGACGCCACGGGAGAGCAAGTGCATGTGGAAAGGAGAAAGCGGTACGAACTGCACTCTCCATGAGGACGAGGAAGTATCAGCAAAGAATTAATTGATTTCTAGCCCTTGCATTAGCTTTACTACTAGATATATTTATGGAGATGAGAAATAAAAAGCCGCCCTGTACAGCTATGATCAGCTGTTCGGCCGAGCTTTCGATGTTGTTACGGAAAGGCCGAAGCTGATCGGTTGGTTTTTGTCACAGGACCTGTTGAGATGATATGTTGAGATGTTTTCATCTCACCATGGCATAGCCACGTCGCTTCTATTTTGAGCCCGCTTTCCGCACACCTACAATTGAAATAACGAATTTGCGCGCAAAAAAAACACGATATGTGAAAAGCCCCTAAAGTGGACTCGGGTCCGGTTGTATCGGGGTAGTTTTACGAGTATGAGTAGCCTACATGAGCACAGTATTGGACCGACACCCGAGTACTGGTATCCGTATCGGTGCATCCCTATTTATGTCATTAATATTAGTCCGTCAGAAAAGCAGTTCAAGGCTCATTCTTGGCTGGATAACTCTTTTAAAAAGCCCTTTTAAAATTAAATATGAACAAGGTTTTGGATTAAATAAAAGTACAGTCAAGTCAAATAAAACGCGTTTTATCTCCTGTATAGTTTAACACTACAATAAGATACCATTCATTAACATTACTTAATGCGTTATCTAACATCAACACATTGAGTGGACAAAATATTATAAATTAACACAAAAGAAAAACATGAATAATCCTGTCTAAAATTATAAAATGAAGTTTTCTGTTTGTGACCAGTAACACCAGTCCAAGGTACATGCTGCAATAATCATGCCTTGAATCTGTTGATGGTATGTCATATTTGTATGTCTCAAAATGTCCATTTCTATCCACAAAACTTGCCAGAAGTCATGGTTTAAGGGGTTATTAAAAAAAAAATCTTCTGGAGGTGCATGCCCGCGGACCCCCCGCGCGCAGCTTGGTAACAACCTCTGGCACGTAACAGCACCGCTGCTGGAAAGATTTCTAGGGGAAACACTGGGTTGGGGTTGGCCCCTTACTTCCAGTGAAGGGAAATCTTAATGCTTCACCATACCAAGACATTTTGGACAATGCTATGCTTCCAATTTTGTGGAAACAGTTTGGCGAAGGCCCTTTTCTATTCCAGCATGACTGTTCGCCAGTTCACAGTGCAAGGTCCATAAAGACATGGTTGGATGAGTTTGACCTCAACCCCTTAGAAAACCTGAATGGAGCTTGCGAGCCAGGCCACCTTGTGCAACAAAAGTGCCAAAAATGCTATACTGGATGAATGGGCAAAAATGTCATCAATAAACACAAACACACCAAAATCTTGTGGAAAGCCTCCCAGAAGAGTGGAAGCTGTTATAGCTGCAAAGAGGGGATCAACTCCATATTAACGTCCATGTATTTAGAACGCAATGACATTACAGTCCCTGTTGGTGTAATGGTTAGGTGTCCAAATGTATGCGTGTATTATTTATATATACTCACCTAAAGGATTATTAGGAACACCATACTAATACTGTGTTTGACTCCCTTTCGCCTTCAGAACTGCCTTAATTCTACGTGGCATTGATTCAACAAAGTGCTGAAAGCATTCTTTAGAAATGTTGGCCCATATTGATAGGATAGCATCTTGCAGTTGATGGAGATTTGTGGGATGCACATCCAGGGCACAAAGCTCCCGTTCCACCACATCCCAAAGATGCTCTATTGGATTGAGATCTGGTGACTGTGGGGGCCATTTTAGTACATTGAACTCATTGTCATGTTCAAGACACCAATTTGAAATGATTCGAGCTTTGTGACATGGTGCATTATCCTGCTGGAAGTAGCCATCAGAGGATGGGTACATGGTGGCCATAAAGGGATGGACATGGTCAGAAACAATGCTCAGGTAGGCCGTGGCATTTAAACGATGCCCAATTGGCACTAAGGGGCCTAAAGTGTGCCAAGAAAACATCCCCCACACCATTACACCACCACCACCAGCCTGCACAGTGGTAACAAGGCATGATGGATCCATGTTCTCATTCTGTTTACGCCAAATTGAATGTCAACAGAAATCGAGACTCATCAGACCAGGCAACATTTTTCCAGTCTTCAACTGTCCAATTTTGGTGAGCTCTTGCAAATTGCAGCCTCTTTTTCCTTTTTGTAGTGGAGATGAGTTAGCCTGACTTTGTCATACTCATATTCTAGTCAGAATGTGAGTCTGATACTGCTCCATAGGGCTTTGATTATGAGGCGTGTCTTAACCGAACCAGGAAAAAAAAAAAACTCTGCACTCAATTGGATAGACCTACAACCAATCAGAGCAACGCAGTACGTGTTTTTTTTATGAGCTACGCAAAGTTGACAAATGCCTTGATTACAGTTCTCTGTTCGTCTTTTAAAATAAATGCGCTGTCGATTTCTTTTACAACAGACGCTATAGCGGAATCTATGCATCTCAATTCTCCAGCTGCAGTCAACTTTGAGGGAAACCAGTTCAACCCAAGCGCTCTTTGATAACGTGATGACTACGTAACTGCAGATCATCTGTCCATCATCGTATAAAGCCCGCCCTGGCAATTTGATTAGCCCGACTAATTCTGAACCAATCATAATTACTCCTCAATGGATCGAGTCCAGACCGAACTTCCCGACCAAAAAATGTTGTGGGCGGGGTTCGGGCTGGCACCCAGGCTAGAGATGAGTGGTACCCGGTGGGGTCTTCTGCTGTTGTAGCCCATCCGCCTCAAGGTTGTGCGTGTTGTGGCTTCATAAATGCTTTGCTGCATTTGCTGTAACGAGTGGTTATTTCAGTCAAAGTTGCTCTTCTATCAGCTTGAATCAGGCGGCCCATTCTCCTCTGACCTCTAGCATCAACAAGGCATTTTCGCCCGCAGGACTGCCGCATTCTGGATGTTTTTCCCTTTTCACACCATTCTTTGTAAACCCTAGAAATGGTTGTGCGTGAAAATCCCAGTAACTGAGCAGATTGTGAAATACTCAGACCGGCCCGTCTGGCACCAACAACCATGCCACGCTCAAAATCACCTTTCTTTCCCATTCTGACATTCAGTTTGGAGTTCAGGAGATTGTCTTGACTAGGACCACACCCCTAAATGCATTGAAGCAACTGCCATGTGATTGGTTGATTAGATAATTGCATTAATGACAAATTGAACAGGTGTTCCTAATAATCCTTTAGGTGAGTGTATATTAAAATAGAAAACCATTATTGTATATGTAAAATCAACATTTAGAACAAATTAGACAACTTTTTTTGTGATTTTTTTTTTTATTTCATTTTATTTTTATTTTTAGGTTTAAGATAAAGACTTTGTTTTTTGAGTTTTGTGAGTTTGTTGGTCTTGCATGCCATTTCATTTTAATGATTGCCATTGGCAGAAATAATACAGCTGTTGTTCTCTGTTATTCCCAGAGTTAAATTGAAAGGCAAAGAGGCCCTGTGTTATTAGCCATCTTGCAGAACATAATAATCAGGAACTGCCTCTCTCTGCTTCTCTGTTCTTTAGGGTGATCGAACAGCTGGGTGGTAAACAACTAGTGATGAACCACATGCATCATGAAGACCAGCTCGTCCGCTATAATGCCCTGCTGGCCGTCCAGAAGCTCATGGTGCATAACTGGTACGTTTAACTTGATGTGCATTAATGAATCCAAAATCTATGTTCAGTATTTGCTTTACTTTCCAGTGAAGTCGTACAAACAACTTGATTTATTCATTACTATTTTTTATTATTATTACAACTATTATTTATTTATTTACAGGATATTTGCACACACAGTTTTAAACTTTTTAACCTAACATCTCCAAAAAAAATTGTATTCTGGTATTTATTCTTAAAGCAAAATAGCCATGTTGTTTGTGGCTGATTCACCATTGCCCTTAACATTGACCTGGAAATAAGCTTTCTCTTTGCCGCGTAGAAGTAGTTTTCTTACTTCAGCACTACATAATGTAGTGAATTATTCAGTGGATCATTGTGTCTTTTTAGAGTTAGTTGATCTTTGATTAAGACCCAGGGCACAAAATAAGTGGGGGGAAAAACGTTTAACTTCTCCATGCATGTTTGATGTGTTTGTGAGAGCAGCGAACTGTTGAATTAAGCTGGCGAAGCACTGGCTCAGGTTCAGGTATACAACCTAATACAAGTAGCTTATTATTTTGGCTGCCTTCATCCTTATGAGCTTCAGATTACTCTTTCAACAGGGATGATAACCTCAAAGGCCCCAGAATATAGCATGTGTGTTTGAAACACAATAGATGTGTACTGGAGTGGTGTCATGAAGGGTAATTGTTCACTGTCAGTGTTTCAATACAGTGGTTTTAAATCAGCCTTCAAATTGAAAGTTTAGCGTCAAATTGAGGAGAATACAAGGCGCTTTAAATGCTGCCTGAGTGGTATAGATCAATTCTGCATAGAGAGAATGCAGTAACACGCTCCATAAAGTATCTCCGAATAATTCATCTTTTTCTCTGGCCCCACTGCAGGAGAAATAAATTTATGGAGGCAAATGCTCCGGGAAAAATTTATACGTTAGTATTTATACTGTGAACCCAATATAACATTGATATATAACATACATAAAACAATCTCTTTCATGTTCTTGCTTTGAAACAGTTCCGTCTGCAAAGTCTGACTCAGTGTATTGTGTCAATTATTAGACATTAGCTAAATGACTCACATGTAATTTTCAGGATTAATTGTGCATAATTTTGCAGCGGTTTAACGCGAAGCTTAGCATGTCAACGGCAAAAAAGAAGGAAAGAACCAAGCAGAGCAGTGAGTTTTGATTGTTCTCGTGAACAATGTAATGGTTGCATCTTGGTTAAAGTCTCTCAAATACGAACTGAGAGTTAGGGGATTTATTTAAAAATGACACTTGAGCTGAAGAGACAGAGAGTGCATGTGTTATTTGAAGATCTGAAGGGAGGTGAAGGCCAACTCTTATTTGCATTTTTAATTGGAGGAGGAAATTACAGGGGATGTAATAGCCGGATGATTGAGTTAAGATTCGGTGAACGTGGTTTCCAAGGTGCTGTTAAGAAGAGCCATACAAAAATGGCCTTTCACTGCCTCTTCTTATAAGCCATCTTTGCAATCCAGTTGCATCCACGAATGCCATTTCCATTTGCTGCAATCTTCTCGAGTGGCATTTATACAAGAGGTATGTCTTCTCTCATCTATCATGGTTTTGATATGATGTTCTCGTAGAGGAACATCTCGTTTCCATGGCATTGATTGCGTCACACATTGTCTTCATGGTTTCCGGTATAAAAGTACTTAGAGGTTTTTTGTTATGTTGTTGTTTTTGGTGAAGACCCTTATTTTTACTCAGAGTTGGATGCCTTGTGTGTACAGTTTATTTTTCCCTTGAGAGTTGTGGTGCTGTCGCTTTTTCCCATTCTCACCCCAAAGAGACTGTTTGGTGTCATGGCAACAGCAGGATGAGAAGATGTTTGAGTTGGCACAGTTCTAGATGGCCAACTTCGCACGCTGTTAGCTTATTGTATCTGTACCATCTGGGTTAACCCCTGGAGGTGTGCCGCTGTGCGTGTGTAGAAATTCAGCCAGTGGCTCCAGTGTCTTGAGATGATGGTTACAGTGTTTAATTTCTTTTTTTTTTCATGTTTGTTTTGAAGAAGCCCTTACTCATTTAAGGACTTAATCCACTTTCTGATGCAGCTTAGCGTGAAATCTCTCAGATGTGCTTCACTGTTATAAAACCTAATTTGATTCGGAAATGAAGTCATGACAGGAATCTGAAATATTAAGCTATTGTTAACTGCAAAACAAGACCAAAGATAATCACACCTTTGCTATGCTATGTACGTCATAACATTTAGAAATAATTCATACAGTAAATGGGGAAAAATTTAAAGGCATAGAAATCCAAAGAAATATACACTGTAGGGATGAAACGATGACCGGTTTCATGAAAAACCACGATAAAATGTCCTGACGGTTAGGATTATTGTTTCAAATTGAATTATCATTAAAACCATGTTTGATTAGGGTGCTTTTTAAAACTCGTGGTAAATCCTGTTCAGCCAGTTGTTTTTTGTACGAGAAGACTTAGAAAGGCAGTGACCGCGCTCAGAAGATTTTTCAGCCTTCTAAGAGGACCAAATCTGAGGTGTGGTCATATTTTGGCTTTTACAAAAGTCCTTAGGGAAACTTAATCGAGGATGTCACCCTGTCTGCAGAACATGCAAATAGAAAGCCGCTGCAAAAGGGGAAAACACAAATCTGCAGTCATTTTCGTGACCCCCACCCACTGTTGTATAGTGAACACAAGGCAAGTTAACTTTGACCTCAATACCAAAACTAAGTTGGGGAAATAATTGAACAGAAAATATTGTTTTGAGTTGAAATATTTTATTGTCTACTTGTAATTAACGTGAAATTAAAAGAAAAGTTTGCAGCAAGTTGCTATAAGCCTATAAGAACTAACAAGACGAACAAACTAGATGAACGAAACAGGACGAACTAAACTAGACTATTAAGGGGGAGATTTAAGGGATAATGTATATTCGTTGTACACTTATTACACAGATTTTTTACCACAGAAATAATTACGGGGACATGAAATATTGAATTGAGATTAATGTTTCAAAATCTTAGCTGTTTATAAATCCATTTTGTACAGTGTACAAAACAATTGTCCAGACAAGATGATCACAACAATAATTTTATAGTAGTATTAATACTAAAGTTAATTTTCAATACAATCCAAAACTGAGACGCAAGACGGCAAGTAGAATTTGAATGAAACGAGAGCGAGCGTCTGCGATGATACAAGAGACATGGATGTGTGCTTTATTATGATAGGATAGTAAAGAGTGGACAGGAAGCGAGGTAGGAGAGAGAGAGAGAGAGGGGGATGTGATCGGGAAAGGTCCGCAACTAACCTACTAAAGTAATAACGATACTGTTCTTGAAGGAGATAAACTTAGTTTAGCCAAATAATGAGCCAAATAATGAGAAAGAACAAAATCTCTTACCACAGCTATGCAGACGACACACAGCTCTACTTAGCCCTATCGCCTAACGATTACAGCCCCATTGACTCCCTGTGCCAATGCATTGATGAAGTCAACAGTTGGATGTGCCAAAACTTTCTTCAGTTAAACAAAGACAAAACTGAAGTCATTGCGTTTGGAAACAAAGATGAAGTTCCCAAGGTGAATGCATACCTTGACGCTAGGGGTCTAACAACTAAAAATCAAGTCAGGAATCTTGGTGTGTCTCTAGAGTCAGACCTTAGTTTCAGTAGTCATGTCAAAGCAATAACTAAATCAGCATACTATCATCTAAAAAATATTGCAAGAATTAGATGCTTTGTTTCCAATCAAGACTTAGAGAAACTTGTTCATGCTTTCATCACCAGCAGGGTGGGTTATTGTAATGGACTCCTCACTGGCCTTCCTAAAAAGACCGTAAGACAGTTGCAGCTCATACAGAACGCTGCTGCCAGGATTCTGAGCAGAACCAGAAAATAGGAACATATCACACCAGTCCTCAGGTCTCTACACTGGCTCCCAGTTACATTTAGGATTGATTTTAAAGTATTATTACTGGTATATAAATCATTTAATGGGCTAGGACCTCAATATATTGCAGAGATGCTCACTGAATATAAACAGATCACTCAGATCATTAGGATCACATCAGCTAGAAATACCAAGGGTTCGCTCTAAGCATGGAGAGTCTGCTTTTAGCTACTATGCCAGCCGCAGCTGGAACCAGCTTCCAGAGGAGATCAGATGTGCTCCTACAGTAGTCACATTCAAATCCAGACTCAAAACACATCTGTTTAGCTGTGCATTTATGCACTGTGCCACTGTTCGTCCGACTGTTTTTACTGTACTGGTTTTGTCTTTGTTTTTTTTTTTATAATCTCTGGAAGAGATTTTGAAGGAGAGTGGGAGAGTCTTCACTCCGATGAGGTGAGTGAAGGAGTAAGCTAGTTATACTGCTGAGAGTATAAGTCGTCGCTGAGAGCGTCGTTAAGTGTAACGGCAGCAGACAGCGCACGCGAAGCGTGCTCTGTGGGGGGGCCCCGCTGGGCATTACTGGTGTAGCACCACCCTAGCAGAGTATGTCCCTGGGCTAGAGGTCCAGTGGCACCGTAAACCGGCTCAATCTCTTCCGTCTCAGATAGGGGTGGACCAGTATTACTTTCTTTCTTTTTTTATTCTAAACTGTTTTAATTATTCTTATTTGTTTTGATTATTTTAATTTCTTCTATGTAAAGCACTTTGAACTGCCATTGTGTATGAAATGTGCTATATAAATAAACTTGCCTTGCCTTGCCTTGCCTAGTTTAGCTATTAGTAGAGACGCTGCTGCCGAACACTTTTGGGAGCACTTGGGTAATTCACACATGCTTTGACTCTCCCTCTCTCCCCCCTCTCTCTAACAACATTAAAGGAGAACTCCGGCGCAAAATGAACCTTTGGTCTAATTACACATTGTTACCTAGTCAACCGTTATCTGAGATTTGTTTTCATGATTATCGAATGTAAATAGTTTTATCTCTACAAACAGTTTAGCCAATAAAGCTACGCTAGTATATTGGGCATAGTGTAATGACAAATAAAAATCGCTTGTTAATACCACTAACAAGGCTCAAAATAGCCCCACACTAGCACGGTAGCATAATGAGGGTCCCTACCTTCAAACCGAAGCATTGAGAACTTTGTCAGTGTCCAGACAGTTTAATAAGAAGATATTTTAAACATACAGTCAACTTCGCGTATACAGGCACAAGCCATCTTTGAAATACAGTCTTTACCAGTCGATCTACGAACGCCGATCCAAGCCTGCTGTTCGCGCTCACCTTATCACAACTTATAGCTCGTTCACATTCTCACCAGCGCACTTGGATCGGCTTTCGTAGCGTTCGGCGTTCGGCGTTCTTGGAGCTGCAGTCCGGCGTTTTTCCTCTTTGTCGCCATCTCTGTTCGAAATCTACAATTGCAGTCATTAGCGGAATTATCAACTTTACGTGAGTTGTACTTCAACACCCTCGACACGGCACAGCGCGGATGAACATAATGTTTGAGGAGAGTGTGCTGTGCAGCTGTCAGTCACCGCGCCGGTGTGGATAATGGCATTCAGACTTCACAGATCATTCTTTTTGGAAGTATGACCAACATAAGAATTTTCACCGGAAAATGTCATCTGAACAAGTAAGAAACATCCTCTTTTGTTCTGGTTCTGACATTGCAGTAAATCGCGCTGATTAAATCTAACAATCGCTTATAAGTTATCATATCACGCAAAACTGTGCAAATTATACTTTGTTCTCAAATTGTTAATGTTAACAACATCAGCATTGCGTGACTACATGTAATGCCCTTCAGATATTATCCTTGTTATTGCATGGGTCCGGTTGCAGTCTCTTCTTTCTGTAGCCACTCCGAAGTCCGAACGAAGTCTTTTGCATTTTACAGCGGGTGAATCTGTTGTCACTGGTGATTGTCGTTTGAACCTTTCTGGATCCGCCATCAAATTGATAAGTTTAATTATATCAAGTGCTGTGAGAAAAGGCTATAAATCTCCACCTCCAACATCCTCACACGCAATATAGCTTATACTAGCCGAAACTCCTCCTTTATGTGTACAGATGTGACGTAATGACGCAAAGACATGCTCGAATCTCCCGCGGAAATCCACCAGTACCACTGGAATTAAAAACATTATTACAAGCTTACCGTTTTGAATCGAGCTAAGGCAAGCAGATAGTTTTGAACACTGGCTGGTTATGTATTTTCTCAAATATGTATTTTGGATAATTTTTTACCCCCAAAAAGCTACGGACTGCAGCGTTAATGTACACAATTATGTGATAAAGACTTGTTTAAAATGTTTTAATGCTTTGGTTTACTTTTGTATTTTTTTGTGATATCTGCCCAGGTACTACAGTTAGAAATTAGCTGTAATAGCTAAACTGGCACATTTACAGAAATGTTTATTAATGTGCACTGGCCCTTTAATTCCAAACTGAAGTAATGTAAAATAAGCAAAGATATAAAACACAATGAGAAAGGGCTTGTTGGACTGAATATTTATATAGTGTTATTATTATTATTTCTGAAGACTTTAATAATTTTCCCCAACTTTCATCATGGGAAAGTGGTGACATACCTTAAGAAATTATTATTACCATTTCTTGAACTAAGAAACTCTTTACTGAGGTAATTTTAGAAACAGTTCACAGAGTAATAGAGCATTCATTTGAATCCTCTTAGTCATTAAAGTCTTAGACACCTGAGGACGCAGGTAGATTGTTAATCAGCTCTTCATTTTTGAAAAATTCACTGTGTTGTTGATGCCTGGTTGCCACAGCAGAGTCTTCCCTTTTTTTCTGCTATCAAAATCAGCCACAGCTCTTCAAACGCAAGGTCACCTTGGGTCATAGTCGTATTTACCACTGGTTGAATGAATAAGGCCACAGACATAGTCAAGCGTCTCATAAGCCACACTCAGAGGATGAGTCTGAATTCTCGCTGTATATACGGGATGAATGAGGATAAAAACTCGCCTTTGACTTTTCTCACTGTTAGTTATTGGACCTTGACATTGAAAAAATGAAGGAGTCAGTGAAGAAAAAGTTAAGAGTCTCTTGAAGTCATCACGTTGACACCATGCCCCTCAAATATATCTTGCGGTTTGGGTCGATTGCAGGTTTGGCACTGTAAAAAATGAATCATGGGTCTTGTAATTTTCACATTTTCCTAATTTTTTTAAGGAAACATACACAATTTTGAGGCTTGAATTGAGGAAGCTGATAAAATGAAGGAAAAAAGGCTACCAATTTATTTTAAGAGAATTAGCTCAATTATGCGGTTTTATTTAGAGACACCGTTGTTAGTTCCCAGCATGCTTTGCACATGGCTGGTAATGGAGAGAAAATATTGAAATTAAGTGTTATTTTATGTGTTTTTGAGTAAAGGGAATCATCTGTTAATGTTCAGTTATGTTTGACATTTGAAAGAGTTTCTATTATGTTGAAGTTTTGATTGTTACCATTGTGCAGAAGAGTAGGGCTTATAGTAAGGTTGTGAATAACTGCATATATTGATACTCTGAAGCATGTTGCTTTGTTTGTTGAGCAAAAACTTTGTCATAATGCTAGTGCAGTAACAAGTTTGGTTATGTGCTGTGCTAGCGGCATACAGTCTTTTGATAAAGCAATATAACTCAGTCAAATATAAACAGGCAATTTCCATTCACTCTAATTCACACACTTTTGAACATCAACTTAAAATAAAATAGCATATTTCATAAAAAATATTAAATTCATTGTATCATTGACTAAATAATTAAGGGGATTTTACATGAAAGAAATCAAGCCTTAACTACTCAAAAACATTATTTGTAATATTGTTACCATAATTTTTGTTAAATTAAATAGCAGTAACATTTTTACAGTGCAGAAAATTGAATGCGAAGTGAGACCGTTTTTTTTTTTTTTTTTTTTTGTGGAGTGACAAGAACAGCGGTCATTGGCAGCCCTGATTTTTTTTAATTGTCCATCTGAAATCTCTTGATAGCAATTCAGTAACTGTGTCAGAGAATCCCTTCCACACTATGCCATTCACGGCAGATGCCTTGAGCCCAGAGTCTTTGCTTCAGTGTCAACAGTGTGTTTGTTGTCTGCTTCCTGTTTGTTCTGGAGGACTATTTTTGTGTAGGTTGTGTTTGATGCCATTCAGTCCAAAAGTCGGGGACCACACTGAGATACAAAATCTAATTTAAACCCGGGAAAACTTACAAAATTATACCTCAGAGATGAATCAGTAGTGCTTTTTAGTGGTAAATGAAAATAGATTTCAGTGTAATGATTCATTTTCGATTTAATGTGCTTCTCTGCAATGTTGTTTTCGTCAACGATGACGATAACGAAATGATTTCGTTGACGCACTTATTTTTTATGACGATAACGCGACGATGACTAGCTAAAAATGGCTCTAAGGTGACTAAAACATGACGAGACGTTTTCGAGTTTTTCGAGTTGACGAGACGGAACGAAAATGACTATAAGTCTGACGTTCACAATGCATGTCATTTCTGCCTATTTTGCGTGAAATCTGTCTTGAGCTAAAAAAGTATCAGCAATGCTGCCGCTTCCTATCATTGTTTTGGGTACCCATGCCGGCGCGTTCGCACCAGATTCCACACAACAACACAGCTTCATAGCGAATAGTTCTGCGGCTGCGGCTAGTCACTCACCACACATCTTCGAATGACCATGGCGGCGAAGCCAATAAACGGGCTTGGTGGTCGGAAACGACGAGATGATTTATGGACATACTTTCAGTTTCAGTATAATCCAGCGGTTCTCAAAGTGTGGGGCGCGCCCCACTGCCGTGACAGGTCTCCTCCAAAACGGGAGGAAATTTTCCGTTTTATGCCTTTTTATCTTTATTCGTTCATGGCGAGTCCGCATCGTCAAATTCATCTTTGCAGTGACACCGAAAACACCAGTTTATTAATAAACAATTAAATGTCTCCTTGCTATTTTTTTACACATTCATAATCACTACTTTTGCCGGTTCTTTGTGGCAAGCTTTATGCGTGCGGTCGTGCGCTTGAGTGCGGCTATAACGCTCAATATCCCGTATAGCCTATTTAAGTAATTAAATTAATATAAAGGGCCGATTTGTCCACTTATGGCTTAAATGAAGAACTACTAGTCGACTAGAATACAAACTTTAGTCGGAGGCAGCTCTTATTCCACATATTCTCGCACCAGCAGGCCATTCTGTGTTGAGCGCGCGACCCTGAGCTGAATGAGCGAGCGAGGCGGAATATTCATAAATGCGCTCTCCACTCACATGCTCTGATCGGAACAAAGGAATATTAAAGTAATTAATCATTAGTTCATATCTTATACACTGCCCATACACTACCCATCATTTTAATCCCATATCAAACACAGTATGTTATGTCTATTTTATCTATAAAAAAAAATATATATATAGGCTATATATCATGTTTTTAAGTAGGCTAAAGGCAGAGAGCTGTGTGCTTTCTTCTTCCCTTTGCCACATCATATCACTGTGAGATGGGCTTTTCAGCTGTTTCAGTTTCACTGAAAACAAAGTACAGATCTCAGCTGAACATTGAGCATGACTTTTGAGAAATTGTGCAATTCAAAACAGGCTCATTGCAGCCACTAATGCAGGGATAAATAGACCTGTCTTGCCAAATGGATTTCTATTCTTTTCTTTTTTTAACAGATTGCAAAGTGGCACTTTTATTTCTTTTCTATTTTTGAACTTGATACCAATTTTGACACAGCCGCATTTTATTTTCTCTATTTTTTAAAGACTATTTATTTTTTATTTTTTACTAAAATTGACTAAAACTTGATTAAAACCTTTTTGCGTTTTCGGCGACTAAAACTTGACTAAAACCTTTTTTTGTTTTCGTCGACTAAAACTTGACTAAAACTATGAAGTTTTTAAGTGACTAAAATGTGACTAAAACTAAAAAGCATTTTCGTCCATAAGACTAAGACTAAAACTAAAAGGGCTGCCAAAAACAACACTGCTTCTCTGCATACTCATTTTATACTGCACTAAAGTTTTTTTTTATTCATAAGGTATTTCTTTTTTTATTCATAAAGTGAGGGTTCATTTTGACCTTTAAATTAAGACCTTCATGCAAGTTTACATAGGACATTTTAATATATGAATGTCATCTACTCCTGATCTTTATTTTAGCTTGAAGCTTTACTTCAATTAGCACAAAGCAGTACAACTAATCTGACATTAATATTCATTTATTTATGACCCACAGATAGACCTTATGGTCATCTGTAGTATCTAAACTTAGTTCTGGTTCTCAAATCGTATTAGCTGAGAGCCTTTTCCAGCAATGCAGTAATCTACAAATATTACATGGAAACAGTTTCACAATTTGTATCACCCCTCTTGTTTCCACCGGACCTATACTGGTAGCATTTCTTATCGACCGTCAATGGCGGCGTAGCGAACCCACTATAATCTTACAAATACTACTATTATTGTGTCATAAATGTAGTTGTAAGGTAGCCTGGCATGCCAGACCTACATCAAGATGTTAGGTCTGGGAACTCTCCATAGACATACCTCAATCCGAGGGGCGGGATAAACGGTTACCTTTCAAAATCCCTCTGCACGCAATAGGATAGCGCTACAACCAACCAGAGCAACGAACGGTTGTGGATGAGTGAGTCCCATGCGTTTTTCCACCAGCGGAGCTAATTGATATATTAAACTTTTGCCGTATCAGGTCGGTAAAACTCCGAACACATCTTCCTTTTTTAAGAATGACTTAAGTGACGTTCTCTTAACTCCACGTCCTCCAGAGTCGCGGCCAAAGCCGATTCGAAAGACCGCTGCATCTTCATTGTTTTCAAGTAGCAGGAAAATCACCTATGGAAATCACGCGGAACGTCATGAACTCTGCCGTCATTGTGTTAAGCCCGCCCGCCGACTCTATACACGATGTGATTGGCCTGACCAGTTTTTGGTTTTTACAGCTCAAAAGCCTATGGAGAGTTGCTAGACCACACTGGCTGCGAAATAATTTTCGCTGCCGCTAGGGTGCGTCTAGATTTCTAGGCTAGTTGTAAGGGTTAATTAGGCAAGAATGTAGTCGTTTATCTCAAATCTGCAATTTATATATGAACATAGCACCTATTTGAACATTTGTTTAGACATTTTTGGAGGTTTTGCTGCAATATAAACTGTGATATGGAAGGGGAAAAAAATCACCAGATGACTTGAATAGCTCATTTTGGAAAGAATTAACCATTGCAGAATGATTGGGGTGATTTTGTAGGGAAGTGAATCTGCATAGAAAATAATAAACAAATTACAAGCATAGATAAATGCAATAGAACAAAGATACAAATTAAATAAACAGTGCTTTGTTTTTCAGACGAGTCTTCAGAAAATAAATAATTGTTCTTAATTGTTTACGTTCACGTAAGCCATCCTGTGTTTACGAGGATACTTGCCGAGACAGGAATTTTTTTGCATGTATGTGTCCATTCAAGCATAAATAGACACGAAAGAGAATGGAATTCGGTGTTCATCTTCTGTCTGTTTTGCTGTGTGTGCACAGAAAACAGCGTGTGAGTTCTCTTTCACGTCTTCTTGCACTCAAATGGTTTAAAATTGCTTTAATGTTTAAATTGACCGGACCTACAACGTGCAAATGATAAACTTGCGCTCTATTATGGTTCAACTTTGCAATTAACCCGAGAATTACGTGCATTTCGAACTGTGGTGCCTGGTCCATACAGATCAACTAAGATCCCTTTACTTGATATTGCACATCCTGCGATGTGACCATCACAGATGCACACATCACAATATCGATTCTAAAATGATGTGCAGCCCTACATCAAACTGTTGTTTAAGAGCAATATCACACTCGTAGTTGTGCAATATGGCTCTATATCAGCACGGCTGTCATTGTCCCCGGCACAAGGCCGCTGATCTAATCACAATCATGCTTATGGAGCGAATTATGTGCCAAAATTAAACAAACAAATCCAGCATTTTGCAAACAAACTCGATCTGCTTTGCAAAGGAAAACTCGACTCGCAAACAAACAGAAAGCAATTTGCAAAAACAAAGGTCAATTTGAGCGAAAATGCAGTGGAGTAACCAATATTGTGTTTTACAAATATAATTTAAATAAATGATCCTTGATAATATTTCACAAATAAATACAAACCATCCTACAAATTGCATGTAACCTTTGAACAAATACCAAATCTAGTGCATACAAATGCATATCTGTCTGTTATGATTGTGAGAGCTCTCGGCTCGATTTTCTCACAAATGCAGAAGACAGAAGACTGCATTTCTTCTAAAACAGTAGATGGCGCTAAAATAGGGGATTCATTTAGTGTTAGTCTAATGAATGAGCGCCTCCGCACCCCCTAGACACCATTTACTACACACAATAGGCTTTTTTTTCTCTGATTTTGAAAACTCTTCGCGATCGACTTAAAATGACGAGTACTAATCAGCTGTCTCACGAACGTAACCAGCACATTTATCCCCACATAGCAAAGCCATAACACAGCGAGGGAGAAGAACTAAGTTACATGAAACAATCCAACATATTTTACACCACTGACAAGGGAAAAGTCACTACTCACGGTGTTTATGGCTAGCTTCTAGCTTTCTGCGGCTTCTCTTTCAAGGTAGTGACGAAACGCGCTCTGTAACGCTGTTTGTTCGCTGTCGGCTACGGTAGAAACATGACGTCACAATATGTCGACCTTCATATAAGGGGGTGCCCGCGGTTATGTAGATAATACTAGATATAAATGTCTCAATAAACTGTAATGTTTTTATTACCTTAGAATAAGTAAGTTCTTTATACACCACTGAACACATAGTTATGGATGTCATATTGCATTTCTGTTAATAGATACTCAAAATTTTTACACATTTCACCTTTAAATTCTTCAATTTCAAAAGTAAAACAGTTTGGCTTTTATTTTTGCAGAAACCGTAGGAAGACCTTTAATCTGTGTTTAGCTGACAACAGGTTTATAAACCCTTCTTGTTTACACATTTAGTACAATGCTAAAAACGTACATCCTAGAAAATGTTGGCAATTATGCACATGTGAAAAAGTCATCCTGGTGAAATGAATACAGTGCTGTGCTTCACTCTGAAACATGCGGCACATTACACCGTGTCCTAACCAGACGCGATGCAACAAGATTCCAGCAATAAGCAATTTGTCTATCCACGCTAGACACAACGAAACTATGAGACGTGACAAAATCAATCATAAAATCACAGCCAATCAGAAGAGCGTGTGGGCGAGTCTCTCTGCAGCGCACTTGGATAGTACATAATCAAATTGATATTAAACCATTATAACATTAATAAAAATACGCAGTACGCGTGACTTAAATATTCTTTGTCATAGAATGCACTTGTTTGTTCACATTGAGTTGACTGTTTGAACGTTCTTGTTTCCTTTAATTTATTAGTAAATTATCCACTGTCACTTTCAGTATGGCATTCAAACTCACATTAGACACTTTTAACATTAAATAAAGCACATAATCTGTACCTGAGATTATCATTGTCATATGATGTTGTTCCACGACATCTCAGTAATAGGAACCGTTTCTAAAATAGAATCATCACGTAAAACTATGATTAATATGGAAAAGATACCCTTTTATCATCTGTTTTCATCAACTCACAAACCCCCTGCAGTTCCCTCATGAACTCCCGCTTGGGAAACCCTCCTCTACAGTTGCTTAATAATCTATCTACATAACAAACCCTTAAAGGGATAGTTCACCCCAAAATGAAAATTCTGTCAGTAATTACTCACCCTCATGTCGTTCCAACCCCGTAAGACTTTCGTTCATCTTCGGAACACAAATTAAGATATTTTTTATTAAATCTGAGAGCTGGATCACTCCTCCATAGGCTTCTAAGGGATCGAAACTTGCCGGCCCAGAAAACTTAAAGACATCGTTAAAATAGTCAGAGTGACTACAGTGGCTCAATCTTAAGTTTATCAAGCGACGAGAATACTTTTTGTGCTCAAAAAACAAACAAAAATAACGACTTTATTCAACTATTCATTTCCTTCTCTGTTGGCCTCGAGATTTCACGTAGTGGAACTGCGCAACGGTTCTGTGTTGTACGTCACACGCAGGCTCAGTATTGGCCGACGCTGGTCGTGTGTGACGGGTGAGTAATTACTGACAGAATTTTCATTTTGGGGTGAACTAACCCTTTAATGACATGCACATCCTGTTTTGCAAGCTAGCCATGAACATATTAGCTCAATTAATACACAAATTGGAAGTCAAGCTGTTATTAATCCTCATATTTTATGCTGTTTTATCTCTTTTGCTGGATCCCTAATGAATCAGCCTTCTGTGATTCTCTCATTCTGACTCTCTGCTGATGTACAATAGCTTGGCGCTTATCTGCCTTGTTTCCATGCAAATATCAGCTGATGTGCTGAAGTCTGGCAAGTCGAACCCAGTAGCTGTTGGACAAGCTGCCAGAAATGACAATTAATGAATGGCGGGTGTCTGCTAAAAAACTTTCCAAGAAAGGAAAAGAAGATCTGACTCGCATAGTTCCATCTGATAACTTCAGAATGTGTACTCAAGCAGATGAACTTCTTGACCGTTCACAGATTGCATCTCAGTGGATGCAGTAGGTCATGCGGGCCGGGTATTGATTTCTTGGATACTGAATGCATATTCAGATGGGATCTATTTTGTGTCCTTTCCGAATTGTATGCTCGTCTATAAGCTGTGCAATCTTATTGGAAGCACCTGAGGCCTGAAGTAAAGCTAAACACTTTAAAAAGGTCACTGTTTAGGAGAAACTGTTAATAAGGTTTGACGGCTTTGGCTAGACATCAAGACGGTGGGCACTTTGAAAGGATTTAAATGACAGATAGCATTTCCCAACAGTTGAGAAACCACAGGTGTCATTCAGAATTAATTCGCCTTGGTAAAATGACATTTTCAGTAATCAAAGAGGAAGGAATCGAACCTCATGAAGATTATTCAGGAAGGTAGGTTGAATGGAATATAGTGGTGGTTCTGTGGAGCTGTGGTGGAGCTGTTGGGAAATGTTGTGATCAAACATTCATGTCTTTTGTAATCACCTCTTTCAGCATGCTTGACAGTTTTCTTTTTGTCTCACTGAGCTTAGAGCGCCAGCTCACATAAAGGAAAATCTAGAAATACAAAGAGGTGCACCATCATAGCTGTTCAAAAAAATAAATTGGCATAATCAGTCTTTTGTGTTTTCTTTCAGGGAGTACCTGGGGAAGCAGTTGCAGTCCACCGAACAGTCAACTCCAGCTGTGGCTGCCCGAAGCTGAACTGCCCATGTGCTTGTGTGTGAGCCAGAGTGTCTGATCCCGTGTTCTTGGTGTGAATGTAAATCTCTGCTATATATAATCAACAGGTTCAATAAAAAACGAGTTGATGTATTAAACCGTAAATTTATAATTTAGCTCTTCTTTGTTGTGTGAAGTTGTTGTGTAAAGTCGTGCGAAGTTGTGCTTAAGTAAAATCACATTAAGTGATCGGAACAGTTCTGAGTATTATGAAATGTTATTTATGTCTTAAATGTAAAACAAAGTGTATGCATTCCAATAAAGAGTCTACTACGACAAATCCATCCCAGTGAACTGTTTTTTAATTTTTCATATTGAGATTTGAAACATCAGTGGTTGAGTTGTAGGGCTGTTAATTTGACTCAAAGCAACTTCATATACCAGACAGACAGACAGATGGATAGATAGATAGACAGACAGACAGACACACCTGGACACATCATCAGTGATGTTGCCTGGGATCACGGAGGGTTTCGGGTCTTTCAAGCATCATACACTCTCACCCAGGTGACCCAGTTGGGGTTGATCAGGCCCCAACTTGTGTCCAGGTAGCTCTACCCCACCCATGGTTCTCCTCTCCTTATCCACAGCCACCTTGAGGCAACTTCTGCTGACTCAGTGACCTCTTTAATAGCCCTTCGCTTACTGGCCCCTATGATGCCCAGGATGTTGTAGGCCCTGCAGAGAGACTGGCCAGCAAACCCTCTGCATCCCACCTCAATGGGCTCACATCGCGCTCGCCACCCATTGTTCCGGCACTCCTCCACTAGCTCAGCATATTTTGCCCTCTTCCTCTCATTGGCCTCCTCGATGCGGCCCTCCCAGGGTACGGTGAGTACCAGGAGAACGATCTGCCTGGAGGACTCTGAGATGAGTAGCATGTCAGGCCGCAGCGTTGTAGTGGCGGCAGTTTCTGGGAATTTCAGTTGCCTCTCCAGGTCAACTTTCAACTCCCAGTCTTTTGCTGTTGCTAGCAGGCCAGATGAGGTGGCCCTGGCAGCTATACAAACAGATAAAAAATCAAAACCCGACGGCCTCTGCTAGAAATCTTATAATGGGCCTTGATTGGATCTTTCATCAGGCCAATTATCCAAAACAAACATCAAAATCAACACAAAAATTGGTCACTGAGCACAAAATGAAGCTTCTGCCATGGCCGTCCCAGTCCCTGAGCTGAACCCTATATAGAAAATGAGTGGGCTGAACTGAAGAGAAGAAGCACCAACATGGATCTGGGAATCTGAAGGATCTGGAGAGATTCTGTATGGAGGAACAATCTCTGATCTCTTGTCAGGTCTTCTCCAAACTCATCAGGCATTATAGGAGACGACTCAGAGCTGTTATCTTGGAAAAAGGAGGTTGCAAAGAGTATGTAATTATGCCTTTAGTTCAATAATTATGGCCAATGTGTTTTTGAGAAAAACATTTAATTCATAATGTGATTTACCCCCCTCTTTCAATTCTTTTACTTCAATGAAAGGTTAGTTTTTGGCTAATTTTTTAAATGAAAGATCAAAAGGATAAGCGATGTAGATTTATTTTTACAGCCATCTATTATCATATTTACCAGGGGTGCCAATAATTCTGACCACAACTGTACGTAATCTTTGTCATCTTCCGCCATTTTGCCCACATCTCAAAATCCAACAAATGAATGTTCCTTAGAACTGGTTCTCTTTGAAATACAAACACACGTATCTGTAATCAGATGCATATTTAAAACTGGAATATAATCTAATTTCAGTCATCATGGGCTCGGTTGCAGTCTCTTTTTTTCTGTAGCCACTCTGAAGTCCGAAGTCTTTTGCATTTTACAGCGGGTGAATCTGTTGTCACTGGTGATTGTCATTTTAACCTTTCTGGATCCGCCATCAAATTGATACGTTTAATTATATCAAGTGCTGTGAGAAAAGGCTATAAATCTCCACCTCCAACATCCTCACACGCAATATAGCTTATTCTAGCCGAGACTCCTTCTTTTTATGTGTACAGATGTGACGTAATGACGCAAAGACAAGCTCGAATCTCCCGCGGAAATCCACCAGTACCACTGGAATTAAAAACATTATTACAAGCTTACCGTTTTGAATCGAGCTAAGGCAAGCAGATAGTTTTGAACACTGTCTGGTTATGTACCTGCTCAAATTTATTTTGGATAATTTTTAACCCAAAAAAGTTACGGACTGGAGCTTTAAATTGGCTATTTTGGATGGAGAAATAGCTGATGTGTTTTAAAAAACACACTGCGCTCGACTAAAGTTAAACTTGTAAAAACACGTCTCTTCACTTTTTTTTTTCTTGCTGCCATACGTTTTTAAACACATTCTGTGTGAATGGCCCAAAACATCAGAACAACAGAAATTTAGATTCCTAGTGTTGACAGCGTCTCGAATATTTTCAATCAGATTCATGTATTTCATTTCATGTCACAGTAGGGCTACTTACACCATTAGGTTATCAGGTTTTCACACCAGTGTCATTCATAAACACAAACCCATTTGCCAATTTTCAGCATTCCTTGTGCATCCCATTTTTTAAAATAGCCTTGCAGAACCTTTTCCATACACGACTGGTCAGAGCATCAGACGCGCGCAGATGCACCCACTGGGTAATTTGTGTTCTCTCTTTCCAGATGGAAATCAAGCTGTAGCTGTAGCACTATCGGTTAGCAAATAGTCCGGTATACTCCGTGTGCTTTGTGGATGTCCAGATAGAGATAACCTTCAAAGCCTATTACCACCAGACTATCTGACAGATCCACAGCGCGTTATCAACTCATGCAAGATGTGTCGAGGGTCATTTGAATTCTAATAGGGTCATAGGCTCCCCAAAACCTTGTGAAACAAGATTGTTAGTGGCATTATCAGATGTTTGATTCAACCTTACTGGGAAACTAGTTTTTTCTTTCACACCTCCGACCTATTTAGATGCAGCCTTTTGTGTCAAGAACAAATTGACTCGAGTGAACCCACAACTCAGCGGCGCTGTATGGCGTGTCAATGCTTGTATGACACTTCCCACACTTGAGTGGCTGCTTAATGTAATGTGTGACTCAGACGTCCTTTTGCCATAATCAATGATGAATTTGTGTAAGGGCTCTCGGAGGCATGTCGCTTTGAGAACTCTTCTCCCATGGCTTTTGTGAAGTCTTTTTAAGCTCCATGTAGCATTTTCAAGGGCTGTATTTTTTTTATTAATGCCTCTTTTAGTTACATTAAATGCACTAATCATGGTCTTAACATTTTCTATCAAGGACAAAACTTCGAATTGACTCAGACTTTACGAAATGGTTTCCGTATGTTTCAACAACAATCTTGAATGCTTGCCGCTGCTGCAAAGCTGAAGCGTTGGCTCACCGAGGCGCTCACTGAGGCTGTCAATGGAAGACATGGCTTTGTAATACAAGTGGAATATTATCGACTAGCCATATTGACCGGATCTGCGCTCTTGTTGACATGGGTCACAGATTGCCTGTTCCCATGGTTACAATTAAAACAGGAGAAACTCAGATAGCATTTAAGGGTGATTTCCCCTGTCGTCCTGATAGCAGATGGAATCTGATCTGAATTATGATTGCATTTTGTTGTTTTCAAAATGAGACAACAAAAGCTTCAGTCTCATCAGATCACTGTAATGCCAAACTATTCGGATTCAAAAATAGCCTAATTGCCTATTTTTAAACATAATGTAGTAGGCTGCTACTTTCTGTGAATCTTTTCTGTGGTCGATCTAAATTTGCACAATCACACAGATTAGGCTGCACTGTCTTTGGATATTGGATCACATTTATACCGCTTTGTTGCAATCAGTCTGCGATTGAATCCATTTGACATTTTGCAGCCGGAAGCTCTACTTGTCCAATGAACCTTTCACTAACAACAGGAGTTCTTATTCAGCTTCTGATTGCTGAGATCAGGGCCGTTTCATGGCATGCAGGCACTGAAACTGCTTTAACCCTGCGGCATCAGCCAATACGCTCATTTATTAAAATCGTGCTGTTACGAAAATCAGAATTACTGGAAACATTTCTCTGGAATTTGTTATTTAATGTAGATATAGTCAGTTAATGATCTTTGTTAAAAAAAAATCTAGAATAATGATGACAATCAGGGAGATCAGAAAAGTGCCAAAAGATATTGATAAAAGATATCGATATTCCTTTAGAGGTGATTTTACAGGTTTGTGATTCACCTCACACACCACAGAACTGGTCTAGACATTCATTGATGGTTTGTAAACTATAAATGGATTGATATAGCTCTGGTGCGCCATGATGTTGGTCACATGTTCAATTCAGAGTGCATTTTATATAAGTGTTAAGGTTTAGTTTCTTTGTGTTTTAGGGTACGTTTACACAACAACGATATGCTTAAAACGGAGAACTTTCTTCAATGAGTTTTCCGCGTACAGACGACAATGTCAAAACAATCCCCATTCACACGGATCCTAAAAACGCTGTAGCCTATTCTGCTGTAGGCCATTAGATGGCACTATAGACTGAATCCGTAATACGCATGTGCATGACGTCATCGTCTTCAGAGATTCACGTTTTGTTGTTTACACGGAGACCGTTTTCAAAAACGTGCAATTAGTTTGGTTTTGGTTCTGTTCCTGTTTGCCTGAGTTCCCTGTCATTAGTTTCCATAGTTGTTAATTAGTTAAACACCTGTTGCCTGTTCTATTGGTTATACTCCCTTATGTATATATAAGCCTTCAGTTCTGTTTCCACTTTTGTGTCCGTTTTTTGGGGTTGGCAACTTATAAAAACTTATTTCTTTTTTTTTTTTTTAGCTTGTTTGCTTAACACCTTGTCACATAACAGCTTTTAGACATTGTTTTGTTTTTTATTATAAGTCAGAAATGACAAGGAGGCAACTTCTCGCAATGCAAAGTCAATGGAGACGGTTGGATTGTGGGCATAGCATGCCTGTCTATGTAACGTGGTTGTGTTCAGTTTCTCCCTGGATTCATGATTAAAAAGTCTTCCTATTCTCTGAATATTCTGCGTTGTGTGCTTACTACACCCACACCTGACAATAAGTGATGCTGGCTGATTTTTTTGTTAGTTTCTGTTTTATTTAGTTTGGTTGTCTTTTTTTATTTATATATATATATATATATATATATATATATATATATATATATATATATATATAGGGGTTTTTTTGTTTGTTTTTTGCTGTGTTTCTGTTTTTCGTGGGAAAAATTTTTTTTTTCATTTTTTTTTTTTTTTGTTTCTGTGTTTTTAGCATTTTGTTTCATCGTTTTATGTTATTTCATTTTTATTTTGCTTTATTTCATTGTTTGTTTAATGTCGTTTCATTTTTATTTTGCTTTATTGTATTGTTTGTGCTAAATTTAAATATTTTATTTTATTTCTGAATTTGTCTTTTTTGTTTCATCATTTTATTTTATTTTGCTTTTTTATTGTTGTTTGTGTTTAATTTTAATTTTATTTTTAATTTACTTTATTTTATTATTGTTTGTTTAGAAAAAAACAATTTGACCAAAGTAATTACAAATAGTCATCAAGGAAATGGTGTGGTTAAATGAATATTAATGTCTAAAGCCAGCAATCTCTTAAATCTGACTTTTACTCGTTTTAGGCAGGTTGATATTTATTGCTGGTTCATATCATAAAATACAGAACCACAGAGAATAGCGCTCAACCATAAATTTGTCCTCCAGTATTCCACCATCAGCACTAATGTCAGTTTAAAAGTGCTCAATCTTCAGACCTGTACTACTCGCACAACACGGACTTTGATCAAGCTTAGGCACCATCAGCTGAGCCATCTGTGGCTTGCCTGTATTTGGAGAGGCTCTTAACAATGTTCAGATGGGCTAGAATGGAAAGCCTGAAGTTTGTGTTCCTTTTTAGCCTCATGTGCATGATGAACGCTCGCCCATTTTAGCAAAGACTGATGGTCACTGTGTTTGCGAACAACAAAAAACTAGAAGGTGAATATAGACTGGAAATAAAGCGGAAATAATCCTAGTGTGCAGTCATTATGCAGCAGTACATTACTTGCAAGAAGATATTTTGAATGATGTCTGTAACCAATCAGTTGATGGACCCCATTGACTTCCATATGGAAAAAGAAATGTCAATGGGGTCCATCAACTGATTGGTTACAGACATCATTCAAAATATCTTCTTTTGTGTTCAGCAGGAGAAAGAAACTCTTACAGGTTTGGAACAACTGGAGGGCGAGTAAATTATGACATAATTTTCATTTTTGGGTGAAGTATCCCTTAAACATTTGATAAAGGGCAGACAGATTTTTTTGTTGTAAATTTGTTCCACTACAGGCTATTTGTGGATATGTATGAATGTACAGACTGTATGTCTGGTAATAGACTCTACATTTTGAACCTGCCGCTTGATTTATGACAAGCTGACAGATTTGTAAGGACCTCGAGTAAATCTATTGTTCTTCTTGAAAGATGAAAGTGTTGATAACCTGTCCGTTATATTTTCAGAAACTTTATGATTAGCCCTTGATGTTTGTTTTCATTATTTTGCTCTGGTACAACAGTGTGCAGAATGAGTAGGATTGTAATCTCTGAGTTCCTTGCAGGCAACTTTCTCGAGTCGTCATTGTAACACTTCATTTGTATCTGGAAGGGCCCAAATAATCCATTTCATGGCTGGGAGGTCTGAGGTTTGGCACACGCACACGCACATTCTGAACTGTTGCACCTTTGTGAATATATATATATATATATATATAAAAAAGAATATTTGGTTTCCATGGAAACTGTTTCTAAACAAACTGATGCCTTCATACAGTACACTCCTTTCGATCTTCAAGGGCACTGAAAAATTGAAAGAACAATCCAACCATCTCTCTTGTTCTCCCTCTCTCTCGAGTCACACACTCTCTTTTTTCTTCAAATGCAAAAGAGAAAAAAACACAGATAAACATTTCTCTGCATGAATTTTCTTTCTGGTCAGTTTCAGCAGGTTATTTCTCACTTTACCCTTGGTAAAGATGCCACACATTTGAGAAATGATCATTCATTAGTGTAAAGCACAGCATGTATGTAAATATATTTGTTTAGAAGTGATCAGATTGTTCAGTTTCTTCTTCAACAATGTGTGTTCAACTGCTGAGATTTTAAAAGACTATATCATAAAAAAGATTCATGTGACTCTGATGGAGGTTTTTTTCTTGTCCTTGACTTGATTTACGTTGAAATAGAATTGCACCCAGATACATTTACCGTTTTATTTCAACTTGTTGAATTCATCAGTTGGTAAATTTTTCTTCTTCTTCTTTTTGTAGTAATGTGTGCATTTAAACATTCGTTGGTGGTTAGTAAACTATGAATGGGATGATCATAATAGATCTGGTATCATATGATGCAGATCAACTTTTCTCTTTTTTCCAGATGGTGTTTTCAGAGGCTGTTCTGTTTTTTGTTGTTGTTTTTTGTTTGGTGTTTGGTTCAATTGTTTGTTTTTTTCTTTTTTTATTATAATTTATGTTATGTATTTGATTGTTTTTTGTCATTTTGTTTGGTGTTGCTTTTTATTGTTTTTTTTCTATTTTATTTGGCTTCTTGTTTTGTTTTTGTGCATGTTATTTCATATTTTATTTCCCAGGTCCCAAAAAAAGAATCAATTCAATTATGTGGTTAAATATATATTAATGACTAAAGCCAGCAATCTCCTGAAACTGCCTTTTACTCATTTTTAGGCAGAAAATAATAACAGCCTTAGGGTTTTAGTGCAAAATGAGAGAGAGTAAATGTGTAAGGTCATCTAACCATTGACGTTGTTGTCTTATATATGGGTTTTAGCTGCCAAAATAATAACTAATTAATGTAGGCAACTTACACTCAATTGTGGTTTATGCATATGAATGTGTAGACTGAGAGAGACAAAACAACATTAATACAAAGACTAAATAAAATAACTGATTAAAATATTTTTTCCCTTCACACAGCTGTGTCCTTCAGTGGGATTTTGTGATGTCTTATGGAGCTGTAATTATCTATGAGCCCTTTTACCTGAGGTTATGAAGCACAAGCACTGGGAGGAAACTTACCACACAAACAACACCTACCTTTGTATCTTAGCAACATGTGAAGTTCTCCTATTTTTGCCTAGAAAGAACAAACAAAAATCTGCGTTCACAGAATGTCATGCTGATGAACTAGATGTTTATTGTGTCCATTACTGGTATGACAAGACTATGGTTAGATGAGTAAAATCAATATTGAAGAGTAAATAGTGGGTTCCATTAGAGCTCGTGCTGTGGTCGACCCTCAGTCCTGTAGGCCTATTTTGTTTTCAAAGCTGTTGTTAGATGGAAAAAAACAAGCACACTTTCATAAAAGACACCATTTGGGTTTTGCTGAGCCCTTTTTCTTTTTTCGCTTCATTCCATTTTTGTTTCTAAAATTGCCATCTAGAATGGACAAATATGTACTGTAATAGCAACAGAATAATAAAGTGATATTCCATAGTAAACCTGGATTAGTCTCTTGCTTCTTCTCAACCTTACTTCAGAAGTGTTTTATGGCCTATTTTGGAAAATGTAAAAGTAGTATCATGTAAAATGATAATCAGACAACCATATTGGTGGGGTTTTTTTGCCATGAGGTTCAAGGGAGGCAGTGCTCCTTCAAAAAAAAACATATATATATATATATATATATATATATATATATATACACTACCGTTCAAAAGTTTGGGGTCGGTACGATTTTAAATACTTTTAAAAGAATTCTCTTCTGCTAACCATGGCTGCGCTTATTTGATTAAAAATACAACAAAAATCAGTTATAGTATTAAATATTATTCCAGTGTAAATCAGCTGTTTTCTGTGTGAATATATAGTAAAGTGTAATTTATTCCTGTGATCAAAGCTGAATTTTCAGCATCACCAGTGTCAGTGTCTTCAGTGTCAAATGATCCTTCACAAATCAGTATAACATGAGGATTTGATGCTCAAGAAACATTTATTATTATTATCAATGTTGAAACAGTTGTTGGTCTGTCAGTTGTACAGTTTTTTTTGTTTTGTTTTTAGGATTCTTTGATGAATAGGAAGTTCAAAAGAACAGCATTTGTTTGAAATAGAATCTTTTGTAACATTATAAATGTCTTCACTGTCCTTGATAAATAAAAGTATTGATTTCTTTCCTCCAAAAAATAAAAATAAAATTCTCACTGACCCCAAACTTTTGAACGGTAGTGTATATTATGAAACATGAGATAAAGTAGTCACCCCTTTTTATAAAGTAAAGCACCCCTTTTTCTAAAATGACACTGTCCAGCAGCAACAAGGTAGGCAGCATCTCTGATGATCACCGTAATACACCCTACCCTAATCATAACTTTTCCCTAAAATCAGAGGGAAATGATAATCCTAATCCTTGTTGTTAGAACTGTAAACTTGTCGCTCAAATCTGATTGGTTTATTGAAATTTTGTTCCAGGATCAACAAAGATGTTGACTCAGGGACATGTTGTGCTTTGTGGGGTGTGAAGGCAGGTAGTCGCTGTAACTGGCTGATCACGCTGTTTGTGGAATAGTGACGATGTTCATACAGGTTTGCAAATGTGTCTGAAGCTAGTGAAAATGGACTAATTACCAAATAAACGACACACCCTCTCAATCATCCACTGGGCTGCATCTAAATAAGCATACTTCCCTATTATATAGTAGGTGAAAAACTATGCACTGTAAAAATATTATTGTTGGTTATTAATATTATATTATTATTATTGGTTTAACTTAAAAAAGTAAGTAACCTGGTTGCCTTTTAAATTCATTGAAATTAAAAAATGAGCTAATACAATAAAGGAGGTTTAATCAACATAAACTCAAAATATAATGTTATCTGAACCACATAAATTATCTAAGTTGATTTGACAAAAGAAAAAAATTTGTGATAACAAATCATGCAAATATTTTTTACAGTCCAAACTCACAGTATTCATTTTGAATGCTTGTGAAGTGACTCAGATTTTGCTGTGGGTCACATGCTATTGACGAATCAAAAAATACACAACTGGTGTGCACATCCCAAACACCCAGATTGGGCGCAGGTGCAGGACAACTGAGTAATACAAATGAAAAAAAGAAGTGTGAAGTCCGCACACTGAAAAGGCTGCTCCAAAGAGTTTATTAGCTAGGCAACGTTTCGACCATCAGGTCTTCATCAGGCACCTGATGAAGACCTGATGGTCGAAACGTTGCCTTGCTAATAAACTCTTTGGAGCAGCCTTTTCAGTGTGCAGACTTCACACTTCTTTTTTTCACATGCTATTGACAACATGGTGATTGTAATGGTAATTCACTGTTGGAATTACCATAATTACACGATTCTGGCTTGTAAAAAGCATTCACATCCTTGTAGAACTCGTAATTCCAACTTGTAAACTCTGAATTTTCTGAGAGCTTGGACTTGTACCACGTGACTGATGAACCACCTGACTGCTGCAGATTCATTTTGGCGCTGATAGTGTTGCCATAATGTCCGTTGCCAGCACGTACTGATTTTGCAGAGTTAGACGGGTCAATATATTTGAACGTCCTAAACCTAATCTTACCCATAACTTAACTAAAACACCTTCGTACTACCATTGGTCCATGGGGTGTACGGTGAGGCTCCATCTTCTTTTACATGGAAATCTCCTCTAGTTAATTTCTCCTGTTCAATCCGTCAAGGTCAGAAGTCTGCAAGTAAAAACATGAACATACTGAAGAGCCGCTTTATGGTAGAAAACGAAGTTGTAGGCCTACTTCTGATGAAATGAGACACTGACACTGTTTTTCTCTAAAGCTGCTTGATTTGAAGCAATCTATTGTACAAAGACGTATATAAACGTGACTAGAGTGCTTAATTGCAGAGCTCATGCAAACATTAACGTTGCAACGATCAGATGCTTTTCTAATCAGATGTTTGGAATAGAAGGTGTTTTTTTAATACTATAGTCGAACATCATTTTGTGGGTATATGACTTGATGCAATTTGTTTTTAAAGGATGTTGTTTTAAACACAATAGTATGTAATAAATAGTGGTATACAAATATATACACAATGGTATAAATAAGCAGGCTAACACACACACGCACACAGAGAGAGAGAGAGAGAGAGAGAGAGAGAGAGAGAGAGAGAGAGAGTCTTTGTATTGATTTCTTGTATATTTAACCCAGAAACAATTCAAACATCATATTGAACAGGCACGTGATTTTATATCGCTATAAAAACAAGACAGATGGACTTTGCCTGTCTTCATTTCAGAAGACCACGCCATCACTCGTTAATCCTGTATTTAGGCTACGTCTCGCCCCCGCTGCCCCACACAATTACGCACATCCTTCTTTGACAAACTAATGCGATTTTGCCCATCTTATATGTCTCTTTGAATAAAAGCTATGCTAATGTCCACATACTCTGAAGCGTTTCAGTGGCTTTACTGCTATATCTATTGTACATAAACCGCAGTCTCTCCGGTTGCGTTCTCACGCGACAGTGCGCGCGTAAAATGTCTCCAGACATGAAGTTTGGCGCGAGCCATCTCATAAAACACTAAAACTACTTCTTCAACGGTAGCAGTGTCTTAGGCTTTCAGATTCGTAAGACATTTTGGACATTTTGAAGACAATTTTATTTCCGCCGATATAGGCGAAGAGTGGCAGTGAGACAAAACAGCTGGCTAAAGGACTGTATGGAGACCGTCACATGAGATCTGATGTCATACGGGACGCGCGGCAGAGGCAGCTGCTCTCGTAAGGTGGCAGTCAGTCATCAATTGAATAGGAGCAAAGAAATCAACGCATTGCGCACAGACATTATTGTTGTTATAAAACCTTGGGATTTTCAAATTAAATTAGAGGTTTGCAGTTTGTAATAAGGTAAGACTGTTATATTTGAGTGTTTTGCCATGTAACAGACATTTTTGTAAAGTGCAATAGCAGTATCAGTTATATATATGTAAATATACATATATATATATATAATATATATAGGCTATATACTGTATATATTTTCTAAATAATTATGTTGTAAAAAGCTTATTATTTTACCCTTTTTTATAATCTGTATCATGCAGCTGAACTTTTCCAGCGACATTTGATCTTATTTTGCAAACCGACAGACGATGGACAGCAACGTGGTGCAGATTTTTAAGGAGGACAAATGCCCCTTATCTCACCCCGAGAAGTGTTTGCCCAACTTCACATGGCAGTCTGTTGTCTCGGACATTTATAACTATTCACTGAATGAAAGCTGGACGAACGAGCAGGAAACTAGGTCCCCTATCATTCCGATCATCGCTGCCGTGTACTCTGTGGTGTTTGTTGTCGGACTAGTGGGAAACTGCCTTGTGATGTATGTCATTATCAGGTAAGAAATACCAATGTCCTAAAATGTACTGCCCTTCATTGATTATCAAATGGGGGCCATCTCATTGTGAGAATATGTATCTACATTTTTTAATAGCTGTTGATAGACTTTATTTTTTTATACAGTCATTTGAAACGTTTCCAATGGGATGATTGGACGAAATATCTGTTTTTTGGAAAACATTTAGTCAAGGGTTCAAGTCGAATTCGGCAGTTTTGCTCCCCCCGGTGGAGTAATATATAAACGCACAATGTAGTCAAAATGACCTTGACATATAGTAAATATATGCTGCTTTGAACAGGGTCTGTGACTGTGTCTGCTCCACATTCTGTATACACGAATAAAAATCATACTAAAACAGGGCTGTGATATAATATGACACTTCAGATGCAGCTGAGTATAAAGGCTCATTTTGGGGACAACATTTGAGATAAAAACTGCTGCAGATCATGTTTGTTGAATAATATATCACAGAAATATGATATAACCAGAAAAAATGAGATGGGCTTGACCTGTGAATGATATATAATGCCTTTACACAACCGGCAAACCACTGAAAGACAAATGTTCTGTATCAATTGGGAATTTTCAGTTTGTGTAGTATATGACCTGAAAGCAATCTCATGCATGAATTCATCACACTGACGGGTTGTGTTTCATTAATTTTGACACTTTCCGGCTCATTCAATTTTCCTGAAAGATACACTAAAATGAAAACCGCCACCAACATCTACATCTTCAACCTGGCTGTTGCCGATGCCTTGGTAACCACCACCATGCCCTTCCAGAGCACAGATTACCTACTGAACTCCTGGCCGTTTGGTGAGGTGGTGTGTAAGGTTTTCATCTCCATCGACTACTACAACATGTTCACTAGTATCTTCACTTTGACCATGATGAGCGTGGACCGCTATGTGGCGGTCTGCCACCCTATCAAGGCTCTGGACTTCCGGACTCCGATGAATGCTAAGATCATCAATATCCTCATCTGGGGTTTGTCCTCGGCTGCTGGGATCCCTGCAATGGTCCTTGGGAGCACTCAGACAAACAATGGTAGGGATGAACGATATAAACACTACTGTAAGACTTTTCAGTAAGTCTCTTATGCTCACACAGGCAAAAACAGCAATATTGTGATATACTATTACAATTTAAAATAACTGTTTTATATGCAAATATATTATATTATAATATTATATAAATTTAAATTTTTCCTGTGTTGGTAAAAGCTGAATTTTCAGCAGCCATTACTCCAGTTTTTCTGTGTCACATGATTGTGCAGAAATCATTCTAATATGTTAATTTGGAAACATTTCTTCTTATTATCAATGTTAAAAACAGTTGTGCTGCTTAATATTTCCGTGTACATTTTGATAAAAAAAATTCAGGATTCATTGATAAATAGAAAGTTCAGAAGTATATCAATCTTTTGTAGCATTATAATGTATACTTTCAATCACTTGCATTCTTGCCAAATTAAATGACCAATTTCTTTCAAAAGAATATAAATAAATTAAAATCTTACTCACCCATAACTTTAAAAAGAAAAATAAATAGTATATCGGCCAACATTAGAATTTTTTTTTTCAGGTGTCAATATTGGATATTTAGGGTAAGTCCCTCGTCACTGGTTAATGTTCATCTTTAAAAATACTGAGAATTGAATAACATTGTTAAAAGTTATCTTTAGTGAATCTCAAAATGAATATTTCCATTCTGTACATAATCATGTTGTGATGCTTAAATTGACATTTTTATTTTTTAAATTAATATAGTTTTGAAACATAGTGTTTTATTTTGTATTAATTAAAACAATATAGTATATAGAATTCTAATATTGGCAATTATTGGTTATTGGCCATAACATGAAAATAATGATCAACTCAACAGTCATAATTTCAATATCGGTGCATGCATAACACATGGCACTGAAAACCTTTCAATTTTAAGATTCAAAAGTCAAGAATTTAATATTTGTTGATGTGGGACAAAAAAAAATTAAAAAAAAATGTCCTCTAGTAAATGATGGGACTGTCAGTTCTCTGCTTCACCCTAATGTACTTGTTGTTCCTTCCCACCGTGGCTTCATTATAGCATGCATGATTAACCTGTCCTCAATTCTGATTAATTATTAACCAGTGTTGTTATATTTCTTCTGCAGGGACGACAGAGTGTGCTCTGCAGTTTCCAGAACCGTATATCTACTGGGACACAGTGATGAAGATCTGCGTCTTCATCTTCGGCTTTGTGGCTCCCCTCCTCATCATCACCGTTTGCTACACGCTCATGGTCCTGCGCCTTAAAAGCGTCCGCCTGCTGTCGGGCTCGCGGGAAAAAGACCGCAACCTGAGACGCATCACCCGCCTGGTGCTGGTTGTGGTCGCTGTGTTTGTGGTGTGCTGGACGCCCATACACATCTTCATCTTGGTCAAAGCTCTCGCGCACGGAGTGCCGGAGACCACAGCAGTCATGGCCGCCTACTTCTTCTGTGTGGCGCTTGGATACACCAACAGCAGTCTCAACCCCATCCTGTACGCTTTCCTTGATGAGAACTTCAAACGGTGCTTCAGGGACTTCTGCTGCCCGGGCCGGGCCAAGGGGGACGGGCACGGCGTCAGTCGGGTCAGAAGCACTCTTCGTGAGCACACGTGCCCAGCAGAGGCCAAACGGGACGGAGGCCACGGTCGACCCGTATGACTAGCCGTGGAGCTATCATCCTTTCAGGGTCGAGAGGACTCGAATGACCTGGGACTGACACAGATCACCACCGCCATCTGAGGAAGAGAATGTGCCCTTTATGTTTTTAAAATAACTATTGCTAGAGTTTGCAAAAAGCGATCGTTTAGTGAAATCATTGTCTTGTTTCGTATGTCCATCCATATTCAATTTTTTACAGAATCACCTCATTCAAATCTTTGTTTATCACTTTTCTTTTATGTCCATCGACCAAAGATGTTGTATGGTTAAAATGTCATTGCGTAATGTTATAAGTCCTTTGTGATATTATATTACTAGCCAAAACATATAGTTTCCTTGGGTAGATATGATAAAACACAATGTAGACAAAAACAACAAACAAACACATTTTATGTTTGCATCCGTTTGTACTGTTCATTGTTTATTTTGGATTGTAAAACAGCCCTGTTTTCTATTTAAAAAATAAATAATAAATAAATATATAATAGTAATCAGATTCAGCAGTGTCACATAATTATGACTCAGGAAACTATATATCTCTAATGACGGAAAAATAAAAATGTATGTCGTCCATAGCAGTTAGTGTTATCGGAACTGCTTACTGTCTGAAATGTGCTTTATATTCTCTGTATTTGATTTAGATTGAAGGATTATGTATGAAAAGGATTATGAATGATTGTGGATAAAGGATTATGTATCTAAATTGCCTTGGGAGTCTAAGGATTTTTTAGCTGTTTTTTTTTTTGGGCATAGGGCTTTAAAACAACCAACTAAAGAACTGAATCTTCTTAGTCAGGTTGTTCTTGCTTAATACAGTGTATTATCCTTTTTTATTATCCTGGGGGGAAAGATGTACATCTCTATTGCATGTTTGACAATGAAAATGTGGAAATCTTTGAGTAACGTTTATGTAAATACAGCTTTTAAAAAAGCATTTATGTGAAAAGGTAGAATGGCAGTAAAATGTCTCAAGCAAAACACTTCAAACACATGTGTCAGGTGCCTTACACATTGTTTTGTATTGATATTATTGATGTAACAGTTGATTTTAATTAAGTATTTCTATATACAGTGTATGTATGTGTAGGATATATATATACTATCAGAGAGCAGAGACATTCTGCCTGAGATGGCTTAAAAATGTAATCTTTTAGTGTTTTGTTCCTTGGGTGTGTATATGTGACTGGAGGCAGAAGTCTGTTATTGGAATATTCACTCATCAAAAGATATATTATGACATCATCAGTGCTCTATTGCCACAACAGTATTAGGAATTAATTGTAAAATTCTTGTTTTGAAAAACGTAATGCTATTTGCGCCTATGGTTTCACGAGTTCACACTTACATATAATTAGAGTGGATAAGATTTAATGCGTATTTGGCGTGCTGTCCGGGGGGAGGGCTCCGAGCTCGGAGTTTGGCCCGAACCCAGAGTAGGCTACTCCCCCTATGTAAGTGTTTAGGACTGGAAGTGTGTGGAGAAGGGGCGGTGGAGGGATGCTGCTAAACTATCAATGGAGTGAGGTGAGCTTGCTGAATCTATATACACCTCTTTTCATTGATTGCTGAGTGCACTCCACTCGTGTTAATTAACTGAACGTGCTCCTCCCGAACTTTGTTAATAAAACATCATTTTTCGTAAATCAATATAAATTACATTATTGCAAGTTTTTGGTCATCTTAGTTGCTTTATTGGACAATGAAGTGCAGAGTGAGAAAAGCTTCTGTAAGTTCCACTGTACTTTTAGTAATGTGCTTGTACTACTACTGTATAACAGCAGATTTTGAATGTCTTAGAAAGTTTCCCTCTCAGCTTGTTTTAATATGTGCAATTTTAAAAAGAAATCATTTGAAATCGAATGAAATGAGCTTTGCTTTGCAATCAGTTGTACCCAGCTTGGATAATATTACCTGTATTTGAAAATGATATTGTCATTAAATTGAACTGTAAGAATCGGTGTTGAGATGAGTTATGTGGTGTTCAGATGTCAATATAGTATAAATATTTGAAATTATGGAGCTTTCATCCATCACAGTTGAATGATGTGACAACAAAGCAGATGAGAAAAACGTGTAACAAAGGCAGTATTGCCATGGCAACTTATTATGAATCTTATAGCATAATAATCAACCAGCAAGACACATTCTTTTTTCACACTTTTGATGTTTGTCAGTAAATTGAGAACAGCATTGAAATCATTTAAAATAATTTCATTGAAATGAAATGAAAAAATAAGTCCTACCTAGAGGATGACATCATGGGTTTGAAATAAATGGATACTTCTTCTAGCCTTAATTATATACAGTATATATACAAAACTGATTTGCTATCAGTAAGTTGATCTAATGATGGCATTAAAAGTCATTGAATTAATATAAAACATCAATTGAAGATTATTTAATTGTAAAAAAAACAATAAAACTGTGATTTGCCATCAGTAAGCTGATCATTTTTATTAAAAGTCGTTGAATTAATATAAAACATCAATTATTCATAAATATAATATATTTTAGTTTTTCACACTGATTTCTTTGACTTTCTTTCTTTCATGGAACACCAAAAGAGATATATAGCATGTGTACAATATATTTGACGGGAAGGGGGACCATTCTGCTACATGTCTCACTTTGGAATGACATGAGGATGAATAAATGATGGCAGAATTTACATTTTTAGTGAACTGTTCCTTAAAGTTATAGCCTACTTAACACTAGAAGTGCCAGAATTCCATAACTTCTAGAACTGCCACAAGCGGTCATTTTGACCGTTAGATTGCAATCTCTATATCTTTAATGATAAATACCCAATTGAGAGATTAATGCATTTATTGTATTAGGATATCTTTTAAAAAACAAAACAACACCAAACTGTACATTTAAAAAAGTTTAATTATACATTTATAAGTAATAATATCAGTAGCCCGTAATTATCGCATATTCACAACATATAGCTATATTTCCATATCCATTCATTCAACATAACTCAGAACAAGATAATAACAACTAAAAGTATCTTATTTAGATATTATTTTGACAGTGAGAGAGACAATGTCACGGTTTATGAATTCGCTGTCTCCTTTCTCGTCTTGTTGTGTGTGTGTGTGTGTGTGTGCGTGGTCGCTGATCATTGCAGCTGATCAGCACGCCCGCTCTGATCAACGCGCCATCTGCAACTGATCAGCATTCGACCCTTTTTAGTGTTACTGTTGTCGCCTAGCCTTTGTAAGATCGTTTGTTCCCTGCCTGATCCGTTTTCCCTGTGATATCCCGTGTTCAGCACTCCATGGTTCTACACGCAGCGTCCCTGTGCTGCCAAGGGCTTCATACCGGACATTTGCACACCTTAACTCTCCCAGCATCTGACCAGCTCTCATTAAACATATCTGTAATTTTGCAATTGAATCTTCTGATTATTTCCTAATAGACAAGGTAGACCGTGAGAAATGTAACACAAAATACCGCGAAATTCAGTGCGGTCAATATGACCGTCTATGGCCGAAATAGGTATGTTCATTTGTTTTTTTGCCTTATGTGTAATTTATATTAAAAACATTTCAAATGAAAATACAGACACTTTTAGGAAAAGTCAGGTACCAGCAGGATTTTATTTATTTTTTCAACAAAGTTATTGCAGATGTAAAATTCAATGACCGCCGTGGCCGTTTTAACCTAGTGTTAAAGGGTTAGTTCACCCAAAAATGAAAATTATGTCATTAATGACAATCTGCATTCAGTGATGCTGATGACGCAAGACGCTGCTAACGTGTTATCTGGTGCGCCAGAGCTTCGTTTACAGTCTGACGCTGTAAACAAAACAAACTTCGCAAACATGTCTAAGGATTTCGACAAAGAGGAAGACTTGCATTTTTTTGCCCAGCCATATTTATTTGAACCTGAATACACGGACACACCAGATAACACGTCAGCAGCGTCTTATGTCATCGGCGTCCCTGCGGACTCGTGAACGTGGATTGACAACAGAACCGGAAGAGAATACAATGCTGAATAAAGTCGTAGTTTTTGTTATTTTTGGACCAAAATGTATTTTCGATGCTTCAAAACATTCTAACTAACCCACTGATGTCACATGGACTACTTTGATGATGTCTTTATTTCCTTTCTGGACAAGGACAGTATACCGTACATATAGCGTACATACATTTTCAATGGAGGGACAGAAAGCTCTCGGACTAAATGTAAAATATCTTAAACTGTGTTCTGAAGATGAACGGAGGTCTTACGGGCTTGGAACGACATGAGGGTGAGTCATTAATGACATAATTTTCATTTTTGGGTGAACTAACCCTTTAATGCTTTGTTCAAACCTTGAAAAAAAATGGTAGGCATCAGAGAACCGAAAATTACAGCATTTTTTATTTTTTATTACAGATCTGTCCTTGGCAGATTATGTGCACATTAACACTTTTCTGAGTCAGTTCGTTCAGTACTCAGTTGAATAGTTCTTGGTGTTGCCGTTGCCATGGTAGACATTAATGGATAAATAGCGCTTCAAGGTCGCTACTGTGCGATTGTGAAACATGTTTTGTCAGAGCAGCTCTAGAGAATGAACATGTAGGCTACAACTAATTTCCTTGAAATCTGTGCAGTGTGTGATTACAAATATATTTTGAGAGTTTAGTGTGTTAATTGAAATGACTTGACAAAATTACACCCTCCATCACTTTTTGAATTGGAATACTGGTCTACCATCTTTCCTGACTGGAATGGGGTCATTTTTACATTATTAGATCATTATGGTCATATCAAAATGTAAGTTGTAGGCTGCTGTAAAACTACGTTCACTGTTAGACTTTTCAAGGTTTTTTTTAGTAATTAAGATTTACAGTAGGCTACCATAACGTATTTCAGTTTTACAGTAACTACATGGTACTGTAATTGTGTAATACAGTGCATTACTGTAAAAATCAAGCTAATCAGTACACTAATTATTTTTATTTGTACTAAATATAAATTAGATTTCATCATGATATAGAATTATTTTTTATTTTTATCCTAAGTACTACTGACATTCAAATCAATTAGACAAAATTACACAATACCAGTTTTATTTATTTAAAACATTTCACATGCATCACAAAATAAACCGTCTGCCAATGCTGGAAATGATGTGTTAATTTTTTTACACATGTGTAAAAATGAGGTGGGTGAGTTTAGGGTTTTGTGTTAATTGTAACAAAGTAAATATGTCAGAAAGGTTAGCACAAAGATGTGTAAACATGTTAAATTAACACATTATGTGCTGTCCATCACTGCACACATTGTTAAAAAAAAGTATGTAAAATCCTAAACAAAACGTTTGACAAAATTATTGTAGAGGTATTGGTTGTTTAGCTTATACAATTATTATAATGAAATAGCAACCATTACAATCATAAAACTGCAGAATATAAATACATTAAGCAGTCAAAAAGGAAATGTCCAACACAGGGCAAAACACAGTTCTTTTCACAATACATGACACATAACCCCACCTTCAAAATAATTATTTCCAAAAATGTGTTGGATTCACACTGGTGGCCAAAATAAGTATTTAAGTGTCCTAATGTTTTTGAAAGAAGTCTCTTTGATGCTCAAGAAACATTTCTTATTATCAATGTCTGACTGTCTACTCCTCCATCTTTTCCACAGCATAGGAGTAAAAGTCATCATCAAAATAATCTTTAAAAAGCCAACACAATGTTTTTGTCCACCTTTGTGAATAAATGAACTTCTCCAAAGATTGGTTCCTGTTCAGAACTTGACAGACAACATCAGAATGTTCCCTGGTCTGTATGCGTATTATTATTTTTACTAAAACTTAAGAATATATATTTGTAAACAGCTTTTTGTCAATTGCATTTTCAAACATTTCAGATGAACTAAATTAAATTATGCCAGATTAAATTTTAATACTTACATTACATATCCTAAATTCTGTCCAAAAATGGTGAGATCCGTAGAGAGAAAGGCTGAAATCGATGTTTTAGCCCATTTCAGCTTGTCTGCAGTAAAGAGATTCCTGTTTGAGACAAATACACAGTAAGACACATGCAATAAATCACTGAGTGATGATCGTTCTCCTTCCAGTAGTTAACCCACCTGTGCGCTGATACTAGGACCTTCCTGGTCAGGTGGGACTGCAATGGTAGTTTTCTGCCTAATGAAATATAAAAATAATGTAAATATATATAAACTTGAGTTGTTAAAATGCTAGATTTGGTATGAATGATTTAGTGAGAGTTTTTAACTGCAATACTTACCTGGATACATTTAATCTGGTGAGACTGAACATAGAAATTGGTCCATCTCATCTTCTGATTGGTTCATTTGCTGTGTAATAAATATAATGTTAGACATGATGCAAAGGTCACTTAGCCTATTTGATATAAAGTTAGCCAATTTTATAGAGATTTTATTAGATATTGTATGCTACCTGCACCAGTGGCCCCAAAGCACTTATCACATGCTAATCATTTTAGCAAACTTATGTCAAAATATATTTAAAAAGATTTCAATTACAGTTTAGGCTTACCTCAGGAATCTTGCTGGACGTCACAGGCGCGAATTGGTGCTTTGTTGCAGTTGCCTTTTTAAACACATACAAAATTGCAGTAAATATCAAACTCCGTTAAAAAAAATATATATATATGTTAGAGTTTGCAAATTAATGCTAAAACTAGAAAGGTACGGTCGCTAGCCATAAAACTGGTTAGCCAACATACAATGTTATTTTCTCAACAGTAGGCCAACATTGGCTACAACAGAATTTCACATTAGTTAATTTAATGTTAATGTAAACTAAGCGTGGCTCCTTCCTCCTTGGCATATTTTAACAATTCAATAATCTAACAATTCAATTCAATAATCTAACAAAGTCTGTAAAACGAAACGTTAGCGCAGTTTACCGTGGTAAAGTTCGTTACTGCCATGTTGACGAGTATAATGTTAAAATAGGGTGCACAAACCTGTCAACACTTTACCTTACTTTATGGTCTCTCTCTCGGTGAAGTGAATTCCGTCTCTTCCCCGGGCCAGACACGAACGGCGCGGTCCAACAAGACAGTCAGTAGTACGTGATATTAACGTTACACTGGATGTTTCGGTGCGACACGACAAATCCCAGACGGTATTAATAGTTATGCGCTGTTATATTTCTGACGTACGGTAGCCTACTCCGAGTCCAAGCTGTCGCGCTATTTCTGACTAGGGACAAACAGGTTTACATTTTGCATTAACCCTTAAAGACCTAGACCATTTTTGGAGCACATGACTCGCCTGCTCTTTTCTTTGTTTTTCTAACCCATTATGGCAGTCAGCATCAAGTACCATATATCATTTTAAACAAGAGAACTTGATGTTTCAATCTAGCTCATTTAAATGACCAATTTTACATTTATTTTGTCTTAGAATGGATAAATGTACCAGATTTAAGAAAAACGGCAGCAGATTTCTTGTGGGGTTTTTTTACTCAGCTCAAACAAATCCTCCTGAAGTTTGGATTTTTTCCTTTAGAAAGTTGTACTTGGATATTCTAGATTTCCAGATGAAATTTTTACTACATGTAACAATCCCTAAGCAAGTTATAGCCATTTATTATAACATTATTATAGGCGATTTTCAGTGAAAATCTGGTGTTATTTACAATGTAGATGTGTCCAAAAAAGTTCAGGAAGAAAAATTTTCCTCGCTTCCTTTCCTCGCGTCTCAGCTCCACCCCCTGTAGGACGCGAGGGAAGGCTGCAAGGGAAAAAAACGAGGACGGAGGAATTGAATGAAAGCTTTTTTAATACATTGGAATACTTGATCACTCGAGCGTCACTTCACTGCGTCATCGGCAGTGCTCAAAGGATCTGCCCTTGTTGTACCCTTAAAAAGGGAAAAAGAACGGGAGAAGGTTGAAGAACACACACACACGCAGCTCTCGCCTTCACTCGTCTGTATTGAATGAGTTTAACAATGGGTACAAGAAAACATACATTTCAATATTAGTGCACTCATCAGATTCAGGACCACAGTCACAAGTATCTTCTTAATGCATTCTAAATTATCTTTTTAACTAAATTACCATATGAAATGTAAATTGTTTTAAACAAAGTTATCAAATTACATTAATACTCCTTTTTACATTAGTTCTCACAAAACACTAAAATGAATTATACTGTTAACAGTATTCATTGACTCAGCATGACGCAACTCACCCTTATAGTGATAAATTCACAATAAATCTTGCAACAAAAGTATGTGGATGTAGCAATAGCTAGCTTAAACACCAACGACGAAGTTAACACTCGTATATAGCGGGACTCCGACACGACGGAGCCACGAGGTCTCCGGCTACTAGCATAATGTTACACATTTTCTCCGTTAGCACGAAACTCTTTAAACAGTGCAAAAACGTCTCTTTTACTCATATAAAACCACAGTAACATAACGAAATGTACTATCAACATGTGTTAGAGTTTACATTGCTTTGTGAGTGGCAAATACCTTAAAAAAGGAAAAAGAACGGGAGAAGGTTGAAGAACACACACACACGCAGCTCTCGCCTTCACTCGTCTGTATTGAATGAGGAAGAGAAGCGCGCGCGCGATCCCCCTACTGAAACCCCGAGGCATTACCAACACATCGACGAATAATCAACCCACACAGACAGGGATCAGCATTATCTGCATTCCACTTCTTAACCTCTTAACCGTCTCCAGAGCGTCGGCGCACTGAAGCGTTTTTTTATTTATTTAGTTCAAATATACTATCAGATTTAATGTTATACCTTGACAAACTATACATCATTAAAAAGATATAAGACTCAAGATTCAGTATTTGACCACTATTGTATTCTGAGAAACTTATAGTGACAGTTATGTCTTAATTTGTGTCAGGAGTTATGAAATTAAAAAATGAGTCGTTACCTTTAATATGAATTATGAGCCTCAGCCGGTCTCATTCAGAAAAAAACTCCCGTGCGATCGTCATGACAGCGCTTGACAAAACAACGTCCCTCAGGGCTTTTAGCTCAAACATGTGCAGATTTGGAGAAATATTGATAGATTCTCATAGCTTTACATTAGACTTCTATAGACAGGAATAATATTTATTGAATTTATACCCAAATGCGTCGATGTAATCATTTTGAGCGCTGTATACTCTGTACTGTGTTATCAATTCATCCTGAAAGTGAGGGCGCTGTTTGAACAGAAGTCCATAATATATGGATCACATGAAGAAGAGCCATAATCATGTGACATTCAGGAAGTCCTGCCACAACAAAGCTATCCGAGATCGCTGTAAAGTGCAGATAAAGATGTTTTGAAGACAATAAACATGATTGCAATGATATTTGATTTACCTGTGTTCTTCGAGTCATGTCAGGTATTTTCATAATAATTGATTATATGTATAATGTAATGCTAATCGAGATAGACTTTCAAATTGTGCAGAATACAATAAAATAATATATTTTCTATCTGATTTTTTTATCTGAAGCCAAATCAGATTACAGAAAGTTATTTAAAACACTCGACTTGCGCTATAAAGTAAGTTTGGAGAACAAACATAGTTTTATTCTCATAAATTGTCGTGTATTGATGGTGTGCTAAGCTAACATGCTAGCTAGTACTGAGCACCTGCTACCTTACTTCGGTGTAATTTTTATGATTTTTTTCTAAATAAGAATGCTTACTGAAATGTTTCGTTTTTCAAAAAGGGCATTTGATACAGTTTCACTGTGAAGTGAGAACTTTTATAAAATAAATGAGGGATTGAAACAGTGTGAATTGCTAGTCGTTAGTGATTATAATGCAGACAAAAGAAAAGCATATTTAGAGCAATAAACTGGCTGGAGAGGTGTGAATATGTGCAGGGGAGACTGACACTGAATGGGGCTCGTTTTTGCATCACAAAACAATAGAGGCAATAGACTGAATAGATGCTTATAAGAAAACAATAAACACCAGTCTAATCAAAATAAAGTCATATGACATGATCTTGAAAAACATTGAACTAAATACAGAGTTTTAGACTTATCATCTTCAAATTTTAAATATAACATGGCCAGACATGTGGCTTTAGCTGCAGTGCATTTCTAGATTGCTACAATGCCAACTTCAATTTTATTTTCATGAAGATGTTTCATAAAAATAAATGTATAATAACTTTACAAAACTTTGAAGCTATTTATAACTATTTTTTTCATTATGATAATAATTAATTCTACATTTACAATAAACTTCCAGGTGTCAGCTTTCAAATGAGATCTTACTTGTGCTTTTAGTACAAAGGGTTCATGAACTGTATCTGTTTCAGTTTGGGAATGCCATATCTGGGGATTTTTCAAAAATGGGCTTGAAGCTTAACAGCACGAGCTTAATTACTCGTGGTCTAGTGTTAAACGGTGACAAAACTTAATAATACTAATTATATATAAACATTAATATAACAGACTATTCTAAATAAAATAACGAGTTAGGAACTATACTTTCACATACCACTTGTCACATACTCCCCCTCAAAATAGATGTTGTCCCCAACATCCTAATGTAACCTTTGACCTTTAGTGCAAATAAGGGGTTAAACCATACACTGTTAATCAAAACACAATGCAATGTTATTTCAGATCAACACTTCTGCTACATTTTATCTTAGTGCAGTATTACAGACTGGAACTCTTTTCATACATTCCTTCAAGCACAGGTAAATACCCAATATCCTTTAATGTCTTTGTTCCCTCTTTTGGTCTTTGTTTTGTGTCTACTTAGACACATTACTGCCTTGTTAACAGTTCTGATTGGGCAACATGTTCAAATCAATTAAACTCTCCTTTAACAAAGGTCCATGAGTGTGGTGTGATTGACTCCAACAGTGTCATATAAATGTGTAGAGTGTAACCACAGTCCATTTTATGTTCAACAGTCCATTTGAATGTGCATTCTGTGCTGAACAGTCCATTTTGAGTGTAATGTGTATGCATTTACTCAGTTCAGTTTATACCTTTCATGTCCTTCGTGCCTGAAGTATTGGAAGTGATGTGGCTGCACCATGTATGTCCACGGCACCATCCAGTTTTGTTGTTGTAATGTCCTAATGTTGTGGCAAGCTGGTGAGCCAAGCCTATCATATGTGAAAACCTTGGGCCGTCTGTACTGTCGTCTGGGCCGCTGAAGCTCCTCACCACATGGGTCACTTGGAACAAACAAGGGGACATCTTCCTCCAAAGGCATACCCTCGACAAAACTGTTCTCTCTATCCAGTGAATTTTCCATTTGGTTTGTCGCTCCTTGTTCTCTATCTGGCTCAGGTGGCACGTTTTCCTCAGACTGTATGCATTCGAGCTCCGGAGGTGTACTACACACATGGTTCATTGTCTCAGGTGGGCAGGGTTCAGATGGCTGCAGAAGTGGCACTGGATAATACTCATCTCCATCGTCCTCTTCTTCTGACTGCTCTGTGTCCTCAATTTGCTCCACATTTCTTTTCCTTGCTCGTGGCTGCACTGACGTTTCAAGTGGCAGGTGGTCACATGGGAGGAGAAGATTACGATGTAAAATCCTTGATCTCCCTTTTCCTTTCTCAGGTCTGAGTTCATACACAGGAATATCTGGACTCACTTGGCGCACAACTGTGTGGATAGTATCCTCCCAATGGTTTCTCAGTTTTCCTGAACCACCACGGGGTGTCATGTTCCTGATTAAGACACGATCTCCAGGCTGTAAAACTGAGCTTTTAACTTTACGGTCATAATGTCTCTTACTTCTGATCGTGGCTTTGTGAGCATTCTCTCTTGTGATCTCATAGGCTTCTTCCATGCCCTGTTTCCACTTTTCCATGTAGTGATGGTGATTACTGTTTCCTTGTTCTGAGGTCAAATTGAATAACATGTCAACTGGCAACCGTGGGGAGCGTCCGTACAGCAAGTAGAAGGGGGAAAACCCAGTCACTTCGCTGCGAGTGCAATTGTACGCGTAGATCAGTTTGTTTAATGAGTCCTTCCAGTTACTCTTTTGTCTCTCTGTGAGCGTCTTTAACATCTGAAGTAGTGTTCGGTTAAACCGCTCTACCTGTCCGTTCCCTTGGGGGTGGTAGGGAGTAGTTCTCGACCCAGCAACTCCACAGTACTTTTTCAGTTGTGTGAACAGTTGGTTTTCAAATTCACCACCCTGATCGTGGTGTATTCTTGTTGGGAAGCCAAATCTCAGTGTATAGTCATTAAATATTTTGTCTGCAACTGCTTTTCCTGATTTTGAAGTTGTGGCGTATGCCTGGGCAAAACGTGTAAAGTGGTCAATGATTACAAGAATATACTCATAGCCACCTTTACATTTGTCAAGGTGCAAGAAATCCACTGAGACAAGTTCGAACGGTTGAGTGGTGACAATGCTCGTCAGCGGGGCTCTTATCTCGTGGCTTGGCTTCTTGTGTTTGAGACATACACACTTCCTTGCGACATAATCTTCTATCTCTCGTTGCATATAGGGCCAGTAAAACCGGTCCCGTATCAGTGCCGTAGTCCTGTCTACACCTTGGTGGCCCATTTCGTCATGAAGCTCCTTTAACACAGTACTTTTATGTTTTTCTGGAAGCACCAGTTGTTTTCTACTTGTAGTTTTCCTGTACAATACTCCACTTTCATTCATTTCCAACTTGTCCCACTCTCTAAGAAGGCATGTGACCTGTGGACTGAGCTGTCTTAGTGCATGGCCTGATGGTTTATCTCCTGCCAGTTTGAACTGAACCACGGGTCCAACAGTGGGGTCATTCCTCTGGTCATGTTTAACTTGTCCTGCTGGTAGTGGAATGAGTAATGTGTCTGTTGCTAACATTGCACATTCAGCTGAGATACCCATGGACCAAGATACGCTGGACTCATCCTGACTTTCCACTGCTTGTGTCGCTGCTCCAATCACATCATATGACATTTCCTCTGAACACTCACTCATAAACGTCTCCACATCCAAAGGCATTCTGGACAGACTGTCTGCATCAATATTTTCTTTACCAGGGCGGTATTTTATTGTGAAATGGAAATCTGCCAGTTCTGCTACCCAGCGGTAACCTGTTGCATTTAATTTAGCAGTGGACAGCACATAGGTAAGTGGATTGTTGTCACTGTAGACGGTGAAGAATGGTGCATAGTATAGGTAATCACGAAATTTCTCTGTGATCGCCCACTTAAGGGCTAGAAACTCTAACTTGCCTGAGTGCAAATGGTAATTTTTCTCCGCTGCAGTCAAAGTACGGGAGCCATAAGCAATCACACGTAGCTTTCCATTCTGTCTTTGATATAATACCGCACCTAGCCCCTGGTTGGAAGCGTCAGTGTGGAGGATGAACGGCTGTGAAAACTCTGGGAAACCTAGAACGGGAGGCTGAATGAGACAGTCTATCAAACGTTCCAATATTGTCTGATGCACATCAACCCACTCAATGGCTGTGTTGGATGGAACTCCTCTACTGTTTCGTTTTGTTTGCCACTTTCTCTTTTTATTTTGCAGGGTCTCAGTCTCGACAGGTGCTTTAAACAGGTCATACAAGGGACTGGCAATACGTGAAAAATCCTTGATATACTGCCGGTAATAACTCAACAGTCCTAAAATTGCTCTCAACTCACCAACAGTACCTGGCTGCTTGTTTTTCAGGGATCTTACCGCAGCAGTATCGGCAGGGTCCATTCTGTTTCCCTCAGCAGACACAATTCTCCCAAGGTACCTCACTTCTGTCTTAAACAGGTCACATTTTCTGGGTTTCAGTTTAATCCCATGCTCCCTCAGTCGTTGCAGCACCTTTCTGACGTCACTGACATGATCCTCAAACGTTCTGCTAAACACAAGAACATCATCGAGATATGGCACACATATTTCATCCCTTAAGCCTTCTAAGCATTGTTCCATGCAACGCTGAAATGCTGCAGGTGCATTCATGAGCCCAAACGGGATCCGGACCCACTCATATAGGCCCCACGGGGTCACAAAAGCTGTCAAATGTGTGCTCCCTTTTGCTATGAATCCCTGGTGGTATGCCTTACCCTGGTCCAGCAGTGAAAAGAGGGTGTTTCCTCCCAGGGTGTCCATAATGTCCTGCACTCTGGGGATGGGATGGCGATCTGGATGAGTTTTCTTGTTGAGCTCCCTGTAGTCAATGCATAAGCGCAAAGTGCCGTCTTTTTTCCTTACACAAACAACTGGCGAGGAGTAGGAAGAGGAGGACTTTTCAACCCACCCTTGTGCTATCAAGTCCCGTAAATAGTCTTTCATCTCTCTGTATAAAGGTTTTGGAACAGAGAGGTACGTTTTTGATACTGGCTCACCATCTTTAAGTGAAATGTCCATTTGCAGGTTTTCCACACAGCCTATGTCATTATCAGACCTGGAGAATGACTCTGACTCTTCTCTTAACATCTGACTGACTGTCTGCCTCTGGTGTTCATTAAGGTGAGTCAAATCCACAGGAGGTTCCCATTGTTCTTGGGTAGAGATGCTTTCACTAGAGTTCTGAGCTTGGACATGGTGAATGAATGCAGTTGGTAGATGATCTGATTTAAATATGTTGGCAGGATACACTGATCTGGCCGACTGTACAGTTCCAATAACAGTCCTTCCTGACAGCATAATGTCATGACTGGTAGGGTTTTGCACACTGACAATAATTTTTGGGGTCATCCCCGCCTTCACTGACACAAGAGCCTCATAAAACTCTAATCCTTCAGGCCAACGTGGGTTCTCGTCGGGTTCAAAGATAAGAGTCTTGTCCTCTCTGAAAGGTGGGGCCTGTACTCGACACTCAACTTGGATGGAGGTACGCTTAGGCACACTGACTCTCTCATTTGCTGTCCTCACATTATGGTCACATGTCTCTCCTACACTCACTGCATTAATAAAGATTTTTGCTTTGTTTTTCCTGAGATGAGGAAAAGCCATTCTTACTGCTTTCACAAGTTTGTCTTTATCCCCATGCTTTGTTTGATCTCGCAGGCTATCTAGGACAAGATGCTCGATGACATTAAAACCAATAATAGGACATTGTTGTTGTTTGCCTTTTAACACTAGCATGGGTATTAGCAGCTCATCATCACTAGCAGTAAGTTTAAAGGACACTTCGAGCCACCCGACGTATGGCATTTCTGTTCCATTGGCTGCTTCGATTTGCAAAGGGTCAAGAGGGTCAACTAGCTCTGATACATCTCTGAGAGGAACATCAGGTAAATGGCTTTTTTTCCAAACCTCATCTATAGCACAAACTTGTGAACCTGTATCCCAAAGTGCCTGGGTTTTCTGTTTGTGCAGGAAACACCTGATGACACACTTCTTTCCTACTAACTCACTTACAGTAGATGTTTTCCCTGGAGCCCCATTTTCCTTGCATTTGACTTTATCACGTGACTGAGTTGCCTGCTTCTTGATACCTGAACATGCATATGGCTTACAAAGTCTTTTGTGTGTGGGCCAATGGTTTCCCTGACACTCCTTTGAGCAGTATAGAGTGCTTTTACAAACTGAACAACATTCTAGTTCCTCACTTCTTTTCTCTTCTTCACAACCTGCACAAAATTGGGACTTATCAATATCACTGGTTGCTCCATGTCCCGTGGGGGCAACCCCTCTTAGTTTAAAGGGATTCTCCGAGCGGGCTCTACTGGTCTATGTGCTTTACAACCTGCTCTGAAGTGTTCACTGCTTCCACACCTGAAGCAATGCTGACAGTACTCCTCGCCTGCTTGAGTACATGAGGAACACCTTGGCTGAGGGCGTCGTGCTGTGTAAAACCTCTGCGGTGCAAACCTCTGCTGGAACTGGGCCGTCTCTCTCATCCGCCCAGGGTCGAATGCTGGTCGATATTCCTGCACTGCTGTTGGTGACTGCTGGTGGAAAAATGACATGTCATTTGACTCAGTCTTATAAGGTGAGGATTGTGGGGGTGAAAACACTGGGTAAGGGGAGGGCACAGTTGCTGGTTCTCTGCTTGGTGGGAGGTACTGTGGTGGTGCAGGTGTGGGTCTTTGGATGGTTTCCCGGATTTGGCAGATCTCAGCTTTCAAGTCTTTCAATAGCACTATGTCAGAGCGCATTTCTTTGATTTCAGCGAGCAGATCGGGAGGAAGTGTAGCTGGACTTTGTGAGGTGGTGCTTTTCTTTTCCACCGGAGCTTCACTTGACTGGACTGTGTTCACATTAGTTACACGTGATGGAGCAGCATGTTTCTTTTTGTCCTGCCTCTCTTTTTCATTCGCACATGAAATGTTCAGTTTCTCCAACAGCAGCTCATCTGAGGTATCCGTCTGGAGGAGGTAGGGCTGCAGGTCACCTTTAATATTGTCACTCTGGAGGCCAGTTAGGACTGTATGCATAAACAGACTCTGAACTAGTACTGGGTCATATTTTAGACTTGAATCAGCTTCCTGAGAAGCAAACAGGATTTTTTGTCTTAGGTCCATTGCCTTTATCAGGAAGTTTTGATTGGTCTCTTTACTGTTTTGAACCTCAGAAGTGAGTTGTTTATATAACTCTGTGGCGCCTCTCTCCTGGTAATGACACCTGAGGATCCTACGAAGGGCAGGCAGTGTTAGTTTTTCTTTCCCTTCAAGGTAACTTCGTAACTGCAGGCCTGGTGTGATAGCACGGATTACAGCATCAATAATCTCTGACTCTGGATAGCCTTTGCTGAGCCCACTTTCAATTTGTTTGGCCAGACTAGAAAATGTTAGCTTATCTTTTTGTCCTGGCTCGCCTATCTGGCCAGATATCTTAAAATCTTTGCGCCACATGGAACCATTAGGGGGTGCTAGGGCCATATTCTTTTCTGGCTTGCTGGAACTGGCAGTGGGGTGCATGCTTGTTTTCATTAGGTCATACATTGCGTTCTCTTTTTCTTTCAACGACAGCCTTAGCGCCTCTACTTCTTTCTGGAGGTTTTCCTGTAACTCAGTTTGACTGGAAATTTCATTTTCACTTACGTTTGTTGCCGTATCGATTTTGTCTATTATGTCGTGTACACTAAGGAGGTCTGACATACCCTCATCCTCTAGGTCGGCCAATTCTTCCCGTTCAAGATACTTTATTACATGTGAAATCACTTGACTGCGAGTTTTACCAGTTACATATTCTTTCCCTGGTCCTGAAATCTGCAGTGCATTGCATACTTTAATCAGCTGTTCGGCAGTCAGTTTGTACAACGCTCCTTTAATCTCCAGTTGCAGCTTCTCCAATTCGGACTCCATTTTATCAGAGGGCATAAGCAGTAAAATGAGGGTTAATCTGACTTAATTGGCTTTTTGCTGCTCCCTAGTGGTCAGTTTTGCTCACTTCAGGATACAATGTGCCAGGTTCGTCTGAACACCACTTCCACCGCCTTGCTGAACTCTTTTCTCTGCTACCTGGGTTGTTTGAAGGGATGATCGACGCAAGGACTCCACTTACAGCTCAGGGGTGATCCTCAAGCCAAACATCCCAGCGGGGCCTCCAAATGTTGTACCCTTAAAAAAGGAAAAAGAACGGGAGAAGGTTGAAGAACACACACACACGCAGCTCTCGCCTTCACTCGTCTGTATTGAATGAGGAAGAGAAGCGCGCGCGCGATCCCCCTACTGAAACCCCGAGGCATTACCAACACATCGACGAATAATCAACCCACACAGACAGGGATCAGCATTATCTGCATTCCACTTCTTAATAATTACTCGTGGTCTAGTGTTAAACGGTGACAAAACTTAATAATACTAATTATATATAAACATTAATATAACAGACTATTCTAAATAAAATAACGAGTTAGGAACTATACTTTCACATACCACTTGTCACACCCTTATGTTGTTAAAGTTAGTTTATTTAAGACATTCATAATAAATAATAATAAAGCAAGATACCTTGTTGAAATATGTGAGTTGTGTGGTTTATGTAAACTACAAAAGTAAAGTATAAATTCAAATGATTGTGACAGATGTGAAGGGGGAGGAGAATTGATACGTGCGTCATGTTTAGTCGATAAAACTCTTCCGCAAAGGGTACACCTGTGTATCCTCGCTCATGATCCTCTGGAAGCCTCCTCACTCCTCGATCCTCGCCTCCTCGCGGTGCAATTAGAGAATTGAGATGTCCTTCAAGATGGCTGAGCTCGATTGGTTTCCGGGTCATAGGATGGAGGACGGAGGAGCGAGGAGACGAGGAGGGATATTGAGAAGCACCCACAGTAATAGAGCACTGAAGCAAATGTGACTTTATATATATTTATGTAGTTTCAACCGATCTGGGCTTGGGGGTGGGACTAAGCATCAACAAACTGCTCGTTTGGCTCAGAGGAACAAATCACATGGGTTTCTTTGACGAATCAATGCTGATCAAAACTTGATGATGCAATCACATTCACTACGGAGCATCTGAATGTCCAATCGCGATGAACCCGATACCAAAATAAAGCCGCGAATCTCCTCTTTATGGGACTTTTTAAAGCATACAAATTGGATTAGTGGTTCAAAAGTTATTAAACATTTAAGAACAACAGTTATTTTTATGCCGCCGGCGGCCGTTTAGGTCTTTAAGGGTTAAAGGGGTGGTATAATGCCCTTTTCACAAGATGTAAATTAAGTCTCTGATGTTCCCAGAGTGTGTATATGAAGTATTAGCTCAAAATACCCCACAGATATTTTTATATATCGTGTTAAAGGGTCACTTTTTGAGGGTGAGCAAAAACACACCGTTTGTGTGTCCCTTTAAATGCAAATGAGCTGCTGCTCCCGGCACAGGGGGCGGAGCTTCAAGAGCTTGTGTTCTGAAAATTTCAAAAACTTTTAGCCTTTTATGTTCAAATCGAGTCAGACAATGATGGAGAGACTCGAGAAGAAGTGACAACATGTAGAAGCAACAGGACATTTCTGAATGGTTAGTGGAAGAATATATGTAGCTTATGTGTCTATCTTCTAGTCCTTGATTAGCATATTCAGTCATGATAATCTATAAATTGCGTTCCCGGGGGCGGGGTTTATGTAAATTTTAGGGTTAGTGATGTCACTAACCCGGGAGGAATGTTGTGTAGTTCCTACCAGCCGTTTGTTGTAGTTCTTAAAAAGCTATTTCTGTAAAAGAAAATATCTCCCTTTGCTTTGAACTTTGAGCGTTGTAACTTTGCAGATGTTGTTTATGCTCAAACAGCAACATTACACACTACTTAAAGTTAAAAAAGTGAAATCATAATCAACCACCCTTTTAATGGTCCGGTCGCTTCAATGTGTCCAATATAGAAAGCCTCTGACTGTTAACGTAGACACGCGGTGTAAGGCAAAAATCAGGAAATATAAAGCACGATGGAATGGTGCCAGTTAGAGAGACCGTTACGTCAAATAGCCTACAGTAGTAAACTGCAAATTTAAAAAATACAGTAAGTCTCTTGTAACCCAGGTTACTAAAGATGTTTTATTTTTTGAAATAGAAAAGAAAGAAACTGACACTTATGTGAATAAACAGTTATTTTATTAAATATCTGTAAAGAAAAGAGAAAACAAGAATACATAAATTAGAGAAGAGTGATTTGATTAAATGAGACAATGATTGGTCCTAATAGACGAATCAGAGTTGGCCGCCTTAGTGGGTGGAGTCATCGGAGTCGATGCAATGATCATTTTTTTCCGAGAGAAGCACCGAGAAAGAAGCACTGAGCGCGATCTGAGAAGAGAAAGAATTAGACTGAGCGAGCTAGTAGTTTGTTTAGAGAGATTTAGAGATATAGAACATAAAGATTTTGAGAAATAGAAACAGAACTTGATGCTGTGATTGATTGATTTTGAGTAAAAGTGAAACTAGCTTTTGTACGTGCATTGAAGTACGGGCCTAAAGCTGAGAGAAGCACTGAGAAAGAAGCACTGAGCGCGATCTGAGAAGAGAAAGAATTAGACTGAGCGAGCTAGTAGTTTGTTTAGAGAGATTTAGAGATATAGAACATAAAGATTTTGAGAAATAGAAACAGAACTTGATGCTGTGATTGATTGATTTTGAGTAAAAGTGAAACTAGCTTTTGTACGTGCATTGAAGTACGGGCCTAAAGCTGAGAGAGCTGCCGCGAACTTTTTCTAATTGATATTAGAGTACTCTTGGTTGGGTTTTTTTCCTTCCCCCCCCCTTGGGCTTTCCATTTCTTTTTATATCCTTTCTGGATTTTCTTTTGGTTTTGTCTGATATTTTCTATTTGCTGAGTTTGGATGCTGAACGAGAATCAAGGAAGCTGCACGTGAGATGTCCCTGCTTCACAGCGAAAGTTCGAGAGTTGGTGCAAGCAGGAACTGGCGAGCCATGCCCAAATAAGGATCGAACTGCGAATCGAACTGTGAATATTGTGGTAGGATTGAGTACAGGTTTTCTCTTCCTGTTGCTATTGAACTGTGAGTTAACTTGAGTTGCGGAAGAAGGATCTCGTGAAGGAACATTGAACTGGAGCTGAGAACTGAGATAAAATCTCATATCACATTGAGATTTCTGTGAACACTGAGATAATTGGACGGTGATTTATTTTCTTTATTGTTATTTTGTTTCAATTCTATTGTGATTTATTTCTTTTGATTTGTCTATTAAGTGTTCATAATTTCTATTTTTGGGTAATAAGAGTGAACTGAAAGGTAATTTGAAAGGTTGAAATTGAAAAGTTACATTTAAATCAGACCAGAGGAGAAAAGTATTCTTAATATAAATAAGTCAAATTAGGAATAATTCAAATAACTAAAGAAACCTTATATCTTACTTATACCAAAATAAAAGCTAATTAGGTGAAATTAGATTTAAAACTAAATAGAAAGTATTAATTATAGTAGATAAAAAGAAAGAATAAAAGGTTACAATTAGGATTCAAATAAGAGTTTATTTATTTCTGGTTTATTTTCTTTTATGTGATGTGGTAATAATTTAATTTTATTGTCTTTTTGAACATTTTCTTTTTTTGTCTTAATTGCTTGTTATTCCTTTTAAATATATCGTACCTGTTTTTCTAACTCAAACAGTGTGTCCCTGTGCTTCTTTGCTGCTAACACAGTCTCTTGAGCGAATTCTGGTCTTCTGATCGCTGGTCCATAGATTGAAGCAGTGTCTTCTTTCACTCCCCTCTGTGTCTTTTACTGAGGAGAGTGGGGGTAACACACTTGCCACGACACGGGTTACAGAAAGTTGGCGAGCCAGCCAGGAGACTGTTGCTTAGCAACAAGGATAGTAGTAGGAAACGAGCTAATTAGTAACCGAAATTTTCTCAGAGTGTAGATCTTACATTGTGACGATGGAAATCATTGAGAGAGAGAGAGTGTGGACGTAGCAAATGCGCTTCTTGTCAAAGGTCTCACGTTGACCGAAACGGATGATGAGCTGAGTATTTTCTTGCAAAGGTATGGCTCGGTTAAACGTAATTTGATAATTGACGATCAAACGTCTGAGTTCCATCAGCATGCCATTGTAGAATATGCTCACAGCTCTGCAATGCTGGACTTTGCGCCAATGTTACCCATAACTTTGGGAAGTCTTTCGAATCCAAGCGTCATGTTCCAAGTACGAGCTTTGGCTAGTGTCCGTAACCAGACGACCAGTGAGAAACCTCTTTCAAATGTGTTTCAGGAGGAGTTAAATGAACTCCAGGAAGTTCACTCTACCAACTGTACTCCAGAGAGAGTGCGAAATGTGAGCTGTGATGATTCTAGGAAAGCAGAAACAGTAGAAATGCGAGATTTAGAATTCAAAAACCCAATCAAGAGACAGACGGGCCCTATGGCCTTTCCAGAAACCACCGTTGATGGTGTTACAGTGACTACTCGTTCTGGTTTCCCCATGAACATTTTAGACCCACCAGGTGTTCAGAAGATGGTTGTAGAGCACAAAGTGAAGTCGGCTGATGCTACGATGTTACAGCAAACGTCAGTCCGTCTTAGGAATTTCTCAGGGAGGTGCCCGCGTCCTCCAAATGAACCTGACTTTGACACTTGGCGAGTAAGTGTAGAACTCCTGCTAAGTGATCCGGCTATTTCCGATTTGCAAAGAGTACGTAGGATCCTAGATAGCTTGTTGTCCCCTGCCGCAGACGTAGTGAAGCATGTACGACCTCCCGCTTTGCCTGCGGTGTACCTTGAGTTGCTAGAATCAGTGTATGGTTCTGTAGAGGATGGTGACGAACTGTTGGCCAAGTTTATGGGCACCTTGCAGAACCAAGGTGAAAAGTCATCAGATTTCTTACACCGGTTGCAAGTTCTTGTGAGTTCAACGATTAAGAGGGGAGGCATCGCGGAGAAAGATCATGACCGTTGTCTTTTGAAGCAATTTGTGAGGGGATGTTGGGACAATGGTCTCATTGACAGCCTTCAGTTAGGGAAAAGCGGAGCCCAGCCACTCACTTTCGCTGAGTTGGTTGTGTTAATTCGAACAGAAGAGAGTAAACGTACTTCCAAAGAAGAAAGAATGAAAAAGCACCTTGGGTTGCCAAAAACTCCTGTTGTTTACCCGAAACCTCGAGCTGCCACCCAGCAAGTGGCAGTGTATTCTCATGAAGCACCAAATGCTAGTAGTTCTGAAACAGATTCTCTAAGAAAGCAACTTGCAGAAGCTCAGGCCCAACTTGTTACTTTAGGTGGAAATTCAGATCAGAAACGCCAGAGCGAATGTTCTGAGAAAACAGAATTTGATGCTTTGAGAAAAGTAGTGGAAGAGTTGCGTGCTCAGATAGCCGCTATGCGAGTTTCCATGACTCAATAAGCAAAACGTGAAGATTCAGATAGCTTAGAAGTCGCTAACCTACGACGACAGGTAGCTGAACTGCAAGCTCAGAATGTTGCTCAGAGAAATTTTAGAGATCACTCCCATGTGACTGCTAGTCCTCGAGTTTTTCCGCCTCAGAGTTTAATAGAGACAGATACTGGTCGAGATGTTAGAAGGGCCCAACCAATGACCAATCGGCCTCGTCCCGGATATTGCTTCCGATGCGGAGAGAATGGTCATTTGGCTGTTGCCTGTGATAATCCAGCAAACCCCTTGAGAGTTGAAGAAAAGCGTCGTAAGTTGAGAGAGCAGCAGGCCCAGTGGGACTCTCTGCAAGGGAATTCTTCCTTGTCTTTAAACCAAGGGACGTCTCTGTAGCGGGGCATACAGAGACGAGGTGTAATTTGAACCGCCCTAAGTGTTATAGACAAGCGGCCGTCACGAGTAACCAGAATAGATCACCATTAAAGAACCTGCCAGAGGGGTTAATAGGAGTAAAGTGCACAGCGCAGATTGTTATTGGGGGTAAAGAAGTTAGTTGTCTCCTAGACACAGGATCTCAGGTTACTACCATTCCTCAGTCGTTTTACAAGTCGCATCTGTCTGATCATTCGTTGAAGTCATTGGGAAACCTACTAGAGGTAGAAGGGGCCAATGGACAAGCAGTTCCATATCTAGGGTACATAGAGTTGGTCTTGAAGTTTCCGAAAGAGTTTGTGGGTGCAGAAGTTGAAATCCCTACCTTAGCTTTGGTAGTTCCGGATCTCAAGAGTCTGTCGCAAGTTCTAGTAGGTACCAACTCATTGGATGTGCTTTATGGTCACTGTATCAACGAGAAACAGAACAATCCTTGTTCAGACTTTCACGGGTATCAAGCAGTGCTTAGAGTTCTTGAAGCGAGATGGAGACAAGCTGGCAGTGAACCGTTAGGACATGTGAAGTTGATGGGAAGTATACCCGAGGTTGTGCCTGCCGGGAACACAGTAGTCTTGAATGGTTATGTTCAGCTTCGGGAACCTTGCTTAGAGAAATTGATAGCTCTTGAACCGCCTTCAACCCCAGCGTTCAGCGGTCTTTCGGTGGCGAGTTGTGTACACACTTTGCCATCCAGACGATCCTCCCAGCTGTCAGTTCTGCTTAAGAATGACACTCGGACTGATATAACGATTCCTCCTAAAGCTATACTTGCAGAGATCCACGCTGTAGAGAAAGTGATAGAGAGCACCAAGAGTTATTGCGGAGTAGAGTCATCAGCACCTACCTCTGCCAACCTTACCTTTGACTTTGGAGATTCTCCTTTGCCTTCACATTGGAAAGAGCGAATTTCGAACCGGCTAAATTCCATGCCTGAAGTTTTCTCTTTGCATGATCTTGACTTCGGTTGTACTAGTCAAGTGAAGCACCAGATTAGATTGACAGATGAGACACCCTTTAAGCATAGGGCGCGTCCAATTCACCCTCAAGACATCGATGCCGTTCGAAAGCATCTTCAGGAATTGATTTCTGCCGGAGTCATTCGCGAGTCCGAGTCTTCCTTTTCTTCGCCCATAGTGGTGGTCCGGAAGAAAGATGGTTCGGTTCGGCTCTGCATCGACTTTCGGAAGTTGAACTCTCAAACGATTAAGGATGCTTACGCGCTACCTAATCTAGAGGAGGTCTTTTCTGTGCTTACTGGTTCCAAATGGTTCTCGGTACTTGATCTGAAGTCTGGATTCTACCAGATCGAAATGGATGAAGCTGATAAGTGTAAGACTGCTTTCGTATGTCCCCTAGGCTTCTGGGAATTCAATAGGATGCCTCAGGGAATCACAAATGCGCCTAGTACATTCCAGAGGTTAATGGAGCGGTGTATGGGTGATCTCCATAGGAAGCAGGTCTTAGTTTTCATTGATGACTTGATTGTCTTTTCAAAGACTTTAGAAGAACATGAGTCGCGGTTGGTACAGGTCCTAAACCGGCTTAAGGAGTACGGGTTAAAGCTAGCGCCTGAAAAATGCCGTTTCTTTCAGACATCAGTCAAGTATTTGGGGCATGTTGTTTCAAAGGACGGAGTAAAGACCGACCCAGTTAAGGTCGAAGCTTTAAAGACTTGGCCGAGACCTACCAACTTGAAAGAGTTAAGAGCTTTCTTAGGCTTCGCGGGGTACTATAGGAGGTTCGTGAGTGACTACTCGAAAATAGTCAAACCTCTCACGGGACTCACTGAGGGGTACCCTCCACTTCGCAGGGGCCGCAGTGGGAAACGAGAGGGGGGCGAGTATTTTAACACGAAAGAGCAGTTTGGTGATCGATGGACTGATGCATGTCAGAATGCGTTTGATGATGTTATTTCAAAGTTGACCTCTGCTCCTGTCCTGGGCTTTGCTGACCCCAGACTTCCGTATACGCTTCACACTGATGCTAGTACTACGGGGCTGGGTGCGGCATTGTACCAGGAGCAGGACGGGCAGATGCGAGTGATAGCGTTCGCCAGTAGGGGATTGACAAAAAGTGAGGCGAAATATCCGGCCCATAAGTTGGAATTTCTTGCATTGAAGTGGGCTGTCACAGCTAAGTTTAGTGATTATTTGTATGGTACAGACTTCACTGTTGTAACAGACAGTAATCCTTTGACGTACGTTTTAACATCTGCGAAACTTGATGCTACCAGCTACCGTTGGCTGTCTAGTTTGTCGACCTACACTTTCAAGCTCCAATATAGGGCTGGGAGCCAGAATCAGGATGCGGACGGTCTTTCCCGGCGTCCACATGGTGAGCCTTTAGATGATTTGGTCTCTCAGAAAGAACGAGAAAGAATTGAGAAGTTTACACTTCATCACCTTGCAGATCCTGAAAACAAGTCTGATGTTCTCATGGCTGATGTAGTAAAAGCTATATGTGAAAGGCATCAGGTGATTAGTTCACCTGAAAATCTCAGTTTGACACACCCTTCTATTACATTAGTTGAGTCTCTCGCTCATTGTGTTAATGCTTTGCCGAAGGAGTTGCAACATGAGACTGAGCATGGGTTGCCTGTTCTTCCCAATCTCTCGGAGGCAGCATTGGCAGAATGGCAAGAGAAGGATCCAGAGCTCAAGGTGATAGTTGAGTGGATGAGAAATGGAACTAAGCCAGGTACCCTGAGGGGTCAGCCATCTGATTTAGCATTGTGGTTGAGAGAATGGAGTCGATTTGAGTTGAAGAACGGAGTGTTGTATAGGAAGAAGCAAGAGAACGGAGTCTCTCACTATCAGTTAGTGTTGCCAGTTGGACTAAGAGACATGGTGTTGCGTAGTCTTCACGATGATATGGGGCACTTAGGTATTGAGAGGACTTTAGACTTAGTGAGGTCCAGATTCTTTTGGCCAAGAATGTCCCAAGCCGTGGAGAAGAAGATCAAGACGTGTGAACGTTGCGTGCGTAGAAAAAGACCTCCAGACAGAGCCGCTCCCCTGGTTAACATTCAAACCAGTAGACCCTTGGAATTGGTCTGTATGGACTTCTTGTCATTAGAGCCAGACCGCAGTAATACCAGTAACATATTGGTTATTACGGATCATTTCACGAAATACGCCGTAGCAGTACCGACCCAGAATCAAACGGCTCGTACAGTTGCGAAGTGTCTGTGGGAAAATTTCCTGGTACATTATGGGTTTCCCGAAAAGCTACATAGTGACCAAGGACCTGATTTTGAATCCCGTACAATAAAAGAGTTGTGTCATGTAGCGGGTATTCACAAGATTCGTACTACGCCTTATCACCCCAGGGGTAACCCGGTAGAGCGTTTTAACCGGACGCTTCTCCAGATGTTTGGACGTCTTCCTCGTTTGCCTGTAGATTTAGCTTTTGGATTGCCAGCAGAATCTCCAGCTAAATCTCACTCTCAGTACGTTAAAGATTTGAAAGAACGGTTGCGAGAGAGCTATGAAATAGCTAAGAAGAATTCTGCTAAGATAGCAAAGCGCAACAAGGGAAGGTTTGATAAACGTGTGGTTGATTCAACCTTGGAAGAGGGTGACAGAGTTCTTGTGCGCAATGTTAGGTTGCGAGGAAAGCACAAGCTCGCAGACAAGTGGGAGCAAGGAGTTCAAGAAGTGGTTAGGAGAGCGGGAGATTTACCGGTGTACACTGTCCGACCAGTTGGGCAGAGTGGTCCCCTCAGGACATTACATCGTGACTTGTTGTTACCTTGTGGATTTTTGCAGCCGAGTCAACATGAGAAACAGCCTAAGCAAAGGGGTCGCAGGCCCAGAACTAGAGCCTGTGCAGATGATAATGATTCACAAGAGCCAGAATCTGAGTGTGAATATGAGTCTGACACTGATCGATTCATTAATCCTGCATTTAGGGATACAATTGATTTTGAAACCCGAGTTTTGGTGAGCCCCGAGCACTTGCCTTGTCGAAATCCTTGTAACGTCCCTGTTGACTTAACTGTGGATGAACCTGTGAGAGAGAACATACCTGAATCTGGAGAAGCAGAAGCTCCTTCTGTTGAGATAGAACCTGTTCGTGTTGATTTAGAGATTCCAGTGAGAGAAGATCCAGAAATTGATCCCTGTTCTGAGTTTCCTTCCCAGGGAGCTGAAACAGAAATTGGTTGTGAAGGTGAGAACAGAAATGAAGAGAGTCCAGTTTTGATTGAAGCTGGAGATGTTGAACTTGATCAAAGTGAACGAGAGAACGACACAGAGTTTGAAGAGGGAACTATTCCCAGACGTTCGCAGAGAGAGCGAAAACCTGCAAAAAGGCTTGAATATCCCCAGTTAGGGAACCCACTTACCGTAGTGATTCAATCTCTGTTGCAAGGTCTAAGTGTGGCATTCAGTACTGCCTTAGAGGAAGTAAATGCTTCTTCTGTTGATGTACCTGTGGTTTTGATTCAATCCCAAAAATGTGTAGATGCAGCGGGACGTGCATGTATTCAAGAGGGGAGGGTGTAACCCAGGTTACTAAAGATGTTTTATTTTTTGAAATAGAAAAGAAAGAAACTGACACTTATGTGAATAAACAGTTATTTTATTAAATATCTGTAAAGAAAAGAGAAAACAAGAATACATAAATTAGAGAAGAGTGATTTGATTAAATGAGACAATGATTGGTCCTAATAGACGAATCAGAGTTGGCCGCCTTAGTGGGTGGAGTCATCGGAGTCGAGAGATGATGCAATGATCATTTTTTTCCGAGAGAAGCACCGAGAAAGAAGCACTGAGCGCGATCTGAGAAGAGAAAGAATTAGACTGAGCGAGCTAGTAGTTTGTTTAGAGAGATTTAGAGATATAGAACATAAAGATTTTGAGAAATAGAAACAGAACTTGATGCTGTGATTGATTGATTTTGAGTAAAAGTGAAACTAGCTTTTGTACGTGCATTGAAGTACGGGCCTAAAGCTGAGAGAAGCACCGAGAAAGAAGCACTGAGCGCGATCTGAGAAGAGAAAGAATTAGACTGAGCGAGCTAGTAGTTTGTTTAGAGAGATTTAGAGATATAGAACATAAAGATTTTGAGAAATAGAAACAGAACTTGATGCTGTGATTGATTGATTTTGAGTAAAAGTGAAACTAGCTTTTGTACGTGCATTGAAGTACGGGCCTAAAGCTGAGAGAGCTGCCGCGAACTTTTTCTAATTGATATTAGAGTACTCTTGGTTGGGTTTTTTTCCTTCCCCCCCCCCTTGGGCTTTCCATTTCTTTTTATATCCTTTCTGGATTTTCTTTTGGTTTTGTCTGATATTTTCTATTTGCTGAGTTTGGATGCTGAACGAGAATCAAGGAAGCTGCACGTGAGATGTCCCTGCTTCACAGCGAAAGTTCGAGAGTTGGTGCAAGCAGGAACTGGCGAGCCATGCCCAAATAAGGATCGAACTGCGAATCGAACTGTGAATATTGTGGTAGGATTGAGTACAGGTTTTCTCTTCCTGTTGCTATTGAACTGTGAGTTAACTTGAGTTGCGGAAGAAGGATCTCGTGAAGGAACATTGAACTGGAGCTGAGAACTGAGATAAAATCTCATATCACATTGAGATTTCTGTGAACACTGAGATAATTGGACGGTGATTTATTTTCTTTATTGTTATTTTGTTTCAATTCTATTGTGATTTATTTCTTTTGATTTGTCTATTAAGTGTTCATAATTTCTATTTTTGGGTAATAAGAGTGAACTGAAAGGTAATTTGAAAGGTTGAAATTGAAAAGTTACATTTAAATCAGACCAGAGGAGAAAAGTATTCTTAATATAAATAAGTCAAATTAGGAATAATTCAAATAACTAAAGAAACCTTATATCTTACTTATACCAAAATAAAAGCTAATTAGGTGAAATTAGATTTAAAACTAAATAGAAAGTATAAATTATAGTAGATAAAAAGAAAGAATAAAAGGTTACAATTAGGATTCAAATAAGAGTTTATTTATTTCTGGTTTATTTTCTTTTATGTGATGTGGTAATAATTTAATTTTATTGTCTTTTTGAACATTTTCTTTTTTTGTCTTAATTGCTTGTTATTCCTTTTAAATATATCGTACCTGTTTTTCTAACTCAAACAGTGTGTCCCTGTGCTTCTTTGCTGCTAACACAGTCTCTTGAGCGAATTCTGGTCTTCTGATCGCTGGTCCATAGATTGAAGCAGTGTCTTCTTTCACTCCCCTCTGTGTCTTTTACTGAGGAGAGTGGGGGTAACACACTTGCCACGACACGGGTTACACTCTGTATGTGGTGTTTGACGTCACAGAAAATTCCCATGATGCAATGGGAATCACAGTTATTTACTGTAAAGAGAAATAGCAGTATAACACTGGGTGATTTAAAGGAAATAACTGTAGAAATTACAGAAAAGTCTAACAGTGTTGCTAAAAAAAATCAGGTTTATGAATGAAACAGTCTGAAAATTACTTCACATTACCATGCAAGATGATGATTCTGATGATTCTAAAGGAATGAAAGAATTAATCAATAGGCTATATGCACGCATAAGTTCCGCATTTGACGCAAGGCTGCTCTTCAGTTTCCGGTTGGGGAGATTTAAAGCGGAGGAAAACCGATGAAAACGGGATTATGGCAGAGTCTTCCAAATTTACTGTCCTCTCGTCTTTGAAACGAAACTTTAATACGTTTAGATTTTATATACAGTTATGTTTATTTAATATAATAAACAAAGAAGCATAAACAAAATGAGGGGTGTCTGTTTTGTCTGTTTTTGAGACTAACGTTATTTAGTATAGAGGGAATGCATTAACGTCACTTCCCCGCCGGAACACGCCCCCCCTTAGCCGGACTGAGTGGCAGAAGAGCTGCTGTGTGACTGGAGTTAATAGGGGAAACTGCGAAAACGCGAGTAAAACAAACTATTATCAGTTTAAACTAAAAGTTGGACTCGATATAGTGTTCCTTACAACTTATCAAAGATCCAGTGATCCATGGATATTGACATGCAGCCAGGAATCGTGTTTCCTGACATTTATGTGCCTGATTTCGACGCCGGGGAAATAAATGAAGACAATTTGCCTGTAAACGTTTTATATAAATACAATATAGATAGGTCTAAATCCGAGTGATCACTTACATTAATGTTATACTGTATATCATCATATCGTCCAGCCCTAAAACCTGTATAGTTTTTTGTCAGTGTTTATTTAAAAACCATCCAATTATGCAGAATATAGTCTGTTCTGTAGCTTTTTGCAGTCTGTAAAAATATACAGTAGGCCTACCTCAGATTTCTGGTCAAATCTAGTTGTACAGTCAATCGCAAAGCTCTTTCCCGTTTTAGATGTGTTTTGTGTGATTTTCACGGCATTCACGCTGAAAACAAATGCTGCCGCTCAGTCTTTTTGCCACTTGTGGGCGTGACCGCATTCACTCCGGCCGACGGTGACGTCATGCGCATACCCTCTTTGGTTGTAGTTCCACCAGAGTTCCACTGGGGGCGATCGTCCGAGTGCAAAATGAATGGGAGTCAATGGGGCTAGACGGCTAAATTTGTCCCTTTTACCCGATTGTCATTGAGAAATCTCAGATTTGAATGTAGGTTCTGCAAGTTCAACATGGGTTATAGTTCGAAAGTTGAATGAACGAGTGCTTATGTCCTTTCGATTTCTTACAGGGTGAGTTGTTGTTGCCCACAACACGCTAGCATTTTGCTAATGGACGCTGATTGGTCAGTGAAGGACTGATTACGACCAGAGACACCGCTTGATGGCATCGTTGCATCCGAAGCGGGACCAATGTTAAGGCCATAGGCGGACTGAACTCTCTCAAATGTTTATACCATAGATAGACTGTAAAAAAAGATATTTACCCGTGTCAGATGTGTAACTTAGTTGATGCCTCGAGAGAAAAGAAAGTGCAAAGCGCAAAAGCATAAACATAATAAATACATAGACTTTAGCAATAACAAAGATAACTGATGGATCCTTTATCTATGGTAATACGATATGGTACAACTACAATGCAGTGTAAAGATACAGTGAGTAATAGTAAATAGTTTAGTCAATAAAATAAACAAACAGTATACAGCAAATAAAATAGTAATGAAAAGGCTATATACAATATAGGCTATATAAAATAAAATGACACAACCCTGTCTATTTTTGTTAAATTTCAGTTTTATTGACCAGTAAGAGACATTATAACAGTATAAGTAGCCTAAAAGGTATAATAAGTTATACAAGACAAGAAATAAAGTAAACCGTTCAAGACACAGCAGGATACAACGTTAAAATAGCCAAAATATAAAGTTATGAAACTTCACTTTGCCCTCAGCCAAAACGATTTGCCAGGGAACAAATGACACGATTAATGATACCAAAGATCGCCCGTTAGAAATACACAAGACGAATTATACCTCGTTTAACCACTACTAGAGACATCAGAGCCAGCGGCAAACTAGCCGAGGAAAGGCTGTTCCAGGCGGGGTGCAGAGCGCTGAGACCCGGTGAAAGACTGGTCCTCACAACTCCGAAAACGTCAGATCAAACTTTTAAATAGGCGCTATCTTTATAAATAAACCACAGATTTGAGCTTTAAACAACTACATTGTCGACTGAAAAACTATTAAAACTACATTTCGTGACACAATAACAGTAGTATTTTTAAATTTCGCGGCTTCTCTCGTCTGTCTATGCGCGAAAGCACCAGTGAATGAAGGATTGCCGTAAAGCAGGTTTCTGGTCGTACGATGTGTATGACGTCATTGACATTTTAAAAGACTTTTTAAAGCAAATAAGTGACTCTAAAAAATCTAACACCAAGTAATGTGTAATTTTTTTGCATCTTCTTTCGAATACAATATTCAAATTACTAGACAAAAAAATATATCCTGAGAAAAGTGGATTTTTAGGGGTATTGCTCCAGAGACCTCCATTCATTCTGCACTCCGCCTGTGAGCGCCCTCATATGGACCTAGAGTGGAACTGCAACCAGTTCAGACCCCAGAAGTTTAATGTGAGTGGGAGTTCTCCCCATATTAGGCCCTGTCCCAAATGGCACACTTCATGTGCACTTTCGGTCTTGTGGACTTACAATGGCTGCCGCGTGCGCGTGTCCGTTAAGTCCGTGAGACCGCAGTGTGTCCCATTTGTCATTTTTAGATCTCAGAAGGGTGCTCGCGAGCGCCCCCTCTGCGGTCGATTTGCGCCCTTGATGCGCACTTTTGCCGAGCCCACGCTGATGAGGACTCCACAGCAGACTTCTTCCCGACATTCAAAGCGGCGTTACGTCGCGAAAGTGCGGACTCAGAGGAAGACCGCGAGTGCTTAGGGTTCCATTTGGGACAGGGCCTAATATGGGGAGAACTCCCACTCACATTAAACTTCTGGGGTCTGAACTGGTTGCAGTTCCACTCTAGGTCCATATGAGGGCGCTCACAGGCGGAGTGCAGAATGAATGGAGGTCTCTGGAGCAATACCCCTAACATTTTCGACATTCTCTGATTGGACTCTACGATCGGCGGAAGTAATCCAGCATCCTTAGACCTTCACCGGAAATACCCCCGTGCATAGTAGATAGGTCTAACTGAAATTAAAAGCACTTTCATATTTTTATTTTCAAAAGTTAACTGTCATATAGGCCTATAAACATAATTTAAAAGAGAATCACTAAATAATTATATCAATCATACTGGTAAGACAATGGTAGCAATAATTAAAACATTAAGGCTATACTTTATAATATGACACATATGTTGCTGTCTGGGTTGTCATCAGAAAAACTATCAAAAAGCAAGAAAATCTGCCCAGACAGCAACATAGTGTCGGCAATTATTGTAGAAAATCCATTTATTTAAATAGCTATTGTTGGTATGCCTAAATTTCCTATGGTTAAAAAGATATGGGACAAAACAATTTCAAGGGGAAAATGAGGAGTAGAAAAAACACACCGCAATACATAAGAAGCATCGATTACATCGGAAGTATCGGAAATACTAAAGCTATGCTACTATCCTCAACCGTGACTTTTATTATGGTGTGTGAATTCTACCACCAACCGGAACAAGCCCTTTGGGATGGTCAGCATTTAAATACCTCTACAAAGCAAATAAGTATAAATAATGAACCGAATTTTCGGTCGGAGCAAACAGACGCCTCCACCCAACCTTTCTGACTGCATAGGCAATGTAAGTAGGCTACTGTATGGTTGTGTAAATGTCTCGCAGTCTCAGGACATCAGTGAAGCAGCCTGATTGGTGTTTGCATGTCAGACATGGATGTACAGTGGATGCTGTCTGTGTGGTGTTCCCGTTATAGGTGGATACGAGGGTCGAGTCGATCGATAAGAAAATAGCGAGAATCGATGCAGAGCTAATGAAGTATAAGGACCAGATGAAAAAGATGAGGGATGGACCCTCAAAAGTGAGCATTGAAACTCGAGTTGATGTCACATATCATTCTATTCAGGCTACTGTACAGTGTGATCCACATGTCTGAGAACACTCTGTTTTGCATTTTTAATACATGTTTGTGCATATTATTAGCATAACAACTAATGATTTTTTAAATTGAAATATTAACATTCTTTAGTATTTTTTGTCCTCCTTCTGGCAGCAGCACCAAATTTTTAATTTGGTTTTTTTTTTCTTCAGTTTTAGAAGTTTCAGTACACGGAAGTACGCCCTGAACCGCAACGTAAAAAAAAAAAAAAAAAAAAAAAATCTGTAAAAAAAAAAAAAAAAATCTAGCATTTCGATATTAAAGGAGCTGTATGTAAGATTGTGGCCAAAACTGGTACTGCAATCACTTTCAAATTACTGTAGAGCGGTGTATCCCCTCCCCCTCCTCCCTGACTCAAGGTTGCCAGATAGGCTGCAGGATCCCGCAGGAACGTGACGAGCTGCAGCTGTGGTAACTAGAGCAGAGCTGGCAACCCGGATGCTGCAACACTACTGACTTCGTGATTGGTAGATAGGTGGAGGGTGGAGCATCAGACCAAAACACAACATGACAACATCAACATCAGTTGAGGGCTGCAACTGCACTTTTTAAATGACAATATGCTGGCCGGACAACTGTTGTCAGTGATATAAGTATTTGAAATGTACATGATTTCTTAATGTCTAGTGACATATCAGGGCCATTTTATGATTAATTGAAATAAATTTCTTACATACAGCTCCTTTAAAGTCGAAACATTTCGAGATTAAAGTCGAAACATTTCGAGATTAAAGTCGAAACATTTCGAGAGTACGAGAATACAGTCTTCCGTAGAAGTTGCGTGTGTGCTTGCCATTGTTTCACATTGCCGCACACACAGGCATTCATAATGGTGCATAGCGAGTGTTTCACACTGTGTGTGTGTGTGTGTGTGTGTGTGTGTGTGTTTTGTGTGTGTGTTTTGTTTCAACAAAAGGAAATTCAACAGGTGCCAATCTACCAGCATTAGGCTACCATTATAGGACGTTATAAAATATACTGCACCGGAATAGACTTTAGCCTATAGGAAAACCAACCAAAACACTTTTCAGACTGGATGGAGATATCCAGCTTTATGAATGAATGAATGAATGAATGAATGAATGAGGCATTTATATAGCACTTTCATATGTCTACTAGACTTACACTCAAAGCGCTTTACAATCATATCAGAGAATCTCTCCTCAAGCACCATTAGTGGTTATTAAATCTGAGGAAATCACGGGAACAGGTGTTGTGCCTAATTTCGACCCCTGCCAAATTATTACCCCCCTAGCATTGGTAGGTTTAGGATTCGTTGTGGGGGAGGGGTTACGATTAGGTGCGGGGTTGGGACTAGGCAATCAGGTACTGAATTCAACGAGGGGGGTAATAATTTGGCAAGGGGTCGAAATTAGGCACAACACCTGCCAAATGATTGGATACAGAATGGCGTTATAGACGAGCGCACAGACTCCGCCGGAGTAGGTATCACAATCTGGTCCAAACTTTATGTGGCAGTGTTTTTGAGGTGTTTTCGTGCTTGTCTAGGCAACACTATCTGGGTCGAGAACACAACAGTAACTGTTCTGTCTCCCTCTTCACCGTAAATACGTTCTGGATACATTTTAAGTGCATCATTCTGTATCCAATCATTTGGCCGGATCCCATGATTTCCTCCGATTTAATAATCACTAATGGTGGTTGAGGAGAGATTTTTTTTTTTCAGGCAATGGCACAGAAAGTACAAGGCAGACAAAATACTGTTAAGTCATACAGTGCAAAAAAAAAAAAAAAAACAGAACATACAGTATTTAACTGACAATCCAATTCTGCCTGAAAGGGAGTGGGAAGAAGACAATTTATTTAATCCCACCCCAGTTCCCAGATTCTCTGATATGATTGTAAAGCGCTTTGAGTGTAGGCCCAGTAGACATATGAAAGTGCTATATAAATGCCTCATTCATTCATTCATTCATAAAGCTGGATATCTCCATCCAGTCTGAAAAGTGTTTTGGTTGGTTTTCCTATAGGCTAAAGTCTATTCCGGCGCAGTATATTTTATAACGTCCTATAATGGTAGCCTAATGCTGGTAGATTGGCTCCTGTTGAATTTCCTTTTGTTGAAACGAAACACACACACTAACACACCCACACACACACATACACACAGACAGTGTGAATTTGTGAAACACTCGCTATGCACCATTATGAATGCCTGTGCTGCAATGTGAAACAATGGGAAGCACACACGCAACTTCTGGAAGACTGTATTCTCGTACTCTCGAAATGTTTCGACTTTAATCTCGAAATGTTTCGACTTTAATCTCGAAATTTTTCGACTTTAATCTCGAAATGCTTTTTTTTTACAGATTTTTTATGTTGCGGTTCAGGGCTTCTGTATTACGTACATTTTATTTCAAGTAATTTTTTTTTTTATGGTTTTAGTTTTTAGTTAACTTTAATAACCCTGACTCAAGCTTCATGAACTCCACAAGTTTGTGTCAAACCTAATGATCATATTTTCCAGCATTGAGAATGATCCAAAGAGCATCTTGTGCTTCAAAACATATGTCATATGGCACCTTTAGGAGTTCACAAGATCACAAATATACTTTATTTAAATTGATTACTGACCGTGGCTATATAATGTTTTACATTATATTTTCAAAATCCTGAAATTAAATTAGACCTTGAATCCCAGATTTTCAAAGTGGTCTCAGATTGTTGGATCCCACTGTAAATCATAAAGAATTCTGTAAGCATGAGATGAACAATCTCTTTACAGAATACAGTAAAACAGAAGGCGATGAGAGTGCTGAAACAAAAGAGAATGTGAGTTTTAGCCTGATGAATTCATTTACAATGTGTGAAATGTTTATTTCAATATCTAGTATTCTGTTTTCATTTCACATTGATAAAGGATGTGCTCAAATGTTTTTAGTAATAATGTTAAATGTTTTTTTCACTGTATAATGCAGGTATGAGGGTCAAAGAGATCAGCTTTCCCAGCAGTCATTTAATATGGAACAAGCCAACTATACAATCCAGTCATTAAGGGACACCAAAACAACCGTAAAGACTTGTTATTAACTTATTTACTGCTGTCCATGTATTCCCAGCACTGTTGAATTTATAATTTCATTTAATCATTAATAAATTCCAAGAAATTTGATTTGCAAAGAGCCCACTTCTCCTTGCGTGTATTGTATTTTCCTAATAAAATAAATAATTTCATAATGTATTGTTTTTTTACTTTCTGAAATGTCATTCTGAGAACAAAAAAAAACCTTTTTTACTGGTGTATATATTTTTCCGAGCACTAATACATTTTACGTTTAATTTATTCATTCATATTTATATTTTTTTAACTGTAAGATTCTACAAACCTTTTATACTTAAAAAAAAAATTATTTTTTAGGTGGAGGCTATGAAGATTGGAGCAAAAGAAATGAAGAAAGCATATAAACAAGTGAAGATGGATCAGATTGAAGTATGCACACTAATCATTGTGATATCACTGTTTTTTTAGTAATGTTTTTGATTCATGATCAGTGGTTAGTAATATACACTTTTTCATTACCAATGTTTGTGGCTGATAGGACCTGCAGGATCAACTGGAAGACATGATGGAGGAGGCCAACGAGGTGCAGGAAGCTCTCAGTCGCAGCTATGGCACACCAGAGATCGATGAGGATGAACTGGAAGCAGGTTGTGTGTGTGTGCGTGTGTGTGTGTGTGTGTGTATTTGGAGTTTCGAACTTCACTTTTTTCTCTGTTGCAGAGCTGGATGCTCTGGGAGATGAGTTACTGCTGGATGATGACAGCTCTTATTTAGATGAAGCCTCGTCTGCACCCTCCATTCCTGAAGGAATACCCAGTGACACAAAAACCAATAAGGTGCAGATTGCATTAAGATACACATATTCATTATCTTTTGGGAATATTTATTTTTGTGATTTGTTCTGTACATTTTTTTTGTTTTTGTATTTGCATCCCTCAGGATGGCGTTCTGGTCGATGAGTTTGGACTTCCACAGATCCCTGCCACATAAGAATCTGTTCTCTGATCAGTGTTTTATTTACATGCGTTGGAGGAAGTTATTAGTGCTGGTAAATGGTATTCAACATGTTTTGTAGTATTCATTGCCAGTCTAGCACTTGGTATTGTAACTAACTGTTTTTGTTACATGTTGATCTTGTTCACATGAAGCACAATTTTAATTAGAATTTGGTCATGTTAACATGTTAGCCTGATTGACAATAAGATTCCAGTTTTTAGAAATTTAAAGAAATCTGGTATATACCTTAAATCTGAATTTTGGGTCACCTACTAAGAATTTCCATTGTTTCCTGAGCTTACATCAACGCATGTCCTAACAAAAGTAATTCTGGATGAAATGAGATCCAAACAGTTACAAAAGTCAAGCAAAAAATACAGACATTTAAACATGTAAACCCATATTATTTCATAATATAGCAGTTTCTAATTTTAACATTTTTACAGTTAATATTAATGTCTATGCCCTTGCTTCACTCTGAAGCTTGCTGATATGTTGACAGAATTATGTTGAAACTGATCAAGTATTTGATCAGTATACTATAGTATAACTATAGTATAAGTACTATAGTTCTGTGTAGCATGAATGAAGAATCTGCCTGGAGCAGCAATGTAAAGCAAGGCATAATCAGGTCTGAATATTCTTTGAATTATTAAAATTACCTCTTTTTCTTGATAATAAAGTTCATTAATGATAATACATCAGGATCTGAAATATTCTGAAATGTGAAATGCATCACTGGAGTCTGTAAGAGTTGCAATAAATGGTGGTATTTAAAAATAATTGTGGATAATTGTTTTGGAACCACTGGGCTATTTATTTGGCAATAACACATTTGAGAAGAGTTTTCTTCAATAGATTGTTTTCTATTAAATGCCACAAGAACAATAGAAGTATTACATAGTCTAAAAAAAAAAAACAGTTACACAAATTTCAGTGTTTTTTCCAAAGGGGCTATGTAAAAGTCCCTCTCTCTGAAATAGCTCACTTCTTGGGTATATGGTATTTTCCTAATGAAATAAATCATTGCATAATCGTATTGTTTTTTTCTACATTCCAATTTTTTTTTTGTAAATAAAAACAAACAAATATCAAGCGCATCCCCGGTTTTCTAAGGGGCGTGACGCACTTCCGGTTGCATAATGTACACATTCTAAAGTTGTGAAGCGTTAGCAAACAGTGTGCCGATATGGCGGAGAACACCTTGACAGTGACAGTTGCTTATGGTAAAGATAACTGACCACTTTTCATATTTCAAAACATGAAGATATATCGAAAATAAATCTAGTCGCTATTTTATTGAGGTTAGCTTTACACTAGCTGTTAAAGCTAGCTAACGTTACCTGTAAATGATCCGAACATCACTCTAGACGCTTATTTCACCATTAGTGATATATCGAGGCTATGAATTTATATCTTGAGTTTTCAAGTCTATTGTAATCTGATTAAGGTTAAATGAGTGGTGAACGTTAATGCTGGATTTGCAGATACATTTCCAGTTAGCTCTCTCGATCATTTTGAGTATTAAACCTGTGATCTTCTGTCTCAGGCACGACCAAACACAGCATCACTTTAACAGCACAAGATGGACATGAACCACTGTTGAAGGATTTGTGTGAGGCGCTGACAGAAGCCACAGGAGTACCAGCACCATCCCAGAAAGTCATATTTAAAGGTAATACAGCTATGCTTTAGGCACATCTGTTTCTCGGCTTTCTGTGTTTATACTTGCTCAACTGTAAATGGTCTGTGTTTTGCGTATTAACTACAGTATTGTCATGAGTTGAAGTTTGTGAGCTCAACAGAACAATGCAGTTTTTTAAATAAAAGCATCATTAGTCTGCCATTTCAACTGTATTGGTGTATTGCTGTTGCAAGAGTAACCTGGATCACTGGAATTGTAACCTTATGTTGTTCTGACTGTAGGGAAATCATTGAAGGAGATGGATGAGCCTCTGTCCGGCTTTGGAGTAAAGCAAGGTTGTAAAATGATGATGATTGGAAAGAGGGTAAGATGTGTAATGTGTTGTTCATTCATTCATAAAGATATAACTGTAATTATTTCTGAGTCTGACAAGCTGCTTTATTTTTACAGAACAGTCCTGAGGAGGAAGCTGACCTTAAAAAGCTCAAAGACATTGAAAAGTCAGTGGAACAAACCGCCAAGAAGCTTGAGAAGGTGGATGGTGAACTCACAGGACTGAAGAACGTATGTGTGACATGTTTTTAAAAGATAAGTCTTTAGGTGCATCCCGATTCATGTATTAATGGCACTATTCTATGCCTTTTTATAGTATAAATAGTGTGAGTAGTGCGTTCACACTGAAAATTCAGAAAAAGTGCGCTTCAAATATCTGGATGATGCACTGAATTAACCGAAGTGTGGGATGTTGGACGCACGTAGCTTTAATTACATACTGATGAGGGGCTAACAGATTCTGGTGTTGGATGACAAAATAGCCTTATGAAATTCATACACTAGACAGTTGAGTCCACAGTGCATAGTGTATAGAATGTCATTTAGGACACAACATTTATTTTTCTTCTTGAACACTGTACCTGATGTACGAGGCTTGGCAATATGGTCATTCTCATAATTGAATTCATAATGTAATGATTTTCAGGGTTTTCTTGCAAAGGAGTTGCAAGCTGAGGCTCTTAACAAACTGGACCACAGAGTGAAAATCGCCTCTGAGCAGTTCATGAAGATCCTAGAGGAAATAGATGCACTGGTAATTGTTTTTTCGCTTCTTAAAGTTGCTCAAAGTAAAGCCCGAAAGTTAAAAACCCGTTACACTCAGATGTAATGTCACAATAAGGAAGAAAAAATCTGCTGCTACTTTAGTTTAATTGCAATTGATTATTTTAGAGATAAAATAAAACTACAGTATATTACATGTATTTAAATACTGTTTTTCAGTAAAGTCGCTTTATTTGTGCACTTTTGTATTGGTAAACTCCAACATTATTTACAGAACTTGCCTGAGAGTTTTAATGACTGCAGGATGAAGAAAAAGGGACTTGTGAAAACTGTTCAGGTAGGATTATGCCTTATGGATATTAAGTTTTAATTAAACACTTAAGACTTTAACATACCCATGACCATTATTTGATTTCAGATCTTTAATAAATGTATTTTCCTTGTCCTTAGGGGCTCCTAGCTCAGTGTGACAAAATTGAAGCTGGAATATCAGACCACTTGGCCAAGATTCAGACAAAAAACTTAGCCTTAGCAGAGTGATCGTGAATGAAGACTCCTGACATCAGTAGTTACTGGTGCTGCTCTATGAGCAACTGAAGAACCTCACTGAGAGCTTTGGCACTGAAGGTGGTCCTGCAGTTCCTACAACCCATGACCTACACATGCACCTGTCATACAGAGAACGGGCGGCATTTGATTACTTATGAGTTTATATTTTTCATGCTAAGTGTTGGAAATACTTCTGGCTATGGATGGGACTGAAGAGTTTTGACCATCTAGAACGTTCTCTCGTTTAACTTTGTTACCTAGCCTAAGTTTGACAGTTGTTGGATTCATAATCTTGTTTTGGTCAAAGAGAAAAAAAAAGAATGGTGCTGGAAAAATTTCTTTTTAAAGGACCCAATTAAATGATCTAATTAATAAAATAAATCAGCATTGTACAGTAAAACATTTGGATATAAAAATGTGAAATTGTTTTTTGAAAGCAAAGGATTGTAGCTCGATAGTCCTCATTTTCTTTTTATCATGATTAAATCTCAGGGTGCTCCAAACCACTGGTTGTTGTCTCCGTCGATTTCTGTCTCTGATGTTGTTGTGAAGTTATTGAGAGAAATTAAAAATTTGAAAACCGATTTTGTGTTGTCTTAGTAACCATCATTGGCAGTTTATCTTATTCTGTACAATCCCAAATCTAGGTTTCAATGAACCAGCATTTTTTTGTTTGTTGTGAATTTAGTTTTTTTTTTTTCAATGTCATTACATTATTTGTAGCAAATGAAACAAATTGATTTTTTTGTTGTTGTTGAAAAAATATATGACCTCTGTAAAGGACACCAGGACTCGATTATTAAGAAAATAAAATGGCATGATATGACATATATAGGCAAGTACCAATGTTTTTTCAAGTACCAATTAATTTTTAGGTTTCAGGCTATTTTTAACCAAACATACCTTTTTGTATAAAGATGATTCTCGACTGTTATGAAATATATAACAATGATTTGATATACCATTGTACTTTATGCAATGTGTGTGTAAAATGGCTATTAATTGGTAGTCCCAATCAATACAATGTCTCTATAATTGTAGGTAGTTTGCATATCAATGTGTTCTTGAGGCAACATAATTTCCTCATATGTCATAGGAATATTGATACATAATATATTTCCCTATTAACTTGTTGTGTCTCCCAAAATGCCTGATAAACAACCTAGACTTACTTGTAAGTCCGGTTGTCCTCAATGGACATTGGTTTTGTAAAAGAAAGTAAAATTCAGATTTGAAACTCCATAACATTTTCCTGAGAGGTTTATTTCTGCCAAACAATTTGAAAATTAGATTTAAATGATAATTGCAGAATATTAATACATCATATTTCCATAAGAGTGCTAAATTTGATAATTCAGTCAGTCAGTTATTTTTAAAGACCAAGGAGAGGGAGTTGTCATGGTGAAACCTAGAAAAACATTTGGTATTTCTCTTTACAGGACATCTAGACTTAAAACTGACATGTGTGGTCTAAAAAAAAAAAACTATAATAGAATGTCCTCTACAGAGGAAAAATGTCTATCCCTGGGTCTCAGGAGTATAATATTAATGACAATACCTGGTTTTTAACAGAATTCAAAAATTGTGTTTTTTAATTGTAAAAGAATGTTGGGATAAACTCCAAACTCTGTAAAGAAAACTTGATGACTTACCTTACATTAAATTGTTTATTACAAAGTGTAAATATCCAGCAACTCCAAGCTACACTGAATAATTCCATAATTTATTTCTCAACATTTACATAGCAGAACAGCATTCATTCACTTTGAGGTTTACCACAGATGACATGTCTTTATGTAATTCATAGTTATGTACAAGTCTACATAGACTGTTTAAGAGAAGGTCCAGTACAGTCAAATAATCTCACCTTGCTGATGAATAAATCCCTTTGCACTAGCCCATGTGGGGATGAATGTGGGGAAAAGGAGACAATTAAACACGGTGTAGTTTTCATTCGTTTCAGTAGTGATCGCCTCATTCTAATCATCCTTGTCTTTAGCGCCGTGCTTCAGGATGCGTGTGAATTCCACATAGTTGAAGTTTCCTTTCTTGTCAATAGGGGCCTCTCTAAACAGCTCATCTACTTCTTCATCTGTGAACCTGTCTCCCATTGTGGTCAAGAGCTCCCTCAGGTAGTCCTCCTGAATAAAACCTAGAACAAATTAGGCAAATTGGTTATCAATGCTGAAAATAATTTAATAAATGTATACCAAAAACCAGAATATATTCTATTTATTTTGGTGAATGCCTTACTTACTTCCCTTACTTACCTGTCGCCTCCTCATCAAAACAAGCAAAGGCGTTTTTGATGACATCCTCAGGGTCTGTTCCATTAAGTTTCTCTCCAAACATTGTGAGAAACATGGTGAAGTTAATGGGACCAGGAGCTTCATTCATCATCGCCTCGAGGTATTCATCTGTGGGGTTCTTACCTGCCAATAAAATAACTTGTCAGTCAAAACCAGTTTGTATCGGATTAAATGTAGATTTTAAGTTTTGTGGCATTTAAAAATGATTTGAATTTGTTTAAGTCCTTTTAAATTACAATGAAATCAAAACAGGCAATAATTATTTTTATGGAATATTGCATTGTTTATTATGATTTCTCACTATTGACTAGTTGCTTATTAGCTTGCATATTACTAGGATATTGGCTGTTTATTAGTACTTATAAGCACATATTAATGCCTTATTCTGCATGACCATATTCGAGATCCCTTAATCCTACCCAATTCCTCAACTATCTTACAAATTATTAATAAGCAGTAATTAGGAGTTTATTGAGGCAAAAGTCATAGTTAATAGTGAGAATTGGATCCTAAAATAAAGTGTGACAAATTATTTTCCATGGACATCATTATATATAAAAAAAAAAAAATGTACCCTTATAATCTTTAATCAAAATAACTCCCCTCCCCTTTGCAACAACAGCTCTTCTCTTATGACGTGTTCACTGGCGTCACATGACAACTTTAAGCAGCTGAAAAAGGAATGCATTTAAACTTTTTAAATGACTTGCAATATAATGATTAACCCCCTACGTTTAAATTAATTTATGTTATAATATATTTTGTTATTTATTATTTGTCATTATTTTGTTTTAATAAAAAAAAAAAAAAAGTTTTTGTTCTCTCTTTCAATGTATGCTGCTTGGATTTTTTATGTGTTTGTGTTTTAAACAGATAATGCTGGTTTATTTAAAGCTGCAGTCCGTAGCTTTTTTTGGGGTTAAAAATGGATCATTTTTTGGGGTTAAAAATTATCCAAAATACATATTTGAGAAAATACATAACCAGCCAGTGTTCAAAACTATCTGCTTGCCTTAGTTCGATTCAAAGTGGTAAGCTTGTAATAATGTTTTTAATTCCAGTGGTACTGGTGGATTTCCGCGGGAGATTCGAGCTTGTCTTTGCGTCATTACGTCACATCTGTACACATAAAGAAGGAGTCTCGGCTAGAATAAGCTATATTGCGTGTGAGGATGTTGGAGGTGGAGATTTATAGCCTTTTCTCACAGCACTTGATATAATTAAACTTATCAATTTGATGGCGGATCCAGAAAGGTTTAAACGACAATCACCAGTGACAACAGATTCACCCGCTGTAAAATGCAAAAGACTTCTTTCGGACTTTGGAGTGGCTACAGAAAGAAGAGACTGCAACCGGACCCATGCAAAAACAAGGATAATATCTGAAGGGCATTAAATGTAGTCACGCAATGCTGATGTTGTTAACATTAACAATTTGAGAACAAAGTATAATTTGCACAGTTTTGCGTGATATGATAACTTATAAGCGATTGTTAGATTTAATCAGCGCGATTTACTGCAATGTCAGAACTAGAACAAAAGTGGATGTTTTTTACTTGTTCAGATGACATTTTCCGGTGAAAATTCTTATGTTGGTCATACTTCCAAAACGAATAATCTGTGAAGTCTGAATGCCAGTATCCACACCGGCGCGGTGACTGACAGCTGCACAGCACACTCTCCTCAAACATTGTGTTCATCCGCGCTGTGCCGTGTCGAGGGTGTTGAAGTACAACTCACGTAAAGTTGATAATTCCGCGAATGACTGCAATTGCAGATTTCGAACAGAGATGGCGACAAAGAGGAAAAACTCTGGACTGCAGCTTTAAAGTCGGCATGAAATCAAATTTGACAAATCTTCTTTTTATATGTAATATTGTAGTGTTTATTATAAATGATTTATCTGTGCACTTCATTATTTTTTTTAAATTCATGTACCCTTATAATCTTTAATCAAATACATTACCCTTCCCTCCCCCCTCGAAACGACCACTCTTCTCTTTCGGTCACGTGCAATGGCGAAAGGGTGCGGCCAGAGCCGATGAGGGTGCGGCTATCGGTGCACCGCCTCTCAGAGAAGATACATTCAAATCTGCCTCCATTTTGTTTGCAACACCCCAACCTCCAACGATCCAATCAATTCCCGAAGGACGAAATCAAGCCCCGCCCTACATTTTTTTCTAATTTCAGAAGCCGTTTCACTCGGATATACGTCACAACAAGGAAAAAATGACAATCTCAACTTCCGTTTCATGCCGACTTTAAAGAGATATTCGTATTTTATTATGACTTAGTGTTAACCGTTTCAGAACACCATGAAAAATATGACCATATGTAGATATGACCAGGAAAATATGAACCTCATTTAATGCTCATATTTTAGTGTCCATTGCAACAGTAATGAGCCAGGGATAGTTGCAGGGCGGAGTAGTGTGCATGCAGAAAGGTGAATTGCTACAACAGAAATGAACCCCTAACCCTACCCCACACCCAGAAAGACCAATGATAAAGACCTTTCCCACACCTAGTTCAACCTGCAGATACCCACACTTGACAATAATTGATCTGGATAGTAGCATCCAGAGAATTACAGATAATTATTACTGAAATCCCATATAGCAGTATATTAAATAGAAAATAGTCCAACGCCGTGGTACAGCGAGCACACTCAGGCCCTAAAGAGAGCAGCCAGAAAAATGGAGCGCAACTGGAAGAAAACTAAACTAGAGGTATTTCGGATTTCGTGGAAAGAGAGCTCAATTGCTTACAGAGAGGCTTTAAAAGCTGCTAGATCTGCTTATTTTTCAAACCTATTAGAAGAAAATAAACATAATCCTAGGTATTTATTTGAAACAGTGGCTAAACTAACGAAAAAGAAAGCTTCAAGCTCAGAAGTGTCAAAGCAACACGGCAGTGATGACTTTATGAACTTCTTCACTTATAAGATTGATAATATCAGGGACAAAATTATAACTATGCAACCGTCTACCACAGTATCGCATCAGGAAGTGCATTGTAGTCTCCCTGAGGAAAAATTTGATTTATTTGTTGCTATAGGAGAGGAAGAATTCTGCAAACTCGTTAATTCATCTAAATCGACAACTTGTATGTTAGATCCTATACCGACTAAGCTACTGAAAGAGATGTTTCCAGAGGTCATATATCCTCTTCTTAATATCATTAATTCATCTTTGTCTCTAGGATACGTACCAAAAACCTTTAAACTGGCTATGATAAACAATTTTAGTTAGCGGTTCTTTTAGATTATTATAATCTTAGATTAGTCAATTACAGGCCGATCTCGAATCTGCCTTTTCTGTCAAAGATATTAGAAAAAGCAGTATCTTCACAACTATGTTCCTTTCTAGAAAGAAATGATATCTGCGAGGATTTTCAGTCCGGATTTAGACCGTACCATAGCACTGAGACCGCTCTCATTAGAGTCACAAATGATTTGCTCTTATCATCCGATCGTGGTTGTATCTCTCTATTTGTGTTACTCGATCTTAGTGCTGCATTTGACACCATTGACCACAACATTCTTTTAAATAGACTAGAAAACTATGTTGGCATTAGTGGAATTGCATTAGCATGGTTTAAATCATACTTAACTGACCGTTATCAGTTTGTAGCAGTAAATGAAGAGATGTCTTATCGATCACAAGTTCAGTATGGCGTACCACAAGGCTCAGTACTAGGACCGCTGCTGTTCACTCTGTACATGCTACCATTAGGAGATATCATTAGGAAACATGGAGTTAGCTTTCACTGTTATGCCGATGATACTCAGCTGTATATTTCTTCAAAACCCAACGAAACTTACCAATTCACAAAATTAACGGAATGCATAGCTGATATAAAAAATTGGATGACTAGTAATTTCCTACTACTAAATTCTGAAAAGACAGAGATTCTAATTATTGGACAAAAAACTTCCACACGTAATAACCCAGAATACTGTCTAACACTTAATGGCTGCTCTGTCAAGTCTTCGTCGTCGGTTAGGAACCTGGGTGTGCTATTTGATACCAACCTTTCTTTTGAAAGCCACGTGTCTAGTATCTGTAAAACTGCATTTTTCCATCTTAAAAATATATCTAAATTACGCCATATGCTCTCATTGGGAAATGCGGAACAATTAGTCCATGCGTTCATGACCTCAAGGCTAGATTATTGTAATGCTCTACTGGGTGGTTGCCCTGCACGCTTAATAAACAAACTACAGCTAGTTCAAAACGCCGCAGCTCGAGTTCTTACCAGAACCAGGAAATATGACCATATTAGCCCGGTTCTGTCAACACTGCATTGGCTCCCTATTAAACATCGTATAAATTTTAAAATATTGTTGATTACCTACAAAGCACTAAATGGTTTAGCTCCGCAGTACTTGAGCGAGCTCTTAACGCATTATAGTCCTTCACGTCTATTGCGATCTCAAAATTCCGGCCAGTTGATAATACCTAGAATATCTAAATCGACTGCTGGCGGTAGATCCTTTTCCTATTTAGCACCAAAACTTTGGAACAGTCTTCCTACCATTGTCCGGGAAGCAGACACACTCTGTCAGTTCAAAGCTAGACTAAAAACACATCTCTTTGACCTAGCATACACATAATACATTATAGACTTCTATAAATTCAATGTTAGGCTGCATAGATTAGGTCAGCCGGAACTGGGAACACTTCCCTTAAATCTTGATGTACTCGCTACATCATAAGAAGAATGGCATCTACGCTAATATTAGTGTCTTTGTTTATCCCGAGGTTTTCCCGCAGCCTGCCGGATCCAGGCCGTGTCCAGATCTGACGAAGGAGATTCGCCTGGACCCGATGACAATGCAGTGCTGAAGTATCCACTATCCTCTCCCTATGGAGGATCCCTTTCCCACTCTACAGATAAAGCGCTGTGAATTCCGGCTCGCGTACCCCGAAGTGATAAAATAAAACAAAATTCTGTATCAAAATTTATAGGCAAGAAAAGTAGTTTGTTTAGGCTGGGTTGTATGAATTACAAACCTGCGCACATATTTTAAAAAGCACATAACTATAGAATTCTAAATGAGCATGTGAACGCCGTCAGCGTTAATCACAGGTTCGCGTTTAAAGTCTGATCATTTCGACGGAGGTGAATCAATCAAAGTTAACTTTAGCTGGAAGTAACATTATTCAAGAACCGCTATAACGCCAAAACAATCTGTTACCTTAAATTATATGTTTATCTCTGTAAAGCTGCTTTGAAACAATTCATTGTTAAAAGCGCTATATAAATGAAGATGACTTGACTTGACTATTATGGAAGCTTGTTTCCGCCACTGAATAAAAAAATAAATACAAATAATTGCGACTTTTTATCTCACAATTGCGAGATATGAAGTCAAAATTGTGAGAAATAAAGTCGCAATTGCGAGATATAAAGTCGCAATTCTGAGAAATAAAGTCGCAATTGCGAGATATAAAGTCGCAATTCTGAGAAATAAAGTCGCAATTGCGAGATATAAAGTCGCAATTATGAGAAATAGTTGCAATTGCGAGAAAAAAGACAGAATTGCGATTTTTATCTCACAATTCTGACTTTTTTTTTGCAAGTTTACATCTCGCAATTCTGACTTTATAACACATAATTGCGAGTTTATATCTCGAAATTCTGACATCTTTTCTCAGAATTGTGAGATATAAACTCGCAATTGCGAGTTATCAGGCCATTTCTAAGGGGGAAAAAGACTAACTTTTTTCCCCTCAGAATAGTTTATATCTCACAATTCTGACTTTACAACACGCAATTTCGACTTTATATCACGCAATTCTGACTTTATATCTCGCAATTCTGACTTTATAACACGCAACTGCGATTTTATATCACGCAATTCTGACTTTATATCTCGCAATTCTGACTTTATATCTCGCAATTCTGACTTTATAATCTCGTAATTCTGACTTTATATCTTGCAATTCTGACTTTATATCTCGCAATTCTGACTTTATAATCTCGTAATTCTGACTTTATGTCTCGCAATTCTGACTTTGTAACACGCAATCGCGATTTTATATCACGCAATTCTGACTTTATATCTCACAATTCTGACTTTATATCACGCAATTCTGACTTTATATCACGCAATTCTGACTTTATATCACGCAATTCTGACTTTATATCACGCAATTCTGACTTTATATCACGCAATTCTGACTTTATATCTCGCAATTCTGAGAAATAATGTCAGAATTGCAAGATGTAAACTCGCAATTGTGAGAAAAAAAGTCAGAATTGTGAGATAAAAATGACCTTTTTTATTTTTCATTCTGTGGTGGAAACAAGCTTCCATAGTATATAGTATTTTTCGGTGGCACCAAATGGCATTACAGTGAAAAGAGTGAGGGAATGTGATGTCCATTGGAATGGAAACGGTGTCATTAAGAGTGAAGGGCAGAAGATTCAACCTTTTTGCTTTAGAAAACTACTTTGTCCTTACCTAATGAGGCCAACATATCATGCAGATCCTCTTTATCAATGAAGCCATCACGGTTCTGATCGATCATGTTGAATGCTTCTTTGAATTCCTGGATCTGTGATTGGTCGAACATGGCAAACACGTTTGATGTGGCCCGCTGGGGGCGCTTTTTGGTGGTTTTTCCCTTAGCCCTTTTGCTAGACATTTTGACAGTTCTGTGCTTTTAAAACTGAAATTTACAAAAAGACATTTTGCTTGTTAGTCAAAACCTTATTTTACAGTCTATGGTCAAAACCATTTAACACAGATTATAAGAGTACAGGAGCTATTCAAAAAGAAGAATTACTAAAAAAATCATTCAGCAACGATGCCAACCCCAGCAATGACTTTTACTTTATTTAAAACAACTTACTTTTAAGACGAACGGAGTATTGTGTAGGCCTATTCAAGACTGGTTATGAGTTTGTTTAGCTAAGTTACGTTAATATTAGCTGATCAGCCTACTGGCTAAATAACGTTAACGTAGTTGTCAAAAACTTAGCACTTAAATTCTTTAAAGCAGTGGTTCTCAATCTTGGTCCTAGGGAGCCACTGCTCTGCACATTTTATATGTCTCCTTTATCTGACACACCCACTTCAGTTAATAAAGCTCTTTCCTAACGAGCTGATGATCTGAATCAGGTGTGTTAAATGAGGGAGACATACAAACTGTGCAGAGCAGTGGCTCCCTAGGACCAGGATTGAGAACCACTGCTTTAAAGCTTACGTTATGTTTATTTTCATACATCACTTCAGTTCGTTCGTCCACATTTAATGACTTTGTAAGAGCACTGATGGGCAATAAGAAAGCTTGAAATGTTGACAGGAAGCAGCATACCACATAAGTTACTTACTAATAAGCTAACTAGCAACGGAGCTGGCTTTTTTTTGTATTTAGGAGTCTGTGTCGTGTGCAATATAAATTATAAAACTATAACGTCACATTCAACACATAAAAATATTGGAGATTGAGATACTCGTGCAGTAAATTAAGAAAATTAGACGTACCTATTCAGGTAAAAAAAAAAAAAAGGCAGAACACCTAAACACCGCCTGCAACGCTGAAACACCACAACAGCACCCCTCTAATTGATTAGTGTCATGGGAAAGTCCCGTCGACATTTCATTACATCACGGACTGGAATAGCCCATGAGTGACCCTGAGGGGGTGGGTTCAAATGATCAAATAGGAAAAATGTCAAAATGACTTATAAAATGAAAGGTGAATTGTTACAGTAAGGTAACGGGTGTGTTTATGGTTATTATGGTTTTCACATATTAGCTATAGGTCAGATTTAGTTTAATTAAATTACAAGACAACAACAACAACTACATTAACATGGTATGCGTCAAAAACATCTGGCTTTTTTAAAACACAAGCATTATGTTACATAGAGCTAAATATAAAAAAAAAACATAAAAAAATATAAACCTCAAAAATAGTTTTTATATAATCCTTGTGTTAAATAACAAAAATCTCATACAGAGGATCACTTTAGCTGGAAGAAGACAACATTCTAAATTGCTTATAAACGTATCTAAAATAATCTTTATATCTGAGACTTATACCTGCAGTTTCGATAGGGAGTAGTTCAAGGCTTTGCCACGTGCTTGGATTGTTTTAGAACTATTTTTCGTTTGCCTGGAAAATGACAACATTTACACGACAACTGACCAAATGTGTTAAAAGGGGTAACTTTAGCGCAAATTACCCTATTGTTTAATGTTTATAAAACGCAACATCACACTCAATCGCTTCTGTATTGAACAGCTGATTACGTTCGGCACGAGGAGGCCTACAGCAGTCTTGCCCGTGTAGCTCTTTAAATGATATCACGTTGCTTTTGCTCTGTCTAGAAATTGAATTACGCGCGTTTTCAGAGTTCATGCTAAAACTGCCTGCCGCCTGGTCAGGGTCTATATTTAACAGACCCAGTGGCCATACAAGGTCGTGGCTGTACGCTACAATCTGCAGAGTGGCAGCATTATTTTTGTTCAGCGGAGTCCCGTTCTGTCGGCTGCCCCATACCCGCCGCCGTGCCTGGATTTTCACTAGCTTCTCGTTTTTTTGGAGTTTGCCCCTTCTTCTTTTTGAAAAAGCAACTTTGACCTGGTAAGTGACTTTATATTTCTCACAGAGGCTAGCCCTGGCTCAATAAGGGAAGTAATGTTTAACTCATCCAATTGTGTGTAATAGGACAGTGTGAATTTATGAATTAGTTGCCATCACAACAGACAAAACTAGTTGCTAATCTTTTGTGGTCTGATATTATACTTTAAATACTAGGAGTTTTGTTGCACCTTGTAGCCTATTTTTAATTTTTATATTAATGCTGTTATGATGTTAAATAATTTTAGTGGTTTAAGTCATTTTAATTATTTATGCAATTATAATTTGAAGAAGAATGTTTCTGTTACTATTTTGAAAATGCAAACAAAGAGACATAGTCAAATGTATTGGATATGTGTGTTGGCCCATACAGTATTTCCAAATAGTCAAACTTACTCTAAAAAAAAAAGTGAAAAAATGGTACCTTTAGGGGTACAACAGCTTGCCACTGAGGCAGTACCCTTAAAGGGACATATTTGTACCTTTATTTACCACTAAAAGGTTCATAGTAGTACCTTAAGGGTTCGTACTTCGTATCACTACTCTACTGCCCCAGTGACAAACTGTTGCACGCATCACTTTTTTTCTGACACTGTAAATTCATTATCAAAATTGTAAGTGTTTGCAGTCAGGTGTTGTTTTTTGTGCATTTGAATTAACATTCATTGGGAATTGTACTTAAGACTGCAAGCAGAGAGAAAAGGGTGTCCTTGGGACGATCTAAAAAGCACCTCAGGATGTCAGAATCCTTAAAACAACAAAAGGAACAGGAGCAACGGGACCTTGAGACGCGTTATGAGAGCAGCTATCACCAAAGCTCCCTGTCATCTGTTAGCCGCCAGTCTTACGCTGCTTATGTGGGCGGCCATGGGTAAGAGGACATATAGGGGACAGTGTCCCTGTGCTCATGCCGCCCTGAAGAATGCTCCCTGTAGAGCAACCCCCTCACAAGCACTGCTTTTTAGATAGATACCAGTGCTTTTATAACACATTACACGCTGCTTATTTGAAAATGTATGCATCAAATGAAGTAACAAATAACCCTTTCATTATAACCTTATGATGTTTGTTTGCTTTAAAACAGATCAGCACAGTACCTCCAGAAAAATCTGTGTGGTTTTTGTGTTGGGAACTATGAGCCTAATGTTATGTTACAAAGAACTAAGTACGCTAATGCATTTTCTTTCGTTATCTGTTATCAGCTTCACTTTGTGATGACCACAAATGACATCAGTGCTTAGTGATCGCAATAACAAAACAATAACTAAAGCAAATCACAACATAGTTTCTAAAAAATCTAATCATCTACAGAAATACTTTTTCTATGACATTTGCAGGGATGTATCATGTTTTCATCTTTTTTTTAAATTGGTGAGTAAATAATCATTGGTGGTTTTATATGGATGATATAGTGCGCAACAGTTCCAGAAGCAAAAATCTGTCATTTTCTCCATAGATAAATTGATTTTTAATGATAAATAAACCTTTCAAGCAATGTTAAGAGATGATATATGCTTTTGTAGAAGCTTAACATCAGTGTCATTTCAGCTTAGTTTTTTAAAAGTTGTGATTAATAGCCAAATACCTTTTGAATAACCTCAACATCACTTCACCAATCAGAGAAGTTGCTGCTGCCATGGAAATGAATATTGATTCTAAAGTGGTCAGTAGCAACCGCACACTCCTGTGACACCTTGCAGAGTTTTCAGACACTCTCAAACTACTTGATGTGTATATCAGAATGTGTATTTAATCAGTCAAACAGATGTGCTGCCTCGAGCTCACTTCATTGGTTGAGCCTGTTGTGACTGACTGATTCACACAGTGTTTACACTAATATTAGTTTGTAATGTTGTGATTCATCTCTTCTCTAGTTGGTTTGGTTCATACTCATAAGTGTTTTCCCATTTATGTTCGTATACGATTTAAGCTATAAGAAATTAGTTTGCTGAGTGTGCTGTCGCTGTTGTGCTCTATTACAGAAGTAATTTTAAGTTTTTTTTTTTAAAATCTATCTTCATGCCCATATTTCTGAGCATTGGAACTATGTTCATAAATATTTAGGTCAGAGACTTTTGTTATAGAGGAACATATGTGCCATTGAGGACTGCACTCTGTGGCAGGAAGAATTTGAGCCTCTGTGGGAATGGGCCAAAGTTATTAATGGTCTCTCAAGGATTATTTATGGTCACTGGAAATTGAAATCAGTAGTTTAGCTGGACTGTAACTGTACATAAACTGTACAACACTTTGCTGCTTTAAATGGATAGTTCATCCAAATATTAAAATTCTGTCTGTCTTCATTTACTCACACTCATGTCATTCTAAAACTTAATTCTGTAGAACACAAACATATATTTTGAGAAAGTTTTCAGAATAATCTTCAGAATATCTTCTTTTGTGTTCCACAGAAGAAAGAAAGTCATACAGGTTTGAAATGACATGAGGGGGAGTAAATAATGCCCGAATTTTCACTTTTGGGTGACGTTTTAGCCAGATTACCGAGAAAATGATGCAGGAAATCTGATATTGTCATATTTTTTTTTACCAGTTATGACAATTTATTACTGTTTCTGATAGTTGTTATTTGTGCTCCTTTAAGTATGACAAACCAAACACTCTTTACTCTGATATGGTTAATTTAATTTTTTAAACTTGTCGAATGTTCTTGACAGCAATTCTGAATTGTTGTAATATATGTAAATATTTCTGATTAATCAACTTATAATCTTCTTATTTACTATTGTATTGTTTAGCCTATAGTCGTTCAAGAGAACAATTTGCAAAATATAACAGCACTTTGTATTATTGTATTTCTTATGAAACAATATTCTAATAGACTGGAAGCTGCTATAATCCTAAAATATTTTATAATAGTGTTAAAGATAAAAGGTTATAAGTCTCTCAGATCACAGACAGAGCTCTATGATTTATCTATAAATCATTCCAAAGCCTATAATGTTGTTGGCAGTTATGAATGAGTGTCAGGATCATATATGATTTATCTCCTGCTGACATGACATTTCAAGTATGTTTATTTCCAACTGGTCATGATCATTCTTTTACCAACAATCAACAAAAATGGCCATTAAAAAAATAAAGTTAAGATAAAACTTTGAGGAACAATATAACATGTAAAACTATATTATGGAGTAAAAAATGTGCTCTGCCACCTGTAGTGTATATTGGTTTAATTGCTTTTTCTACAGGGCTGCTTATTTCAGGCTTTTTACATTTTTTTTTTTTTTAATAAATGCTTAATTTAGTGGGTGTCTGTGCTAATATTTACTTTACACTAACACACTAAGATTGACTTTCAACTGACTCTATTCCATCCTATTCCATTATCCCTGCTGAAATATTGAACATTTTGTTCCATTAGCGTTAGGAAACTATGAAGAAAAATAAACAACTGACATTTTTTGATGGAATAATGGAATAAAGTATTTTCATCCATTTACAAAATCTTTCAGTAGTGGCTTTGATGTTTTTTGCCATATAATCCTACTGTTTGTTTTTTGAAATTGCTGATGTTAACTGTTGTTTAGGCACAAGATCTCAGGGAAGAAGATTGAGAAGAAACTGAGCGCGCTCTCCAAAAAAGAAAAGCGCTCGCACCTGGCGGTGGACACAGACGACGAGATCATTGGATACGTTGTGCCAGTCTTCAGAAGCAGGTAAATGCATAGTGCACTTAGGTAGTCTGAAAAAACTTGGTTATTGTAGTTGATGTGGAAAGTTTGCTTGCGAATGACAATTGTTACCTTCCCAATTAGTTTTCTAGGGGCAAAAGGGAAGTAACGTTTTAAAGCAAAAGTTAACGGCAACAAAGAGAAGTTAACTTATCTGAGTCCCAGTACACAATACACAAAGTAAGATGTATTATAAATTTATTTACAATAAATAAAGGATAACATTGATACAGTGGAAAAAGAAAACTAAACAAACAACTCCAGAAAAAGAAAAGGGAAATGAAGCATGCTCTTCAGGAGTGGGTTAAGCCAAAACAACAAACAAAAGACCACTACCTGTTTGAAGGAAATCTAATTAACCTACAACAATAAATACAAAATAAACAACAGAACTCTTACCTAACTTCCTAACTAGCAAAAACAGGAGAAAAGGGCACCCAACTCCCTACTGCTCCAACACTCAACAGCGGGCAAACAACTCAAAACTGTACACTACAGCCACAAGACATTTAAGTCTGATCTTGTTTTAAGCTTAACACATCAAGCTGCTACTATAGCCATAACACACATAAGCTTAAAACACACCAAAAAGAGCAACACTCTGGGACTGGTAACAACAACATCAGTCTCAGGCTCTTGGGAGAAGAAATCTCTCCTTGTAATCTTTGGTGTTTTTGTCATTTTTATATATATATATTTTTTTAATTTGCCTATATAGTTTTAAATTATATTATTTCAGTTTTAGTTACATCAATACATCAAGTTACACTTAATGAAAAAAAGAAATGTTATCTTGGCAACTTGCTGAAATAAGTTTGTTTTTCACTTAATGTTTATTTTATTTCAATTAAAGAAAAACTGTTTGGGTTTCAGTTAAATATATTAACTCTGACTGAAAATTCTGTCATCTATCCACTTTCATGGCATCGAAACTTGTAATGCCTTTTTTCCCCAGTTGAACACAAGTTAAATCAGGAGTTGTTCCTAGGTCCCTTTGCTGTCTAAATAAAAACTGTACCTCTAGAACAGTTACACCTACCATGGAACTCATTTGTCTAACAGTAGAGGTCAATTTTAGGCTAGACTGTGCTCATTAACTTAATCCTCTGGATTAGTCATTTGGCCACCCAGGATCTGATGGAGACTCAGGAGGAGGTGAAGGAAGAGGGTGTGGGGTATGTCGTCATGAGGAACCTGTTCTCCAGGGAGACCGACTTCAAGATGAAAACTGTGAAGAAGACCAGAGAGACCAGTATGAGAGAGTCTGCTGAACGCCTGACTCTGAGCAAGAAGGTTTGACCTTATATGTTGAACAAGATGCTTGTGTAAAACATTATGCCTTTAAATGTTAAAAAGGTTAGTGCAACTTTTTGTATGTCAGAACTGTATTTTGAGCATTATTGTAACAGAGGTTATTCATACTGATTTTTCTGATAGAACTATTTCAACAGTGTCAGTATTTGTATGATTGTTTTATCCCAGGGTTTTAATTATTATTTTTGTTACTCAAGATGCACGAGAAAGCAGAATTCCAAAAGAAGATGAATCCAGACAGTTTGACTCACCCCCCAGAGTTCATTGTGAAACCACGTGGCCAGACCGTGTGGGAGGGGAAGAGTTTGACGCTGCACTGCACTGTGGCAGGATGGCCCAAACCCCGCGTGGCCTGGTCAGAAACACTGCTGGATAGATATAATCATTAGTCATTAAACCAATGTTTAATTTAACCCTGTTCTGTTTCCCTCCATCTAATTCTGCTTTTCAGGTACAAAAACAATGTTTTAATCGATGCTAAGGCTCACCCTGAGAAATACTCCGCAGAGAGCCAATACAACATGCATTCTCTGGAAATTAAGAAGTAAAGAAAGTTTTTATTTATTTGTTGAAGTTTTTTTGGGATTCTTTAATATATTACACTAAATGTGTGGGATGATTTCATTTATTAGTGATATCAGAGGGATGCAAAAAGATAAACAATAAGGGCACGGCTGTTACAAACTGCATAATGTTTGATTTTGTTAAATTGTTGAAATTATATCATAATTATTCTTGTGGGTTGCAGCTGTAATTTTAGCGACACTGCTGAGTACGGGATCTCTGCACTCAACGTGAAGGGAGAAAGTTCTGCGTTTGCTTCTGTCATTATTAAAAGTGAGATTTTTTTAATGCAGTTCACATCTTAAAACATTTTGCACATTTTTAATTAGTGTTTTACATGTGTTCAAAGTCATACTGGTGTGGATTGACAGCTCAGATCTTGGCTTCATATAATAAGTCGATATTATTCATTGACCTGAATTATTTTACAAATACTGTAATGATGTATATTTTTAGTTAATAAAGGTCATAATCAAGGGGTCATTCTGCAGTGCATTTGTTTTGTCTACATTATTATACTGGATGAAGAAACCGTGCTGTGTGTACCTACACTAGTGTGTAACTCACTTTGGTCTGGTTTACACCTGCTGTCCTCTTGACATTCTATTTTAAGACCCTTACAGCACCTCAGTATGCCTTGTGTTATTCTAGAGCGTCATTTCACTGCCTCTGCACAGGCTAATGCTATGAAATGTCTTGACTGGATCTTTATTATTTAATACTGTTAAATGTAACATTTGTGTGTAAGGTCAATTTCAATATTTATAGGGAAAAAGATGGTTCTGTTTGCAATGTAGCATTCAGTTATGTAGTTTCATTTAAAAGCACCAAAAGTTTATTTGCACTTTCATTTTAAAGGATTCAAAGAAGGAGAAGAGGTGATTGAAAGGCCCTGTAAGTTTCCCATACAACTTTATTCTTTTTTTATTTTTGCAGTTGGACTCATATAAAGTACATAAACCTTTATATGAGTGCAAATGTAATGTTTTGGCCTTTACAATAAATTGTAATAATATCTTTATTTGAATGTATAATAATATAATTTTTTGACCTTTTAGTTTCTATTCATATTCTGCTCAGATGGTTACAGCCCTGAATATGGTGTGACCTTCAACACTGCTATCATTGACAAGTTTGACGTTTCTTTTGGCCGTGAGGGAGAAACCATGAGTTTGGGCTGTACAGTCATTGTCTACCCCACTGTGAAGCGCTACCAGCCAGAGATAGTGTGGTACAGAAATGGTAGGTATGAACGTATTGCACCAGCATCTTAAAAAGCTACTTGCAAATTTACTGAAGCATAAGTCACCATCTCCTAATCACTTTCGTCCTCTGTGTTATTTGTTTGCATTACCCATTAATTAAGGTGGAGTTTACAGTCTGTAATGATCCCTTTTCTTAATCAGGTGTCGTCTTGTCACCTTCTAAGTGGGTGCACATGCACTGGAGTGGTGAGCGTGCCACTTTGACTCTTGTGCATCTGAACAAAGAAGATGAGGGTCTCTACACTCTGCGTGTCAACACTAAGTCAGGCTTTGACACCCACTCTGCCTATGTGTTTGTCAGAGGTGAGTCCAATCTTCACATTTGTGCTGAGTAATCTTAAGTTGTCTCATTTCACTATGAACGGCAATGTCTTATTGTCGGTGCACAAGTTTGCACTGTATCTTTAAGAAGTGAGTTGCTACAGTGTTCGGTTTCTCTCTGGGAATGTTGCTTCTATCTTTGGTTGACAGCACTAAAGACAGCCAGTGTGAAGAACAAGTTACACTCTTTCTTTCAAAAGTTTGGGCCCTATAACATTAAAACAATTTTATACTTTTATTCAGCAAGGATGCATTAAATAGATAAAAAAAATTACAGTAAAGAGAACTATAAAAATATTTATATTTCAAATAAATGCTGTTCTAAACTTTGTTCATCAAAGAATGCTGAAAAAATGTATCCTGGTTTTGCCATCACAGGAATAAATTACATTTTAAAATGAAATAAAACTGAAAACCCATTATTTTAAATTGTAATAATATTTCACAATATCTGTGTTTTTTACTGTATTTTTGATCAATAATAAACAAACAAATGCTGCCTTTGTGAGCATAAGAGACATGAAAAAAATCATACTGACCCCAAACTTTTGAAAGCTAGTATAAAATATCATAGTGTTCATCTATTTTTTTTATTAAATGCATTAAAACAGAAATAAAATTTTAATGTCTAATTTTTATATATATTTATTTATGAATAAAAATCTAATTATATCCACTTCAGTGGATTTTAGGCTGGTCGTTGGCTCAAAAATGGCATGTGTTTTTTCCAGAAGTATTATACAAATGTTTTTAGGAAGTATCTTTTTGAAGCTTATATGATAAGATCATTAAAATACTTCCTAAGTTAAGAGAGAGCTGAAATTAGCTAGCTGTGTTCACAGAGCGGAGGCGCTGTCATGTATCTCACTTTGCCATAATTAGATATGACAGCAGGGCGCTAATCAAGCTGATTTGTGTTTCAGATGCTGATGTGGAGGAGGAGGGGGTTCCTGTTGCTCCTCTTGACGTGCGTTGTCATGATGCTAATAAAGACTATGTGGTTGTTACCTGGAAGCAGCCTGCAGTGGAAGGCAGCAGTTCCATTATGGGCTACCTCATTGACAGGTGAGTCAAATGCCACTAGCATTGGGATCACAAAGCCCATGTCAGTGCTCATATGTCATATTTAAATATTTCTTTACAGGTTGGAGGTTGGCACTCATCATTGGACCCAGTGTAATGACACTCCGGTGAAGTATGCCCGTTTTCCTGTCACTGGGCTTATTGAGGGCCGCTCCTACACCTTTAGGGTGCGAGCCCTCAACAATGCTGGTGTGAGCCGGCCGTCCCGGGCCTCTGACACCGTAGTTGCCATGGACCCATCAGACCGGGCCCGTCTTAGAGGTGAAGGATATATGTAAAAGAATAAAGACTGAATGGCAAAGAATAAAAACTGAAAAACAAAGACAGTCAGTTTTGCTTATGAGTATTAATTTTTTTCACAGCTGGTCCTTCGGCTCCATGGACGGGAATGATCAAATTCACGGAGGAAGATCCCACGGGTGAAATATTACACACACAATTTGTCTAAACTAGTGTTCAGATTGGGGTTGGTCAGATTTGTTGAAAGAAGTCTCTTATGCTCACTAAGGCTGCATTTTTTTTAAATCAAAAATACTGTAAAAACAGTAATATTGTGAAATATTATTACAATTTAAAATAACTGTTTCCATTTTAATATATTCTAAAATGTAATGTATTCCTGTGATGGCAAAGTTGAATTTTCAGCATCATTATCTTCTTCAGTGTCACATGATCCTTCAGAAATCGTTCTAAAATGCTGATTTGATGCTCAAGAAACATATTCTTATTGCCGTTTAATATTTTTGTGTGATCCATGATACTTTTCAGAATTCTTTGATGAATAGAAAGTTAAAAAGAACACGTTTTGTAACATTATAAATGATCTAAATGTCATTTTTAATAAATTGAATATGCCTTTGTTAAATAAAAGTATTAATTTATTTTAAAAATCTTAACCATACATTTTGAACAGTAGTGAAAAAAACGAAATGCTGAAAACTAAAATCAATTGTATTAAATGCTATTTTAGCTTCACGGAAATATAATGTACAGATTTGTTACGTTACATTTAACAGTGTTAATAAATTTGTTTTAAAGATTAACTTCAAGTGAGGTTTAGATGACGTCAAAGTTAATCTAAAACTGTCTCCAAATACATATCTAATATCACCCAATAACTACTATATTGTGCATCTCTAACGTGGGGCATATATTAAGAAAACACATCTGACCAAATCTGATTTCATGTTGCGTTGCGTTGTCAGAGGGCAGACATATACAAATCAAATCATAGACTTAAATCAAATATACAATCAAGAAGACAAAAATAAAAAGAATAACATTTATGTAAAAGTAAGTCCTTGCAAGGGGTAAAGAAGCTAAAGTGCACTTAGCTCATTGAAAAAACTGGCTACTGTAGAAGCTTTCTCATTTGAAAGGGTGCAAAGTGAAGCAGCAAAAGCTTTAAGCAATTTTCAACAAAAAATGAGGAAAAATGAGGAAAGGTTGGGGGGGTTTATCCCATTCATTTCAATAGAGCACTGGCGACTTCTGTCGACACGAGCGACAGTGACCGTTGGCGACAGAATGTGGGCGTGTCAAGCGACGCGAGACACGCGACAAAAGTTCAGAAATTTCAACTTTATGCAAATGAGAAGCGATTTTAAAATTAAAATGATATAGTTGTATATATATCACTTGTGATGGTATTTAGTATAGATATGGCCAGACGTGCAGTCTACCAATTACATTAGAGCGACAGCACTACGAACGCCCACAAGCGACTCGCAGTACAGAGACTGGCGACATACAGCGGCAAAGTCGCTGGCAGTGTGAACGCAGCTTAAATGTACTAGTGAATATAAAATACGATATTTTCTGTGATTGTGTGAAGCATTATTTCTCTTGTCTCTTTCAGTGGGTGTGGTCCCTGGTCCACCTACTGACCTGGCTGTCACTGAGGCGACTAAGAGTTACGTGGTCCTGAGCTGGAAACCTCCAATCCAGAGAGGACACGAGGGTGTCATGTATTATGTGGAAAAGGTTAGGCAGAATGTAAACAGTTTAAAGTATTTGATTTCCCAATGTATGTTTATCACATTTGAGACTAACATCTATTCCCAGTGTTTGGTGGGTACAGATACATGGCAGAGGGTAAACACTGGGATGCCAGTGAAGTCCCCCCGTTTTGCCCTGTTTGACCTTGCTGAGGGCAAATCCTACAGCTTCCGCGTCCGCAGCTGCAACTCTGCTGGAGTTGCAGAGCCGTCGGAGGAAACTGGGGCGACTACTGTGGGAGACAGATTGGGTGAGTATTAGCACTTGACACGAAAAAGAAAATAGGTTAGTGACACATGTTCTAGATTCTAGATTGTTTCAGTACTTCTGTGACAAGTGCCTCAAGGGTTGTACACTTGTATATTATACACTTTCTAATCCGTCAAAAACAACCCATGGCAATGAATTTTGGACAGTACTAGTAGTATCAGTTCAGGAAAGAACTATTCAAAAGATATGCAGTCCGTAATATTTTATGAATACTTTTATTTAGTGAGGAAGGACACATTAAATTGATCAATTGACAATAAAGCCATTTAGATTTCTTTTTCAAATAAATGCTATTATTTTGTGGTTATCAAATTATCAAATTCAGGATTATCAAAAAATCCTGAAAAAAATATTATGGTTTCCACAAAAATAATTAAGCGGCACAATTGTTTTCAACACTGATAATATAATTAATGTTTTTTGAGCACTAATTCAGCATATTGGAATGATTTCTGAAGGATCATGTGAGACTGAAGACTGGAATAATTCAGCTTTGCCGTCACAGGAATTACATTTTAAAATATCAAAATAGAAAACTTATTTAGAATTGTAATTATATTGCACAATATTGTTGTTTTCACTGAAGAGACTTCTTTCAAAAACAGATTTTTACCGACCCCAAACTTTTGAATGGTAGAGTACGATGAAATGTTTTGTTTCAAAAGAACAAAAAATGTTTTCCATGATTGCTATGATCCTGTAAATATAAGTGTGAGTATGACATGCCTTTAAATTGGATGAATACTGTTCTCTTGTTTGTTTTTAGACCTGCCCTCTGTCCCAGGGCCTGTTGTTCCCATCAGAAACACTGACACTTCTGTGGTTGTGCGCTGGGGGGCATCTAAGGAGGTTAAGAATCTGGTGGGCTATTACATTGAGGTCAGCATCAATGGCAGCGGTGTGTGGGTTCCTTGCAACAACAAGCCAGTCAAAGGCGCTAGGTATGCCAACCAGGGGCTGACTAGGAGCTCTGAGATAGAAAACCGCTATAAATGTGCATTGTTATTAAAATTAGAGAGGTTTTTCAAATAAATTACAATAAAACATCTTGTGTAGATATTTATACCAAGCTATTGTTCTGTTACTGGTCTTAACTTGTCTTGAAACTTATCAGTTTCTTCTGTTGTGCAGGTTTGTGTGCCATGGGCTGAACACTGAGGACAAATGCGTGTTTAGGGTGAAGGCTGTGAATGCTGCAGGATACAGTGGAAGCACCGCAGAATCTGAGGCCTGCATTGTGCAAGCGAGCATTGGTGAGGATTGCTGGTGCCAGTAACAGGCCAAGTACACCTTGGTGGATATAGAGACTGAGCAGGGTACAAAGTTGCATGGCATATAATTTACAAACTTAGTTTTGATGTTTACATTGAAAAGCCATTCAAATTGTTTTATTTCGCATTTTAATTTAGCTCTATGAAATATTTAGCTAAACTTTAGCTTTGGTTTAAAATAAACAAAAACACTAAATTAATTATTATTATTATTACCACTACTACTACTACTAATTTTTATAATTACAAAATTCACTCAATATGTGTAATATCTTCTTGCTTAGCCTTCAATGCTATCCTGAAGTCACCCTTATATATATAATGGCTGTGCTACTCATACTTTGCATATTAGTATTGCCAAGCTAAATAAAAAAAAACACACACAACTAAGCCTGCAATGGATGCTGCATGAAGATCTTATTAAAGCAAGTCCTGTCTCTGCATGCCCTGTCCTGCTATTAGTACTCCTTTAAGTAGCATTACCTGAGTGTATCCTGCGTGACACAAACATCCAGGTACTAAGATTAACAAAGCAGCCATGTGAAAGAAACTATAGGGGAATTTCTTTAACTTTCCCAGAATGTAAAATACATGTTGACTGAAAATCGGACAGTGTGCCTTGTGTGTTGTCATGCAGGTGTGTCTGTGCTGTATGTTTCGTGAATAACTGCAGGGTGTGTGATGCAAACCCATGCATGAGCAAGTTGGGTGGTAGAACAAGTTGAGTGAAGGTCATCTTGCGTCCTTAGCACAGTAAGTATAAACCTGTTCAGACTTTGGAAAATCGATGTGTATCATTATGTGTAACGGACAGGCGGGGGAATCTCACAGAGAATATACTTGGTCATAAATTTAAAAATACAAAAAAATACAATTTATTATATTTAAAATGTACACCTTTATATTATTTTTATAATATTTAAGCACGTTTTGCCCAGTTTGTCATTAGTGTAATGTGAACACTGTATTACAAAAATAAATCTGTATTTTACTGTATTACAGTAATGAAAATGGACACATAGTAACATACCGGTATCTATGAAATAAATAATATTTTTGTTAAATGGATGATTAGTTGATTTCTGTAGGTTACTTATTTTACTTATTTATTTTTGCATTACAATTAAGAAAATGCTATTTTTTTCTCATTACAGTTGGATACTGAGAATGTGAAAAGGCTTCATTTTATTAATGCAATATGTAAACTCTAAATCTAACTCTAACATTTTTTCATAACGTGAGCGGCATGCTTACAGACTAACTGATTTTGTGAAGATCACAAGCGATGTTTGTCTGTAATAATTGAATGTTGGGAATGACAATGTTGTGTGAAGTTATTATTTTGACTGCATTGTTCAAAGAAAATAAAATGCAGAATGTGTGTATAAAGAAACATGATTTGGTTTTAAGAGCACACAACAGCTAAACTTGCTGATGTCCTGCAATGAAGATGCACAACAGATATTTTACTCTTTCGGAAAGAGAATGTGCATTAGTTCTTTGTTGGGTTAACAGATGTAAAACTGTCAATGGGTGAATGAGTCGTTGGGCTAAACTAAGTCTTATCCTTCTATAGCCGTCCCAAGCCCTCCCACCGGTGTGACCCTTCTGGAGAGGGTCCGTGACTACATGGTGCTGGGCTGGCAAGCTCCTTCTAATACTGGTGGAGCAGACATCAGAGGTTACTACCTGGACTACAGAACAGTGAAGGATGGAGTCACAAGCAAGTGGCATGAACTCAACCTCCAGGCAGTCACTGGCACATCTTATAAGGTAGGTCATGATATCAGTGTTGGATTTAAGAAATAAAAACACATTTGACATGTTTGCTTCTAAAATTTGATGAAATTAACATTTAGGATGACAATGCTTATGATGCTGAAGATTGAAGATCAACACTGATGGTCTAGTCTAGTGTATAACTGTTTTTCCTCTTTCTCTCCTACTGTCTCTTTGACTTAGGTGACAGACCTGAAGGAAAACAAATTCTACCAGTTCCAGGTGCGTGCATTCAATCAAGCTGGTATTAGTGAAGCCTCCATTCCCACTGTCACCCTGGAGTGCAAGGAATGGACTGTTGCTGTTCCAGGTAAACCAGTCAGAATTTATATTAGACACTTTTATAGACATACGTTCTTGTTTAAATCACTAAATGCGAGAGATTATAATGGGGAAAAGACAGACCACTCGTAGAAAAATGATTGGGAGAAATAGTAATGCTCAATATGTTATATGAGCTATTGGAGTGTAAATTGGCTTTTTGAGTTAGTTTACTCTAGTACAGTGGTTCTCAACCTTTTTGACTCTCAATGCCTCCTATTATCCACAATAATATTAAAGGCCCCATGACTTTGTCAGCTGTTCACGATTTACTGGCTTGTACGATGGTGCTGATAAAATAGAAAAAAATATATATATTTATTATAAAATGAAAATTCTATTAGTTATTTTTTACAGCTTTAGAAATCAAACTATGTAAAATAATACATCCAGGTTTTTTAAGACATTGAGAACACTATTTCTTCCTAGGAAGCTAGGGAATTGATTGAGACGTACCCTAAGTTTAGTCAACAGTAATTACATGATCAGGTTTATTTGTCCATTTTACCTGAAGTGATGTATGACAGGTGTTTCTTTGTGCATTTTACTTTTCAACAAACCCAGGCCCTCCTCGTGGCCTCCGTGTCCAGGAGGTGCGTAAAGACTCCATGGTGCTTCTGTGGGAACTGCCAACATTCAATGGCCGCAGTCCTGTGACTGGATATTATGTGGACTATAAGGAAGAGAATGGCAAATGGAGATGTTTCCAAGAGAGATCCACAAAACATACTTACATGCAGGTATTAAATGAGTTTTTTCTTAAAGCGACTGGGTTGGTTCTCAAACTTTAGTTATTTTGTTTTATGCAGCTCATTTTTGTGGAGACAGAGCTGTTCTCATGGCGTAATTGCTAGCCAATTTCTTGGAACTGGCTTTTGTTTTTAATGATGTTTTTGTAATGCGTCTTTATTTTTTTTGTGTTGAGACATTTAGTTATTGTTCAAAAGAACAGGAAGAACAAAATGTCAGAGGGCTTTTCACTCATAATAGTTTTCTCTGTTTAATAAAGTTATCTGGTCTCCAAGAGGGTGTTTCATACAGGCTGCGCGTCCATGCTAAGAATCTGGCAGGTGTTGGAGGAGCATCAAAGCCAACTGATGCAATTTTGGCTGAGACCCGACCTGGTGAGATTTTTTTCAAGGACATGGATACAGCTGTGTCATAGAGGAAAACATCTGTTTCTCTCCACCTGCACTTCTAATTTCTTTACACATGGTTACACAGGCACCAATGAGATTGTGGTGGATGTGGATGACGATGGTGTGATCTCTCTGATCTTTGAGTGCTCCGATCTTAAAGAAGACTCCCAGTTTGTGTGGTCTAAAAACTACGAGGCCTTCACTGACACGTCTCGTCTTACCATTCAGACTGCTGGGGGCAAGTATGTCGACTTCTGAACTGTCTAATATAGTCATGCAAAGTTTTATTAACTTATCGTGTTTTGTTGAGATGGACTGTTTTTATGTTTGGGCATTGAAATAATGTACTTTTAAAAATAAAAATAAAACAAATACCTGTAATAATACAGATAGATATTACTGAAGCTTTAACCTTGAATGTATATTATATTATATTAATTATATACAGAATATTAGGGTTAACTATATATGCGAGTAATTTCTTTATACACTATTTTTGACAGATCCATTAATTTGTCTTTATATAGGTCCAGAGCCATCTTTAATGACCCGTCATTGGATGACTTGGGCATTTACTCCTGTGTGGTGACCAACACTGACGGTGTCTCTGCCAGCTACACGCTCACTGAGGAAGGTGAGTCACTTTCCTTTAATACACAATCGCAGCTGGTGATATTCCATCCCATTATATTTCTTTGAGTGACGCTCATGCTTAAGAAGGGAACATAAGGAGATCACTGCTTCTCAGCGTCAGCTGGAGTGTACAGCAGCTGCAGATTTCTATTCCATAAACAATTAACAAATGATTCCACACAACAAATAATTCACTTCAGTGATTTTCTCTTAGGGTCCAGTAAGAAAAGCACATAAGACAAGCTTGATTATATGAAATGTTGTTTACTTTTTGTAGGACTTAAGCGCTTGTTGGACATCAGCCGTGACCACCAGTTCCCCAGTAAGTGGTTTACCTAGTAGTATATACCAACTGCCGATTTGTATTATATATATCTTATGTATACATTATCGTGTGTATATTATATATAATATACTGTCTATATTACAGTATGTTTACTTAATATGCATTTACCACTCAGTAGATTGTTATAAGTTAATCGTGAGCAATTTTCTTCAGTAATTCCCTTCAAAAGTGAAATGGCCATTGAGCTGCAGGAGAAGGGCCGTGTGCGCTTCTGGGCCGAAGTTGCCAAGTTCACTTCTAACTGCCAAGTGGAGTATGTCTTCAATGATAATATCGTCCATGAAGGAAAGGTATGAGATATCAGAACATTTTAGCTCAAATGGATTAATTATTAATTATCATTAATTGATAACATTAATTATCAAACAGTCTTGTACAGCATACATGATCATGTTTTGTTTCTTTTGTTTGTCAAACTATTCAGAAGTACACAGTGAACTTTAACAAGACCACTGGCATCATTGAGATGTTCATGGATTCACTGGAGGTTACTGATGAAGGAACCTTCACATTCAACCTTGTTGATGGCAAAGCAACTGGTCGCACCAGCTTAGTGCTTATCGGAGAAGGTGAGGCCATGTCTTTATTTGTTTTGTTTTTTTGCCTATAGCATAATTGTACAAAGTCAAACTAATAAAAAGAAAACACTATAGGCAAATGTCTGAGACCAAATGCTTCCATTTTATAAATCGTAATTTCTAAATCATAACTACTACTAATAATAATTAAAATAAATATTTTATTATTTAACAACTTAAGTGAAAAATTAGTGACAATCATACAAACAGATTTTTTTTTTTAATTCATTTCACATCATGACTTTTCTATGTTTTTATTTTAAATGAAATTATGTAATTAATTAATTAATTAGATTTTGAATCCCATATTTTGGCCCCACCATATATTTGTGTCATTACCTGATCAAATATAATTTTGCTTCAATCCTAGCATGAACCAATCTCACTAGAACACCAACCTAATAGAGCTTTATTTGAGTATGTCCTTTAGGGGGCAGAAGAGTACCATTTACAGCTCCAAAGACAAATGAACTAGACAGGTGGGGTGACAGCAAATGTGTTTTGTTCTAGCTCTGGGAAATGCTTATGAATGGCCTCTAAACAGTATTCGACACTCAAAATAAGTTGTATTCTGCATGCTTTGATCATTTCTGTTTATAATGCTGTTTTACAGAGTTTGCTGAGCTTCAGAAGAAATCTGAGTTTGAGAGAGCAGAGTGGGTCAGAAGGCAAGGTACGCTGTCCTTACACTGTCTTTTTTGTATTAAATCACATTTTAATTTTTGAAGAGATGTCCAAGAATATTCTCCCACACACAGGTCCTCACTTCGTTGAGTATCTTAGTTTCGAGGTCACCCCAGAATGTGATGTGCATCTGAAATGCAAGGTAAGGCTCTAGGATTCAAAGGTAGGTACATGTAACCGTCTGTCAGTGCTTCGGGTTGAAAAGATACTTGTTTAAATCCCCCTTTTTCCATCTTTCTCATGCTACAGGTTGGAAACATCAAACCTGCCACTGAGATTGCCTGGTTTAAGGATGGAATTGAGATTGAAGAGGATGATGAGGATGCTAAGAAGATCGGAAAATCTGATGAAGTGTTGACCTTTGACATTGGCAAGGTCAGACTATTATGGGGATGTTTTTGAGCTGGGATTCCAGCATTCATATGATTTTTATGATGAATGCATTTTTGCTAGATGCAGTATTATACACTAGGGGAGAGCCGGGATGATTGAAACGCGGGACAGATGAAACATTGAGATTTCCTTGAAAACCACTCACGTCATGTACGTCAAATTTCGTCAGCACGTACAGCACGCAATGCCTATCAGACCCGCGAAAACATTTCTTCTTTACATTATGGCGTTTTAAAGTTAGAGCCGGAAAGCTGTTAGAAAAAATAGACAAATCCAGATTGATTGTGGTTAGTGAATTCTTTGGTACTTTTTTTTGACTGACAAGTTGTATTTATTGTTTCATGTGTCATTGTAATGATAATACGGCAGGTGAAATAGTACTGCAACACACCCTTAAGTGTATAATATCAGAGTTTTTTAGTTTAAGGAAAAAACAGGTTTAACTGGGTTGAAACAGCGACTCGTGCCAGTTAAACCTGGTCATAGGAAAACACTCAATATGACTCAATCACTCAATATGACTCAAGGAATAAATGTAAGAAAATTAATTGGAAACGGATTTGTCTGTCTTCTTCAAAATAGCCTATTAGAAAGATTACGGAAAATGGCTACGCAAAGTCTTATCGCCTATTGTTTATTGGGCGACAGAACAAAAATGTTAATATGAACCTTAAAATTAAAATAAATTACAAAATATGTTTGTAACAATATGTACATAAGTTACTTGTCAGGTATTGTTCATAAAAACAAGCATTAGATGAATAGTTACCGTTTAAACTGTTATGTTTCATCCGTCCCACCCCTGTGTTTCAATCGCCCCGCTCTGGAGGGACGATTGAAACAAAGCACAACTAAGTAAATTTGTACTTAAATCATTCTATATTTCTACCGAATAACACATGATAGTATTAGTAAGAGAACACATGTGAGTTGTTGATCACCAAAAAAAAAAATTCTATCTGTAACCTTATCTTAGAAAACGACGTTTATCTGAAAAGTGTTTCAACTGTCCCGGCTCTCCCCTACATATGCTACAGACTTTGCTATGCTAAAAAAACACTCTCCTCTCTGACACACGGATTCATAAATTATGAGATATTTGCATAGTACTGGAGAATATTTTTTCTCTTCCTAGACTTAAGGAGATTTAAGTTGCCCTTCATGAAAAGTAATAGCTAATGTTTAAAATCAACATGAAATGAAAATGTACCATATTTACTATCTGAATACATGGTCCTGGTCTAATTTGTGCATAATTCATCCATACTTTTTCCAGAAATTCATCTTTGTAATCTTTTATCCAAATTTAATAACTTACTCCGCCTTACTTCTATTTTCCGCTACTTTTACTCATTGTAAAAAATCTTACAGCAATAATAGTAATAAATAAAATGAAAATGGCACATTATGGAAGTAAAATAGCCAAGTAAATATGAAATGGCATATGTATGGGGATAGAATTGTTGCACTATTCCAAATAAATAGATTGAGATTCACAAATAAATGTAAAGAAATTCACAAAAATGTATCAAATTCACAAATAAATAGATTAAGATCCACAAATAAATGTAAAAGGTTTCACAAAAATCAAAAAAAAAAAAAAAATCAAAAAAAAAAAAAAATTAATTATAAATGTGTTTTATGTCACAAACACAACTCTGCCTGGCATTCATTTGTGAATCGCTTCTTGTGCGATCCTCGCACGCGTTTGTAGATTTTGAAACACTTCTAACGTCAAGGCGTGCAGACAAATCCACAAATAAGTGGACTCCACTCACCGTCTACTTAAGCCAATCAGATAACTGCCACATTGCGCTGACCAATCATAGAATGTTCTCGCTACAACCAATCACATTTGCCTTTAAACTCGCCTTGCCGCGGTTACAGATTCATTTTTCACCCCTGAAAGCAACTGTATTCTATGTATGCTTGGTTCAAACTGAGCTGAAGTGCTTTTTGTGTGGTTAAAACACCCGTTTCCAAAAGATTATTCGAGTTTAAGGCTTGAATCAGGATAAACTCAGGATTATACACAAATTATGATCATTCACAGATCCCGAGCATCATGATCAGTAACACCCTCTCAACACCAGACACAAATGGCGCGACAGCACGTCAAAAGCAAATAGTATCAATTATATTAAATAATAATACTGTCTACACTACATGACATAATATCATGTTTAATTCCAAATATGAGTCCAAATGACCATCAGTGATTTAACAGTACGAGCCTCAGCATCACTGCAGCTGTACTGGGGTTTTGTGAATGAATAATGCAAATAAAAATCTTGCAATGCTGAAAAATACATCTTTACTTTTATTTTGGAGGCTGTAAGTAACTTTTACAATCAAAAACAATTAAGTCTGATTCATATGAAATATTATTTGTGTGTTCAAGTGTTTTAACCGATAAATAAATGCATATCGCTTGTCTGCTGGGCATTTCACTTTTAAATGGATGATATGATCTCTTTGGAATGCAACAACCTGCCATACGTTTAAAAAGAACCCACCTATATCTTCTCTACAAACAAAGGGATTCATACTACATGTAGTTAATGTTTAAAATACTATTTATAATGCTCTATAGATCGTTAGATCCAAGGAGCTACGCATATCCGTCATTAAAACTGCTTCACTGAAGAAGTAGGAGACGCTGTTGTGTGACAGTAATTTCACCTATTAGACAAACTTGCATGTTTGTTTATCACAAGGTTGAATCCAATTATTCATTGGTCAGCTACTTAAAATCCACAGATGCGTGCGAGGATCTACAAATTCACAGGAAGCGATTCAGAAATGAATGCCAGGCAGAGTTGTGTTTGTGACAGAACACATTTGTAATTTTATATATTTGTGAATTTTATACATGTTTGTGAATCTCTTTACATTTATTTGTGAGTCTCAATCTATTTATTTGGAAAAAATGCAACAATTCTATCCCCATACATATTGAACCTATGTTGGATACAATATTATTTTATCATGTTTTTCATGTCCTGTACTTTGAACAGACATGATGCATAACCTATTCATTTATGTATTATATTTCTCAACATTTATGTCCATATATCATAAATATATGGTTCTTCCGTGTGAACCTTGGTTTAAAGGGAAGGCAGTTCCTGAAATCAATCAGATTCGGATGGCAGTTTGTAAAGTAATGGAAATTATCATTATGTGCCAGTCTGACCTCCATTTAGCAATATTAATGGGTTATAAATATTGAAAGCCATCTTAGTTTGACTGAATTTAACTACCAATAAGGTGCCAGTCCAGATGGACTGAGAGAGGGGTGGATTTAGTGCATGCTGCAGAAGAGAGGCAAACTCCCTTGCCAGTCCAGTAGGGGGCGCTGGCATTAACTGCAATGTTTGTTTAATTCACAGCTTGTTATTAAGAGTGAAAAGGCACAACGGAAAAAGAAACCTGAAACCGAAGAAAGTCCAAGCAAGCCAAAAGTCTGGAGCGTTGATTTATAAGTTGCCATCAATGTCACTGTGTTGTTTTTGTGATGGTGCTGTCTTTTCCTCTCTTACTCTGTTGGCCTGCAGCATCTTCCGCAGGAGAAAAGCTTGGCTTTTCGGTCTTTCCTGTTTTGTTTATTTAAATGTTGTTCAAATATGTTTTAACTTCTGATTTGTATTGATAAAACTAGTGTCCAATATCTATGCCTGACTGCTCCCTCAATTCCCCAACAGATTTCAAAGAAAGATGCAGGAGTGTATGAGGTTAAACTGAAGGATGAAAGAGGAAAGGACAAAACTTTGCTGAACCTGACAGATGCAGGTAGGAGCTACTTTGTCATCAGGGTTGATCAAAATTCTGAATTTAAGGATTGGCTCCCTTTCAGTCCATGAGATGGAATTTGCATTGAACTGGCCACATCATACAGGATGTTAAATTGGAATTTGAATTGGAATGACAGGAAGTGGAATTCACTCATTTGCAATTCAAAGAAATTCAGCACAGACACAACAGAATTTCATTAGTCCAGCGCTGCAACAAAATGAGCAATATATATACAGTATATATATATATATATATATATATATATACACTCACCTAAAGGATTATTAGGAACACCATACTAATACTGTGTTTGACCCCATTTCGCCTTCAGAACTGCCTTAATTCTACGTGGCATTGATTCAACAAGGTGCTGAAAGCATTCTTTAGAAATGTTGGCCCATATTGATAGGATAGCATCTTGCAGTTGATGGAGATTTGTGGGATGCACATCCAGGGCACGAAGCTCCCGTTCCACCACATCCCAAAGATGCTCTATTGGGTTGAGATCTGGTGACTGTGGGGGCCATTTAGTACAGTGAACTCATTGTCATGTTCAAGAAACCAATTTGAAATGATTCGAGCTTTGTGACATGGTGCATTATCCAGCTGGAAGTAGACATCAGAGGATGGGTACATGGTGGCCATAAAGGGATGGACATGGTCAGAAACAATGCTCAGGTAGGCCAAGGATCCATGTAGGATTGTTTGGCATGGATCCATCATGCCAAACAAGGCATGATGGATCCATGTTCTCATTCTGTTTACGCCAAATTCTGACTCTACCATCTGAATGTCTCAACAGAAATCGAGAGTCACCAGACCAGGCAACATTTTTCTAGTCTTCAACTGTCCAATTTTGGTGAGCTCTTGCAAATTGTAGCCTCTTTTTCCTATTTGTAGCGGAGATAAGTGGTTACCTGGTGAGGTCTTCTGCTGTTGTAGCCCATCCGCCTCAAGGTTGTGCGTGTTGTGGCTTCACAAATACTTTGCTGCATACCTCGGTTGTAACGAGTGGTTATTTCAGTCAAAGTTGCTCTTCTATCAGCTTGAATCAGTCGGCCCATTCTCCTCTGACCTCTAGCATCAACAAGGCATTTTCGCCCACAGGACTGCCGCATACTGGATGTTTTTCCCTTTTCACACCATTCTTTGTAAACCCTAGAAATGGTTGTGCGTGAAAATCCCAGTAACTGAGCAGATTGTGAAATACTCAGACCGGCCCGTCTGGCACCAACAACCATGCCACGCTCAAAATTGCTTAAATCACCTTTCTTTCCCATTCTGACATTCAGTTTGGAGTTCAGGAGATTGTCTTGACCAGGACCACACCCCTAAATGCATAGAGGGTATGCGCATGACGTCACCGTCGGCCGGAGTGAATGCGGTCACGCCCACAAGTGGCAAAAAGACTGAGCGGCAGCATTTGTTTTCAGCGTGAATGCCGTGAAAATCACACAAAACACATCTAAAACGGGGAGCTTTGCGATTGACTGTACAACTAGATTTGACCAGAAATCTGAGGTACTGTATACTTTTACAGACTGCAAAAAGCTACAGAACAGACTATATTCTGCATAATTGGATGTTTTTAAATAAACACTGACAAAAAACTATACAAGTTTTAGGGCTGGACGATATGATGATATACAGTATAACATTAATGTAAGTGATCACTCGGATTTAGACCTATCTATATTGTATTTATATAAAACGTTTACAGGCAAATTGTCTTCATTTATTTCCCCGGCGTCGAAATCAGGCACATAAATGTCAGGAAACACGATTCCTGGCTGCATGTCAATATCCATGGATCACTGGATCTTTGATAAGTTGTAAGGAACACTATATCGAGGCCAACTTTTAGTTTAAACTGATAATAGTTTGTTTTACTCGCGTTTTCGCAGTTTCCCCTATTAACTCCAGTCACGCAGCAGCTCTTCTGCCACTCAGTCCCGCTGAGGGGGGCGTGTTCCGGCGGGGAAGTGACGTTAATGCATTCCCTCTATTGAAGCAACTGCCATGTGATTGGTTGATTAGATAATTGCATTAATGAGAAATTGAACAGGTGTTCCTAATAATCCTTTAGGTGAGTGTATATATATGATATATTAACACCGCTATGAGGGTGATTCTAATACAATGGCTGAGGGAGTGATGGCAAATTCGACATCATTCTTTCTTCTGACAAACTCTTTTGGAAAGTCATGAAAGCTCTGTAACTGATTTTGTCTTCCGCTATTAGAGCAAATGGAAATACAAAAAATATATTTGCTGTCATCTCCCATTCACCACTATAGAAGTTTACCCAACTATGACAACTTCCGTTTCTGAGAACCCCTCAGAAAATATATAAAATTTAATATATCACTGTTTATTCTTTGCATCTTGTTTGTCATAATCAGTAAATGTATATTTAATTTTTTCGGTTGATAGGCTATTTAAATGTGATTTGTGATCTGATATTTTTCTCAAAAGGTTATCAAGCAGTGCTGAACGAAGTGTTTAGAGTTATTGGTAAGTGTTCTGCCATCAATCTTTCACCACTCAGTGTTATTGAATGTACAGTAACATGATTCTCCATTACGAATGTGCTCTCAAGCACTTGGATTGAATCAATGAATGTCATGTAATTTTTATGCATTTGTTTCTCTGTTCTTGTAGCCAACTCTTCTACTGAGCTCAAGATTGTGAGCACTGAACATGGAATCATTCTCTACTCATTTGTTGTGCACTATATTGAAGATCTCCGTGTTGGCTGGCTTCACAAGTAGGCTTACTGCCCGCCTTCTCTATCTACCAGTGTCTGTGGGCTTTTTTAATGTGACTTCAATGTCACATTAAACTTAAAAGAACATAATTTCTTCCAAAAACCAATCCAGTCCAAAGTTTTGTCAATTTGTTTGCTCACTGTACCATATCACCACATGAAACTATGGCCAATGACCTTGTATGTTTTCCTCTTTGTTTCTAACTGGTACCAGAGAATCAAAGATCTCCCACTCAGACAGAGTGCAGTGTGGAGTCACCGGAGAACAGCTGTGGCTCAAAATTAACGAGCCCACCGAGAAGGATAAGGGCAAATATGCCATTGATATCTTCGATGGCCAAGGCAGCGTCAAGAGAGTTCTTGACCTGTCAGGACAAGGTAAGAGTTCAGGTGTTCCAACACACAGGGCCTTGCAGTCCTTCTGCTTTCATTAGAGAATCAACTTACTTTTAAGTTTACTGTAATATAAAATTTTATTTATTTTTATTATAATTTAAGTATATATAATTTTTATTTTTATTATTATTTTTATTATTATTTACATACCTGGTATGGCCTTTTATATTATTTTTCCCTGTCATTCCACTGCATAGTATGGGAGGAAGCATTTGAAGAATTCAAGAGACTGAAGTAAGTTTAAACTAAACCATCATATTCTATTAATGTGACATGGATGTGTTATCTTTCTCTTTTTGCATTGTCAAGACCTTCTTGCATAAGCGGTCACAACAATACTAAAATAGACCACCCATGACTGCGCTACATTAGGCTTGCAGTGAAGCATTTCCTGATATTGAAAAGTGTGAGAAGCATGTATTACCTTTGCAGTCACTGACAGTTATTTAAAGACCTAAATAACTGTGTTTATCTCTTTCCTTCCTCAGGGCGGCGGCCATAGCAGAGAGAAGTAAGTGATTGTCTTTGTGTACAGATACCAAAGCACGCTATACAAGCAATCCAATCTAACATTTGACTTGCAGAATTATTATTCTGTTTAATAGGCGTAATAAATATACCTAAAGAAATATTTCAGACAGCTAGAAATGCCGTTCATTTCTTTAGAGAGAACAGATATCGATTTACTTCATCATGAAAACAAAACATTTCAAAAAGCTTTGTGAATCTGCTGTTAATTAAATGATTTGTGTATCTATAGACCGTGCCCGTGTGGTAGGCGGCCTGCCTGATGTAGTCGCCATTCAGGAGGGCAAGGTAATACAATCAATCATGTGCATCACATTTCTTAATGAGTTTATTGATAATGTGGCCTTTTAAAAACATTTTATCCCTCCTCGCCCTTTTCAGTCCCTCAACCTCACTGGCAACGTGTGGGGTGATCCTGTTCCCGAGGTCAGCTGGATGAAGAATGAAAAACCGCTGGTGTGTGATGAGCACTACACACTGAAGTTTGAGCATGGCAAGTTTGCCAGCATCACCATCTCTGCTGTTACCACAACCGACTCTGGGAAATATGCCCTGCTGGTGAAGAACAAGTATGGCACAGAGGCAGGAGCGTTTACTGTCAGTGTCTACATGCCAGATGATGAAGCGGAGAAGAAGTAGTAAAGACGCACAGAAGGAGAGAGGGTTATAACAAATGACCAGTATACCTTCCAAAGCATTTTAATTCAAAGCATGCACACCCACAGTGCAATATGATATGGTTTTACTTTAAATAAACTTGTTTGTGGTTAAAAAACTGAAGGAATTTGGCCAAATGATGTGGGCCAGTTATGCCTGGATTTACTTCTGGGTTTTTCCACACTATGCTTAACCCTGGGTTAACATCTTCTTTAACCCAGGGTTAACTCTACTCTACTGGTTTAAGCAATGTTTCACATTTGTAAGGAGGTTAGCAAGGTTATGTCAACCCCAAATTGTGGGGCCAATGCCAAACGTGTACCATGTGAATTGCTAATCTATTAAATCATGTGGAAAAAATAACATATTGAGGTGTTAACCTCAAATTGTAGTACCAAAGGTATGCAGTCTGAATTTCTAATGTATAAACCTTATAAAATGCGGCCATTTATTAATCCTGGGTTAACCATTTTAAGTGTTCAAAGCCCATTTAGCAACTGAAGATATATGTATCTCATTGCTTTATATAATCGCAATGCACCTGCTGCAGGTAATAAGGCAATATGAACATTTAAAATACAATTTGAATTAAAAAGCTTTGGCTGTTGCTTTATTTCTAAGCATAAACTGGAATGTAGTGCAAAATTAGTGTGTATCTCAACTGTCACCTCATTTTAATTAAAATTGGTGTAGCTTCCAGTGTGAATTTACTGTTTTTTGACAGCGTATCATTAAAAAATCGCCTAACATTTTACATTTAAAAGTAGACAGCATGTTAAAGTTGGCTAAAGGTTGCTAAACCAATGAAATTTTAGCAAATTCTGGATAAATAATCTAATTCTTGGTTATATGATTTGTTATATGTCTGCTTAATCTTGCTTAATGCATATTGTGGCTTTATGTAAACATAAACCTAGTAAATTAAGTTGGCACTGTTGCAAGGTAGTTTAATCTGTGTTGTCTTTCAGATATCATTGGCACAGCTATTGTTAAGAAGCTTTTGTTGTTTTGTGCTCATTTCAGCTGACAAAGATCTTAATCATAAAACCAAGTCAATGCAATGCAATAAAATAACTAGAAAACCTGCACAACCTGGAGTGCCCTGGAACTGCCCTAAACATGCTTCAAGTGCATGAATATGAGGCTGAGCACATGTCAGTCAGGATTCGTAAATTAAACCGGTTGTTTGCTTAATAATAACTGAACAAAACAATCACAAACAAACTCCTAAAAGGAAGTGGTTGTGGTGGTTATCTCGTGAGTTCTAGACTGCGCACGGGGGAATTCTGCTTTGGCGAGTCACGTGAGAGGCCTCTTTTTGAAGTGCCTGCGTCGCGTCACGTCACGTCACGGCCACCCGCCGCCACTGTGTGAGCCGCTTCCTGACCGGTTCGCGGTGGTCGTAACATTGATGTGACCCTCTGAAAAACTGCCCACTGTTATGATACACGAGAAAAACAGGAGGGATCCGGTCGGCGCTGAGAGGTGTAAATATTCGGTGCCGTCAGCCGTGCTCGTTCAGAAATGAATGAATAACGTCGGCGCGAGAGAGCAGCGGACAAGCAGACGGCGACATAACGTCCAATTTCGAAACAACAACAGCAACTGAAAGGTAAACATTACACGAGACCATTTCTGAGTTAACCATTTTGGTCAAATATACCATATAAACGTATATAACATGTATTTTAATGACATAAACATGTTGTAATTTGACTATAGAGATGTAAATGTCAGTTTAGCCGGTTGGCTAGTCGAGCTAACGTAACCATTCTCTGTAACCGAATATCTCGTTAAAACCAAACAAGACATGTCTTTCTTTTATTTATGTTATATATTTATTCATTATTTATTTAGAATTGGTTAAAGCTACATTTTGAGATAAAATGTCACTTATATTCTGAGTTAAATGCAAAATACGACAATTTCACTGAACAACAGCATTATGTCATTGCATTGACCAACTGGAATTTTGAACACTGAGCACTAAGTAAGTGTGTAAGTGAATGCGATTTTTAGACTTCTCAATAAGAACGATTACAAAACTATTTTGCTGTAATAACTGCTACAAACAACGAGGGCTGTTAAGCAATGACAGGCTCATACTGTTGTATTAGTGAGCACTAGGGCTGATAAAAACAGCTGAACAGGCAAACTTGACTGAACTTGTTTACAACTGCGAGCAAAAGCACTTTTGATTTTAACTAAGTATTAGTGAGACTTTAAATGCAGACACCGTGCTAACTTTTCTCTGCATCCATATTAGGTTACCCTTTATAGCTTAGAGTTATGTAGTATAACCATTGACAATCTTAGCATGACTTTGCTGTTCTCATATATCCTTGGTACCATACCAAGTCATGTTGTTTACTACTGAATGTCAAAGAATTGAAAATGAAACCTTAAACCTCAAGGGCGTGTAAAAAATTGAGGAACAGAATTGTGGTATAGTGTATATATTTAAAATTATATTGGCTTTATAACTCTTTTATAGCGAGAGAATTCATAAGACAGTATATTTCAGCTGACCTGATTGCCCTTTGTAACTGAACTTGAACCGAATCACCTTTTTTATGTTATGAAAGTGAACCTTGTTATGTTATGCAAGACCGACTCCATGCCGGCACCACATCTCATGACACAGCAAAGCACTAAAAATGTAAAGCAAAGCAGGTGGTTGAACCTAAAAGTTAGGTGCCATTTAGTAAATGCTCCATCCAAAAATAACTCCTACTACATCATTTGACCATTAAAACTAGTAGAATGGGCTGAAGTGTGCTGCTCAAAGTCACAGGGGTGATATCAAATTATTGTGATTTTTTTTTTTTTAAATGACTTTTTAACTGTTTTTCCCTGGTCACGTCTTAACTTGCAACCTTTGTGTCAGCAGCACAGTAATAATTTTGATATCCCCACCCAATAGCCTTAAGTTCGTGCAAGTTTTTGTTTGCTTGTTTATTGTGGAGATCACTTTGCTTCATAATAACAGAGAGTCTAGCTAAAGATTAACTGTTATTGTGTTTGTGTACAGCCAGATATGACTGTGCAATAGCACTGCATCCTTAAAGGTCAACAGCCTTTGCTTACTTGGCCTGTCATGGCAAATAACAGACATTTCGTACTACACCTGATATTTCCCTAATGAACAGCAGGACTGATACAGTAACATGATGTACCTAACTAATACACGTGCCCTATGTAATTAGAGGCGTTCCTGGAGACCACAGGTACACAGACCAATTTGCATCCAGTCTAGGTATTGTTTGTCAGTTAAACAGAGCAGGTGAACATACAAACCTTTGGACATCTTAGGTTAGAGTGCTTTATTTGACTAAATTGTAAATCAATAGAGACTATTCAGGATGTAAGATATATTTGCATCACATTGGCTATTGGTCGATTATTGGTTTTTAGATTTTAATTACTTGTTTACTCAGCTGAAATCTGTGTAATAAACTTTTATTTTTTTAATTAAAGAAATTGTTCCTTTATCCATGTTTTTGCATTTCACATGGATGTGTAGTGTAAGATAATAGATTATATAGATTACATATTTAGATTATTCTTTATTTTGTTACATGAATTATTCGTCATGCCTTTTAGTTTTGATGCAGTATTGTAAATCTTGTTTATTACATACTGTGTTAATCTTAAGCCTACAAATAGTTATTATTTTCAACATAACCATTTATACCTTATATTGTATGTTTAACCAGCTCCATTTCAGACCACACTTGCAGAAACCCGTTTGTTTTATACCTATAACTATTCTCTAACCAGAGATTTATATTAAAGACTAACTAGCGCCCAGGGGTCTCTTCTCTGTTAATCATGACTTTAGTTTCTATATTAATAATGACTTTATTTTAAGTAGATCTCAAAATTAAGTTCTCCATCTTGATACTGTACATTTAAATGCTGTGATGAATAAGTTTGGTTGTAGCATATAAAACTATGGATTTTATTTTTATTTTGTTTATTTACTTTTGACAAAATTGATATATTTATAATATTTTCATTTAATTAATTGTTAGCCATAACATGAAAAGTATCGAGCTGAATTTTAATATCAGTGCAGTCCTAGTTTAGACTCAGAATTGGAATGAGATCAGTTTCATTATTGTGTCTCTGTGAGCTCCCATGCCGCTGAGTTGAATCATTAACTAAAGTAAGTCGAATGTTTGTCAGAATCAGCATGGATGATGTTTTCCTCATGTGATTGCAAAGACGGGTGCAATACAACTACTGTTTTCCTCCAGCTCCCTTTTTCAAGGCCCTTATCAGTGGTCAGCCCCACCGGCCCCCTCGCCGGAAACAAGTCTTATCTGTTGCAGAACTGCTGACCCCTTACTCTTACCTCATTGGATAGAGAGAGTAGGTTCTTGTACCTAATTGGTTGATTTCTCAGGCCTTCTCTAATATGACGTGATTTGACGAAACTAAAATTCAGCTTCTGTTATTCAAGTGTATGGACTGTCAGAAAGGTTACAGTAGTTTATGTTTATGAGAAGATCCTAGAAGTTCAGTCATTCAAACCAGGTAGGTGGGCCACCTGACATAGTGTTTAGGGTGACAGAGGTAAATGGATTCTTTGTAAGGGAAGAAACTCTTGAGGTAAACGGTGATGAAAAGACTCCATCCTAGGGAAAAACCAGAACTCTCTGGCAGCTGCACTGAGGACAACAGTGAGCCAGATGAGTCCTCATCCCTTAGGGCGTCATGGGTGAGTGAGAAATGCAAATGAGACATATCATTCATAACTGGCTGGGTGTGGAGTAAAGAGTCCAGCTAAGCTTTAATTATCTGATCAGCAATTATCACCCAAAATGACTGCACATTGAGTGCATTTATGTGCGCATTTATCATGCACTGATTATGCCTAATGACATGAGAGTGTTTTAGGTCAAGTAATTGCCCTAAAACTTTTTTTTATTTTTTTTTTTTTTCAGGTGAAGTAAACAGTTTGTTTTTAAACAGATTGACACACCTGTATTTTTATGATATTTATTCCTGTTTAAGTTTTGAAGTTAAAACCGGAGGGAAAAAAAGATAATTTCAAATCTTTTGGAATAAGTGGAGTTTTTGATTTCCAGCTAATTAATATTTAGTCTAAGATTTATGTTTGTTTTTAGCGTAATGCTATTTGCAAGTGACTGAAGATTAATTTCTATCCGAATGGATTTTACAAATAATGTTGCTAGAGTAGTTACAGTTTTTGACAATAAAATTATTGAATGAAATGAATTGTGTTGTGTTAGTCTTTCAGCCTTTATTTGTTTAAATTCTAAAACATTCACAGCCTTCAAAAACTTCTGGGCTTACATTATGAGCTTGTTATGTTTAGGATATGAAATTATTCAAAAAGTATAGTTATAAAAAGATATTGGTATTACATAATGATCTTTTAATAGTTGTTTTAACTATGTCCAGTTCAGTGTCATATGGTGTGTTGGAGCAATTAAAAGTTTTAAGTGACAGAAGTTTTGCACCTAACTTTTCACAGTAAGTCTTAGACTCAACTTGACTATGGGTGTTTGTTGTTCTGTTCAGTTGATTTAAGGCTGTTTTCTGAGAATCAGATATTTAGATATGTGGAGATAGATAGCTGATATTAGTGTCACAGCTATGATCCATGCTCACAGTGTCCTCTATAAATTACCCTGCAAATACATTGTGAGACTGGGTCAATTGTTCTGTTTTGCAGAATCAAAAATGTTTGTCAATCAATTTCCCTTTTCAACAAATGTTTTCACTACCCTTTAAATATTTGGGGTCAATAAGATTTTGTTTTTAAAGATATTAATACTTTTATTCAGCAAGGATGCATTATATTAATTAAAAGTGACCATAAATACATTTACAATACTATGAAAAAAATATTTTAAATAAATTGTACTTTCTATTCATTAGAATACTGAAAATATGTTACTATTTCCACAAAAATATTAAGCAGCATAACTGTTTACATTGATGATGATAATAATAGGAAATATTTCTTGAGCACAAAATCAGCCTTTTTTATGATTTTTCAAGGATTATGTGACACTGAAGGCTGGAGTAATGCCTGCTAAAATTCAGCTTTTCCATAACAGGAATACATTAAAATTTTAAATGTATTAAAATAGTTATTTTGAATTGTAATAATATTTTAAAATTTTACTATTTTTATTGTGTTTTTGATCAAATGTTGTTATTATTATTGGTACATAAAAACATAAAAATATCTTACCGACTCCAAATGTTTGAACAGTATTTCATAAGGTTAAATTAATAAATTGTCTATTTAGTACAACTTATTTTCTGCCCCGTATGGCCACTTTTACCTCTATACAACACATAAGGTACTGTTTTGAGCATACTCTGAAATATTAGAGTCTACCATTTGAAAGCATGCTCTACTGTAAAAAATGTCGGTACATAATGTGCAGCATGTTATACATTTTACTTTAAGTGCACTTCCTATTAGGCCAAGTGTTATTTACTCTTATGCTGTGCTCAGCTTTTTGCACATCCCTTTTCTTTCATGTGTGCAGAAACCTGCTTTATAGGGTTTATGTTAATAGTGACTGTTGTGCCAAAGATAAAGTAGGTTAGCCATGGGTGCAAAGTCTGTTAAGACCTTTCTGGCTGCCCCTATGGTTGGAGAGAATGCTCTACTTTAGTTATTTGCCTTTCACCAACCCCCCAGGCATTTATACAAGCTGTGATAGTATTTCATCTTGTGATTTCCTTGATCTGATGTTTTTTTTGTTTTGTTTTTAAAAACTAGCCTATTTTCACATCGTTAGACCTCATAACAACTAAAATGAGCCATGTTGTTAAATCAGAATCACTCTTCGTCATTAGCATAATAATACATTCCAGAAATAGTGTTTCTGTGAACTTCACTAACACAATCTACTGGGAATTAATTTAGCGTGTCGCCTCGTACCCTAGGCATTAACCTTAAATTTAGACATGATTTTTTTTTTATATAATTTAAAATAGTTTTATTTACAATTAAATCATTGTCATGGATAAACATGCTAGTCAGTTCCAGACCCAGACCAGGTCTTTTATACTCGTTAAACAGGTACTGGAAGTATGCCAGCAGCAATTCAACGGAAATGTACATTGATATTTACATTCAAAGTATGTCAGAAAAACAAAATTCTTAGCTCATCCTGTGTCCTTATGACACAGTTTGTGATAAGTTTGTTCTCTATGTTCACCTTTTTGACCGTGGTGTTGGAGCACATTCAGACGACCACTCATGAAACGGCATTAAGCCGTCTGCAGGTCTACTGATAACAGTTTTAAATAGGCAGGCAGCCAAAGAGAACTGAGACTTTCACTTTTTACATGAGTAAAGGGGTGATTATGCCACATTTGCCATGTACAAATACAGTATTGGAAAAGATTTACAAAAAGAAAGAGAAGTTCTTGTTTTGCAGCGTTTGTTGTCTTGTGGTTAAATGTGTTTTGCTTTCTGTTCCTCTTTTTTTTAGGCGGACACCATGAATTACGTGGGGCAGTTGGCAGGTCAGGTGCTGGTGACCATGAAGGAGCTGTATAAGGGCATTAACCAGGCCACGCTCTCAGGCTGCATCGATGTAGTGGTGGTCCGCCAGAAGGACGGCACCTACCAGTGCTCCCCTTTTCATGTGCGCTTCGGCAAACTGGGTGTGCTGCGCTCCAAAGAGAAAGTGGTGAGTACTGGAGTGCAAGTACTGTAGGATGTTTAAAAAAATAAATAAAATAATTGTGGAGTCATCAAACAAGTCCAAAGCATATAGTTTTTTCTCAAGCAACTGAGTTTCTGGAAACTTTACATAACAAAGAAAAAAGAAAAATCCACAGACAAGTCGCTGTCAATATAATTGATCTGAGCTTTGGACAATATTTGCTTTTCTGCTTTCCAAGCTGGAATCTATTATGATAGTATTACTCACTATTGTCTTGCACTAAAATGGCTTGATCTTAGAGCAAACACACGTACAATCAAGGAAGTTCAGCTTTAATCTGCCAAAAGTCTTCATGATTCTGATATCTTCAAATATGCCTTCATCTGTGCCTGTCTGTGATGGCTCATTTGAAAATACTGTCTTTGTACCAGCTCTATAAATATGTTTCTGTGCTGGCATGTTCATGACAAGATTCCTGCAGAGGGTACTGCATATAAACAGACAGTTTTCCATGTGTTATAGGCTCTGAGCGTTAACAGGACTGGCTAAATCAAAGCTTGAATGGAAAGACAGGAAAATCATGATTTATTGTCTTGTGAGAGCGGAAGCAGTGTGTACAATTGTTCTCATTTAAACACAGTGAAATGTTGTAGTTGTTGAGGAAATGGCGTGCATTTGTGCATTCTATTCTAAGTGTTTATCTCCAGCAGTAAATAACAAGATTGTAGACAATAAATAACATATTTGAAAGCATTCTGGTCATATTGAAGCCATTCTGATGTTTCCAATAATCTTTAGTACACAGACAGAATGTGTTAGTGTTTAGCATAAAACATTTAACAGTGTGCATGAGCAACAGCAATAGATGGGGGATGGAACATTTCTCACTATCTACAGGATGTGTGAAGAGGTTTAGAAAGAAGTGGTCGCTATGGCAACAGGTTTCTATGACTAAAAAGAGATAGGAAATGGAAGAGGAGTGAGAGTTTTGTCAAGGTTGCCTCTGTGATTGGAGAGATTCACTTCCTTTGAAAGGTATTTCAAGCTCAGTTTTGCCATTTTTAATCCCAGTTTCTCACTGGAGTTTCTGTCAGAGACTGTGGTGTAGCGCATTCACCCACAGTGCAGATAACAGCTGACCTTGCTCTCTTACCACCATTATGAAATAGATCTGTGTTGTTTAACTAAATAAACTATATTGCTGATACAAAACAGCAAATTAAGAGTGTCACAACAACATCCGTCCCTCTCTTCTCACTATGCTGTGAAATTAAATCCAGATTGTGTTGTCTATAAGCACACAAGTAAGAGAGCTCTCTGTTCGAGATTTACTCAGGGTCATAATTTATAGTGACATTAATATTTTGCCCCGTTACTCTGCAGTGTCTGCACCCAACAGGGTTACTGGGTACACTACATAAATCACCCAGCAACCATGATACTGAGGCTCAGATGCCTCCAAATAGACTAAATAAGTTGGTATGAGAGGAGCCCGAAGAAACAATTTTGAGAAAACAGAAAAAAACAGGACACAGACAGGGGAATAAATTGTATTTTCTTGGAGGTCTGTCTGAAGGATAATGTTTCTCTGGATGTCATCTGAGACTCAAACAGCTCGATGTCAGGCTGCTGTTGTGCTGGGTCGCAGTATCAGGTGTGTGATGTGATCATCTTTGCAGGTCAGGTGGCTCAGAGCGGCACATATTTACTAATTGTGTTTGGTGGCTACTGGCAAGATCCTCCTCCAAGGGTATTGTGTCTCCTGTGAGCAAATGATTAAAACTGCATGGGTGGACAGGAGAGTAAACCTTCTTTTTGTCCAAGTTTGGATGAGTACTTCTGGGAGAGTGAAAAGTCATGAGTTGAGAATGGAATCACAGGGTAAATGTCAACGGATATTGGCTTTTTAAGGTCATCTAAAACACATATTACATAGATTTTTTTTTAAAATAAAAATATAAATGAGCATTGCAAAGGTCAGACATCTGATTTAGAATCAAGGTGTCATACAATTAGAAAAGCACAGGTCTTAAGTTATAAGTTGTAACTTATTGAAAGTTTGAGGCTACATCTTTTGATGGATTCCATATTAAGGCTGTTTTAAAAGAATCCTCTGCACTTCCTTCAGATTGACATAGAGATCAACGGGGAGCCTGTGGATCTTCACATGAAGCTGGGAGATAATGGAGAAGCCTTCTTTGTGCAGGAAACTGAGGAGCAGAATGTAAGTCCCCTAGTTTACAGGTGCTGTGTCTCATACTAATCACTGCACCGAACATCTTCATATTTTAGTATGAAAATGGCATTTTGTTTTGAAAAACATTTGCATTGCAAAGACTGTTTATCTGCCATTCTTTAATGGTGTCTTTATTTTTTTTCTAGGAGATTGTACCAGCTCACCTGGCCACTTCCCCCATCCCCACTGACAGTCACCTGTTTTGGATCGGAAGCGATCACAGGCCAAGTCAGAACCTGGATGACGATCCACTGGACCCTGAGGACCCTCCTGATCCCCCTTTTGCCAGCACAGGGGGAGCCAAGAAGAAGAAGAAACGGAGGAAGAAGCATAAAGGCGACCCACGGCGAGAGGAGCTGACCCCACCTGCCGTCATCAGCTCTACCCCTTCAACAGATGACATATTTGAGATGGAACTGAGTTCTGATGAGGACACTGCTTCCAACACCAGGTAACCAAATCACAGATGCACCAGACCTACTGATATTTGATGTTGTGGACATCTGTGATTAAAGGAAATATTTCTTTCAGATCATCTTCAATCAATACAGTTCGAGAAGTTGAACCCAGGATACAAACAGTTCGTCATTCTTTAGACAACTACCCTTACTCTGACGGAGACTGGTCTCCATCAAACAGGTTTGTTATATCGCACACACCTCAAAATATGGTGATCCTTATAACAGTGGAGGACTGACCAAAAAATGGTTTTAGACTTTTTTTTTTTTACTTTCACTTTCGCTTTTGTTTTTACCAGTTTATGTGAGTTGCTGTTTGTTATTATATTTTGAGCAGTCATGCCATGTCAGAGGCCTTTTCTCCCAAGAGTGACTCTGAACTGGTCGTTCGGCCCTCAGAGAGCCTGCTCAAAATGGAGTCACACATGCAGTGGACATGGGGAGAGTTTCCAGAATCTACCAGGGTAAATTACATGTCTCAAACTTATTTTCTTTGAAATTCATATTATTTAGATTTATAACATTCACATGAAAAGTACTGCAGATTTCCATAGAATCTGAATCGCTATCTGTTCTAGATGTGTTTGTTTGTTTAATAAATAACACATTTTGTCATATTTAAATCCATTCTGCTGGAAAATCCATCCCCCAATTAAAAAAAAAAATCTTTTTTCTAAATTCTGCATATTCTGCCTAGGCAACGTAATAAGTGAATATAGAATGCAAAAATATTTTCTGTTTTATTCTATGATTTTGAGTTAACAGGTCATGAATAAATCTCTGCTCATCGCCACTCTCAAAAATGTGATTCCCAGGTTTCTAAGAAAGAGAAGATGGAGCTGCCGAAGACTGTGACCATAACGCCTTCAGAGAACACTCACTTCAGAGTCATCCTCAGCTCAGAGGCCATGGAGACGGATGAAAGAGAACGGGCCTTAGGGGCACCTGGCTGTACCATAGTCAAGCCTGAACCCCGCACCCCTGTGACCCCCAAAACTCCCACGGAGTTGGAATTGGAGATGGTACCTAGTGGAATGTTGACCTCCACTCCTTCATCCATCCTCCCTGCTGCTCCCACTGCTCCCGTTGCTGCCTCTGCTGCTCATATAGGTGCAGACATGGGGGATGTTGGCCCCAAGACTGACTCACCCTCCAAGAAGAAAGGTGGGCCTGTTAAGCACCACTCCCTTTCATACTTTCAAGGAAATTCGGCCCATAAACTGATTTTACCAGTGACTGTTATCTTTATTTGATAGTGGAAGTGTGGGAGTAGATAAAGTTGAAATAAAGCAGTTGCTGATTCATGTTTAACAAGCCTAATTCAATGTGTTCTAGAAATAAAAATTGTGTACCTAAATCAATCTAATGTAGTTCTATCAAGATAATGCCGCCTCAGTTCAGAGGGCTTGTTTTAGCACTTTAGAGCTTGCTGTTCTGATTACTGATTTAAACCTAAAATGCTGACTGCAAATTTGTTCAGGCGTCCCAAAAAGAAGTCAGCACCAGGGCCCAGAGGACATCTACCTGGATGACCTGAATGTTCTGGAGCCTGATGTTGCTGCTCGCTACTTTCCTAAGAGGTAGAAAGCGAATCACACATCTGACCTACAGTATATTGCTTTTAAGATTAGATTACGGTACTTGGAGCAGTTCATAACAAGTTTATCAGGTGTCAGGTGACCTTGATGTGTTGTGTATTCGCAGTGATTCAGACTCTGGCTCCAAGCACTGGATGGATTCTGGGATGCACTCAGGCTCTCAGTCCCCACAGTCTGTGGGCAGTGCTGCGGCCGACAGTGGCACTGAGTGTCTGTCTGACTCTGCCAGTGATCTGCCTGATGTCACTCTGTCTCTGTGTGGAGGACTCAGTGAGAACGGAGAGATTTCGAAAGGTATCTGAATCTTTCTGGTGTGTTCATTCATGGTGCGGAAATCATAGCTGTTGCTGTGGAAACAGTGGATGTGGTTAATTCTGTTCATTATAATAATTAATGGATTTAGCATGTGCTTTTATTCATAGAGATTTGCAAATGAAAATAATTCTTGTGATTTAAATGTCTCTTTTTCTGCTTGTTTCTAGAAAAATTCATGGAGCATATTATCACATACCATGAATTTGCAGAGAATCCAGCTATCATAGACAATCCAAATTTAGTTGTTAAAATGGGAAACAGGTTGGTTTGAATTTAAATAAAATAAAAATATATTATAAATATATATGTATAATGCTCACATTAGTAAGTAAATTGCCTTTTTTGTTCTTTGTTTTTTTAGGTATTACAATTGGACATTGGCTGCCCCTTTGATCTTAAGTTTGCAAGCATTTCAGAAGAATTTACCTAAGGTATTTTGTTCTCCCTAATAGTATATTTTTACTTCAGAAACCCTTCAGAAGTTTTATTTTGCAGTGCTGTGACGTACTCTAGCAGGTCAAATAGCTGTTGTCAATTATATGTTCAGGCTACAGAGGAAGCTTGGGTGAAAGAGAGGATGCCAAAGAAATCGGGCCGTTGGTGGTTCTGGAGAAAGAGAGCAGACAGCACTATTAAACAGGTAATACCTATAGATATGTATACCATTTAAACATAAAGGTTTTTATTAAGTTATAATCAGGGAGTAGGAACAAAACCTTCAAGCAATTATTGGTCTTCTAATCCCACTGCATTTCAGCACTAGTCTTTAGACTTCTGTCAGCAGATCTGATTACACAAGCATCAACATTCACCTAATTGCCTTAACAAAAGGACAAGCGCACGTCTTTGTTGTAAAGAAGATTGAATTGTGCTGCCTCTGAGATCTTCTCTCTAGAGCTTCTGCTGTCATTCAGGCATCATACATCAAGCTCCTTCGCTGCCCTCATCTGGCACTTCTGTAATTAGCACCACTTTGCGGTGTGGAATTTTACAGCCTAGAATTAGGCCAGGCAGCTCATCAGACTATTAGTAATAACCTGGAGGCATGAGGATGAAATGGTCATGTAGTCAGTCACAACATGTCACAACAAAAGTAAATGGTGACAAGTTTACACAGATTTGTTATTGCAGTTTTTAAATGTGTGGCAGTGTGATTTGATGTACTAATGCTTTTTTTGTCTTGTTATACAGTCAGAAAGCACTGGAAAGCTGGAAATGAAGCAGTCCCAAATGGAGGATGGCAGCTCCTCTTTGTCAATGGAAAGTCATTCCCGCAAGTGAGTCAGAATATGGAATATATGCAGATAATAATGAAACTGGTTGTTGTCCCTGAATATAGCCGAAGGTTATAGACTAGCTATGTTAACTGGCTTAGTTGTACAAAAACAAGTAAAAGATAAAAGTATCAGTTTTATCCTTGACCCTTCCTCTGATTGATTGTTGACTAGTTTTTCCCCCCTTAATGCACAAGAAGTGAATCAGGACGATCCAGCTTACTTTCTGTTTTGTCTCATTCTCTGTGGTGCTCTTTTAATCTAAATTAGGAATGGATGTAGTTGCAAATTTAGTTCACTGATTCCCTGTTTGCTCTGAGTGCAGAGTGGACACCAGGGACTCATCCAGCGATGAGGAGGGGAAGGAGGTGAGCGCTGCCGCATCGTCAATGGAGCGCAAGGTCCATTCTGAACCACACGCCCACACATCCACTCACTCCTACCGCAAGTCCCTGCGCCTCTCCTCCGACCAGATTGTGAGTCTACATTTTTGTTAGGAGACGGAAATATTTAGTTCTGTAGACATACTATATGCTAAAACAGTCACTCTACACAGTGACTATTATTTACATAAGCATCTTCAACACTTGCTCAAGTGGTTTTGACTGAAAGATCCAAAGGTCTGTAGTGCAACTGCTCTCTGTAAGTCAGTTGATTAAAGCTGCCCCTTAAGCTTCCTTCAGGAATTTATGGAAAAGCTCTGTGACTCATTCTGAAAGGGTAGTGTCGTTGATTTGCACTAGACCGCCCCCTGTTGGCAGCTTGAGAAAGTTATGCAATAGAAAATCTACTCAATTAAATAAAGCTTATGTCTTTTCATAAATGTATGAGTTTATAAATGTATGAAGACTTTGTAGTGTAAATGAACTGATTGCATGGCAAAATTAAGTCTCAGGAGTCAGGTCAAATTAATTTTAATCTTTAATCTTGTTTCTATTATTCAATTATTAAAGCACATGTTTATTTATATATTTTGCAGGATTCAGCAGTCAAGTGTGTGGTGCAGAGGATTATGTATCTATTTGTTAATTAATATTAGTTAACTATACAGATAACGTCACAATTCTAAACCCATAATTTGTTGCAATTGTGGTAATACAGATAGAAAATATGCTATGTGGTGTTAAAGAGATGCACTGATCAGGTGGTATTGACTCACAGGCTAGTTTGAAACTGAAGGAAGGACCCAACGATGTGACATTCAGCATCACAACACAGTACCAGGGCACGTGCCGCTGTGAAGGCACCATCTACCTTTGGAACTGGGATGACAAAGTTATCATCTCAGATATTGATGGAACCATCACCAAGTATGTATTCCACAGACATGCATCACATTAATGAAAAACATTTGCTGGGTTGTTTATAAAAATTAAGAACAAATGTGGATTTTCAACAGTTTACTGTAGTCATGAATGGGGGGAAAGGCTGAGGTGTGCATAAACATTTCCATTAGTTACTGCAGAAGGACTCATTCACTGCCAGGTTTTTTACTGCCAGAACCAAAAGAGGTTTATAGATCAAGGCCGAGCTTATTTCATCAAAAACAAGTGCTCTGGGTATGTGGCAAATAATGAACCGCTAATAATGATCTTGCATCGCAACCCACTCCACTAACGCTTACAATGACGAAGACAATGTGCCATTTAACGGGCAATGTCTCCGAGTTTTACTGGCTGTTTGATGGAGTTCACAGCTCCAGTATTAGTGTGATACCGGTCAGCCATCTTTGGTTTTTAATTACTGCAAAGCCGACTGTAATATAAACGCATCTATGCAAACGAATGCTCTCTGCCTCCAGACTCGTGCCCTCAGTGGCTGGTGGGTGGTGAACATCAAACGGCAGATTGACTGCCGCTTATTATTTCTCTGACCTGCTTGCCTGACACATCTCTGTGAGGCTGTGAAGCAGGGTGGCTGACTGTGGGGTGCGCCCAGACCAGGTTTGGACTAGGAGGAGGATGTCACCGTAATGAGCCAATTTAAATCTTGCTCTCTCATAATGCCACTCAGAAAGAGTCTGAGATAAAACGCTAAAGTGGGGAGAGGATCCTCATTAGAAGATGACACAGAGTTTTGCCCAAGCTGAGAAACAAAATCTCTTCTTCGCAAGTCTATTAGTTCTCAGAATAAAAAGAATGTCAGAAACTATATTTAGGAACCCAGTTGAATATGACTTGGACTTCCTTCTAAGTAGAACAAATATGCACCAGAGGATTTTTCTCCTTTCGTTTGCTAGTACATGCCATGTTCACCCGTATGTTTATGTGCTTTCAGATCAGATGTGTTCGGGCAGATTTTGCCTCAGTTTGGGAAGGACTGGACGCACCAGGGCATTGCTAAACTCTACCACTCCGTGGCTGAGTGAGTTTGCATTCTTAATCCTCAACTCCATGAAAATGCACTCCTCGAAGACATTTAAAAGGGCACAAGCAAGCTCGACTAAGAGTCTTGAAACACTAGTTTTGATAAAAGGGTGCTTGTGTTTTCCAGGAATGGATATAAATTCCTGTACTGCTCAGCAAGGGCAATTGGCATGGCAGACATGACGCGAGGTTATCTGCAGTGGGTAAACGACGGAGGCATTATCCTGCCCCGTGGACCCCTCATGCTCTCTCCTAGTAGCCTCTTCTCTGCATTTCACAGGTATTATACAAACTTCATAGTTATTAAGTGATAGGTCAACCACATTTTGTTCCAAACCGGTATGACTTTCTTCTGTGGAACAGAAAAGAAGATATTTTGAGAATGCCCTTAGAGAAGTGTTTTTTGTCCATACAGTGGAAGTCAGTTTGGTTTACCAACATTCTTTAAAATATATTTTAATAGATAAGCCAACAAGATATCTATCTATTTGTGTTCCGGAGAAAAAAGTCAAACAGGTCTGTATATGAAGATGAGTAAATGACAGAATTTTCCTTTTTGGGAGAAGTATCCCTTTAATAATCAGAATTATAATAATAATATTAAAACAATGAAGCAGAATTCATATACAAGTATCAAGTAGTTGATTTAATTTATTCCAAATGTTTTCTTTGTCTCAAAGGGAGGTGATTGAGAAGAAGCCAGAAATCTTCAAAATTGAATGCCTTACTGACATCAAGAACCTTTTCCTGCTCAACAAACATCCCTTTTATGCTGCATTTGGAAACCGAACGAATGTAAGTTGGACTGCAGTTAACTTTGTTTTCAATGCATGCTGACCTCAGCAGCAGTGTCAAAGGTCCGCATAAAGATTTATGTGTGAGGTTTAGAACTTTGAAGCGCTGTCCCCTCAGGCTACGCTCATGACCAGCTGCTATAGACCGGCCAGCTGAATAAATTTGAATGTTTGGGTGGAGTAAGACATTGGATGTTTATTCAGGCACGAATGCATCGGTTTCATCATAAAATGTCCTAAACTAGCATAGAAGAATATTTTTGTTTGTGGACTTGGTGTAAAGAACAGCAGAGATTGTCCTGAGTTGACAACTGGAGTCTGATCTTCTGACTGTCTATTTCAGGACGTCTTTGCCTACAAGGAGGTTGGAGTGCCACTCTGCAGAATCTTTACGGTTAACCCCAAAGGAGAGCTCATACAAGAGCAAACCAAGGGCAACAAGTCCTCGTAAGTGCGCACATTGATCTGCAGAGTTACATTAAAGTAACTCTGAAGTCAACTTCAGCTGTCAAAGATTATGCTGATGCGAAGGTTGAGAGCTGATTCTTGAACTTTGTTCAAGGTCTTCTTGAGAGTCGAAGGGCGCTTTTGTTTGTTTAGCTGTCTTACACTCTTTCTCTTTCTGTTTGTGTGTAGGTACAGTAGATTGAGCGAGCTGGTGGATCACGTCTTTCCCTTGCTGAGTAAAGAACAAAGTTCAGCTTTCAGTTTCCCAGAATTCAGTACCTTCTGTTTCTGGCGTCAGCCTATTCCTGAGATCCGTCCGGAGGACCTGAATTTATAGACCATGCCTGAAGGCCCATCTATTACATGGTCATCCCTGCCATTGGAACCATTAAATGGTACCCTGCAACATCTCACATCTCTAGTTAAAGACAAATAAAGTGGCCACCGTATTCCACCTGGGAAACATGAACTCCACAAAAAAGAGAGAAAACATCAAAACACACCCCAGAGTCACATTAATGGGATGTAGGCAGAACTTCCACAAACTAAAACACCTGGTGCTGCTCCATAACAATATTTCTAATCTGTATCATTTGGATTAGCTGCTATAAATTAGGCTGCTTCAGATCTGAAGGAATTTATTGCTAATGTTTACAGTATTAGAAAGACGATCAGTGGCCTCTTGGCCAGTGGAATGAGTGCGCACTGCGCAGCTGTTTGTTTGGGTATGTGTAAGGTTAAAGGTGGCATAAAAATATGCTTACAATTGAAAGTAATGAACAAAGATATTCTTTACAACCTCTAATTTGCATTTATAGAGCATAGATTATTTATATACAAAGGCTTTAGTTAGAACTAACTAATTAACATGCACTGCCTCTAAGATGTGGTGACGGTATGACAGTTTGAATATGCATTGCCAGATGGTGCGAAATGAGCTCTGAATCTCGTAGATACTGGAATACTGAATGAGCCATGCCACGTGAGGACACAGCTCATCATTTACAGTTCAGCAGAGTTAGCGCGTTCAGCCTCGTATAGTCGACTGGATTTGTATGAAAAGTACACCGAGGAGTTCATTGTAATTGGGCTTTCTTGTTATTTGCCAACTGTTGACATTTTCATCGTCTGGTTGCTGCAGAACGCCTTACCGATCGCACTTTTTCAGCTGCAACCAAGAGAGGAAAAACATCAGATCGTCTTGCACTTAACTCACGACGGAATTGCAATAACGTTCAAAGCTTTTTAGCAAGCCTTTTGTGCACAATGCGAGGATTTTATGTAAACCTCAGCAAGAGATCTGTATTAAGTTATGAAGAGTGTAGTAAATATTTGCTTTCAAAATGAAGGTATGTTCGACCTTGAAATAGGCTGCAGCCCGTGAGAGAGTAGTGGTATCAAATGGTCTTTAACATTTTATTTTTTATTTTCCACTAACCAGGCCTTTGCATGCTTCATTTGCAATTTAAATAGGACAGTTTATGTTTTACAAATGCATCGATGCTTTCTGATGGGGTAGACAGTCTGAAGGGTTGTCACGTTTTCGCTATTGGACGATCTTGAGCTGCAGAAACTGAGTGTTTATTATTGGAAAATATTGAAGCTGATGTGCAAGTGAAGGAAAAACAAGTGATCAGATCTTTCTACTTGATCACCCTTGACTAATGTTCCCTTTTTTCCACTAGCTGGTCTCTAAGCTCTTGGCCCCTACATATGGGGTTTGGTCAAGTTGCTTTAGAATCTCATAAGGGTAAGTTTTAGAGCACTGTGTGCTGGATGTTAAAATAGATGTACAGAATTAGAGCACAGTAAAATAATTTCTTTATGTGTTTATTTAAGTCAAATCATTGTTTAGGGAAAAATTGGGGCATTTCATGGTTCAGTTGACTTGTTATTTAATATATGTGTGTGTTGCGCTTCTTGTCTGCAGTTATGATGTTTGGAAGTGAAATATGTTTATTGTTAACAAAGGAATTCCATTCTTTCTATGAAAGTAATACCTCTTGTGTGAGATGAACACACTCATCTTGTATGAAACTAAAATTGATGGTAAAAAGACAGAAAAAAAAGCCTATTCATTGATGAAAATACTGTTATAAGTGCTGAATGTGTTTTGTCATTCCTCTTGATCTTTGATGCCTTTTGTTTTACTTGCTTTTATTTCTTGCTGTGTACTCGAGTGGGATGGTGTGTTTCATGGTTTAACTCCATAGGTTCACATTGCGTTTGACCAGCATATATACCTTTAAATGGATAATTGAACTATAAATTTACAAAAACTATGGTTTGGACAATGTTTATGAATCTATTAAAGATGTATTTAATACAGCGGTGTTGACTATTTATAGTGCTGAGAAATCGTGCTAATATAATTTGTCACAATGAATGGATTGTTAATTTGCTCTGCTTAAGAAATTTTTTTTTTTTTCAATATTTTGTTAACCTCTAATTAGTAGAATAGTGTAGATGAGACATGAAGCAACAGGCAAAGGACCTCAAACTGAGACTCGAGCTCGGGTCGTCTGAAGCACAGCTGTGCCATATGTCAGAGCGCTGCCTGCAAGGCTGAGGTTTTTATTTATTTATTTGATTATTTTTACAGATTATTTAGATGAAATAATGTAGGCTTATTCTTGCTAAAGACGACAGATCAGTTTTCAATTTTCCACACCCAAATGTGAATTTTGCCGTTAAAAAAAAAAAAAAAATTGTCTCACCTAAAGTACATTGTTACACTGGATTGCAGCTATGCATTTTTTTTTTTTTTTTTTTTATCTAAAAAAAAAAAAAAAAAAAAAAACTTATCCCATACCCTGAAAATAACATGCACAAGCCCTTCAATCTTGGTAATTTATTTTTATTTTATTTTTTTATAGATAAAAATATTTGCTGTAAAAGTGATATTTGAACTGAAGAACCATTTTTAAAAGGATAAAAAAAGTATGCATTTGTTAATTTAATGTCGAAAAAAATATATAAACCTGCTTTTACATTTATAGATATTTTTTTAAGATCACAATTTTACAAGAAACTATATAGATTGTTGCAAATATACGGATTACTACTTGGAGATATTGGTATGCTCCGTTTCTTTGGGAACAAACTTGGTGCATTGCTGTTTGATATTTTAACACCTCAAACACACTCTTCTAAGTTCAAATTCTAAGTAACACAACTCAATCTTGTGTTTCTGATAAATAACCAAAGCCAAACTATTGCGTAGTCTTAAGGTGCGGTCACATTTACAGTTTTTCAGCAAATTCTCGCAGGCCAAATCCAGTCATTTCAATAGGAATTCATGTGATAGGGAATTTGACTTGAGGGCGAAAGATTTCCCCATGCAGGTTTTGCAAATACGTTCAAGTTGGTCACACCAATTCGCCTCCTTGAAAATGTTGCAGAAATTTTGCTAATGAGACTACACCTGTACACATGAGGCAGCGTTCTGAATGGTTACATTTGTGTTAAGTCACATTAGTGACCCTCTCAGTGACGGGGTTATCTCTTTGCTTGCGGGGAGTAGAGGAATATAGCGCTGAAGGTGGAGAGGATCTCTCTAGATTCGGAGATCGCTAGCTTCCCGGCGGTGCGGACCAAGGCCACGGTGTCACCTTGCCGGAGAGGGAGGATGAGGCTGAAGGACGCAGACCCCCCACACGAGCACCGATCTGGGGTCAGCCGCGGGTGGCCACTCCAGTAACCCGCTGTGTCCAACTTCTGCACGCTGCGATTGGACACCGAGAGCACAGCTTCTGCATGCTCGCCCTGTGGAGCTGTTAGAACAGCAGTCACCAAATAACGGCCGTCGATGGGAACCGTGAAGATCCCTACAGAGGGGGAGGTGACACATCAGCGGCCAAATAGGATATAGGTTGTACACTGAAAGCCCATAACGGGGAAACCTCTAAAGAATATCAGAAATGTCTTCTTGAAGTAAAACCAGTTAGGAAACACTCAACTTTTATCTGAACACGTTTATCTCAAATAGAGTTTGAGGGTTCCTGTTTACCTGTCTGAGGGTTATAGTGTCCTCCATCATTGACTAGCACCCTATTAAAGCGGATGATACCGAAGTCCCCTGAGAAAGTTTGCCGTGTAAGGCCAGCAGAGAAGGAAAATGGGTCCATCAAGGAGTTCTGCTGTGACACTATTGGGAAGAAGAGACATGCATGAAGATCACATGTTTGAGAGATATTTGATATTGTACTTTTTCATTTTAATTTTGTGCTTTTGTCATTTTATTATATTTGTTAAATATTTAGCTTTTATTTCGCTTTTATTTCACTATGTTTCAGATATAGTCATTTTAGTACTTAAGCTTAAACTTTTGTTTATATTTTATTTCAGATTTTATTTCGATTAACAAAATAATTGTTAATATTTTTAGTTATCAATAACAACACTGCCTTTGACTTAATTAATTTATCAGGTAAGTAAAATATATGTGTGTTTTAAGCAAAAATCAAATACACAAAGCATAAATCAATTTATTAAGGTCTATGGCGCTATGAAAAACGTATTTAAGTAAAGTTGTTAGAAGGCGCACACGTTAAGAGTTGTCTTGATGGTAAAGTATGTCTTTGATTTGAATCATGCACACCACTTCCATCTGACTATCGGTTCCATTTTCCCATGTGTTATGTTGCAGTTCCTAATAAAGTTATCAGGCACTGACAAGGAACTTGCCAAAGCTCATTTTTGCTTGCAACTTGCACTTGGCAAGTGTTCATTTTGGACCCTGTTCACAAGTTTCGAAATTGTAATTAGCTGGAATATTTCAGATCTGAATATTTCATCATATGATATTAACTATTTTATTGTATTATAACTTGTTACCTGGAGTAGCAATGGGTCTTTGATATGCAGGACTCCACGGGACATGGGCAACTGTAATGAGAATTAATACTCATAATTATGTAAATTATAGCAATTTTTTCATCCTAAAATATGTTATAAAGCAAACACTGAAAAGAAAGAAAAAATATACCTGATGAATGAGGTTGTTTGGTATCATATGAGACAGGATGGACAGGAGCATAACCTATGGGAAGAGGGCGGAAAACAACCTAATTTTGTGATGCTTCAAGCATGAGCTTCCAAACATTTCTATTATTAATTCTACTTCATACCTGGAGCACCAGCAAATCCTTTCACAGGTGTTTTTGAGTCCTCTGAGCTCTGATCCCGTCTGACTGTGACCCTGCGCACATACCCAGGTGGGCCAGCTTGCCCCGTGACCACCACTGGCTGGTGTACGGCAGGTTGGTGGGGTTGAACAGGATGCTTGGGGTTGCCGGGTGGCTGAGGGAAGTAGGGCTGGTGTGGGACGTATGGCTGGCGCACATAGGGTCGGCCAGTGGGGACTGGCACTGTTCTATGGGGTATGATCAAAGGTATGTGGATATGAGGAACATAAGGTCTCATGGGTTGCGTTGGAGCTCTAGTGTCAGGGAGTGGGACAGACGCAGGTCTCGCTTGTCGAACAGGCAGCCCTGTGAGAAAAAATAAAATAGAGATTTAGGATAATAGACCCAATTGGCCATTAAATAAACAGGTCAATAACATACACTACCCATTAAGGGTCTGTAAAATTTTGGAATATTATTACAAAAAAAAACATTTTGAAAAATATTTAAGACAGTTGCAAGAACACAAGAAATGTGCTCTTTGTATTCATGTATTCATTCATATGGTTTTGAAAAACGTAACATTTGATGGCTGTTTGTGTTTGCGCGTGCGTGTGTTAATGAGGTTAACATGTTTTTTCTTCCTTATGGACACTGATGACATGAGGGTGAGTAAATGATGACCGAATTTTCATTTCTGAGTTAACTGTCTGTTTATTAGATAAACAGGACATCACTGACCCAACACAAAATATAGCCTAAGGTTATAGGAATGCCAGCTTGCCAGCCCTCTTTTTAAAAGCATCTATAAAGCATTTTAATGGCGTTGAACACATATTGTAAAAGCTGTTAACCTTTGATTTTACTAATATTTCAGCCAAAGTACTTTTCCCAATGCTTGTAAATAAAACACAGAGAGCTTTAAAATGTTCACTTCAAGTGTTTTTGAACTTCACACTTTGGTTATAAAGGCTTTTGGTTATGCAGTGCTGTCAGCTTGGAGTCTAATGAGGGAGATTTTTTTTTTTTCCAGCTTACACTTCCAGCCCTCAAGATCTTGCACTTCTCTCACTCTTTTCCAAAACCTCGCATTTATTTCTTTAATCCCCTTCCACTGTCAGTGGGTTACAAGCTTTTCTACAGCGATGTGAGAAAACAACTTTCCTGTCCTAACCAGATGCTGCTGTCTAAATTGAGAAGTGTAATGCGTCATTCCTGACATTAGGGTCTATTTGGACTCCGGATTCTATTGGCTGTAGTAGGAAGTGATTCAAAAGAGGGGCGGAGCTTGAGTCCCATGGGTTCACTTCAAAGCTAATCAACTCATACTGGCAAAATGGACACAGCTAAAATCCTGCGTCAGTGCCGTTTGTCTGCATTTAAGATGCTGCCCAAATATCGGATTTCACACAAACACATTCCCACCCACATACATTAAATCTCCCAAGGGATAATATGCATCTATCTGTGGGTTTCCCAGAAGCCTGTTTGGCAGTCTGAGCAAATAACAGACTCATCACACGCATAATGCCTAACGGCAGCAAGACAAACACATGCTTCAGTGTAAATCATGGAGATACTGATTTTAAATACTGGATGCAGGGACTCATAGCTGTGGGTTTAATGAGTCAAAAGCACTCAACTGAAATTAAGGATTCACCACCCTGTGATGTGGAGAGCCTTATTTAAAAACATATTTAGATGATGAATGGAAGATCTGAATGGTCTTTCTGTTGACAGTTTTGGGTTTGGAAGGAAAAAAGCTCCTCGGGGTGTGGTGATTTTGTGCATGGATACATGAACACAAACACACAAAGTGAAACAACTAAGGGCCGGTTTATACAGAATATGTTTTGGCTGATATTAATCAGCAGTGGAACGGGAAAAAAAAGCGCAAGGTCTAGAGATGCGTTTTATAAAAGCTGAACTTCTTTTAACTTGACCGCCACGTTTTTAGAATGCCGTGTCAAGCACAAGACGCTGTATAAGACATGGAACGTGAGCGCAATGCTCAAACACGTCCGTCTAGTACGTTTACATTGAAAAACAATGGAAAAGTAGCGGAGTGGAATGCAAAAACGCGTTCTGTGTGAACTGTACCCTGCTGTAATGATCAGACCTTTTGGCCTGATCCAGTCTGAGAACTTCCACATTGGTTTCTCTAGACCCAGAGGAACTTTAACCTCGGGCCAAATGGGAACACCTTCTATTTGGCACATAAAAGTCTGTTTATGGCTTCACACGATGTTACATGAAGTAAAACACATTCAGTGAGAGCAGGAAAGAGCTTCCCTGACATCCTCTTGACATAGAGATATTAATCAGCAGGAAGAGAGAGAAAGGAACGAGGACACGGCTGATAAGAGTGTGGGGAGGAAGGGGACACTATTCAAAGTTCATATCCATTTTTGGGGGTATCTGGAGAATGCGAAACAACATCATTGCCTAACAAATGTTTCCACAGTACATGGAAATGGTTCAAGATGTATTCAAGAACTGAATGAAATTAAGTCATTGTCTCCAAAGCAAACAGTGAGGAGTTTTCTGAACACGCCTGAGTCACGGCCAGGAAAATGAATCATCATTAGTTGAGGGTGTTTTCTATGCAGCCCTCAAAAACCTTCCCAGGCTTAATTGATGCCCTGAACAATGAAGAAGAAACTAATGAAAAATCAATGAAGAGCCATTAGAGTGAATTACAAGAAACTGAGCTTGGTCGCTTTGTCACAGACACACAGCTGGATGGGCCGTTCCAGTATTGTGCAATGTGCCTCTGCCATGATCAGCGGCCAAAGAGTTTGAGTAATGCTGAAGCTATTCAGGGATAAGGGCTATTGTGTTTCTGACTTGAAAGTTTTAACTGTATCATGTCCCACAACTACTGATGGGAATCAAGAAAGATTCAATGGATTCCTTTTAACGATTCCAGAACCATTACTGAATCTTTTTAGAACTTAAAAGTAAAGTAATTTGGAAATAAGGAAATGGAATTGAATTGCCACATTATGAATTAATGTCAATAACAGATAAATGTATTGTTTTAAATTGACATTTTTTGCAAAAGGATTTACACAGAGTTTTCAGTCTATTTAGAGACAACATGCATGATAATGACTGCAGCCCAATAATTAGCCTAAATATTATGCTATATATTACACCACAACACTAAACACACAATGTGATCTTACATATCTCAATGGTTTTTTTTTCCCACTGACAAAACTAAAGTGCATCTTTAACTATATGTTGTCAAATGAACAACCAGTCAGTAACAAGAGATTTTAGAATCACAGTTCAGCTGCATGTGTCTGATTCATTAAAAAGAACCGGCTCATAAGAGTCAATGTTTCGGCAGTCTACACTGGTTGCGCTCTGTGCTTTAGATTTGCTAAAAAGAACCAGCTCATATGAGTTATATATGTTTGGGAATCGAGCCACAGTGGTTGCACCGTCTCTTTCGCACTATAGATTCAGTAGCGTTGTTGCTGCGGTGCTGAATAAATAGTGCAGGAAACTATCAGAGCATTTTACTACAGTCTTCCGACCACAGCGGATTTAGCTATTTAATTCGCTGCAACAATTTCGTTTAGGTTAAAGGACAAATTTATTGTGTATTAACACTGCATAAGTGCCCTTACATTTAACCCTTGTGCCTCCTTAGGGACATGTTTGGTCTTTTCAGTTTTTTTTTTTTATCACTTTGCCTGTGTTAATGCTAACTGCATAAAATTTGCCACAGGTGTGTATTTTTATTGTCATTTTACTATTTCACCGCTATTTCCTTAAAAACATCTTTTTTGCACTATAGGTATATACACAAAATACTCCCTCTCAGTGCCTTTTGGACAAAAATGGCCCCATTGAAACTGCTTTTTTTTTTTATCCCAGGGCCATTTAACTATAAAATGATGCAATCTTTGTTAAGAGGCTTTCATTATGTTGGCAAGGCTTCAAAATGTAAATTTTTACTATTTTTTATCAGATGGTGCCATTTTTTCAGGTTTGGTCTATAAAGCAAATTCTCGCTTTATTCCTGTTTTCTGCTTCGGCACATTATAGAGCCAATTGTATAAATTATGCAACGATATTTGTGTGGGTGTGTTGGTATGGATGTCAGAGTGTGGTTGGTATGTGTGTTAAAAAAAAAATATATATATATATATATATGTGTGTGTGTGTGTGTGTGTGTGTGTGTGTGTGTGTGTGTGTGTGTGTGTGTGTGTGTGTGTGTGTGTGTGTGTGTGTGTGTGTGTGTGTGCATGTGTGTGTTTGTAATATTGAGAGAGGAAAAACTCAACTGCAAATCTAAAACCCAATCACTGTGTGCACCAGTGGAGTTTTGCTGCATGGCACCCAATGGGGAAAGTCTGTTACTGAGCCCAAACAAAATCTTACTGAAAGCTCATTTTTTGAGATATCAACCTCAAATTTGGAACACAACTTATTTAAATTAATGGCTTTGATTTTCCAGCCGTTTTTGAGTTCAACTTGTTTTATAAAATAATGTTCATAAATAATTTTCATAAACTTAAACCTATATAACTTTTTTTTTGGATTGACTTTTTTTTTTTTTTTACTTCAGTAATAATCTTCCATGGGTCTTCTTTAAAATGATACCAAGCTTCAAATTTTTGTCCTCTATGGAGCTATGTGTAACTTTTTTTAAATGAGGCACAAGGGTTAAATATATACAGATCTTTGTCAATGGGCCCCATCAACACAGTCTGTCTCCTGTTTAGCCAGAGCACTTGGGAGAACGGCTTTTGTTTCTGCAATAGACGGACCTCCACCCTTATCAGGAATGATGACATCACCCTTTAACGGGAGTTTAAGAGAATGTATGTTCTCTAGTGACATCACAGTCATCTCATAGCTGAACATCTGCAGAGGGGTGTGGGAATTCGTCACCTCCTGAGGCCCGTACATTGACTTTGCAGCTTAATGAGTAACAGATCCGCCTGCAACTGAACTCGCTCGCCAGTTCTAAATGTTATGGGCGGAGAAAGCTGGGCATGACTAAAAGATATTCGAAGACCAAACAACTTCTCCACTCATAAAGACCACTGAACACTGAAGACCAATGTTTCTGTGATGCTAAATATAAACTGTGAGCTATGTACAGTATATTTAGTGTGTTGTGTATATATATATATATATATATATATATATATATATATATATATATATATATATATATATTGCATCAGTTAAATGATCAAAGTAAAGTGAGTTAAACATTTCAGCAACTCAGTTAATAAATAATAAATCATTTATGCTTTCAAAAGGCACGTAATGTTGTTAAAAAAACGAAAACTATGATTGATCAAGTTACATAAAGATCACATACTAAGGATTTGGGAAAATAAAAAGTAAAAGGATCCATTCCAACATGCTTAACTGTTGTTTTGACATATTACAGGCACATACAAAGGCCACAGGAAACCTTTGCTGGCCCCCTGCCTCTCAACAGCTTGGGGGCAAACAGGTTATTGTATATGAATCCCCTTATTGGTTCAGTATGGAGAAAGGTTCCACTGCAAAACATAGCATGCCATAGACTCCAAACTGTTAGATTAATGGAAATAGCACATTTGGTACCCAATCCCAATAGATTACGCCACAAAAATTGATAGTTACAAGTTGGAAGGCAAATACAAAGACTGACTTTCAAATGATTCAGTTTCCATTTTCCAACACTAACCTGTTAAAAACATAAAAACGGGTTTCTCTGGCTTCCTCAATTGGCCTTTAACATCTGAAAGCTTACCTTGTTCTTTACTTGTATGGTCCTTAAGGATCTGCTTAGCCATTCCTGCTAGCTGGCTCTGAAAATTCAGAAGGGAGTTCTGAAGGGTTGTGATTTCTCCTGAATGACTGCCCAGAGTGCGGTTCATCTGTGCCACCTTCTTCTCCAATTCTCCTGAAAGGTCCTGGATATTGTTGGTTCCACCGTCAAGCCTTCCACAGATCTTCTCCAGAGCCGTCACCCTGTCACCCACAGCTGACACACCCTCAGCTACTCCAGCTGTGTTGAACTTACACACGCTCAACTCTGTGGCCACATAGGCGTTCAGTGCATCCACTATGTCTTTTAGCTCCTCGATCTGGTTGTGGGTTGGTTTGCCAGTTTCTACCCGGATAGAAGGACCGCTTACCTGTCCTGTCTGGCAACAAGTAGAGTTCAAAGTGTAAAGGTCTTGGCTAAATTTGCTAACTGTGTCCCCCAATCCCGTTATAGCTCCAGTCAAGCCATTAACGTTGTCAGTCAAAGCATTTAGTCTTTTGCTGGTGTCCTGCATATGTGCATTGATGAATTGTTTTTCAGGTGACATCCTGATAGTATCCTCTAATGCATGAATCTTTGCTACGTTGTTCACAAAATCAGAACGTAAAACATTCAGATCATTTCTCAAGACCTTTAGAAGACTATCCAGACCTTCTGGCTTTTGGGAATCAGTAGGTAGGTTGGTTTTGCAGTCGGTTGCGCATATCTGCCCAAATGCATTAAACTTGTCCTCCAACCCCTGTATAAGGTGCCTATTAGCGTTAACCTGAGTTTGCAGTGCATCATCAGAATCGCTGGACATCCCCGGGAAGGAGTTGTTGCTCATCTCGATCAAGATTGAAGTGAACTGATCCTGCATAGCATTGAGTTTCTTGTCCAGAAGTTGACGTAGCATAGCTACTTCATCCATAATTTCCTTGGTAAGTTTTTCATCCACATAGAAGCAATAAGTCTCTGCGTTCCTCTCAGTGACGTTCATCCTGTCCTCCAGGTCCTCGATGCGTGAACCAAGCATGTCTTCCATCTTTAGCGAGGATAGATGCTCTAGCTCGTTGTCCACTCTGGCGTTCAGGACACGATGGGCTTCTGCCACCCGAACAAGTTCCTTCCTCAAGTCGTAGTAGTCACTATCATCTTTTCCAATGGATGTTTGACGGTTTGCGCGCATTACACCATCTGACATGGACAAATCCAATCTGAGCTCACGGATCTCCTTTCGAAGCTCAGCTTCCTTGTTGTGCACTAGATCTGTGAGGCTCAAATAGCCGCTTTCCTTTCCTTCTCCAGATGCTTTTTGAAGAGATTGAATCTTTTCATCACACGTATTTTTCAGCTTAGCCATCTCGTCTTCCATGTTTACAACAATCTCTGTCTTGAGCTTCTTAAATTTCTCATCAATATAAGTCTGTAGGATGTCTATATCTTGAGCAGCAGCACCTGTGACTGGTAGGCCTTGAGAGGTACTATCCATAAGCATTCGGATCTGCCCGTCATGCCCTGTCACTGTTCCCCTCAGTTCCTCAAGAGCTTCATCTTTGCTTTTGAGAGCATCTGTCATATCGTTGAGCCTGGCCAACACCGTCTCGATTTCTTTTTCTCCATGGATGTGGCCTCTCATGGCCTGGTGGCCATCTAGAAGCACCACACTCTCCTCCGTGCCTCCCGTTCTTGCGCTGTCAGGTGAAGTCCTGTCATTGAGGAGGGTAATGAGCATCTTGCTGGTGTCCTCCTGTAAGTCTGTCCGCAGGTTCTCAGCCATACCTGTCATGGCTGCTTGAAGATCCAGCACAGTCTGAGAGAGACGCTGCACTTCTTCCTCCAACATGCGTGTTTTGTCATCTCCTCGTCTGATATCATATTGTCCAGTTTCTCGACGTTCTGACCCTGTGGTAAAAATAAGGCATTAACAAACAATAATCAATGAATATATATATATATATATCATTTATATATTTACCATAAATAGTTTATACAGCATTATTTTCAGCATTATTCTTTAGTAAATAGTAAAGTCATCTGTAAATATTTTTATTTTGTTTCCATTGGTTTTCTCGAAGTGATAATCGCTTTATTCTCACATTATGAGAAGAAACCTAAAACGCTTTATGACCTGCATATATTCACCTCTGACACATCACTTTGATACTGTAAAGGGCTTTTCAGTTGATGTGCTAAATTGATCAAAAAGACTTATAAAAGAATTTCTATTTTAATTAAATACTGTTCTTTTTAACTTTTTATTCATCAATGAATCCGGAAAAAAGTATCACAGGTTAAAAAAAACTGTTTCTAACATTGATAATAAATCAGCATAATAGAATGATTTCTGAAAAATCATGTGACTGAAGACTGGAGTTATAGCTGTTGAAAATCCAGCTTTGCATCACAGAAATAAATTATATTTTTAAAGTATATTAAAATAGAAAACCATTATTTTAAATTGTAATAATATTTTTCTGTATTTTTGATCAAACAAATGCAGGCTTGATGCGCATAAGAGACTTAATTTTTAAAAAAAAAGTAAAAATAGTAATGTGTCCAAATTTTTGACCAGTAGTGGGCTACTGTACTATTATACTATTGCTGAATAATTATCAAAAATGTTAAAGTCCTTTCAGGTCACCATTTCGCGTGTTGTTGTCCGCCTACACTTGGGCTTCATTTAACCAACTGTGATAGTTTGATCAAATGGTAAACGGTGTATCAATTATAGGCCTATAGACTAAATAAAAAGTGACTTTAAAACTACTTACCACTAATGCGACTTTTGGTGCTGGTTTTGTGCAGTGCTTTGTAGTCAATTAGCATCCATTGTTTAAATGACGCTTCATAAATGTAAATTCGTCTGTCTAAATCGATATATAATATATCGAATATATATACACTCACCGGCCACTTTATTAGGTACACCTGTCCAACTGCTCGTTAACACTTAATTTCTAAGCAGCCAATCACATGGCGGCAACTCAGTGCATTTAGGCATGTAGACATGGTCAAGACAATCTCCTGCAGTTCAAACCGAGCATCAGTATGGGGAAGAAAGTTGATTTGAGTGACTTTGAACGTGGCATGATTGTTGGTGCCAGAAGGGCTGGTCTGAGTATTTCAGAAACTGCTAATCTACTGGGATTTTCACGCACAACCATCTCTAGGGTTTACAGAGAATGGTCCGAAAAAGAAAAAACATCCAGTGAGCGGCAGTTCTGTGGGCGGAAATGCCTTGTTGATGCCAGAGGTCAGAGGAGAATGGCCAGACTGGTTCGAGCTGATAGAAGGGCAACAGTGACTGAAATAACCACTCGTTACAACCGAGGTATGCAGCAAAGCATTTGTGAAGCCACAACACTCACAACCTTGAGGCGGATGGGCTACAACAGCAGAAGACTCCACCGGGTACCACTCATCTCCACTACAAATAGGAAAAAGAGGCTACAATTTGCAAGAGCTCACCAAAATTGAACAGTTGAAGACTGGAAAAATGTTGCCTGGTCTGATGAGTCTCGATTTCTGTTGAGACATTCAGATGTTAGAGTCAGAATTTGGCGTAAACAGAATGAGAACATGGAACCATCATGCCTTGTTACCACTGTGCAGGCTGGTGGTGGTGGTGTAATGGTGTGGGGGATGTTTTCCTGGCACACTTTAGGCCCCTTAGTGCCAATTGGGCATCGTTTAAATGCCACGGCCTACCTGAGCATTGTTTCTGACCATGTCCATCCCTTTATGGCCACCATGTACCCATCCTCTGATGGCTACTTCCACCATGTCACAAAGCTCTAATCATTTCAAATTGGTTTCTTGAACATGACAATGAGTTCACTGTACTAAAATGGCCTCCACAGTCACCAGATCTCAACCCAATAGAGCATCTTTGGGATGTGGTGGAACGGGAGATTCGCATCATGGATGTGCAGCCGACAAATCTGCGGCAACTGTGTGATGCCATCATGTCAATATGGACCAAACTCCCTGAGGAATGCTTCCAGCACCTTGTTGAATCTATGCCACGAAGAATTGAGGCAGTTCTGAAGGCAAAAGGGGGTCCAACCCGTTACTAGCATGGGGTACCTAATAAAGTGGCCGGTGAGTGTATATCTTAAATGTGGTCTGATGTTGCATGATCACAACAGCTAAGTACATTCTGATTTAGATGATTGTTTGCTCTTTTTTCTATTGCTGGTTTGAGTGACACACGCACATTTTGTTTAGTGAAGTTCAAAAGAGACTCACCTAAAGAATTAATTCAGTCGTGTTTGACAATCAAACAATTTCACATTTTTTTAAAGGATTAGTTTACCTCAAAATGAAATGTCCTGATAATTTACTCACCCCAATGCCATCCAAGATGTTTATGTCTTTTTTTCTTCAGTGGAAAAGAAATTAAGTTTTTTGAGGAAAACATTTCAGGATTTTCCACACAATGGATTTATCAAGCACTATGTTACCAACATGTTGAAGTCCAAATCAATGCAGTTTCAAAGGGCTATGAAGTGCTTAAAAGGGCTCAGCACGATCCCAGCTGAGGAATAGGGTTTTATCTAGCGAAACGATCGGTCATTAAAAACAACAACAACAAAAAAAAACATTTATATAACGTTACGTTTTAACCACAATTGTTCTGGTCGGCCACGCGCCAGGCATTACGTCATCAACTTGGAAATGTCACGATTTTTTTTATTTTTTATTATAATAATAATAATAATAATAAATTAAAACAAAGATGTCAGACGATTTTGAAGTTGGAGGAGAAAACGGGAGAAAATGAGATGGAATTTTTCGCCCTTCCCTGCCTTTTTGAAACGGAGCAGAGCAACGGCTTTGAACCGGAGTAACTGTTACAAAGACAACTAACAACTACTATAGATGAGGTGACGCGTGACGTTTCCAACGTGATGACGTAATCACTGGCGCGTCGCAGACCAGCACAAGACAAACAATTGTGGTTAAATAGTATATAAATGTTTTTTTGTTTGTTTTTTTTTAGAAAATAAACGATCGTTTCGTTAGATAAGACCCTATTCCTCAGCTGGGAACGTACAGAGCCCTTTGAAACTGCATTGATTTGGACTTCAACATGTTGGTTGCGCTTGAAGTCCATTGTGTGGAGAAAAATCCTGAAATGTTTTCCTCAAAAAACGTAATTTCTTTTCCACCGAAGAAAGAATGACATGACCATCTTGGATGGCATTTGGGTGAGTAAATTACGTAAATTATCAGGAAATTTTCATTTTGAGGTTAATTAATCCTTTAAGGAGAAAATTGCCTCAACCAATGGTGTAAACTACAGGGAACCCCAGTTGGTAGCCTATTTTACAATAATATTAAGGGTTAAAATTATTAACCAATTTGTATAGGCTACTTGCATTTAAATTATACATAAGAACATTTTTTATAATAATAACGCTATAACTTTTGAATGGCATAATTATGTTTCTATTACTTTTTTGAAAAACTATCATAAAAATGATAATGAACAAGCAATATATAGTGCATATATTTCGCAAAATGTTCCTCTTGAGCTTTTTCTAGACTAGCTGACTAACAAGTTTGTGGTCATTAAATGGCTTTTCTGAGGTTAGCATTATGTGAAATTGTTTACACGCTGTTTTATTGAAGTCTTTATGGTTAAAACACTGACATGCGACATGAAATGGATTTCGGTAAGTTGTACTGTATCTTTCGACATACCTTCTGATGTTCGTTCATGATTATTTCGTGCTGTAACTTAAGTAAAGTGAAAGAGAGATGATCCGTTCAAAACCAGCGTAACTAAACCAGTCCGATTGCTATTTAAAACCCGCCCAATCATGGCCAAAATGTGCCCAATCCAAATTTTCCAAATTCCATACTTTTTCAAACAACGTACTTTGTGCAGGTCGAGTTTGTCCATGCTGTGGGTGTTGTGGGTATGATTGTGGATATTCTGTCTGTCTGTTTGGAGAGCCTTTCACTTCTCTGCAGTCTGGGCCCTGGTGTCCCGGGCAGCACCTCCATTCTAACTCAGTTACAGTCTTGTATGCTATCTTGTAAGTCGGCCGAAACCGAGTACGGTATCTGAAAAAGAAAAAAAACATGATTAGAATGACATGAAATTACATGGAACCCCCCCCCCAACACACACACACACACACACACAATTAAAAATAAGACTCCACAATCTTATTTCAAAAAATGACTTGATCAAACCATCTTTTACAAGGCTTAAGCTACTTATTGCTATTACTTTGGTTGAACCGTGAGTAATGGACCATGAAGCATTGCCCCTATTACAGGATAAAAGCAAAGGTAAAGGCAAGCATTAACTTGCGCAGACGGAGGGATTAATAAGAAGAGTCTTCTGGCCTAGTCTGTTCAGCTTCACTTAATGATGTTGATCTTGTTACTTCTGATGGATAATGCTGCAATTAGAAGTGCCATCATTCTAGTTCTTATGCCACAGCAAGTTGAGCCAAACAATTAAAATAACAGTTGCTTCAGATGACAGCAAAAGAGCCCTTGGTGAAATACTTCTATAGTGCAAAAGTGAGTATTCAGACAAAGCCATACAGCCTTGAATTCCTTACATGACCTCAAATGTGACCTCAGTTTTTTTATATTAAAGAGAATGAAATCAACATTAATCACTGAAGTATAATCTGTATTAAACAGGCCTTAAATATAGCTTTGATTATCTGTAGGCCTATATGTCAAAATTCCATTGTAATTATTTCAACTTAGTGTACAGTTTAATGCATATACTGCAATACCTCACAGTCTCCTCATATTCAGTTAATCAAATACTTGTCTGACCCAAAGGGCTTTTAAAGCAAACAACAGCTTGCATGATTTCTTGTGGCAGTAGTGGTGCAGCAGGAATGAATCTCAGTTTGTGAATACGGCGAGTAACATTTAAAAAAAATTCTGTCATAACAATTATAGACTGGGACTTTCAATTGAATAAGTGAATGTCTTTAATGTACCCTAATCTAAATGTTTACTACATATTAAGCAAAACTGACCACTTGTCAGTGCAATATATAACAAAGTTATATATAGCAGCAGCACTATATATAAATATAAAGCCAACAAACTGTGAACAGCTTGTGTACATCTTTGGTGTTGACATAGAATTTTCACAATTTGCAAAACATAAAACACACACAAAAAGGTAATTTCAAAAACACCCGTTTGTTCCAAGAGAGCTGATATTTTGTATTGAGCACTGAGACATTTTACTGACTGTATCACTCCGCTTTTGTGTACGTCATTCCAGACTAGAGTATGTGAGCTGTGTGGAAAAGCGTTTCTCCCAAAAGCGGAGCATGTGTTTTCTGGAAGAAAACAAAACGTGTTCTGGAAAATCCAGAATGATTACAGAACGCAATGTGGAGGGCGGGGAAATCTCTGTCACTCCGTTCCACTCGCACTGCTCCAGAACAGAATGCTTCTCGGTGTTTGCGCTGCAAATATTTGACCAAACTGGCTAAGTTATTGAATATTACCAATTTGTTTATGTTTTGTTTATCACACATAAAACACACTCACAATTAAAATGGTCGTCCATAGCCACTCCTGTGCTATGTGTAACTGGGGTTAGCATGAATCATGGGTTTGGTGTAGTGCCTTTGAGTCCATAAGGAGCATGAGAACTACCTAACATCAATACTTCCACATGCCCCTCCCGGTCTCTCGAGTACTTACATCATTTGTGGCTCACAGTCAGGCTGATGCTCGGGACACTGCGCGCGTTCAGGTTCAACGTGACTTTCCACGCTGCCTTTAACTGCGCAGCTTATGTTCTTTTGGACAATAAAGGCGCACCAGTTTCTGAAAAGAAACAGATTTTAAAAAAAGAGAGACCAGAATAAGCATAGTTTGAGTTGGTTATTTTTATTGTTGCAGAGCAAAAACAAACTCGTGTATTTTTTTCATTTCCAAATTGTATTAGTCCCGAATGTGAATGCTGTTATCCTAAAATGATCTTCTTTCAAAATGAAAGCAAATGTTTTTAACACCCTGAAAAAACCCCCACTGAAATGAACACCGAGAAGAGGAATGTTCAAATCGATTGACCTGTTGCTTTAGCGATTAAACAATAGCATTACACGTCACTCCAGGAGATTGTTGTGAGTTAAATAATTTGTACATCATGAGATACAGAGAACATCATATAGCCTATACACATTGAAGATCCGCTGTTAACGTTCGTATAATTTATTGAGCAACTTACTTATTTCTGTGCCTGTGAACGGCTCCTGAATATGCGTTCCCCTGGAACAGACTTGACGGATATCCATGAGTGAGAGAAAAGCTTATGATAAATAAAACTGATAACTGCACACTAGGTAAAGGTGGCTGGCAAATCATTGTCTAAAATCAAAACAGTCCAAAACCTGTACAGTGTCAGCGCAAGAAAAGTTGAGCAGCGTTTCAGGCTCTGGAGACCAGAGAATAAAGAGAGCGCGTTCAACTTACTGCTAAGTTTGACAAAGTTCGAAGAAGTCAGAAAAATTGAAGGTGGACTCTAGTCTGCAGGGGTTCAGCCCGCCGCCTATCTGAAAGAAGAAGGGGGTGGTGGATGGGGGTAGGGGAAGTCATCGGAAAAAACAAAAACAATAGCGCCCCTGCATACCCCACCAAGCGTGTTTTCAATGAACACGGTTTGAGAGCTCAATTGAAAACATCTGTCTTTATCTCTGTTACAGGAAACTATTATTTGGTGATCGTGTAAACGCAAAGCTTCTCAAAAACAGTGAGTAAAAAAGAGAAATTCTTCGATTTGTTTACACAGAGTTGCAAAAACATTTGACACTTTTAACCCCATTGCTATTTGTGCTTATCATATCGCCTATTCTTGCCTGTATTGGGTTATAAAGAATTAAACGTATTGGCTTCAAAATGCTGATCAGGTCATTTTAAAGCAATAAATAAGCATTTATGGATTGATCATAGATAGATAGATAGATAGATAGATAGATAGATAGATAGATAGATAGATAGATAGATAGATAGATAGATAGATAGATAGATAGATAGATAGATAGATAGATAGATAGATAGATAGATAGATAGATAGATAGATAGATAGATAGATAGATAGATCACACACCCATGAAAAACAGATTATGGCTTTGGATGGAGGACAAGGTTATGCCTATTTTAATTTCTTTATGATGACTAACACTAAATAAATTGAACCTTTCTTGAGCAGTGTGAAGGTGTGTACATATCTAGCCTATACATGGTGTGATACGATTAAACATGACGTAACTGTAATTGTATTAGGATCAGGGGCATTTATACAGTTTGATCATCAGGGGCAGGTCCCCCAAAATTGTTACCATAGTAGGCCTAACTTTCTAGGGGATCAGGGGATTATTTAAAATGATTTTACTTCAAAAAGCTTTCACTGATGATGACTAAATTAAGCTACAAGCAATGCCAAATTATCAATTATTTTAGCAGTAAACAAGATACTGTTATCGATCAACTCTATGCCAAGCATATAGGCAGAAAGTGTGTGAAGCTGGGCAAGGCTTCCTTCCTTTTCTGGCCACAGACTTGAAATTAGCGTGGGATTTTCACTCAAAGACGGCTGCTGCTTCTGATTGCTTTTAGAGGAAAAGCTTGGCCATAACTGCTGGTCAGTTTTCTCCGTGATAACAGCATTGGTGATTTGGCAAACGATCCAGTATGCAGGCCTATCTGTGTTTGCGCTCTGGATAGCGTCAAAGGTTTCTATTTACAACAGCGTTTTTGCAGCATTGCAGCCAGCATTGAGCAATAGCCAATCACAAACATAACTGTTGTGCTGAGATCAGTGCTGAGTTCTGCACATAAGAGATTCATTGTGCTGTGTTGACAGACAGCTTCATTGATTATAAAATAATTTTGTGAGACCGCGATTATGATGAGTGACAGCTTTTTAGTGTTTAAAGGGAGCGCTCTTTGTGTATTTTCCATGCGAAATTTTATTATTTATAGGCCATACAGACCTATTCAGAATTTGAATAAAACTTTTGTTTTTCATGCTTGACTTGGCCACGCACATGCTGCAAAGTTTCGGGATTGACATAGGCCTACACATATAAAAGTGGGATTCACTCTCGAAATTGCAATAATTGACATATGATAACCATAGCAATGAATGGGACAAAAATGTGTGTCGAAAAACCCCCGGGCCTGGTTCAAACACAGGAATTGGCTGCATTAGGTAAGGCAATTAGCCAATTAATTTGCCATGCCAAAGCATGCATATGCTTACATTTCTGTTCAAATTAACAGTGTGAACGTAACCGCTTTAAAAACAAATCATTTATCGGGAGTGTTTATGCTTGGATGTGTAGGTTAGGCAACATGTAGCCTACGCCTAACTTGAAATTATTTAATGGAAAGCTATTCTTGTGTTTTTAAAGGGGAAAGCGCTTGGAATTGGCACACTCCGCTGTGGTGCCAAGTAGATCTGGAAAACGAGATGTCCTCATTCTACTAAATAATACAAATCCACGTACTAGCTACTCCTTATCACAGAAATAAGCTCTAGCCTCTCCTCAGCTACAACGTCGTTGATTGTCTGCAAGTGGAGGATTCCACATCGAGTGGGCGGGGACGTATGATCGAAGAGGATTTCTTCGCTTTAAATGCCATTAAAGCCATCCTTCAAGTTTTAAATAATTCAAATGTAATGACAACGTTCAATAAATAGGAAAGCCTATTTTCAGAAGTATCTTCTGTAAACTACCTCATCAGACACTGTTTTGTCAGGAAAATTTTACTGGGGTTTGTGCCCCAGTAAAAAGGGAATAGCGACGCCCCCGCGGATTTATTTATTTGATCTCAATAACTAAAAACTAAAATAAAGAAACTAATTGGAAAAACATGTAAAATATGAGCGAAAATGCAGCACTTGAAAATACTTACTCATTCTCTAAAAACCTAACTTCAGAGCCTGAAACTGTTGCATAAAGTAGCCTGAACAGATTGTCTGGTATTGTTCATGACTGATGCATCACACTCCTGACAAAAAAGCACCCCTTTGTGTATTCATGGCCAAGGCTTAGCCTACATAAGAACGCTCAATCAACATACGTACGTGATTAAATCACCACAGATGCAATTAATTATTCTGAGTGAATCTTAATGAGGTAATTACCAGAAAATGGGATTAAACAAAAACAACATTTCACAGCTATTCAACGTGATTCAGCTTCTTGCATTCGTGTTGGTTTTGGCTGTGCCCGTGTGGTCATAGGGGCCTACTCCAGCAGAGGGCAGTGTACACCCATGAAACATTGAACGCATAACGACAAAAAACGCTCAGCGTGAAGCGTCTAGGCTTACGAAATCATGCTGTTGGCTGTTGCATGTCATCGCGTTGCTGAAATCGCGTAGCTGAAAGCAACTCAAGATGCATGTGCAATCACCATACAGATCTCCTATGAGACAATACATTTTTCCTTATAAAAATGTACATAGATTATGAACTTAACATCATGCAATTAAACACAAATATAGCCACAAACAAAAAACTTCAGACTGTTTCTTATCAACATATTATTTAGTTTGAGCTGATTTGCCAATAAATTGATTATGTGTGTGTGTGTGTGTGTGTGTAGGCTTATATATATGTGTGTGTAAGAATAAAATAATTATATAAATGTCTATAAAAAAAATTATGAAAAAAATATAAATGTAGGGATTGTACACAGTGCATTTTATAAAAAAAAATGTTGAATGCTACATTTTAAATTAAATCATCACTTATGGCTGTATTTTTTAGAATGAAAAATCTGTAGTGCATTTTTTTTTTTTTGGTCTAGAGCTCAGTTGGGCCCACAGGCAACTAAAATTGCCAGAGGCTGTACCATTCTTGTTTCATCTTTTATTTTGGGGTAAATATATATAGATGCTTTATAAACAACTGGCATACAAGTAGCCTACAACTTTAGGTGGAGCATTTGACAACGTACTGGCTAATAATGTGTCAGGAGTTTAATTCATTCTGCCCCTTCTGGGTGTTTACTCTGAAATGCACATGGCATATAGCCTATTATTTTTGGCTACCTTACTTTTGTCATAATATAGTTACAAATAAAAACAAAACCTTAAATATACTGAAAATATCTCTGGGCAATATGGGTTGAGACCATAGAGGTTGAGACATGTCACACTTATGATGGATTATAAAAGGATTCCGTGAGTGTCCTGTGCACGCGTTTTTAACAAGCACTTCTTTTTGAGGGCTCACTTGTCCAATTTGTGTCAGATCAGGGTGTATAGATAGTGGCAGCGTGTAAAGCACCTCTGGACCGCGTGCCGCTGGCAGTGTAGGATATGTCACGATGAAGAAAGTGAGCTGAGTTTTGGTGTGATCACTGCTCCACACTCACCGCAGCATAATGCCGCTGTCCTGAGAGAAGGTGAGTCACCGTGCAAGGCTGCTCCTTCCCTGCCAGGACACAGACCGACCGAGCTCGCACACTTCTGCAGCACCAGTCTGTGCCCACACCATCACCTCGATGTGTTTTTTTTTCGTTCTGCGTCGCTTTGTCTTTAGTCTCTGTTGTTTGTGTGAAAATCCTCCTCTCAGCACTACGCCCCCTCTCAGGCAGGCGGGTGTCAACGGGAGGCGCGGAGATGGAGACTCTCACGCTGTTTATGGCTAGGTAATGGATAGCATCTCACTCCATGCGAACAAAGGGCAGAAAGCAGCCTCGTGTTCCTCTTTGGGGTTTTGCTCTGTCTTTGTGGAGCGTGAGATTCATCTCGCTTCTTTAATTAGGATAAAATGTTGCGTTTTTAGCACAAAATCTGCCTAGTTTGTCTAATTAGCAGTACACTCCAGCAGGTAACCTTTATAGTGCTAGCCTACTTGGGGAAGTATTGTAACGCTTGAGAAGACCGTCCCAAATATAATGTTTGAAACTTGCTTGCGGTAAATGCTATGCACCCACTGCGTTTGAAAACTAACAAAGCAAGAGTTTCTCATCAGATCAAACAGACATACAGAGGATTGTAATTTATTGGCTCTAAAATGTTAATATGGCCATAAGCCTTACTCATGAATTTTTGATAAGGGCCATGGCAGTCTTGTCACCTAAATGTTAATGAGGTGAGATTACATTGGGGCGGGAAGGTCCCTGTCAGCAACTGAACAAATAGCACAGATGAGCTAAATTTATAAGACTTTCTGACGAGAACAAGACAAGCAAAGGGCACCGGTATCTTTTCAGGTTGAGCCAAAATGATGGAGAACGGATATAATGAATTGCACCAAGTGCATTTGCTCAAGGATAATGAATCATTTGTTTAATGTAATGTTGTTATTTTTCAAGTCTTTTGCTCTACATGTCTGAAATGGGTCACGATGTAGGCTACATTTAATTAATCTCCTCCTGTCGGATGTAGTCTGAGAATGTCGTCCTACTCGTGTCCTGATGTCTACGTCATCAGCCTGGATCTAACGTATAAAACATTAATCTGTTCTTATCTAAAACTTGAGGGTTAGTTGTTGGGGAATGACGTGCAGGGAACGATTATTCAAATCATTATATTCCTAATGTTCCAGTTCAATGAACTCGACAAATCCATCATTGATTCATCTCCATTGTTTTAAAGCTCCCACGCATTTTCACAGCACTCGGAGTTGTCACTCCCCCATGTCTTTAGCACTTTTTTTTTTCTGAAGGCATTCGTTACCTTATATGCATCCTGTTGAATTAAATAGCTTTATCTTCCACGCTTTGATTTCATTAACTATAATTCAGCTATATTACTTGCATGCACTGAGTTGACCTGTTAGAACATTCCACATCTTTTAAAATTGACAAATAAATAAATTAATAATAAAACTTTTATATGCTGCTTTCAGATGTTGGATAAAGGGATAACCTTGAGCGCCAGCATGACTTGACTTTGTTCTTCTCTTTTGCTTCAATTAAGTGGAAGTCTTTGAAAGAAGCTGCAATCCTTCATACTCAAATACCACCCCACCATCTGTCTATTTAATCAAATATAAGCAAATGCGTGCAGATGAATCGAGCTTTGAGTGAGAAGCATTTGCAAGGCTTCGGAGGATATGCATTCTGGTCAGCCAAGAAAAGAGGTGTCAGGCAAGTTCAGGTGCAACATTACACTTTTCATAGGTGAAAAGAATGTGTACTGAATTGATGTTGATGATAGTAAGGGCCGGGGAGGGACAAGCGACTTTTCTTTCCTGAGGCAATAACCTGAGGGGGCCCAGTAGCGCACCTGATCATACTAACCTGAACTCATGAGAGAATGCAACTACTTTATGAGTCGATGATGTTGTATGTATACATTCGTATGGTTTGATTTGTACAAAAACATTTTTTAGAAAAAAACTTAAGCATAAGGTCCACTCAAACCCCACCTATAAATATAACCCTCGGTGGGGCGAAATCAGATTGTAAGAAAAATGTACAAATTCATATTAGTGGGCTTTATCAAGAAAATGTTGTCATGAAGTCTAATGTCAGGGAAAGGTCTCCCAAAAAAAAAAAAAAAATTCTTTCATTCACTCACCCTGTTGTTCCAAACCTGTATTACTTTCTTCAATGGAACACAACAGAAGCTATTTTGAAAAAGGCTGAAACCATCTTCACAATACCTTCTTTTGATATATTTTTTGTATTCCACAGAAGTCATAAAGATTTGGAACTTACATTAAGATAAGTAGCCTAAATGATGACAGAATTTTTATTTTTGTGTGACTATCCCTTTAAATCTTTGGTGAAGTGAGTCAGGCTAGCATGAGAAGCATTAGCATCAATATGCTAATGCAAGAAGCCAACAATATGAAATATAAACTTCATCTATAGGCTACTAGGTTCTTCAATGAAATCTGAATATACGTTTTATGTTTTCTGCTATTGTGTATTTCACAGCCAAGGTGTGTCTGTGTCTGAAATGTTTTCTAAGCACTTTCTCTGCCCACATTACTATGTGGTTTCTGACAGTGGAGACAGTTATTAGGAGACTCAGATCAATAATAAATGCTAAAGACCAACTAATGCTCCATGGAGACAGACACCATTTGTTCATCCTGTGGCTAACATCCAATCTTACACACACTGAATGAAAGAAGGATTATGGGAAAGGCAGTGAGGTTGGCAGGCGCACTGATTTGGTCCTTCAGCAAGCAACAGGTTACAGCCTATGCACAACATGGAGCCGAGATTCAATGTGTTATGGAAATGAGATCATTCTTTATTTGATTAACGTTCCAAAGAGGAAGCCACGTGCCGGGCAATATTTTTGAGACTTTCATAGAATTTATTTTATCGACTAGCGGCAAACACACAAAAACAACGGAGCCAGAAGAAGTGAGAAGAGGTAGCAAACAAGCTTATTGCAGCCTTCCCTCAGAGAAACGCTTTCATCCTCATATTGCTGTAATGCTTCAAAAATCAATACCGGGCTGCCAAACAGGTCAAAATGCAATAAGTGTGCAATCTGTCCGGGAAATAACATTGGCAGAAGCCAGTGCCACTGTCCCGTGGGACTGCTCCTCTCCCTCGGCCAGAGAGTGCAGGGTTAATGCATTTCCCACATCACTGATCCCAGAGCAGTGCAGTGGTACGTCAGGCCACGCCATCTGAAATGCCAGATAACACGAAAAAAGACAATAGTTTGATTATCTCATTATGTGCTGATTGGCCCAACTGTCTGTTTCCTCTTCTGTGACCGTTTTCCTATCTCATTTCCAGGACTGGACATCTCTGTGTCATGTTCCTTTTAGACCATTAGTCCACAATTAGAGCAAACGCAGAGCGTGCTGCAGAGGAAGTGACCATGCAGCGGTGTTCACAGCTGAGTGTGTGTCAGCAGGTCAGAGTTAGTCTCATGCCTCAAGACTCACGTAAAACAAACAGCAGCGTCGTACAATTGGTTATCGTCACATTTTCTTTTGAACCTTTTTGTATTTCCATTTGCTCCAATGCTAAAAGAAAAAAATCCTTGATAGCATTTCCATGACATTCCAAAACATGGAAAAAAAAATATAGCGATTGATTACAGCAGTCAGAAGAGACAATGATGTTAAATTTGCCGTCACTCCCTCAGCCGTTGTATTAGAATCACCCTCGCAGCAGCGTTAAAGGGGTCATATAATGGTACATGCACTTTTACAAGTTGATTGTACTGAAATGTGTGTTGGCAGTGCCTGTACACAAACATCATATAATGATACAAATCCATCCAGTGGTTTTGTTTTAATCTCCTTATATGTTTTCCCCTGCCTCAAATCGAGCCGTTCGTTTTTGTGACGTCAATAAAACGGACGCCCCTCCCACGATTGTTAATTGACGGGAGCGTTTCAACACAGACCCGCCCTCGCACATGAGGTAGCTGTCAATCATAGTCTGCGCGGCGCGGCGCGGACCGGCGCGGTCATTGTTGATGTGCCGGAGCACTGTCTATGAGCAGAATGGCGTCTAAGCGATTGTGGTGTTCTGTTCTTGGGTGTAATAACGAACACAGTCATTTTAATGTTCCTGAATCCGAACCGCTGAAGACACAGTGGCTGAGTTTTGTTTTCGAAGGGAATATTCCACACGAGCAACGTCAATGCTTTCATGTTTGCGCGAATCATTTCACACACCAGACTGCTTTATAAAGGAGGGTCAGTATAAAGCTGGATTTGCTAAGAAGCTTTGCTAAAAAGGATCGGTACCAGATATTCGTGTTCCTGCTGAACCTCCAGAAGAACGGAAGTGAGTGAAACGTTTTATTAAACTTTATATTAATATATTAATCTTTGCAAATCGCTAGCTGCACGCTTCACAATAAATGCGTCTAAGGTTTACACTCAGTCAGGGTACATTACGGCATGTTTTCTATGTATGACGTTCTCAATATAATTCATAATTCCACGTTTATACTGAACAACGCGTTATGGTTATTGTGTTATTGTGTTACAAACGGTGTATGCACAGAACAGAGGGGCGGAGTGAGCGCAGCTCATGATCATTTAAAGGCATATGCACTGAAACGGCGTGCTGAAAACAGAGCTGTTTTTGACCAGGTAAAATAAGTGTTTTCTTACAATACTAATGAGAATTTTTAATTAAAGTATATTACAAACTTTTAATTTAGACCCTAAAGAATCATATTAGCTTGTACAAAAATGGCATTATATGAGCCCTTTAATTAGGTTTTTGTCTTTTACTGCCACGGTAAAATAACACAATATGTAGAGTTATAAATGTGTATTGCAATTTTTTAAAATAAAAATGTGAAAAGCTTTACTATATTTGTGATGTTGATAACTATGGAAACGCGTCATCACAGTCTGTGAAAAGGGTTCATTATGTTCAGGATTGCACCTGAAGTGCACTTAATCATTAATGTGCACTTGGGGTCTTGTGAACTTACAATGGCCACCGCATGTGTGGCCCACAAAACTATAGGGTGTCCCATTTGTCATTTTAGGTTTCAGAAGGGTGCTTGCAAGAGGCCCCTTTACGGCCGATATGCACCCTCGATGAACACTTATGTCTCCCTGCGGCAGACTTCTTCCCGACAGTCATAGGTCCAAATGGAACCCTAAGCCTTGGTGATCTTCCTTTGAGGCCACACATGCGTGACAGAATGGTGGCCATTGTAAGTCCACAAGACTGCAAGTGCACATGAAGTGTGGCATCTGGGACAGGGCTAAAGAGGCATTACGTCACAAAAGTGTGGACTTGGAGGAAGATTGCGAGGGCTTAGGGTTCCATTTGGGAAAGGGCTGTTGTTACTGTACGTCAAAACCATCCTATGTTCATACATTTTCTAGAATTTGTTTGGCTCAGCGATGTTCCAAGAGAGCTGAGACTTTTCACTGTTTTTATCTCTCCGCTTGTCTGTTCTTGTTGTTTTCTCAGATGCAGTGTGTATTATGGTAGGGATCTTTCAGTAACTCTTTCTGCAAGTTAAATCGATACAACCGTCACTCACACTCTGCGCCCGAATATTCCGACTTCCTTACTAGGTGAAAAGCAATATGTGAGCTGAGTAGTACACCTCATGGGACTGCACTTCAGAATCTCACTGGAAGTAATTAGTCATCTGGGTACTTTTCACCTAATATTTTATGAATACTGTAAATTCATCATACTCATCTTTCGCATACTTTTTTTTTTCAGCTACTATATAGTAGGGAAATATGCGATTTCAGATGCAGCCACAGTCTTTATGGGTGAAATATTGGATTGCTGATTCGTTCACAACAATGATCGATTCTGGGAGGAAGCAAGTTGCTATGAGTTAATCCTTGAACTATTCGTTCAAATCGCTGATTCTTTCAGGAATGAATCGTGACGGCCTTTATGGTTAAGTCATTGAATCATTCACCCAAATGACTTGTTCAAAATGCTGATTATTTCATGAACTGTATTTATGGGTGAACCTGGAATGGAGCTGGAAAACGATTGGAATGTGATTACAGACCACTTTGATTACTGTGGGTTTGCTTAATGCTTTTATTTCTTTTAGAGCTGTGTTGGTAGTGATGTTGTGAAGTAATTTTGTCTTTTATATCAAATATTTTTCCATTGTAATCCCACATCAGAACAAGTATTGTAATTTCATAAAAAAAAAAAAAGTGTGATTCTTAGCCTCATCGCACTCTTGATGTGAGTGTCTGCGTAAGCCAGACTTGTTTCCAGTGTTTTAACGAGACAGGAGATGTGGGTTTGTTCAGGGAAGAAGATTGTGCTGCCATGCAACAAAAGCAATCAGGGACTCGTTGCTTAGGCAGAGAGAACCATTGTACAGGTTGATCAAGTCTAAAAAGTGTTCCCAGGGAAACGCAGGTAAAACTATTGAAATGGCTCAACTTGCAACCTTGGGTTTTTCTCATCTGTAAGTCAGGTGGTGAAGAATCACTCTAGCATTTTTTCTCCCATGCTGTTGTAAAAACAGCACATATCATGTGCATGGGTGGCAAATTTTTCTGCTCTCACTGATTTAGCCTAAAAGGTAAATGGAATAAAGACTATGCCACAAGCAATGCTTTTGAAATATCCATATATATATATATATATATATATATTTTTTTTTTTTAAATATATATATATTTTTTTAAAGCTGATGACATAGTTTGACATGGTCAATTCAACTGCAGCAGTCATTGCAAACTCTTAAGCAAGTGAGTGAGATCTGAATTTCAATTTGGACTGTTTACACAACCATCCCCCCAAAATGCAAATCTTATTGCTTATTAAAATGCAGCATACAATAAAGGAGCATCTATTACAAAACACTGGCAGGGTCTGTTTCTCTGTTATCATTGTGGAGACTGGGGTTAACCTATGAGGGAAAATTTCACCATCTTAGAGTGGGCTCAGAGCCATCAGCAAACTGCCCGGCTTAGACTGGGATGGCATTTTCGTTCGACCTTAGAGTGACATCCTCATAATGGAAAGGCATCAAAAAGCTATCTGTAAAATGGAATGGATTTCAATCTCCGATGCCTGCATTGATATGCAAAATCGGTTCATCAACTGGATATAAATCTCTGTTAGTGTTGCCATTTCCACTGAATAGCCCCATTTTTAGGTCACTAAAGGATGAGACAACTATTTATACAATTTTGAATGATAGATTTTAGTTCATTCTAAACAAAAAATGATGCCTTTATTTGTAAAGCTCATGCCTCAAATTCTTATTTTTGAGGGTAATTGAAAATACAGCATCTTATCATTCATCAGTTTGCAATGATTCTTCATATTCATGAACATAAATATGAAAATATGGCATTTAGATGCATATGATCAAGAATAAGAATGGGAGTTGTAAAGAACTGAACGTTCTGACTCTGATCTCCTTAGTTTCGCTTGTCTCATGGTTCCATTAACAGTTTTTTTTTGGGGGGGGTAGGCCTACTTTTAAGTGAAAAATATTTGGGGGGAAAAAAGAGAGACAAAGAAATGCAGTTCCATTGCCAAATTATCAGATTATTTAATTACATAAAAAAAAGCTTGCAACATTTTCACTTGAAAATGTCCTATCCAGCATGTCACACCCAGCAAGCATGAAAAGGAAATGGACAGTAAAACCAAATAAAAACAAAATCAGCTAATCACTTCTTAAGAGCCATCAGACATACTATTATTCTCTTAACCCCGCACTTCTCCTCCCCTACTGCAATTTTCCCTGATGTTTCTCCAAGGATGAGACAACATGAGCCGTCTCAGTAAGAGCAATTACAGAGAGGCGTGTCACTAAGAGTTTTTTATTTTCCCTCATGCCTCAGATAAAATTACTTTTATTGCTGTTCTCCTTCTCCCTCTGAAACCCATAATCAAAGAATATTTCCTAAGGGTGGAAACACTAGGCTAGGTTTTACATTTGTAAACTTCATTAAACAAATAAAATGTCTGTCTTTTATTGCCTCATATTGCGGGATATACACGAAACAATTAAAGGGCATCAAATGACAGATTTTTTTTTACAAAGCAGAGAAATGTTTATCAAAGCTAATGTTTCTTATATAGCTTAGTATTTCAGCAAAAAGTCTTTTCATTTATTTATGAAATGCTCTATAATAACATTCACAATGATCTTTATGAGGTTCTGGGGATGGATCACATGAATCCAGTTGTGGCAGAATGATTTATTTGAGTTTTATGCTTTCAGATTATTGCATGTAAACGTGGGAGGCAACTTCTGTGTTCCATGTTATGCATTTCTTTTCCATATCCCTGGCCATGAGATGTTATGAAGCACCTTTCATTTTAAGGTGTAAATCACCTAGACTATTTAAAAAGCAAATAATTTGCTAAAGTAAAAGATAATCTCCTAAAAACTAAGAACAATCATCACCTTGGCTGAATTCAATATCATTGTAACAGAAATATGGCAGTGTACATTGTACATTTTTTGTTTGTTGGTTAAACTTAAAGTAAAGCAATCAACAGAAAATCAAAATATTATGTTATCTGAACCACATAAATTATCTAAGTTGATTTGACAAAAGAAAAAAAAATGTGATAAATCACGTAAATCATTTTTTACAGTGAACTTTCTCGCAAAGACATTTAAAGTTGTTTTCAATACATAATTGAGTGAATATGAATACAAAATAATGGATAAATATTACATTAATATCTGACAAGCCTCAGTGACTTATTATTGAAAACTCCAAGTCTGTCTTTTAGGTCCACCTTGAGATTTACTCACAGTTTACAACACACTGTGATCAATATTAGCCCATTCTCGAATATTGCCAATATATCACTGCATTATTATTTCTCTGTGTAAAGAGAAGAAGATCGGAATGGAACAGTAATTGATGTACTGCTTCATGCCACACCTGCTCATGACTTTCCCTCTCTCATCCGTCTAGTCTTCTGAAGCGTTACTATGGAAACCATTTCAGCCTGCATCATATTCAAACCTCATCTCAAAAAGTAGTATTTTTGGTTTATCAAGTAAACAAGGCATCAAAGATTAATACTTGTATTGCATTTACATAGTGTTGCAGGGAAATAACTCTCAGGTGGAAATTATAGGTGCTTTACCTCACTCATGGGGTCATCTCATTGGCTAGAAGAAGCCTTCATAATACATAACTGAAAACCATCAGCGATACATTTGCCAAACATGATGCATATTATGAGAATAATTCATTTCTCGCCTCTTCTAGCCTTACTGTTGATCCATTGTATCATCTCAGGCTATTTAGCAGCACTCTAAAAACTGTGTGCAAGTGTGTGTGTTTGTATTTAATTGTCTGCATGATTTATGGCATCAGGAAATTATAGAAATAGAGCCATATTAAATATACTTTGAGCTAATGTGATTATTTCCTAATGTGTATCCCAGTGTATTTGAATTCTTGGTTGTTATTCAAAGCAACATGCTTTTGAGGCACCACAAGCAAAGCATCCTCGTTATCTGAACCCAAATCACTTCTCTGCTCTAAGAGTAACTCCAGCCTCGTCACATTTCACTTTACCAATTTATTATTAGAGGAGAATTTGATATAATTTCCCTACATTTGTACAAATTACAAATTATTTAGAAAATAATGTCCATAACAGAACCACACGGACACCAAAAACTGACAACTGAACTGACAAAGCACAAGAGAAACACAAGGACTATGCAGGGGCAAACAAGCTTAACAAGATAATAAGAAAACGAGATAGACATAGGGAGACTAATAAAAAAAACACAAAAAAAACCCACAATGAACTTCAACAAGTTATTCAAGACAGGAAGTAACACAAAAGTCCTAAAACCTACACAGAGCACATATGACAGAGGGCTGTTGTTACAACCTATAACCTACCGCTGTGGTGGGACAGCATGGACAACAATCTAAATTTATATATTTATTTTGTTATTATATCATTTTTACAACTCCCTATTAACCCCTTTACCCAACTTCCCCCATTTTATTTTAGGCATTTTAATTCAAGAAAGTAAAAAAGAAAAACCCGGGACACTTAATTCAGCAAATAAAAGAAAACAAGCAGAAAAAAATACTAAATAAATACATTAAACATGGACTAACAATTTAAAGTGTTACTTAAAAAAAATTAGACAAAACAAATCAGTGAAATGTTGGTGTCTACACAGTCCCATTTTGTTTTTGGTTCCAGTAGAAGTAAAATGAGGAAAGAGTTTTACGATCCTCCCTATTTACTCAGACATGATATTTTTAATCATTTTGGTGAAAAAGAGATTCTTTTCATTCAGAGTATATCAATTCTGCCCTTTATCATAAATTAACTTGTTGCAAATCAAATTACAAATATAGCTGCCAGCAGAAATTAACGAGCCACGAGTTATGCAAGCTTGGCTAGGAGCATCATTAAAGACATTTTAGAGGAATTTTGTCAAAATGGTTGAAAAATCTTGAATAGAATCACTATTAATATAATATGATTTAATTGCTTATCACTTTTGACCAATAGGTGGCGCTGTGACCAAATTGATGTGGTGTGGTCAGCGTGGGGCGACAATGACACATAAAGTTTGGTGTCAATATACCAAAGCCTTGCTGAGATAAATTGTTGATGCGTCAAATGATAATGATTTGGTATAACTTTTTGCCACCATCTGAAGATGATCTGACTCGAAATCAGACCAATGGTCTAAAAGGAGTTTGAAAAAGTAGGTTTTCATGGAAATTGAAATTGGCGGACAGAAAGTTTGAGCGACTATGGCATTTTTTTTTGGTATCATTGTTCTCTGTATGTGCAAATCTGTGTTCTCTATCTGTGTGCCAAATTTCATAACTTTCCCACAAGCGATTCTATGGGCTACCATAGACTTCCAAAGTGGAAGAAGAAGAAAAAGATGAAGATGACAACAAAGACTAACAGATAGAGTAGGTGCCTGGCTCTTAAATTTTGATAAATGCTTGTAAGAGTTTGTTTATAGAATTTTGTTCAGTAGATGCATAATAAAGAAACTACTACAATGTTTCTCTATCTGGCTGTAATGAAGCCAACTATATGCTCCTAATGTGTTTTTTACATCAGTTGTTCTGACACAAGTCAGACATTTTCATTCAGGCTGAAACATTAGACAAAAAAAGATGCGTAAGAAGAAGAAAAAGTATATAGTAAAAAGAAATATAAACTGGAGATTAAGACAAGTGTGTTGGACAGATTGCGTCAAACTTCGCTTCTCTCATCCGCAGGGTTTTGCAATCGTCAGTCAAGTGGCTGTATTAACAAAATAAGTCTGACTGCAGATGTGACCCCTACTGTCACAAGCAGCACCGAGGTACAGATCTGCGACAAAGGGAACCCTGTGACTGGCAGGCAGCGTTTGGGCGAGACATGCGCCTCGACAGCGCTGTGTGAAGAGTCATATGGGACGAGTGGATGGGGCTGTTCATCATGTCATCAGACAGGATGACGAATTGGCTGACACTGCTCTGAGAGGTGCTGTCATATTCGTCATCTTTATTGAGCCAGACTTTAACCAGCTCTTGCTCCCCATCCAAAATAGTACAACCACAAATACTATATGATGACGTCACATCATCAGTTTTTAACCAATGAGAAAAAATAATTCTATTTATCAAGTTTTTACATCTAAAAACATTTTTAGAGAGTACCAACATTAATTACCTCTATGAGAAGTTCATGGACAGTTCAGTGATCGACCAAATCGAAGCAGACAGTAAGACTGATGTATTTGAAGAAAAGGAAATGATTGCGTTTGCTCCCGCTGCCCACCTTAAAAACAGCATGCCTAAAATTAGCATCAGGGGTAATGCTGATGTCCAAACCTGAAGAGTGAACATCCCTGAGGATCATAGCCTTTCAGGCTGACTGCTCCATATAATCACCTGCAGGAGAAAATCTCATTATTCCAGGGCCTGATCTCTGTGTGAAGGGCAGAATAGCAACTATGGCTCAGGCTGAATTAAAACATTGACCCGTGCCTTAATCAAGCGCATCTGAGCTGGGGTCAATGGCACCATAGAGCCCACTGGGACCTCTTGAAAAGGCCTGACAAATCCCAAACCAGCGCCAGAGCCAGTTAAGGGCAGGGACCAGATCACCATTCTGCAGGTCAAGAAGCTGATTAACTATCTGTACTGCAGACCATGTCGAAACTCCCTGGCTCTAAGCATGATCCGCTCCGTGAGTATGCATCTATGTCTTCAAGTGACACTAGTTGTGGAGTTTCACTTAACTTTTTTCAAAGCAAAATGTTCTAACCAGAAGTGGTCTGTCCATATATATATAAAAAAAAAGCATTCTTCCATTGAATTGCAATCCATAATTGCATTTTGAGCTTGACAAAATTGTTTCTGAAAGTTTAAAAATACGAAAACCAGTCAGTATCTGGTGTGACCACCATTTGCCTCACACAGTGCAACACATCTCCGTCGCATAGAGTTGATCAGGTTGTTGATTGTGGCCTGTGGAATGTTGGTCCACTCCTCTTCAGTGGCTGTGCGAAGTTGCTGGATATTGGCATGACCTGGAACACACTGTCGTATACGCCGATCCAGAGCATCCCAAACATGCTCAATGGGTGACATGCCCGGTGAGTATGCTGGCCATGCAAGAACTGGGATGTTTTCAGCTTCCAGGAATTGTGTACAGATCTTTGCAACATGGGGCCGTGCATTATCATGCTGCAACATGAGGTGACGGTCGTGGATGGGCCTCATTGCACTACAATGGGCCTCATGATCTCTGTGCATTCAAAATGCCATCAATAAAATGCACCTGTGTTTGTTGTCCATAACATATGCCTGCCCATAACATAACCCCACCGCCACCATGGGCCACTCGTTCCACAACGTTGACATCAGCAAACCGCTCACCCACACGACGCCATACACGCTGTCTGCCATCTGCCCTGTACAGTGAAAACCGGGATTCATCCGTGAAAAGAACACCTCTCCAAAGAGCCAGACGCCATCAAATATGAGCATTTGCCCACTCAAGTCGGTTACGACGACAAACTGCAGTCAGGTCGAGACCCCGATGAGGAGGACAAGCATGCAGATGAGCTGCCCTGAGACGGTTTCTGACAGTTTGTGCAGAAATTCTATGGTCATGCAAACCGATTGTTGCAGCAGCTGTCCGGGTGGCTGGTCTCAGACGATCTTGGAGGTGAAGATGCTGGATGTGGAGGTCCTGGGCTGGTGTGGTTACACGTGGTCTGCTGTTGTGGTTACACGCGGTCTGCGGTTGTGAGGCCGGTTGGATGTACTGCCAAATTCTCTGAAACGCCTTTGGAGACGGCTTATGGTAGAGAAATTAACATTCAATTCACGGGCAACAGCTCTGGTGGACATTCCTGCAGTCAGTATGCCAATTGCACGCTCCCTCAAAACTTGCAACATCTGTGGCATTGTGCTGTGTGATAAAACTGCACATTTTAGGCCTTGTCCACACGGACATGGGTATTTTTATAACCGGAGTTTTTCCTCCTGCGTTTAAAAAAAAAATCCGGTCCACATGAAAAGGCAAAAACACGCAATCAAGCGCTGTCAAAAGCATGCCACACCAGCAGGCGGCGATATAACCCTAACCGTAAAGCCACGTTGGCCAATCAGAAGCCTAACAAAAAGTTATAACAGGTTCCGGTAGGCGGATAACGGCGCAGCGCGGGCGCACACTCTGACGTCGCAAGCCAAAACCCCCGGTTTTACTGTCTACGCGATAACACTGTAACTGGCGTTTCTGAAAATCCTCACCCTGGCAAGGGTTTTCAAAAATGTTCGGTTTCAGTGTCCTGATACTGCGTTTCCGTGTGGATGAACGGCCGAACTGCGTAAAAAAAGTCACGGTTATAAAAATACTCGTGTCCGTGTGGACAAGGCCTTAGAGTGGCCTTTTGTTGTGGCCAGCCTAAGGCACACCTGTGCAATAATCATGCTGTCTAATCAGCATCTTGAATATGCCACACCTGTGAGGTGGATGGATTATCTCGGCAAAGGAGAAGTGCTCACTAACACTTCTACTGTAACACTGTTGTGAACAATATTTGAGAGAAATAGGCCTTTTGTGTACGTAGAAAAAGTCTTAGATCTTTGAGAGAAAAACAAAAGTGTTGCGTTTATAATTTTCTTCAGTATATATACATAGATAGATAGATAGATAGATAGATAGATAGATAGATAGATAGATAGATAGATAGATAGATAGATATACAATTTCAATATTACCTTTAAGCTTTGCTTTTTGTTTTTATGGGAAATCTTTTTTGAATGTGTTGTTGAATCTGTGATGAGTGTTTTCAGTCAGAGGCAGCATGATCCAAAACAACACCCACTGCATTAAAAATGTATTAATGTTACCTCACAGGAATGATATCGATTTTAGATTAAATATTTCAGAGTAGAAATCTGACTCAGAGTAGAGTCAAATTTCTTGAGGGTAATCTCTCTTAATGGCGTCATCCCAGTGGACAAGGAAATGGCAGTCTTGACATTGCGATCGATCAAATAAATCATATAAATATGTTTTACTCATTAACTGTTCTCTCTAATGTCTATTTATGGGAATGAGAATGGGAAAAGAGAACAAAAGGAGGATGACACGCAAACAACACTGCAAGTTTTGATACTTTTAATAGCCTACATCTTGGTGTGAAAGTATGTAAATCAATCAGTTTAGCATTACACTGCAGCAGATTGACAAGGAAATACAAGTTGCATGTCTAGATTCACCAATTAATTGATTAGTGTCACTTTTCTTGTGAAGTATTTGACAACAGATTTTTGTAGAATTGTTGTCAGAGACAAATTAGATTGATTAAGTTCTCCGGTGGAATCAGAAGATCATGCTGACATTCACATTTTTAATAATAATAAAAAAACTCAGAAAAAATATATGCTGTGACATTTAACCTTATGATTGATTTACTCTAGAGAAGTTTACAAAATATGTTCCAGTCATGGTCATGAAAGACCCTTTTCACAGCACTCAAATCCTGCGCGTGATAAGCAACATCATAAGTTACAGTGATAAAAACAAAATGAACATCAAGGCACTTTCCACAAATAAGGTATAAAGTAGAAAATGAAGGGGGTCGTCGGCGCCAATAGCCTCGTGGGCAGCGTGTCCCGTGTTTGAATCAACAGGAGGTGCTGACTTCAAACTCCTGACTCAGGATGTACCCAGGTCTTGGCGTAGTGTTTTCTCAATCTGATCTGCAAACAGGAAGAGAAAAACAATAATGGATCATCACATGTTCTCTTCCAAAAGCTTAGTCATTATACAAGCTGTTAAAAACCACTATGCCAGAACTCCATTAGGTGGCTGGGTAGAAAAATAATCACCTTCTAACCATAGGAGTCATGCTGCTGATGACCAATGATTTACTTTGTTTTTCAATTAATATACAATGGCAGGCATAGATGGTTTTGAAGTAATACTGTACATTAGCCAGGAGCAGACCGTTCTCCTTTTCCTGCCTCAAAACCCACAGCAAATCTTCCAGGGTCAGAATCCTATTTAAATGACTTCGACAAGGAATCATGAAATAAATGACAAGGCATTGCCCACTCGTGCCGCTTTCAACAGAAGATAATAAGAGAGCTGTACCTTCTCACCCTAGAGAATAACAGGCTTTGATGGTCAGTGGTTTAGTAAGATTCGGTGCAGTCACATTCAAAGATAATCACATTTCCTAGAGATGTGTGAATATCTCCCAGACATATTCACACATTTCTGGGAGATGTGTGAAGATCTCTCGTAGTTGCAACAATATCTGCTCTTCTGCCACCCTTTGCTGACCCATTGCGAACCCGAGAGTCCTCAAAAACCCGAATGAAACAGACAAACCCGGTTTGTTTTTGCTGCCAAACATATCTCCTTCTCTCTCTCTCTATCTCTTTAATGCCATAAAGGATATACCTAAAAATGAGCTGGTGACATTTTAACAGTCATCACAAAGAGGAATGGCTTTCATTAGATCCGATCTCCTCCTTTGAGAGAATTTCATCTGAGCTGCTGCACAGAGCAGAAAACAGCCAGAAATGTACGTTGAGGTTCAGCTAGAAGGAAGGCCTCTGGCCTCAGCCGGTCATCAAAAGCTAACTTCTGCTCGAGAGCAGGGGAATCCCGACATCAATCATAATTGCATTGTTTCTCTTCCCGCCCAGCTCAATCCAGGCCCCGGAGACACGGGCGCTTGCTTGTCCTCCGCCTGATATAATGATGCAAAGTCTCTGATCCTGATTCTCTACACACAACATCACACTTCAAAGCCTCACTTATGAAAAACAAAGCAATCTGCAAAGTCTTTCCATCAAAAAACAAACAAATAAAAGAAAACACAACGAAAGTGATGCTAGCTCAATCCTTCTGTTCAGCTCATCAGTACATACTTGCTTTTCCAATGCAAAACTAGGAAAACATTGGAATTATGTGACAATTTACTTCATACTTACGGCGCAAGTCAAATAGTACTGAGCCAGTTTGTTTTTAATTCATTCGCCCGATTCAGCAGCTCTTCACACAGGATGTCTGATCCCTAATAATATAATCATTCTTATTATGACAGCTTTAGTGCTACTATTAGGATTAGAAATTTACAAGCAGTAGCCTACAAAACAGTATTTCCATACTTCATACAGTCAACTAATTATATCTAATCAGTTCCATATTTGCTAGACACATTGACAAGTGCTAGATATTTATTTAAAGGACATTATTTTTCTGGAAAGCAGATAAAACAGCCCATTCTCATCCCAAGGCGTCATCAAACTGACGCCTTGGGAATTATTTTGACCATGCTTCAATATTCGACGCTTTAGGCGCGTTGGATAAAATGTGTCAAAATTGCATTTAATAAAATTTTCTTTTTCATTATTTTTAATAGATGCCTCACTGAATTCTCAAAGGTGCTTCCCTGTAAAGGTCAAGATGTGTTTCTTCTCTAAGAAATAATTTAGCATGCTGTCAATTATCACAGAAACACAGATTAATATAATTACTGCCAAAAAGAATCATTAATCGCACCCCTCCCGCCCCAAAAATTCCAAATGGCTTTTAAAATGCTTCAGGTGGAAGATCACATGCCATTTAATGTCACCTGCATTATCTCAAAAGAACATTTAAATGAAGTGCTCTCTCCTTTAAAACGGCTTCAATCTATTGTATTTTTTTCCCCAGCTGATCAGTAACAATCTTGCTTTCTTTTATCTTTCTGCCCGTTTTGGGTAATGAGTGCAATGAGTAAGAACAAGCTGTTAGCCAGTCCCAACAGGTGTCTGCATGAGCTAACTGTTCATTTTTAAACTGCCATGTGTTTGTAAATGGCTGATTAATTTCAATTATCAGATGAGAATATAGTGGCCCATAATTCTTAATCAATACTCACTGCACCCAGGTATTACAGCACTTGTGTATTCATACTGTGAAACGGCAGCATGATATTTTAGAAAGTGAAATTGATAGCTCGCTGTTTTATTCTCATTTTCAACCAAATGATCATTATATTTGTCTAAATGCGTCACTGGTCGCTGGTGAAGGAGACGGGTAGGATGCTGTTGACACCATCATGCTTGTCTGGCTGCCTAGAAAACACTGCACAAATACATTCACTTTAATTAGAGCGATCATTAAGCTGGAAGTCCATGATACTATGAGCCATGCAGAGCAACAGTTTTAACTACAGCTCGTGACAGAAGAGATACAGTGGATAGACTGTAGATTAACAACGCATAACATTTGATTATATTAACATTCATTTCGAAGCTTTTATTTCTTATAATATTTCACTATATTCCTTTCCATTACTTTTAATGTGCCTATAATAAATAACCTTAAATAAATAACTTTGGTGTGGTATTGAAGGTTGCGAGCAGTACTTGACATGTACTTTGCTATAAATGACAGATATGGCACCTGGGGACTAATTCTCATTTTTCTCAGTTATTTAGTTTTATTTCCAGACAGGATCTTATTTAATGGCTCTGGTTCATAAAGCACGTACGCACATGCGCAAAAACAGTAGCCTACTTTGAATCTTTTGACAAACTAAGACGTAAACTACTTTTGTAGGCTATTCGAAATAAAAGATAGGCCTATAGATCGTACTGAATGTCAGCGTGCTTATTTTGCTCAAGATAAATATTTAATAAGTCCACATGTCATGCAAACATGAAACCATGCTTCTAACCACAGACCGAGAGCTGTCGTTCCAAACCAGTCTATGTTCCAACTTCCAAACCACACACAAATTTGCGATGCTGTTTTCGAATGTTCGTTGGAACTATGGTTTCGGAAAACACCGACTCATTGAAGTATGCTGATAACGACGGAACATAGTTGGCTAACAACGGTTTTGGGAAAGTTGGGAAACGCACCCCGATCAATGTTTTTATTGCATCAGACACAGTGTTTACTTTTGTTGGAGGAAATAAACCTGCAAATGGCTAACATTCATTAATTAAAACCTTTCAATTAATTAAAAAGACCTTTAAAGAACTTGATTTTCAAATCATAAAAAACTTAAGAAATCCACTCAGAGGATTATTTAAAGCAATAAGGCAACAGTTAGAAACACTTGACGGCACGATCATTAACAGAATTTACTTACAGTGAGAATCCCACTGATCTTCTCCTCTCGGCATCTCACTCTGTTATTTAAAATGGAGACTGCATTTGCATTCAAATCATATTTAAACGCAGAGAGTCCTGAATCAATCAGTGATATAAAAAGGAAAGGGAGCGTGTTACTAGGTAACAAACTTCCAATAAAATGGTAAAAGATTAAGAGCAACTTGTCTTCCAAACCAGTGTTCATGGAGCCTGCGTGTGTTGTTGTCTTTTTTTGTCTATAGCTCTATTTGGATGGGCCTATAGTTTTCAGCTCAATTTGTGTTTCACAAACACACTTTGTGATTTTATTGCTTCTGCACATTTATTCACTTTCGTCAAAAACAGTAACTAAAGCTACATTTATTGTTGTGCTGCCAGTGCCAGGTAGCCTGGTATGCCAGACCTACATCAAGATGAATTTTCGCTGCCGCTAGGGTGCGTCTAGATTTGGCTAAGTGCCAGGTGCACCTTCATAAATTGATCAACTTTCTGAGTAAAACAACAGTTGGTTCAAGCACAGACTCCATACAAAACCTGTAGTAGTAAAGTACAATCTTCACCTTAATTAATTCCTTTCATCTGCATACATAAGACGTTTAAATGTGATATAGTTTGTGATACATTTACCATTTAGATTATAGAGACAGTCCCCTCCAAATTATTACATGAAATCACAAACATCCAATTAAACTTAAATAATGTTTAATAATCTAATTCTGTGTGGATAGCACATATGACTTTTTGTTTGCTTGTGTATGTGTCTAATGTTTATATGTGCATGTGGTTATATAAATCGGCGTGTCTCACAGAGGCGGTGAGGATAACAGACTGTGGTTGTAATGGTCAACCATCAATCACACAGACAGCAGTGGGGTTCACACTTTGAACTATAGCAACTCTCACACACTCTTACATGCTGTTCTGACCATTACCTGCTTTAGATCTGGACACGACTAGAACTAACTACTTTAATAGTTCCCTCACACAGTACAGAGAAATAGCCTACCCCATATTCCCATCCTGATTAGAAAACATACACTTAAGATGAGCTTAGGTTTTGGTTTAATAATCGCATAGCTCCTTCCCACTCCCACCAGTTTAGTAGTTTAGCATTTAATTTGATGACTTTCTTAATGAGCCAATGTTATTATTGACTAGTTTGGTCAAGCCACTGAGAAATGGAAAAACATCAAATCCAAATCTAATCTTCTCATCTTGTCTATATCAATGATGTCATTATGTCTATGTCACTTTCTATGTAAGCCTGTTTTTACCTCAGAGTAAAAAAAAAAAGAAGAATTGTGAGATACAATTTTAAATAAGAAATGTCTCATTCTGAGATATAAAGTCACACCGTGAGATAGTTGCAATTACGAGAAACAAAGTAGCAACATAAGGTCCCATTGCAAGATATCGTCACAATTGTAAGATATAAATTTGCAATTGCATAAAGTAAACTCTCAATTGCAAAAATAAAATAAAATAAAATCAATTGTGAAATATAGAGACGAAATTACCGTAAAACTTCAAAAAATAGCCCGGGCTTTTATTTTCCCAAATCGTCGAACTCCACCGGCTTGTATTTGAGACAGGCGTCTATATGAGACAGGCCTTTATAATTTAGTGTTGAGATGTTGTTCATTGGGTGTAAGCCTAGAGTCTCTAAGAACTAAAAATCTCCAAATGCTCCACGTGAAACTGCTGTCTTCCGACCTTTTACTATCGTGTCAATTGATTTTGATTAATATGCGCGAGGGAGAGAGAGCAAGACAGCGCTCGTTTTGTTTGAAGACGTGAGAGTGCGCGCGCGCGGCCAGGGCGCTCTCTCGCTCTCTCTCTCTCTCTCTCTCTCTCTCTCTCTCTCTCTCTCTCTCTCTCTCTCTCTCTCTCTCTCTCTCTCTCTCTCTCTCTCTCTCTCTCTCTCTCTCTCTCTCTCTCTCTCTCTCTCTCTCTCTCTCTCTCTCTCTCTCTCTCTCTCTCTCTCAGGCCTGTAAAAGAGACAGGCGTCTATTTGGGACTCGGCTATTATTTGAAGTTTTACTTGAGGAACAAAGATGCAATTACGAGATATAAAGTAAATTCTGACAAACAACGACGCAATTGATATACTGTACATACATCACATTCTTTGTAACCAACTCACACTCTATAGGGGGTGTTGGCAGTATACTTTGTTTGGACTCCGTGCCTCTTGTCACTTGTTATGTGAATGTGAGAGCCATTTTCTTCTCCTCTTTCTCAGGGAGCTGCTGCGGTGAGAAAGGAGTGGGACTTCAGATCATACTGTGAGATTTTATTGGTTCTCTTTGGAGGGATCCCTTGTTCTGGTTTCATCAGAAGCCTGCGCTGGCATCTTCCTCTTTATCCTCCTCCTCCTCTCTGCTTCTATGCTCACCAAAGGAACCTATCAGCATCTCAGTCTGTCACTAAACAGGTAGAGATGTCCCCGAGCAAGCATCCCCAGAAATAGCTCCCATATACAGCTTTTTATAGTCGCAGAACTTTGATCATAGAACTCGATAACACATGCATTGCCTCCGCGTTTTTAGAGCATTTTGTATTTTTACGCAGTTCTTTGGGCAATACGTTTATATGTGATACCTATGAAATTTGTGCATTTACAATGGGAACCAAACAGCTTAGGCCATATTAGCTATGTTTTCATTCAAGATTGCAATTTAATTCATGAAAACTAACCAGCATATGCAAAAAATAATTCCATACCATGTGTTCAAGAAAACAAAAACATCACTTTTGGGGAAATGACAAACAGAAACAGAAATGTTGTAATAAAATTCTAATGATAACTAAATTACTTTAAAGCACACAGACGATCTGAAAATGATCTAACAAAGCTGTCTCATTTCGAAAGGCAAATGATGTCTAATTTCAGAAAAGAAACAATTATAAAATTGTCCATTATTCCTTGTGAGGCATAAATAGCTCTAATGTTTATGACTGTAATGGTTACTTTACTGAAATGAGGCAGCCTCAATGACATATGCAGCTGACAAATGCGACCTCTGGAGGATGCAGCCTTCGAAAGAGACACAGGCTGCATCTGAAATCACATACTTCCCTACTATATAGTAGGTGGAAAACAATATGGGAAGAAGTCAATTCTGAATTTCCAGTAGTACTCAGGTACCCGGTACCTTAAAATGTACCCGGATAAGCTACTTCCGTCGAGATTCTGAAGTTTGCATACGATGGACACGGGAGAGGATTTGTGAATGGTACTGAAGCGATGCAACTGACGCTGGCAGGTCACAAGATAATGACAACATGGTGGATGTAGTACAGATTACATTCATTCTATATAGAAAGTACCTTTGTATCGTGAAGTAAATACTTATTTAAAATAAGTACCTACTCAAGAGAGTATTCCATTTCGGATGCAGCCATAGCTTTTGTGTGTGAAATTAGCCAATCATCTGAGCAAATTACTCGGTCACGTGACTTGAGGCAAGTCACATGGCTTTTTTGATGTGCAGCAAGGAACTTAAATATTTCTATTTCTAATTTATAAACATGCCTTCTCACCAAAAAAGCATCCACTTCAAGTTTTTTTAATGCTCATTTTGAATATCTGTGTTTCCATCAAGCATATTTTAATGTAATTCTCAAAGTTTGCATACAAACATGTGGATGTAATCTAAATGATATAATGCGGAATATAATCTAAATTAAATCCATAAAATAAGTGGAAACCTGAAAAGTGCAAAACAAAAGCATTTTTTCATTGGTTTCAAACTTTTGGATCCCACTATACAGTATGTGTGTGCAAGTGAGGTTGCACATTATGTTAACCTGATATGTGCCTGTGTGTGTGAGAAAGAAAGTGTGTGGGTTTGTGTACACAAGTGTCTTGGTCTTTTACTAGAATGACTAAGAATCGACAGTGACCTTAAAATCTGATGGATGGCTTGCACGGCGGCAGAATACAAAGGCAGACATGACTCCCCTTTGGCTTAGCTTATAAGGTCGCCACCAGTGACTCTAGTCTGGGTGTAAAAGACAATTCATTTCCAGTAATTTCAAGAACCCAAGTATCCCTCATCTCCACCTCGTCATTGCTAAAGACGTCAAAAGGAATTAGAGGGACTGTGAGTTTAATTAATCTCTAGGGAGGGCAGAGAGTGACATTAGGAGAGGTGATGGCACTCTGCTAGATCTTTATTTGGGTCTCCACCATATAACCTCATCCAGCTGCATTCTGATATTTGGCAAAAATGTCACAAGACTGTTTTGGACCATCATTGTGTGACAGCAGTGAACGACATTTCAAAAATAGATTCAGGGAATGAGCCTTTGTAATCTAATGAACCTGTAAAATAGGATTTTGTATTGGAAAGAATCGTCTTATTGTAAGCAGTGCATCATGCGCTGAATAGAGTGCTGAAAGCTTACATCCTGTTTTGTCTTTCTGCCAGACTTGCCTGAGGCTGTTTTGATATGCCACATTTGGAGACTCCTTAAAATTAATGCGAGGATTCAGCAGAATTTAGCTTTCACGACAGGGAAAAATCAGACCACTTTATAGGAAGCATGTACAAAAGCAGCTGAAGCTTAAGACAGGTTTCACTGAACCAAGATTCATATGCCTTGACTATAAATATGCAGTGCCTCACAGACAGCCTGACACTGTCTGAGAAAACATATGCGAAGGGGGCTCGGTTCAAACCTATCTCTGACTTTTACACCTGTTACGAGCCTTTTCATAACAGATGTTTGAACTCTTGGAAAACGTCACACTCAGTCTAAATGATTCAATGGTGAACATACACTCACCGGACACTTTATTAGGTACCCCATGCTAGTAACGGGTTGGACCCCCTTTTGCCTTCAGAACTGCCTCAATTCTTCGTGGCATAGATTCAACAAGGTGCTGGAAGCATTCCTCAGGGAGTTTGGTCCATATTGACATGATGGCATCACACAGTTGCCGCAGATTTGTCGGCTGCACATCCATGATGCGAATCTCCCGTTCCACCACATCCCAAAGATGCTCTATTGGGTTGAGATCTGGTGACTGTGGAGGCCATTTTAGTACAGTGAACTCATTGTCATGTTCAAGAAACCAATTTGAAATGATTAGAGCTTTGTGACATGGTGGAAGTAGCCATCAGAGGATGGGTACATGGTGGCCATAAAGGGATGGACATGGTCAGAAACAATGCTCAGGTAGGCCGTGGCATTTAAACGATGCCCAATTGGCACTAAGGGGCCTAAAGTGTGCCAGGAAAACATCCCCCACACCATTACACCACCACCACCAGCCTGCACAGTGGTAACAAGGCATGATGGTTCCATGTTCTCATTCTGTTTACGCCAAATTCTGACTCTAACATCTGAATGTCTCAACAGAAATCGAGACTCATCAGACCAGGCAACATTTTTCCAGTCTTCAACTGTTCAATTTTGGTGAGCTCTTGCAAATTGTAGCCTCTTTTTCCTATTTGTAGTGGAGATGAGTGGTACCCGGTGGAGTCTTCTGCTGTTGTAGCCCATCCGCCTCAAGGTTGTGCGTGTTGTGGCTTCACAAATGCTTTGCTGCATACCTCGGTTGTAACGAGTGGTTATTTCAGTCACTGTTGCCCTTCTATCAGCTCGAACCAGTCTGGCCATTCTCCTCTGACCTCTGGCATCAACAAGGCATTTCCGCCCACAGAACTGCCGCTCACTGGATGTTTTTTCTTTTTCGGACCATTCTCTGTAAACCCTAGAGATGGTTGTGCGTGAAAATCCCAGTAGATTAGCAGTTTCTGAAATACTCAGACCAGCCCTTCTGGCACCAACAATCATGCCACGTTCAAAGTCACTCAAATCAACTTTCTTCCCCATACTGATGCTCGGTTTGAACTGCAGGAGATTGTCTTGACCATGTCTACATGCCTAAATGCACTGAGTTGCAGCCATGTGATTGGCTGCTTAGAAATTAAGTGTTAACGAGCAGTTGGACAGGTGTACCTAATAAAGTGGCCGGTGAGTGTATATTTAAAGTCAGCATGAAATAAAAAAAAAACCCTAATTACTCTGTTAGCACACATTACTAATCGTGTGGTCAACAAATCTGTACAAATACACATAATAAATGTATTTGTCTTTGTAATCTTTAGTCAAAATCTGAAAATTTGCTATAAAAAACCCTGCCCTCTATTTTTTTTCTCATTAACGTTTCACTCTGACAAACGTCAATTCTGAAGTCGGTCAACTTGGTTTGAAATCGGTTCAAATAGACTTTAAATGATAATCTGCTTTTCTTGAGGGTCTTCATCATTCTGTTTGTTTCTGAATATTGTAATTTGGGATAGTTTGGCTCACCCTCATATAGTTCCAAACCTGTATGACTATTCTGCAAAACATAAATAAATCTTGAAGAAAGTAAAAAGAACATTAAAAGTTAACAAGTTCCAAAACTTTCAATCTAAAAAAAAACACGTTGATCAACAGATCTAAAGTCGAACCTTATTGGTTCCTACTCAATGTTTGCAGTTTGTGTCGCCATATTTAATGTAGTCTAGGTATGTGTGCATATAAAGTGATTGTCTCACTTCATCATTCTTGGAACATACCAGTTGAGTTGTATGGATTCATTTCACATACCTTTATGTCCTTTTTGAAGCTTGAATGAACAAATAACATTCTTCAAATAATTTCTTCTGTGTTCTGCACAAGAATGAACATCATCCAGGTTTGGAACAACATGAGGATGAGTAACCGATGACAGAAATAGAATTTTTGGGAGAACTATCCCTTTAATGATGTACTGTCTAAGAGAGCATTTAGAAGATCTATTTCTGTCTCTTACTAATACACACACTTACAGACATCAAACAACTTAATTTGCATCTTACATTTACATTTACCTAATTCATGCATGCATTTTAAGGATTTGTAAGCATCATCACATCCTTGAAAGGCACTTACTATTTTTACCAGCCCTTGCCTTTTCTTACCAGAACAGACATCATTAGCACTCCCATGGGAATCAACTGCTCCATGAATATTCCAAAATGAATGGATCGTCCACAGTACTTATTTACAAATCATCCGGTCTGGACTGGAGCGAAGCAATCATTAGTGTGGATAAGAGTGGGAGGCTGTGCAGGAGAACTGGCCTGCAGCTCTAAAGCTCAGGAGGCTGATGAGGCCAGTGTCAATGCACAAGATCAATAAATGACAGGGATGTATTTAATATCGTTTCTCAGCCCGTCAGCAGTCTTTTCCCCATAGACCTCTCTGGCAGGAACGTTCTCAATCTCTCATTTCAGCCGCTTTACCCCGTGAGAATGAAGGGGGCGGTAGATTTCAGAGCTAATCCTTTCCTAGAGCCTCGGACCTGCATGTGTGTGTGTGTGTGTGTGTGTGTGTGTGTGTGTGTGTTACTTTAAAACGTCTACCATATAAAATAATACAACCTATTAAATCTTATTTGTAATGTATTCCATCCGATAACTCAAGGTAATGTAATTGAAATCCTTTGACTGTTTCTTTAACAGAGGCAGTTTTTTTTAAACGATTTTGAGTATAAAAAAAAGAAAAATAAGTTAAAAAAAAATCTACCAGCCAGTGCAGTATGACAAAATAAACTTACATTAAAGATACACTCTCTGAAAACAAGCCTAAACATCTTGAGCAGTGTTGCTTTTGAAGTAAATCTAAATATTTTCATTTTTAAAAGACAATAATCCTCATGAAGGATTTTTTTGAGTGTGCATCTTTTTCCTGTCAAATATCTTGCTATAAGAAAAACATTTACAATCGGAAATTTAATTCTTGCTAGACTTAAAATATAATTGTGCCTTTTTAAATTAAAAAGATTTTTTTATTTAATTATCCTTGTTTGACTTGGTTTCCTGTAAAATGTCAAAATATACTTAAAACAAGATCAATTTGCTTGAGAAACTGCAATGCCAAGATATTACAGTCTTTCTCAATTGATTTGGTTCAATTCTCTAATGAGAATTTCTTTTTCTCAAAAAAAGTTCAGATCTCTGAACAGTTAGTTTCTTGTTCACATGAATTTCTTATTGATTTAATCAAATTGCATGTGTTTCATGTGTGCAAAAGAGTAAGTGCAATTGTCTACAATATACACAATAACTAGGCCTAAGTACACATGACTTGATCAAAACTGATGAGTTGATTCTCAGTGAAATTGTCAATCTCTTCACAATTTTTAGACATTCTTTCATCATGTGAGCCTTCACATTCAAAATGATCCATTCAATTATCAAAATCTGTCAGACATGAATGTATATTCTATGACATGGAATGTTTGCAATGTCTGCTAAATTGGCAAATGGCCTGCCATTGTAATGAAATAGGAATCTTACCAATCTTATCAACCAATCAAGTTTGAAAGCATACAGTAGGCTATGAAGTTTGCCCAGCACAACCACTAACATTTTTGAACAAGAAGGAACGTCACAACACCTAAAAAGCAACAGCAGAAGAAAAGGAGAACTGAAAATTCACAGTTGCTTGTCGTGGAAAATTGGAAGATATGTAAGAATGTCTGGTGTTAGGGGAAGACATAGAATATGTAAAAATGAACAAGCAACTGTGAATTTTCAGTTTACATGCAACACATTTTAAAATAAAGTACAAATGTTCGGTCCCACTTAAGGTCTTTATGTACTAACATTTAAATGAATCATTTGAAACACTTATTGTGTACATACATGTTTTTACATTGTACTTGCATTTCTAAAATACCTATAATTACAGCTGTAATTAAATATAGAATTGCACTGATGACCCTTCTCTTGCCCCTTAACCACCCATAAACCTACCCATACACTAAACCTGTCCCTAACCACCTGTTATCCCCACCCCTATAGCAGCACAAGTGTTCTGCAATACAATATGAACACAATGAGTACACTGTACTTATTTTCATGTGAGTACACAGCAGTTAAGGACACATAATATAAATCTGTGTGCACAGTATTGACTTTTCCCAGTAAATTTTTACCTACTGCTGGAATCTGTATCTTAAAAGCTCAGTGATACACAAGAGTTTTCAGCTAGATAAAACTGACATTATTGTTTAGTGTAGACAACAGACAGTGTCAACTAAAAAGTAGAAAACATGAAAAGTGTAGGCCTATACACTCACCTAAAGGATTATTAGGAACACCATACTAAAACTGTGTTTGACCCCCTTTCGCCTTCAGAACTGCCTTAATTCTACGTGGCATTGATTCAACAAGGTGCTGAAAGTATTATTTAGAAATGTTGGTCCATATTGATAGGATAGCATCTTGCAGTTGATGGAGATTTGTGGGATGCAGATCCAGGGCACGAAGCTCCCGTTCCACCACAGATGCTCTATTGGGTTGAGATCTGGTGACTGTGGGGGCCATTTTAGTACAGTGAACTCATTGTCATGTTCAAGAAACCAATTTGAAATGATTTCGAGCTTTGTGACATGGTGCATTATCCTGCTGGAAGTAGACATCAGAGGATGGGTACATGGTGGCCATAAAGGGATGGACATGGTCAGAAACAATGCTCAGGTAGGCCGTGGCATTTAAACGATGCCCAATTGGCACTAAGAGGCCTAAAGTGTGCCAAGAAAACATCCCCCACACCATTACACCACCACCACCAGCCTGCACAGTGGTAACAAGGCATGATGGATCCATGTTCTCATTCTGTTTACGCCAAATTGAATGTCAACAGAAATCGAGACTCATCAGACCAGGCAACATTTTTCCAGTCTTCAACTGTCCAATTTTGGTGAGCTCTTGCAAATTGTAGCCTCTTTTTCCTATTTGTATAGGAAATGAGTGGTACCTGGTGGGGTCTTCTGCTGTTGTAGTCCATCCGCCTCAAGGTTGTGCATGTTGTGGCTTCACAAATGCTTTGCTGCATACCTCGGTTGTAACGCGTGGTTATTTCAGTCAAAGTTGCTCTTCTATCGGCTTGAATCAGGCGGCCCATTCTCCTCTGACCTCTAGCATCAACAAGGCATTTTCGCCCACAGGACTGCCGCATACTGGATGTTTTTCCCTTTTCACACCATTCTTTGTAAACCCTAGAAATGGTTGTGCGTGAAAATCTCAGTAATTGAGCAGATTGTGAAATACTCAGACCAGCCCGTCTGGCACCAACAACCATGCCACGCTTAAAATTGCTTAAATCACCTTTCTTTCCCATTCTGACATTCAGTTTGGAGTTCAGGAGATTGTCTTGACCAGGACCACACCCCTAAATGCATTGAAGCAACTGGCATGTGATTGGTTGATTAGATAATTGCATTAATGAGAAATTGAACAGGTGTTCCTAATAATCCTTTAGGTGAATGTACATAAAAAATGTGTATGGTGAAAAAAACAAAAAAACATTTTGTCCTTTGTGACTGACACAATGACAAAAGCACTTTTTATTTTGGTGGCATTGGCCAATTTACTGACACAATAACTAGGTTTTGGAGCACAAATTAAATGTTTTAGGTGAGGGTACACTCTATAAATATTAATTTACGAAAAATGTGCCATAAAGCGATTGAGAAAACCTGTAAAACAAAACTTCTTACTGCACTGGTATATTTTTGAACTTGTTTATGCTTAGAATAAAACAAGTGAAAAAAATCGGCCAGTGCAGTAAGACACAGGAACACAGTACACGTTATGAATATATGCAGTGTTGATTCATGTTTATCTTGTGTCAATGCTTTTTAAATATTTTAATACATGATTTTTGCAGTGTTGTAACAGGTTGTAAGGACTACAAATAGCAGTTTAGCTTAACATAAAGCTAAATGTTCACATGACAGTTAATTACTATTTCAACAACTTCTACTGCTCAAAACTCACTTCAAAAGCACATAAAACAACCTTTTATCTAATATATTATTCATCAGAAAATGTTTTTGTGTAGCTTTCTATTCAATTCTAAAGGCTAAATCATTTAATGTTTGATTATTAATGTAATCGTAATGAAATTAATTTACTCATATTTTATATTTATTTTCATTACTCCCAAACCCTGTCTACATGTGAGATTGGGAGATTGGGATTGGGAAAGAACCCTAAAAACCAAACCATACTCTTTACAATCGCATGTGAAAATGTGAAAGACCGGAGAAAAAACTCCAGGCGTGCGAGAGCGAATCCGTCATGGTCCATGCACACTCCCTGTGATGACTCATCTGCTTGTCCTGCCTGTTATATATGATAGTGAGAAACTTTATGACTGCAGTGAGCCACAGATAGATGCTAGAAAGTGTTTTGAAACATTTCCCTAATGGGTTTGATGCTTTCCTGATTGACATTATTACAAACTGCTCTTCTACAATTTAGCAGCATAGCAACTAACAGAAATGATGAGATAAGCTCTCTAAATATGTTAAGTCATCTAATTTGCTGCTTTATTGCCTGTCAAAGATAATTACTTAGGCAACATTAAACTTAATCGATGTAAATTTTCTTGCCAATAAAGAGGTAATTGTTTAAAAACACCTTAAAATAACTTCTTCTGCTAAAGTACCCTATTTTTTTAAAAACACTTTACACTCACAGCCTGACGGCAGCAAGTTACCACTCTCTTAATGGTCACCATTAATGAGGAGGAAGTGATAACATGTCTCAGCCATTTCACACTTACAAGTAATTTGCTGGTGAGTGAGTAAGTCAAATGAGACCACTGTGACTCTCCCTTTCAGAGGGGTTTAAGGGCCAAAGTGCGTTTTTGCTCGCCCCGTCAATAACTGGCAGGGGTGGGGCTGACGATGAACTCTTAGGACCCATGAGCTACCGGTGACTGAAGGACTGACTGATGGGAAATGAATTGATGACAGATAACAACTCTTCCAGTAACTCCTGAGCCACTGTCAGAACCACTTTGGGATTATGACAGTTCTCACCTCTGTCCCCTGAGGCTGTGCTTCTTTGCATGCCGGAGGCAAGTAAATTTCAGGGCTGAAGGTTTTGACATTGAGACAGAGCCGGTCCTGGGCCAGGAAGACAACATATCAAAACTTGAGCAGACCCAGACCTTCTCATTAATAATGTTTTCCTATGAGGTATTGAAGGACAGGATAGTATAGCCACTACTCAAAGTTTGCAGGGGAAAAAAAATTGCATATGGTTTACCGTTTTAGGTAACACTTTATTTTAAGGTGCTTGTAACAAGCAGTAATTAACAGTTAATAAGACACTTATAAGACCTTATAAGATGCACATAAAATGCATATAAGCATTAACTAATTATAATAAATAAATTAAATTAAAAAATAAATGTCTCAAGTATCAATACATTGCACTTTTAGAACAGCCGGACAAACGTAAATGGTAACACAAACTCCCAGTCCCTTAAAAATTGACCTTCCCAAGAAGGAGTAGTTTCCCTGATCTCTTTAGGGCCTGGACCTTTAATTAACCCTTATATGAAGTAGTTAATGCTTATATGCATCTTATATGCATCTTATAAGGTCTTATAAGTGGCGTATTAACTGTTAATTACTGCTTATTACAAGCACCTTAAAATAAAGTGTTACCCTGTTTTACATTGAAGGGGGTCCAAACCATTCTGACAATGGTTATTTTATTACAAATTAGAGCAGCATTAGAATTTGAGTGAAAGACTGAATTGAAATTTGTATTCATTTCAAAATTGTTTTATTTTTGGTATAGCATCCACTTGAGCTGATATGAACACTAATTTAGACAGACAGAGACAGACATACTGATATATATATAGATAGATAGATAGATAGATAGATAGATCCATAGAGATAGACAGACACACACACACACACACACACACACACACACACACACACACACACACACACACACACACACTCTGCAGTTTATGCCTTTATTGAACATATTGCTTCTTTGTCTGTGTATTTTTTGCTTCTTTGGCTGAGCAAAAATACAGTACATTAGGATGATGGAAACATTGCTCACATAAAAAGTGCTTATGAGATCACACTCCTACATCAAGAAGAGCAATAGTCTAAGCGGACTTGGAGCATGATGTCAGCCATTTATTATTTATTCTCAATCCCATCAACTCTTTCCATCCACTTTTTTAAAATCGCTTTTTGGCTTTTTCTCTATTTATTTATCACAAATGAAAGACATGCAGACAACATGTGAATCATTTACTAAGTAGTAAAGACTTTTTCAAAGAACATACAGTATGCTCGGAACTAAGTTACCTGCAGTGCTCCAAACAGTTCTCAAGAAGGATTTGGAGGTTTAGGAAAATCTTAGGGCAAATCCCCAGGGCATAAGAGTGTTCGGAGTTACCCTGAAGGGCTCTGTTTCTCTTGAGCTTTGATTTGAGTTCAAGTGACTCAGATGAGTTTACATAAAGGCCTTCATATATAATGTGATTCTCTTCTGCTGTACATCAGCAGTGGCTGTGAACAATGGACAGTTCATGACATGCAATAGGTACAAAGAGTTCAGAAACATTAGCTTTGAGCCACATTATTTGTGCAATCTATTGTCAAGCTGCTTAATTATTGCTTTTAATATTTAGCTTTGGCATTAATTATTTTGAGACTGCACCTTGGTGAAGGGATTTGAGGAAAGCTTTTGTGCTTGTTGTACTTGCACAAAAGACATCTGTGCTTAATTAATTCAGATAAAGAAGGGGAAAAAACGTATAAGACCAAGCGAGTTAAATGTTTTTTTTTTAGCTGTATCTTATTCATAATTGTCCTTGGTGACATTCTGTAAAGAATGGTTAATAGACGATTCAACAAGCATTTAATAGCCTTTGTATTCCCTCGTCAGATGGTTCACTTGACACTACAGTCAACCCCCTATCACCCCAGCCTCTTCCATTTCTAGGTGTTTCTTTTTTACTGGCGGTCTATAATATAATGGCTTTACTGTGGGGAGGTTGGATGTACTGGCAGCAACATGACAACTTCAACAAAAAAATAATCCTAAGAGGTTTGCATGCTTGTGATTACACAAGCATATATATATATATATGAGGAAAATGTATTCAGACCCATCCCCTATTACTGATTTAGACAGAATCATCACCCTGTGCTAGTCAGATGAGAGCAGTCAGTACACGCCATGGAAGATGGAACTTCTCATTAGCCCAAATGTTAGCTGGTAATCACTTTTAGATTCTGAAGAAAGAATTATGACCCCCTGCTTACGTCACATTTTTAGAGTTATTAATGGAACAGAAGCGGTTATTTTTAAAACCAAATTCTTGAATTTAATTCATTGTGATGTAATATTAATACAGGTAGACTGCAAATTAAAATCCGGATCTGATGAAGACATCTTCTCATTTTTAGCTAGCAAGCTCTAGATAAAATAATATTAATATGTTATAAAATCTTACAACATACAATATACGTTCTCATATCATAAATGTTGCTTATAAAACCCCATTTTGTAACTCCAAAGGCTCAGAGATTTTTAGGATGCACTCTCACAACGATTTCTCAATATAATAACCTATTAGAGCTTTACTTGCTGTGCTCATACGGCATGATCCCCCTCTCACCCTATTCCTCGTGGGTTCGTAAATGAATTTAGCTCATTAGGAACCCCTTCCCCCTTCACTGAAACTTGCCTTATGAAGAAATGATACATGATAGTCCCAGCATCTCTGCTTCTGTATTATTCAGTGCTCCATCATGAAATGAAAAGCTTAATTTTACTTTTACACAATAAAGTAGCTTTATTTATTTAGGCTTACTTTAGTTAATATAGCCATTTATGTTACTATAGTGATGCAGAAATAGTGTAGAACCTGTGTGCGTGTGATATGTTACGGATATTCTAATTATAGCATTAGACACATCTATCCATTATTGCATTCCAGAAATACGGTTGATTCTTTTAAAGCAGCATGAGCACATTTTGAATGAGCCACCTATCTGTGTTCAAAAGCAAGAATGAAAGCTTAGAGTCAAATTCCCATGAAAAACATCAAGCTGATTCAGACGAAGAAGCTGACGTTTCACGGCAATGCCACTAGAGTTCACTCTAAATCAAAAGTAAAACGAGGCAGGTAACAGATGCATACTCATCCAGGAATATAGAAACATGAAAAGAGGCATAAATCTGTCTTTCTTATACCAACGCTCTCTGAGAGAAGAATGTTTTGTTTCTAAGAACTGTCTGTTTCCTTGCAGTAATTGGAGCTTCCCCTCAACACTCAGGCGGTTGAATGTCAATTAGACAAGCTATTTTGTAGCCCATCAGAACTTTATTGACAACAACATTATTCCTTACTGGCAGACTGTCGCTAGTTTTCAGGAAACGACAGGTCTAGGAGTCAATGTCTGATTTTAACAATTTCGGCGTGATGAAAAATTCTATGAAAACCATGTCAGATTAGACCTGTAAATCCGTATTCTTTTTGCGAACAATTTCTGTTCAGTGAAGCGCCAAGTAAGAGTTCATATGTTGCCTGAGGTCCATTCCAAACGTGACAAATATTCATTATAAGGCATTAATAATTGAATACCCACTCCCACAGACGCAGGAACCAACTCCACACACACTGCAGTGGCACCAGTTCTCTAGTTTTATTTGAATCTGAGAAATATTAACTAGAACTGACTTGATCTTTTAGGCGGAAGGTCCAATTATCACCTTGCATGGCACTGAGATGTTTTCATGTCTGCCAATTAAACTTAAGCAACATTTAATTGGATAGAAGAAAAGAGCTTACAGCCACCTGCCACATTTGACCACAGTGTGAACATTTATTTGCAGTTTCACACCTGTTTGATAAAAACATACAAATTCTAAATCATTGCAGACAAATTAGTTAATGAATTGAAAGCACTTTTACGATATCTAAACTACGTATTTGTGTTCCAATACAACAATGTATCTGTATACTCTAACGGTGACCGGCACCTCTGGCCGGTTCTTAAAACAGCTCTTTATATTCAACTCGTTCAAACACTTCTATTTCGTTTTAACAGAGAGCTGTGGTTGTTTTAGATGGTGCGGTAAGAGGAGAGTGTCACCTCTGGGCTCTAAAGAGACACTCAATCAGAGACCTGGTGTAGGATGTTTTCAGTCCAATCAACAATGGACGAAAAGAAGCCCAAAACTCCTGCCTGTTAAGAGGAACTGACAGGCCCAGAGGTGCAAGAGAGAGATCACTGAGCGAGAAAAGCGAGAGGCTTATGAGTCAACTTATGACCGAGTCAATTAAGTCCGTGCCCTGACCAACACTGCTGACTTTAATAAACTGCCAAGCGTGTGAAATCCAATAACTCATAGGATGAAATGGACATAATTTTGACAGAAAGGTGAGCCTGGGGATGAATAGATTCCATTGGTGTTGCTCCACACAGCTGAAGGTGGGCTAAGAAAGCAAACAAATGGTATGAAATAGTTTACTCACTTTAGTCATTATAATAAGACAGGTGGAAAGCTCGATATTGGAAGGCGTGCTTTCGTTAAGCTGAGGGAAATCCTGTTTCATGAGTCTCTTTTTCCACTTCTACCAGTCATTGATCTGCAACGGTACACAAGGCCTAAGCGATTTATTGAAATTGTTCTTAAGAGAATGACATTCACACAATATTACATTTGCTCTGCTGATTCAACCCCCCCCCCCCCCCCCCCCCGCCATTTATTCAAGAACGCTTGAAATACCATAGGATTGCTTTTGATTCTCATAAATCACTGCAAATTATTAATTCAAGTTTAGCACAAAGCCAATATTGCATTATTTTCTTCCTTGGTTATTCATGTTAATCAAAGGAAAAGGAGAAGCAGCATAATTTCCCTAGTTGACAAAGCCCTCATCTGACTCTCTCAAAATCATAAGCCACATGACTCATCCCCAAGTAAACAGCCCTTGAGGTGTTGCATTCAGTGGAGGAGAAATAACATCAGGCATTTATCAAAGCAAAACCAATTTTGGATTCAATATGTCATTGCAAGAGATGTGGGTGTCTGGCGATGACCCACTCTGGTTCTTCCTCGTGGCCTTTATATGACTTTGATTCCTGACCTATTGCCACAAGACCAGATCCACATGGATCAGCTGTCATGGCTTCTGGCTTCCTCCATGACTATTTTATCACCCATTCCTAAATTACTCATGAAGAGTCTTGACTTTTCTACCCAATATTGGTTTACCTTGAAGGTTCAAAGAACTCAACTCATTTAAAATTGCAAGTTAAAAACAAAACAGAAATGTATTAGAATGCAAGGCTCAGTCAAGAGAATGACATACAGGCCTAGGAATCTATCAGCATGGTTGGAGGGCAACTCTGGGTATCCAACTCTATCATGGATCACATTTTTTAATAGTACTGTTGCCAGGCTTTTTGCCGACTATAGATAATTAATGAGACCCTACGGCTAGACTTAGCAGGCAAAGCCAACTCTTACAGTTATTCTTTTGATTATTTTGAGTAGATGGTGTTTGATGTGTGGGACAAAAATGAACGTTGAGATCTTCATCAATACAAAACATGCATAAAAGCTCCCATGAGACAGTCACTCAAAGAAGCCTCACTTAAAGCTAAATGAATTGTATTGCATTCATAAAGTGAACAGAAAGGGTTTAATTGATCTGTTTGGACTGTCCATTTTTGTAGTGCTTTTAACCTTTGCTTGACACACGTGGTGAAGATGGCAAAGTTTTGACTGAGCATAGCTGACATCAATAAGATCATGAAATTGCAATAATACAATTTAGCTAATATTGACAAAATCTCTTTACATTTTTATATCTAAATATCAGGGTTTCATGACAATAACATAATCTGCTGTACGAGGATGACCTTCTAGATCACATAACTTACTAAAAGATCGAAACAAACTACTGTGATTTAACTCTTCACAGATAATATGCTTGTGTGTTCAGAGTAAAGCTACATTTTGTATTTACTGCAGGCTATCATAATTGAAAATTCAGCTGAAATGTCTAGGGCACATATATTAAAGCTAATGAAAATAGTTACAATGTGGATTTGCGTCCGAAATCGCATACTTCCCTACTATATAGTAGGCGAAAAACAGTATGTGACAAAAGAAGCATGTCCGAATTCATAGTAGCTACTCATAAAAGAGCAGGCAAAAAGTCCCTGGATGACCTTCTTCTTACGGCGAGATTTCTGTCCATAGTTTGTGCACTTCAGAATCTCGCAAGAAGAAGTAGGCCTCCTTGTCGATGGACACTTTACTATTCCATGAGGCCACAGGAGAGGATTTGTGAATGGCAGTGAAGCAACGCAACTGATGCTGGTAGGTCACATAATAATGGCAACATGGCAAATCTAGTATGTCTGTATTACATTCATACTACACAGATCCTGACATTCTACACATTTGGACACTGATGACTATTTCTGGCGATGTGACAACGTTACGTCCTCATTGTACAACATCATTGTACAACAGAGCGGATAGGCTATCTTTCTCACATACTTGTAATGTTATTTAAATAGGCTACATTATGATAAATGAATACTTTTTAGCCATAAATAAATTATGAATGTTAGCTAGATTATGTTCATTACCTGTCTAGCAATGCATGTTTAATACAAAAAAATAATGGTTTGTATTTTTAAAAATATCTATCGCCTGTCGTTATGTGTAATGAGTTGGCTCACGTGATTTAAGTTTCTCGCTCCAGAACTTCTGTTAAGTGAGCATCGATGCTCCCTGGCTTTGCATTGTGGGACTTTTTAGGGAGCGAACGTTTCTGGTTCAACAGAACTAGGGAGCTGATTGTAATACAGGTTGCAGGTACAGGTTCTACACTAGTCAATCTCCGAATATTGATGTCATTTCAAATCATCAAACCAGATCATATTCATTAATATTAATTTAGAATACAGACAAACCTTATATTACTGTAATTGTCTAGATTGGCAGTTTAATATGCACTATATTAAACCACTCCTTTTTTTATTTAAAATGAATAATTCAAAATGACATCACAAATCCCTTTACTCTCTAAGGCTCTAATAAATGACACAATCAGCTGCTGGGTCATTATTTAGTAAAACGAAATAACTACTAGATGTTTCTGTAATCTCTTTCTTCGTATCAACTAAATTTTTTTAGTTTAAATGAACTCAAAATTTTAAGGCAACCAGGTTAGGTTACATACATAATATGACATAATTTAACAGGCCGGGAGTCGAATTTCGGCACAACACCAAACCACCGGTAACATGTGAGAAGAAGTGCCAGCAAGAAACACTAAAGTGGCAGGCCAGGCCAGACTTCAAGCAAGCTGTCTAAAACATTCCAGTATTAAAAGCCATTTGTTGGCATAAATTATTGTTTGTCAATTAATATTGAATTTTTGAAACAAAAAATTCCATCGATAAGTCATTTATAACCCAATTTACGTAACAATAAACAGTAGCCTACTAAGATTAAATTTACATCTGTGTTTTTAAATTTAAGCCAACTCTTTTTTGGTAGGCCTAGCCTACTTCAAAAGGCTACATTTAACATATATTCTAATCAGCTATTAAATTAACTTACTTTTCAATCCGTCAGATTTGGTTCACTCCAAAATAAATGCTCTCTCGGCGTATATCAAAATCGGACATATTGGAAAAAGAAAGTGTTTGATCGTCGGTGAGTTATAGAGCCGAGTGCGGTTTTCGAATCGAATCATTTTCGATCGATTCACTAACGATTTGAATCAATAGAATGACGAAGGCTGCATCAATCTACAATTGAGATACATACATCGTCTGTTGTTTTACTCTAATTGGTTTTTAGTTTATCATCCGATAACGTCTTAACTCTTTGCGAGCATTAGGCATGCTCATAAAACAAACTAACGTTAGGCCTAGGCTACTGGTCGGACTGAAATGTTTAGAAAACATAGGCCTACACGGAGAACAAGCGGCACCTGTCCTGCTCAACACAACCAGAAACATCACGAGGTTTGAGAATCTTAGTTTCTACGTTTTACAGTTATCATTAGTTTTCATGTGTTTATGAGTGAAATTTTGTCAATTGGTGTTTGTGCAATACCGGTACTATCTATCACCAGGCCTACTAACCTGTACTGCGCGGCTCGAGTTTCTGGACGCCGAGCAGGCGTTGCGTCATTGTGGACGGCTATGTGTTGTCTCTGACATCAAAGTTGCCGAAGTTTTGGAACGAGCCATGACTTTGTGAACCGGAGATGAAGTGAGTTCTGAAAGTTGTTGAATAGCCTATGTTTGGTATGTTGCACCTAGAGCGCTCTTTTATTTTAAAAGGTGAGAAGATCAAGGATAAAAATTTGGACATTTTCAATGGTGTTTTCCAGGTCATATTATTTCAAACCTTGCCAGATATCTAATTGCAAATCATTCTTTGGAGTCAGTTAATCTCAAATGACTGAAAGATCATGATGGAAATATCACGGAAAGTCATCCAATATTTTCGTCTATTTTAGACCAAAATTTAAGTCTTAAATTAGGTTGGACAACAACAACATTTTTTTTTAGAAAACGTTATTCATATAAGACTGTCATTTACAGACAAAGCTTTATGAAATAATTTAGTATACTTGTGTTTTGTGATGCAGCTGCTTTCAGATCCAATACAGTTAGCAGGTTTGGAAAAGGTGAGTAAACAATGACAGAATTAAAAATTTTGGGTGAACCATCCCTTTTATGAAAGTCATTGACTCTGACATTTACCTGAAATAAACAATCTTAAGTGTGTGTTGGCAGGTAGCGTGCATTGCAATACAAGTCATGGAAGCTGGAGAAGTGACAAAGAGAAAAGCAGCTCACTGAATATTCAGGAGTTGTGGCAGGTCATTTCAGTCTAATTAATTTAATATCCTCTCCATTTAACTGTATATTTAATACATTATTTATGACCAGTTTCCTCCCAATGCTGAGAATTTATATTAAGCAGCGTAGTTATTTATTTAGGCCCTAGGTAGTTTCACATTTGCATGGGTTTGTCCACAGTTTGCAATAACAAAATTGTAGTTCCTCATATTTGTAATTAGGGCTGATGAATTGATTTTCTTAGTCACACTTTTTTTTTTTTTTTTTTTTTACACAGAGGTGCATTGTTTTCATGTATGAAAATTAAATGGTTTATTTAAGTGAAGGGTATTTTATAACAATCCAGTAATCTCCCTTGTTGTGGTTGTCTGATATGTGCCATGTGAGTGGGTTATTTGTCCATCTGCCAGGCTTATTAATTTTTTGGTACCATGAGTCATAAAATAAGAACGATATGCATGAACATAACCAGATTGACAAGCAGACATATGACAGGATGATGCATCCAGGATATAGGCCTAGTGACAGGGCTGTGTCATCTGTTATAGTCTAGGGGGCCACCACTCCACCAGAAAGGAATGGTTTTTTAAATGCCTAAAATAAATAATTGGGAATATTTCAATCAAGACATCTATTGAATTATTTTTTCCAAGTTAATGAAAATGGCAGTGTTTACATATTTGGTCTTGGTTGACTAGATCTGCTACGCTGCTGCAGAGCAAGTAGGGACTTGTTACTGCCTATATACACAGACACACTGCTGTGAGCACGCAATTTATGCAGTATACTGCTTGAGTAGACATGGATAAATTGTCGTAGGGCTGCACGATTTGGGCCAAAATGATAATCACTATTTATTTTGAGATCACGATTAATTCTCATGATTATTTGTTGATTTTAACCAAAACAAATTTTATTGTCACATAGGCTAATTATAACTGCTTTCACATCCATATTGTGCTACATTCCTGCTAATGTACAAATATGTGCATCAAAATAAAATAGGTCCTCTTATTCACCAAAATTCAGTGCATCTCCTTAAAGAATAAATAAAACAAAGAAAATGTAGCAAAACTTCAACGGGGCACTATTTTACATTGTATAAATATATTTTAGGAAGCAAAATATAAACTTGCACCTGCATAATGGATGTGAATAAAACGTGCAAAAATATACAATCAATAAAAAACAAAAATTCCATAACAGAATGTAACCAAATGAGAACATTTCAAGGCAGAACTATGCACTATGGAAGTTCGATTAATGGATGAAATTCAGAGTCATTGTTATTTGACGCTTAAGAAACGTAAAGCCTGGTTGTGGTACAGTGTCAGTGATTAGTTGTGAAATCTTACTGCATCATACATTTAATCTATTTAATCCTCCATATGAAAGTTTATGTGCTCGAATTATTTATATTTATTAAACAATAGTTCAAAACAAAGACGTTTGTAGTACTGATTATTGGAGTCCATTAATCAAACTATCATGCCTCTTATATAGTAATTATATATTACTATCTAGTATGTACCAATTTACTAATGCAATTTACTAATGCTCACACTCGGTCTCTCACGCGCACTGTCACCCGGTCTCTCTCGCGCGCTGTCGCTCACAAGCTGACGGTACTGATCCACTTGTCCGTGCGACACTTCAGTCGCGCCGCACTCCACTTTATTCCTATGGGTGATGTCACGCGACTTTAACGCGCCCGCAAAGCATCCCGGGAAGGCGGCGCTTCATTTTGGAAAAATGCTGCGCGTCAAAAAGCTGGCCGATGCCCATCTTTATGCAAATGAATCCGTCAAACGCGACGCGTCTATCCAATAGAAGTAGTCTCTCGAGGGGCCTTTGTTCTAGACTGGCCGCTGGGTCAAAACCACGCCCATAGCGGTAAACTTGAGGAACGCCCATCAACTTACAAATGTGGAGAGGCGTGCGACACCACGCTTCAGTCGTGTCGTAAAAGTGGATCAGTACCGTGACGGTAGAGATCCACTTTTGTGACACGACTGTCGCATGGTGTCGCGACGCCTCCCCACATTTGTACTTTGATGGGCGTTCCTCAAGTTTACCGCTATGGGCGTGGTTTTGACCCAGCGGCCAGTCTAGAACAGAGGACCTGCGAGAGACTTCCCCCCCGTCTCCATATGCTCTACTTCTATTGGATAGTCGCGTCGTGTTCAACGGAATTCATTTGCATAAAGATGGGCATCGGCCAGCTTTTTGACGTGCAGCATTTTTCCAAATGAAGCAAATAGAGGTCTCTGCAGACGGTAATAGGAGTTACCAGATCAGGGGGTGAGGCCATAAACAGAGGGGCGTTTTCAACCGCGTTACCTGATTTGCCCACGTCACAGTGTAGGTAGGTCTTAGGGGTGGGGTCGGGAGAAGGGCATCATTGTCATTGCATGATTTATAAACACCCACCAGTGTGAAAACACCCACAAATTTAGAAACACCCACTTTTGTTCCGCAGAGACCTCCTACTCAAATGAAGCGCCGCCTTCCCGGGATGCTTTGCGGGCGCGCTAAAGTCGCGTGACGTCACCCATAGGAATAAAGCGGAGCGCGGTGCGACAGAAGTATCGCACGGACAGGTAGATCCGCACCCTGACACTATGGGTGTTTCTCAACCAAGAATGCAAAGAACGGACTTGTGTTCTTGGGGAGAAAGCTCTTGCTAGTTGTTCTTGGAAGAATGAACTCACAAGGTGACGAGCACACAGAACGCTGCTGACAGTTTGAGACGATGTGTTCTTGCTGGTATTGCGCAATAATACCCCCGCACAGACACTGTCTGCAGTACCCAAACATAACGAGAATTATTGACGATAACAGCCAGGCTGCAATGGTCTCTTGACTGTGGGGTAAGACGAGTCTGTGAGCAAACTGGCCGGTTGGCTCGCTAGCTAACTTAACAACCGCAGGCGCTTTTGGAGATTCTCACTTCCGCAAACGTTTGAGCACATTTTCGATTAGCCATACATTTTCGTAAAAATGGCAATATTTGAAATCTACACAGTTGATTTCTCGCATCAAATGTTCTCAGAAGTGAATTTAGTGATGAAATAGCGCACGTAATTGTAGAAAAACGAATTACTGAATTGACCTGCCTCTCCTTCCTCGAATGCCGAATTGAATGCTGGGATATTTCTGCCGTCAAGTTCACACAAGTTACCAACCGATGCATCCTCGGTAAAATGGGCGTGTCAAGAACACATCCGGGATTTTTAACCGTTCTTGCCAAAATGCAAACTTGTGTATTGGGACAGTACTTGGGCCACAAAAGATGACGTTTCACAAGAACACAAGTACAGACAAGAACACAGATTGAGAAAGGCCCTATCTCTCGCGCACTTTCGAGCGCGCTCTTGGACACTCGGTCTCTTTCACGCAGACTCATGGGGCTCATGGAGGCACGTGATCAGACAGTGGTTTATGGAGCGCTAGATTGGCTTTGCAAAAAAGAAAAACCTTTGATACTGAGAGTTCTGTGAATGGAATGATGCATTTTACATATCGCTCGATCACGCGAATTTGATCGTGGGAAACCAAAATCGTGATCGTGATTAAAATCCGATCATTCGTGCAGCCATAAAACCTATACAGCCATATTATCTTTGGAAGCACAGACTGTTTTTAGTTCAATCAGTCTTTCTTTTAAAATGTATAATTAGCATCAAACAAACAATCCAATTCTTGTTCACAGTATTAAAAAAAACAACTTATTAAATATTAAAAATGTAAGAAAAGATTAAAAAATGATTTCACAATTGCCCCTTAGGTGGCTATATAAGCTAAGAATAAATTACCATTAAACAAAAGAAGTTTAGCATGCTTCTTCTTAGGCTGCGTTTAACTGCGTTATACACTTGTAAACTTCCCTAAGCAGTTCCTCTCGGGGGAATCCCCTCCACCATTTTAAAGTGCGTTTAACTTCATCGCGGGCAAGGGAAGTTTATTTGGACAGACACTCGACCCCTTGATTTCGACCGAGGGAGAGAGTCTACTCAAGATACACTTCAGGCAGACGTATTTTTTTCTATTTTCTCCCAACAGCATAAATAAAGGCCTATAGAATGGTGCGTAAAACAAATTCATAAGGAATTTTTTTCAACTGTAACCGCCAGTAGTGGGCACTCATGGAGCTTAAGCAATGACGTACATCTGAATGAATGAGATGGAGGGAAGTTAGTGAGGGAAGGGCATAAAAACAGAGATGGTCTTATTTTTGAGAGATACGAGGGTCCGTGGGTCTACCATTGGAGAAAGCATAACGGCTTAATTGGATCACGTGTGCCTTGGTAACCAATCACATTACAGCCTTGACGTCATTGAATTTTGTTCACAGTTATTATGCAACAGTCAGTCAATCACTGTTTGCAGATACCATAGAAATGAATGAGAAGTGCAGTACTGTATCATACATGCATTTTGCATGGCCATGTTTGTTTTGGGTCATTATGCTGATGGAAGATCCAACCTCGGCCCATTATAAGATTTCTAGCAGAGGCAGTCAGGTTTAGATTTTTTTTATCTGTTGGTATTTGGTAGAATCGATGATACCATGTTTGTGCGACAATGTTTGCAGAGACCATAGAAATGAATGAGAAGTGCTGTAGTGTAAACTGTATCATACCTGTCGTGCAAATGTCCATGAATTCTCTTATGACTTCTACAAGCAAACATATTGAAGATTAGCTAATGGGCTGTCAATTAATTAAATAAGCTTTTTCCTCTCAAAAGCAGTTTATTCAGCATAGTGAAGCCTCTCCATTGACAATGACATCCATTAAAAAAACTCTTGTCTCCTTCCCTGCGTACTGCAGCGTTAGCAGATGTTGTTACGCTCTTTTCGGCGAAGGTTGCAGGCTTGCCTTCTAATGGCTTTGATTAAGATAACCTGAACTTAAACGCAGCCTTTGTTTCCTTTTCCGTGGTGACTCCTGAATTCGGCGCTCTGTTGAGAATGTCTTTGTGTGGTCACCGTTAACTCCGGGTTGACTGAACTTACTCCAGACCGCGATTTAGGAACCTGCATACCTCAGGTTAGCAAGATTGGTTTAATCAACCAAGAGTTAACCTTGCTTTCTGGAATACCGCCCTGGCCAGTGTAATGTGCTGATTCCATTCCCCATCTTCCTTCTTTTTTTCCTATCTCTTTATTGTCTTATAAGGCTTTACATTTTCCAACCAGAGCAGTTCCATTTTCATGTTTTTGTGGCTCATCACAACCCAGCTGTTACCACAGACAAATACTGTCAATAATCCACATATGTCATTAATTTGCAGAGTTTTATTCAATTGACATCTTTAGATTTACCAACATATTTTTCAGATATTTAAAAACTTGTGCATGTGTCCATAAGCAGTGAAGACGGCTAAAATTGCATGATCAAAACGATCTCTTTGTCTACCCACCCACAGCCTCCTTATCCCCTGACTCGCTGCATAGACCCACTCCTCCAACAGTGAAGTAATTAGAAAGGAGGCTTGTCACACATTAGCATAATTAATACGAATAACATACCCGCCCTTAACAGTCACAACACTGTATGGTGATTATTAATTCTTGGTTATGCTGGAACAGACAGTCCATCATCAACATGTGGAACTGGCAGGAAATTAAAGTTAAATCCTGGTGCCCTTTAAATGCAAAAGAGATTAGCATGACACGATTTGCATACTGCATTTCAGGATATGTTTGACGGCTAGAAAAAAGAAAATAAGAAGTGTATGTGTGCACTGATCAGCCACAACATTAAAACTACTGACAGGTGAAGTGAATATCATTGATTACATTGTTACAATGGTGCTTGTCATATATTAGGCAGCAAGTGAACAGTCAGTTCTTGAATTTTATGTGTTAGGCCAAATAGTGATGCTAGACAACTGGGTATTGTGGGGCTAAGCCCGTCTGGTCCGATCACACAGAAGATCTACTACTCACATACAGTAGCTAGCTATACTTGCTCAAATTGCTGAAAAACTGAATGCTGTCATGATAGAATCTCTCCAGATCCTTCAAATTCCCAGGTCCATGTTGGAGCACTTGTCAGTTCACCATACAAATTTTCCTTAGGGTTTAGGTCAGGGGACTGGGATGACCCCATATTTGTTTTGGGTCGTTGTCCTGATGGAAGATCCAACCACGGCCCACTAAAAGATCTCTAGCAGAGGCAGTCAGGTTTTTATATTTATTTTATCTGTTGGTATTTGATAGAATCCATGGTGCCATGTATCTGAACAAAATGTCCAGGACCTCAGGCCTACAACATTAAAGATTCAGCAGTATATTTAACCGTGGCAGCAAACCCATCTTCTGGGTTTGCTGCCAAAAAGGTTTTTTTTTTTTTTTTTTGGTTTAATCTGATTCTGACCATAGAACCTGGTCCCGTTTGAAGTTCCAGTAGTGTTTGGATGAATATAATTGTTTGTGGATGAGAGCACATTTTTTCTTGGAACCCTTTTTTTAAGGCTTTCTGACCCCGAGACTTTTGCCCCAAGAAGAGTCTTTTGCCACTCAAACTATCTAAAATAACTAATCTTTGCACCGCACATTAATACAAGATAGACACATGCCCTCTTCCAGGTAGATTCATAACATCTCCAGTTGATTGGAACTTCCAAATTATTGCCCTGATGTTGGAAATGGGAATGAATGATTTTACTTCAATGAAATGTTAGATTCTTGTGAATGAAAAATCAAAAGGATAAACAATTATGCACATTTATTTTCACAGCCACCAATAATTCTGAACAGGACTGTACACCCACACATACAATGATTAAAATGTTTGAGTGTTTTGAAAAATGTTTTTGAAAGAAGTTTCTTATGTTCAACAAGGCTGCATTTATTTGATCAAAAAATACCGAAAAAATTGTGAAATTATTCAACCTTTTCATTTTAATATATTATAAAATGTATTTATTCCTGTGATGGCAAAGCTGTATTTTCAGCATCATTACTCCAGACTTCAGCGTCACACGATCCTTCAGAAATCATTCTAATTTGCTGATTTGATGCTCAAGACACATTTCTTATTATTATCTATATTGGAAACAGTTGTTCTGCTTAATATTTTTGTGGAAACCATGCTTTTTTTTTATAGAAAAGCATTTGTTTGAAATTAAAATAGTTTTTTTCTAACAATATAAGCCTTTACTGTTGCTTTGGATCAAATTAATGCATCCTTGCTGTATAAAAGTATTAATTTACTTAAAAACAGGTTTACTGACCCCAAACGTTTCATACAAATATTTTACGTGCGGAGTAATTCTGATATAGCATTGGACATTGATTAAACATAATTTATATTCTCTGCCTTACATTGAGTTTTTTCACTCTTGGCTGTTTGATTGACAGAATCTATTTCTCTCTGAAAGACTACACTTTGAAAGACTTTGTGGACTTCTTAGGTAGAATAAGGCTGCACAGCAAGAGAAGTCATGCAGCGTCTGAATGCCTCTTCTTTTGTCTGGGGGAGACTGGCTGCTACCACCTCACAGACACTTTATATTTTTTTATTTTGCTGAATCGTTTGGAAGTAACTGCGCTGGCTGAGAGAATGGAATGTCCTTGGTGTTGCCTAACAACCAAGTTCCTGTTAGAGGAGGTGGAGATGTGGCTTGCACTAATTGAATTTCGTCTCTTTCAAACGTTTTGGCCCTTAGACATTATTAAAAGTGCTGCATTTCTTTGTGTAGGTGAAAACAAAACATGAGCATGACGCTTGCCTCTGTCAAGGTTATTCAGTTCATTCCAGACCCTGTCTTTTGTGATTTGTTGAAGTGGTTAACTGATGTTTCATATTTCAGTCACTGATATAACTTCAGCGATGACGATGTTGCTTTTCATTGACTTACAGTAAAGCACTCAGGTTATGACCTGCGATGTCGCAGAGAGGAGGAATCTTTGTTAGATGTACAATGCCACCAAATCGGCACTATCGTCATAGCTGACTTATAATTCTACATCAAATAAGTCATTATGACACAGATATGTTAAATGTGCTCTACGTAACTTTTAGCGGCCTCTAGTGTAGTTGGGGGCCTTAAGCACATAAATAGGTGATTTCGCGCAAATTCATCTAAAAGCGCCAAATTTGGCACAGATGTAGCACAGGTCATACCGAAATGATTCAGCTAGGGCGCCGGAACCAGCGACCCTCAGGGCCAAGATGGCGGCCAAATCCAATATGGCCGCTACCCGAAAAGGGTTCCGGCTATAACTTTTGAACCACATGAGTTACAAAAACAAACTTAATATGTTTTTCAGCTTAATTGATAATGGGAAACACATAGGAATGTTTATATTTATGACACAGTATATCTGGACCCCTTGATCCTCCAATTCCAATATGGGCGCTGTCCAAAAAAGCAGTTTGGGCTGTAGTATGGGGCCTTACACCCCATTGTTTGAGCAAATTCATCTACAAGCACCAAATTTGGCACAAATGTAGCTGAGGACATACTGAAATGATTTAGCCAGGGCGCCCGAGCCAATGGTCCCTGAGACCAAGATGGCAGCCAAATCCAATATGGCTGCCGCCTGAAAGGGATTCGGCTATACAAGCTTTTGAGCCAGATGGGATACAAATACAAACTTGAAGTCTATTTTCCCTTTTTTAAACCATGGGAAAGCCATAGGAATACTTACATTTATGATTGGGTATATCAAGACCCCCCAAATTCCCTAAATCCAACATGGCCGCCGCCTGAAAGGGATTCGGCTTTAGCTTTTGAGCCAGATGAGATACAAATACAAACTTGATGTCTATTTTACATTTTTGACCATGGGAAACCCATAGGAATACTTACATTTATGATTGGGTATATCAAGACCCCCCAAATTCCCTAAATTCAATATGGCCGCTGTCTGAAAAAGGGTTTTGACAACTTTTGAACCAAATGAAAACTTAGGCCTAAATGACTATTTTTTTTTTACCATGACAAACACACGGGAATACTTACATTTGTGATTGCCTATGTTTATACCCCACATTTGCATTTACAAGAAAGCATACCTGATCATTCATACTTTATCAATTAGAAAATTGGTGGGAATATTTGGAATGTAGGGAAGACATATATGAGGGAGAGTCAGAATTCCAGCATAGATTTGGGCAATACTGAGCAAATATTGAGAATACTAGTTGATTGCATGGACTGTGGTGGAGCAGCTGTTTAGTGCTACTCCATGCTTGTGAGCAAGATCCATAGTCATACATATATGATCAGTCCCATGAGCAGACTCTATGAAAACCCTGAAGCCCTCACGCTCTTCATGCTGGTAGGGCCTGACTCGTCCCACAACTGTTCCTTTCCCTTCAGTCCAGGCCTGATGCAGACATGGCAGAATTCTTCAGGTTCGAAAATCAAAGGGAGCCACCCAGCATTTCCAACCAGGGGCGTTTACGCAATGGTACAATGTCAGACATTCTCGAATGCATGAAGGTGAAAAAAAACCCATGTAGCAGCAGCTAGAGATGCAACTGTAGTTGTGCTTGATGGTGCTGTAATGGTCCAAATGGTCTGGCCAACTACTGAAAAAACATTCCATGACTACGTTAACACCAATATTGCTGGGTTTGTGAGGTCACACATGAGCTATGAATCTGTCACGCGATTGGATATTGTGTTTGATAGATATCCAGAGGAGAACCTCAAAATACAAAATCACCAACGCAGAGGAACCGGATCAAAAACTAAAGTAGATGGGAGAACTCCAATTCCAAAACGTAACTGGAACAGTGACTTCCTGAAAAAATGAGGACAACAAGGATGAACTATTTGGATATATCAGTTAAGAGATAACCAAGCATGGCATGTCAGGTAAACTCCTCCTTTTCCACCAGGAAATATGCTGTACTCTCCAACAGACCAGGGTATGACATGTCTGCCCTTCAGCCTTGTAATCATCCAGAAGCAGATACAAGAATAATCCTGCATCTTGCACATGCTGGGGCCAATGGCCATAAAAAGGCATTTGTTTGGACTGTCGACAGCGATGTTGTCATACTTGCCATCCGCTTCTTCAACACACTTGGCCTCACAGAGCTCTGGATCGGCTTTGCAGGTGGAAAAAACTATAGGGACATTCCTGCTCATGAAATCAGCAAGGATCTTGCTCCCAGAAGTCACTGGCTTTACCACTCTTCCACGCTTTAACAGGCTGTGACACAACCTCAGCCTTCCTGGGCCATGGGAAAAAGAGTGCATGGGCAGCTTGGCAGGCAACATACTACAGCCCAAAATGCTTTTTTGGACAGCGGCCATATTGGAATTGGAGGATCAAGGGGTCCAGATATACTGTGTCATAAATATAAACATTCCTATGTGTTTCCCATGATCAATTAAGCTGAAAAACATATCAAGCTTGTATTTGTAACTCATGTGGTTCTAAAAAGTTATAGCCGGAACCCTTTTCGGGCAGCGGCCATATTGGATTTGGCCGCCATCTTGGCCCTGAGGGTCGCAGGCTCCGGCGCCCTAGCTAAATCATTTCAGTATGATGTGAGCTACATCTGTGCCAAATTTGGTGCTTGTAGATGAATTTGCGCCAACATTGTCCCATCTACTGTAAGGCCCTATAGCCATACTACAGCCCAAAATGCTTTTTTGGACAGCGGCCATATTGAAATTGGAGGAACAAGGGGTCCAGATATACTGTGTCATAAATATAAACATTCCTATGTGTTTTCCATGATCAATTAAGCTGAAAAACATATCAAGTTTGTATTTGTAACTCATGTGGTTCTAAAGTTATAGCCGGAACCCTTTTCGGGCAGCGGCCATATTGGATTTGGCCGCCATCTTGGCCCTGAGGGTCGCAGGCTCCGGCGCCCAAGCTAAATCATTTCAGTATGATGTGAGCTACATCTGTGCCAAATTTGGCGCTTTTAGATGAATTTGCGCGAAAATGTGCTTAAGGCCCCCAACTAGTGGTGATGTTTCAGATTGCAACCAAATTTTACAAGAGCGCTCGTGCTCGAACTCATAGACAATACCGTCTATTACGCAAATATATCGGCGAATACTTGACGGATTCGGCGAGCACCGAGCTCGTTGGGACCATCTAGTCGAGCTGAAAAGAACCATATAAGTTCCATAGTTTTTGGTGGTGTTTTCGCGGAGATATTAGCAGAAAACCATCGGGCGCGCTGCAAAATTGCGGACGCCGGTGACGTCACGATCTCAGAAGAAAATCGCTCATCTCTGGAACGCAAAGACCCAGAGAGCTCAAATTCGGGGGAGGAGGTCCCAGGGGAACCCTTGCCCGAACGCTAGAGTGGCGGGCCTCGGGGATGCCCCCTACTGGATCGCCGTTCGCTGGGATCCCCGATTTCGAACGGCTATAACTCGGGGAGCCGGGCGAGTTGGACCTCAGGGGTGGGCTCGTTCGAAAGGCCCCGTCCAGCACTACGAACGATTAGAGTCTTGGGAATATTGATCAAAGATTGACTGAGATATAAGCCGAAAAACGTGCGCCTTTAACCGGACGTAACTCCCTGACCGTCTACAATAGACTGTATATGAGGAGAGAGGCTCGGGAGCGCGCATGCACATCACATCCGTTGGATTTCGCGGTAAATCCGACCCGGAGACTTCACATAGAAATAGGAATACTGGCCTTCAGAGGTAATAGCAAAACTCGACAAGTGGATCATTTTAATGTGTGATTACAACCCCTTCACACACAGGCAATAAAAAAAGGATTCATTTTAGTAGAAAAGTTCCATAGAGCACCTTTAAGATTAATATGGCAAAGTTATATTGTTTGTTTTCACAAAACCATGAAATCAAAATCGACCCCTTTTACTTTCTAAGTGCACAATTATGTTCTGATTGCAAATTATTTATCGGCCTATGTTATTCCAAAGAAATAGATTTTGTTATCTTTAATAAATACTAGATCTGCACGATCCTGAATAAATTGAGAATCACGATTTTTTTTTTTGTTGGTTTAAATTAAAACGGAGATCACGATTCTCCCACGAGTCTGAACAGACAACTAAACAAAATATTTACTAAAGGTTCTGAAAAATGTTAATTGCTGCAGTCTATTTGAAATGTTTAATGCATCTGAATGAATTATTTAAAAAATAAATACTCCATTGTTTCATTACTGGATGAATCAACGGTTTTTAAATGAGCTGGTGCTCCCTGCCCCCTTTCAAGAAGAGGGTGGAGATTCAAAAGCTCATGCTCCGGCATACCGTCAACCACAAAACCGGACAATCTCACGTACTGAAAATGTCAGAAACTGTCAGTAGTGGTGTTCAGCTTTATATGTTTGAACCGGAGTCGGACAATGATGGAGAGACTCAAGAAGTGACAACATGTACAATGCAACAGGACATTTCTGAATGGTTAATTTACTGTATGTAGTTGACGTGGTATTAACTATCTTCAAGTCATCGATTAGCATGTTCTGTCATGATAATCTATAAATCGCTGTAGAGGTGCTTGTGTGGGAACTGTTGTATGCCAACAGAGCCAGAGAATATATGCTGCATGGAGATAGAACAGGTATAGTTTAGTTTAATTATGATTATTACACGGCTCTGTGGAATACTTGATTCTGATTGGTCAATCGCGCCATCCAGCAGTATGTTATTCCCAGATAATAACCACTTAAAACAGATAACGCAGACTCATCCGGGTTACTGAAGTCAGCAGCGCTGTACAGAGCCGACTATGGTCCCTTGCTGCTATACGTGGAATTGCATACTGAGTGAAATTTTAATCTTTCAGAATCAACCTTTTTGAAAATCCAGCGTTGAAAAGACCCTCATTTGTGAAGCAGTCCAGTGCAAAATGATTGGTGCCTTTTAGCAAAAAGACTTAGTGGGTTTTTTCGTGACAATTCCTTTGAAAATGAAATTTAACCACAATGTCTTCAGTGACTCAGATGGCGGAAGTCGGTAGAGACTTATGTGCATTGGTACATCCCAAAACACAACACTTGTAATGCCTCTTTGGCGCAGACACTGTTGTACAATTCCAGCTGTTATAGTGAGGATACAGAAATGACGGACTGTGTCTATGCTAATAGGGCAGATCCTCACCGGCGGTGGGCGGGGCTTCTCCCTACGATGACATCATTCATTGTAGGGGGGAATCTGAATTGGCTCGTTTGAAAAGACTGCTTTTGATTTATGGGAATTATAAAAAAATTAGTGAGTGGATTTTTACCATTATAGGCTGGTTGTTCTCAGACACTGTAGACACACATTGGTGTTCAAACACCTTATAAAAGTGAATTTTGCATAATAAGTATTGTTCTTTAAGCATTGTTCGAGCAAACTTTCCCTTGATCAGGCTTCATTTCTGGTATAACATGTGCCCACTATTAACCATTCCATCAATTCCCACACTACTTTATTTATTAAATGTCCTGTTTCACTTGGAAATGCATTGTGAATAGCACTGCTGATCTGGAAAAGAATTGATAGTCTGGCTTTTAATAAGCTACCAATGAACTTCATTATTCAGTTTTCCTTAGAGACAATGTGCCTTGTTTTGTATTCACAGCTAGGCAAATCACTGATGACTTAAAGCAATGTAATATGCTGAGGGATTGTTGCTTGTCTGTAATCTAGACATCGACTCACTGTCTGCATTTTTACTCAAGAGAGAGCAGGAGAGTGTTTGGCTCGGTGTTTGTTCAGATCTAGAGGGGGAGTTCACACTTGGTGAATGTGACATAAATAAACTGGCACGATTTGATGAACATAAGGTGTAAAGACATTTCAACCAATCATGTCTGGATGTGTTGGAAAACATTTTTCTCATAAATGCATAATTCTGCATATACATAGCAGTACATAGATTATATCAAGCAGCTGACATTTCAATATTGGATTAGCTGTCTGTGACAGTTCTTCAATCCAATAAGCAATATGAACGCTGCCATAAATAATAAGAGTAGCAAGTTATCAACTTCACATTTGCTATTAACATTCCTTCTTGCTAGATGAGCATAAATACTACAGGCTTAAACCAGAGGTCTTTTCTGACCCTATATAGACTCACAGCTAAAACAGGGACCCCTTTACATGAAAATGGCAGATTAGTAAAGTTTCATTTAACATTTTTATTAACGAATATTATACTACAATTAGTCCTGGTCCTCAAATTTGATTGGTTGAATGATGTTCTGAGAGTGCTCGTATGGTCCCCCCAGCACTAGGTATTTTCACAGTTTGTATCACTGCTTATCTGCGTTTTGCGCATTTCCATATTGGCTTTGCATTAACGGTGGGGATTTTCTGGTGAATCATCTGCACGTATCATTGATACATAACACCAGTAGGTGGCAACTCTCCTTATGATTGAACCATTCTTTCTACCAATTCGTTCAAAACACTAAATCATTGAGGACTACCACAACTAGCCTATGTGTTGCTCGCAAATGCAGCAATTGGTTCTTTGACTTTGTTTGGAAACATTTTCATTGTCGGATTGAAATGTAGACAAGGGTAGTTGAAATGTTGTGTCTAAAATTAAATGTTTAAAATATTATTACATTATGCTTTTGACTGATTATAATGTTGACTTGACCTATAAAGTGCTTGACATTAGACATGTGCTGTCCCCAGATTTAAAACCTCCTGAAATTAAAATTAAAGTCCCTGTAAAGGCAATTCTAAAAAAGAATTCTAAACACATTATAAATGTTAGAAATGTATTGCTAAAACATATTACAAAGACTGTGAACTGTGAAGTACTGAATTGTGGAGTTAGACCGTTAAACAGTTTTTCACCATTGCTATTTTTTCGGATTTTTTGGGCGGGGCTAAAACGGGGCTCGATGACGCACTGGAGCCCCTGAGCTCCTGGACACGCCCCTACTTGATGACGCACTGAGGCCACTGAGGCTGGCCCCTCCCCTAACAATAGAGCACATTCGCATCAGTTTGGCGCTCAATCGCGAGTTATTGTCAGGACTATTTGTTACTGCAGCCTACAGTGTGCTAGCTAGCTATGCCTTCGACACGGAAATGCGTAGGCTACCTCCTGGATGCGATCATTTACAAAACAGATCGGTATCTTTATTTAAATTTCCTAAAAACGATCACATCACATCAAGGTGGATTCATTTTGTGAAGAGCCAACCTTGATGGAAAGCTGAGGATCACCACCAACACCCGCCTCTGTAGTGATCATTTTACACGGGATAGTTTTATAAACTTTCGTCGGAGACAACTGGGATTCACTGATAATCCGCTGTTACTGGTGAATGGGGCCGAACCGACTCCCGCCTCAGCCTTCACCCTCCCGTCACCTAATATCAGCGTCGGCAGCTTTCCCGCAAGTGGGCGTGGTTTCAGCGCAGCCAGCGGACACGCCCCCAGCGTTTGAGAGCAGAGAATAATGCTAATTTTTTCAAGATTTTGATAGCTTATTTTATGTACTTTCCGGCTATTTTTTCTATAGAAAATTAAGAACAAAGAAATGTGCATCAAGTGTGCTTTGGCTATTTATGTTTTTAATTAATTTATGAAGCCACTGCAAACTTTATCGTCACATATTACATTGTTATATTATAATGCCATCATATTCTGTGCAGGCAATTAGCTTACTTCGCTGTAAATAGAAAAGTCTAGCAATATCACTGCTAAATACTAAGTATTGTGGTATTCCGCCATGTTTCTCAGTGACATGCCCTCAACTCGTAAAGATCGGGGCTTAAAGAAAATCCCGAGCTTCCCACTCGTATTTACGACATTGTGGTGGCGTTCATGTGTGCTCAACTCGTAAATATAGGATCTTTACGAGATGACTTGAACGCACCAATAGAAACAAGGATACAGGAACTAAATTACAGTAAGAGAACACAGGCACAGTAAGACAAAATAATATCAAAATAAGAGCCCATGAAACAGAGACACGGAATCGTGACAGAACAAGAGGGTAACAGTTGTTTATTAGTTGGCATGGTAACAAACAAGGGTATCTATGGAAACTAACAATATGGCAATAGAAACCAGGAAACAGGAACTAAACGAGAAGGTGGACCTTCCTATATGCTGATTTCACGCAGCCGTTATTTTGAAATCGAAAGCGAGGCTCCGGTGGGAAGAAAACCGGAAGTGTCACCTTTAATCATAGTAATCATAGGAGAGTCGCGAATGCGATGGCGTATTGTTGTTTAATGTAGAAATTAGTTATTCTAAAAATGTACATACATTTCTTTCATACTTAAGACTGTATACAGTGAAATTCATAAATATATATATTTTTTAATATATAAGAAAGTATTCAGAAAGTAAAAAAAGAAGGAACGAACTATATACATATCCTATATTGGATATTAACATCCAATAGTTTAAATCGCGGCAGCAGCTTCAGGTTGGTAGTCCAAGGCATTGTTGTTTATCTTTACTTCTGGGGTTCTTCCCATCGGAGCCTTGCTTTCGATTTCAAAATGGCGGCTGTGTGAAATCAGTGTATAAGGGTCTGATGTCACGTGAAAACTATGAATTTAGGGTAACAAGAATTGAGGAGAATCATGTGATTCAATGACACATTCATAAAGATTACATTGATTACACATACAGTTTAGTTCTACTAGAAAGACTCAGAAGAAAAAATTACGTAACAAAGCATTAATTTATTAACAGCCCAGCAAGCAAATATTGTGTTATAAAGTTCTTTGGCGTAGGCCCCATTCGTAGCTCGCAATTCGAGGGTAACGGATTTTGGATTTTCTGCCTGAAGACGAAGGCAGGGGCACAGCCGACCCCCTGTGAGGTATGGGCAGGGACCATCCTGGTGGTGGTGGGGAGGATGGAGGTGAATGTTGGCTTCAGCATCTGCAAACTCAGACATGTGTAAGTACCGCTCTTTTATACTGCAAGTATTAGAACACGATTGGTTAGATGTGAAGTTAATAAGTGACATAACAATTGAGTCTTCCTGGCAGAACTTACGCTAAAGCTTTCATTTTCATGTTTAAAAGTATCTGTGCATTTTTTCCAACATTTTATACTTGCAACTTAAAATTGTTAAAACAATCTCAAACCATAATTTATGCAGTTGTAATTTTGCAGTGTAAATGCATCCCACATATATGAGCTTTATCAAACAGTCTGTGTAAATATAAATGCCATTTCAGATACAGCTTCAGTGTTTCCTCTGCAGTGGAACAATTGATTTTGTTGATACCAATTTCATCCTATTTTAATTAACATCTTTCCACTCATTTTTAGGGATGTAACGATTCACTCATCTCACGATGCGATACGATTCACGATACTGGTTTCACGATACGATTTTCTCACGATTTTTTTAACAAATGCGATTTAAGACAAAAGTGTCCGTTTTATTATTTCTCAGACAAAATGCTGCACATTTCTTTTTAATTTAAAATATATTTGTCAAATAATAAAACTACATTAAAAAAATTCCCTTCAAGGTTGTTTCAACTCAGTCTTTCTGTCTGTTTGGTCAAGAGGCTGGACACTGGTACCTTCGCACACTATGTAAAAGACTGTGTAAAATTAGTAGTACCAGATTGACAGGGGTTTTACATTGTAATAAAGGCAAGATTCTAATTTTGTTATAATTTGTATCATTACACTAGTAAGAGTAAAAAAAAAACACATTTAGAGAAAGAGATAGTAAAATAAATACAACACCTGGTTGCCACGGAAACACTGATGCACCTTGTGATCTCCGTGGCTCTCGCAATTGTAGTATTAATGACTTTTACATGAAAACGGAGGTGACTGGTGTTACTCACGGTGGTGATTATTATTAGTCTACGGAAAGTCAAAATGCCGCCACACCTCCGATTTGAATGAGTCAACGTCAACATCTACGCTTGCCGTCGCCAAAGCCATGTCTACTGTTTGACGGCACGTGCACACCAGTCTATGGCACACACTGGTGCGGCGCGAGCGGAGCAAACCGAGCGTTTTCAGTTCATTCCTATGGAAGTTGAGCTTGGCTCACACAAGATCAAGTTCCATGAATGAAGTGAAAACACTCGCTAGCTTCACGCCAGTGTGTGCTCGCTGCTATTGTGCTATTGTAAAGCGAGGTTCACAACTTCACAGTAGGCTATAGTAAACGCGCCCTGCTGTTTAAAACGTGTATCGCGATTCGTTTAACATTTCAACCGACTTGAATCGTCACACATTTTTATCGATTTTCAACCGGTTGCGAGTGAATCGTTACATCCCTACTCATTTTCATACTCTGGGTTCTGACAGAGAGAGATTTACATTTGGTTTTAATTTCTAAGGCTACATTTACACTGCAGGTCTTGATGCCCAAATCCGATTTTCTGACTATATCCGATTTTTTTGACGACCCGCTTACATCATCTTTTAAAAGTGACCCATCTCCGATTTTTGCATTTACACTATACACTGCTGAAACTACCAAATGTAGACGTTCTGACCCGGAAAAGGAAGTAAAACAGCACGAAATACAATGGATGCAGATGCGAATAAAATTATCCAGTGTTTTGCTTTCCACAATATTTTTAAAAGTCTGTTACGCTTTTTATCTTACGGTGGGACTGTAGCCACAAGCGCTTAAAACAGTGCCTCCCCATATCTCGTGAAATGTCTTCAAACATGGATTTATTTCTATAACAACCCTGCATTTTTGCCTGCACTGTCCACCCCAAACACTCAAAAGACATGAAACCTCCGCATTGCTCCACTGTGTGTGTATCCTTCGTCCTCCATCGCGCCTATAATAAGTCATGTTATCTCAGTTGGTGGTGTCCACCTGAGTTGACGTCAGTTTTTTAATGATGTACGACTCGCATTTACTGGGGAATATCCGATTTGTCTGCTTACATGGCACACGCAAATGCACGTATCCGATTTATTACCGCATATGAGAAAATCGGATTCCATGCTTTTTTTTCCTGCTTACATGTTCATGGGTAATATCCGATCTATTCCACATGAGAGGAAAAAATCGGATTTGGGTCACTTGAACCATGCAGTGTAAATGGGGCCTAAGTAATCAAATCAACCACAGAAGAGTTTTCTTTTTTCTCTCTTAAAATCTATAAAGCAAATTAACCGCATTTATTCATAACTTTACATTTCTAACTGTGGTTACTAGAAATTTCTCTTTGATTATCAAGGACCCCCTTTTATGACTATCTGCTGCAGTGAAGATACCCATTGTATGTTTGTTTGCCACACTGATCATTGTACTCTCAATTAGCTGAACTTGTGGCTATTTGCGTTCTCACTGACATATGGCAAAGCTGTGCATGATCAACAGGAGATGGCTTAGCATAGCAAATAATGAGAGGTCACTTCTCAGCAGAATCAGGTCACAGTGAAAAGTCCAGAATGTTTTTTCTTGCTTGAATTTAAAGGACATAAGTGCCCAGGCTAGCATCAGGAGAACATCAATTATCTGGACATTGTGCGTCCAACAGTTGAGACTTTTTTCACCATTGAATGGATGGATAGCACCTTGCTATAATAGGTCATATTACATATACTGACTGGAGATGTCTTAAAATGGATTCTGGGAAAATCAATAAAGTTCAGATACACTGCATCTAAAAATATCCAAGTACACTTTTTATTCCTCCCTCTGAGTAGGTGTCTGGAATTTTGAGAATCAGAAATGTATTACCTGTAAACTTAAATATTATTTAGTTTGTGCTTAAAAGTATTCCCAATGATATTTCTGGGTTAATCAAGATTGTTTTTTCCCCCAAAGAATGTGACACATGGAGCCCTCATTAATAAATCTAATCTTGAGGAGACTGTGATCATAGATGGGGTCATGGGGGGCACCGATTCAATTAAAATCTTACTTGACATATGCAAAGTACATCTCCTTGTGCTCTTTGGCCATTGTACGACTAAAAATATAAGCAACACTGAAAGCCTCAGTGGGTGTTGGGTCAATGGAACCGACTGTTCCCTTGTTAATGGAAGAGAAAGTGGCTCCAGTGGTGGTGACCAGATTCAGCAATATGTTTATCCTGCCATGGATTGAGAGGTAGAGAATACACTCTTTTATGTGTCTTTTGTGGATGGTTTAGCACTTTACCTGCTTGCTAACTCTTGAAAAGGTGTGTTTCACATCAGACACTGTGACTTTAGCTCAGCTAATTAGCTTGTCTAAGGTAAACCTATTTAACATGCCCATTAGGACACAAGAAGATAATTAGCTCAGCATGTCTACACAATTAAAACATTTTTTTAATGAATATGTAAGGTTGACGCCTTCAGATTTCTAGCACTTCATCATGATATTGTGTATTGATCAGTGTCTGTTAAATGTTTTCTTTCATACAACAGGGACCTGTGGCTGTATATTAAGTAAGTTGTATTTTTGGCATTTTGAACTGTTTCACTGGATCTGTTTCTATTTCCCTTTGACTTTGTGGATTTTCTTGCACGGCATTTGCAAGCTTTATGTGGATTTGTTTCCATGGTATCAGGTAGCTCATGTGGAATTGTCTCAATGGTGTTCTGCAGCTACGTCTCTGCCATTTGATCGGTTCATGTGGATTTGTTTCCATGACATCTGGACTGTTTCTCTCCAGATCCATAATTTCCGTGTAAGGAATAGATGCTAAGAACTTACTAATGAGTTATTTCTAGACCTGACCAGTGACACACGTCTTTGCATTCATTTTGTTTTTGTTTTCAGTATATAGGAGTCTGTATAGGCCCCTTTTCAGTTAGTAAACGGTGATGTTTTTTGTGAGCGGAGCTTAGGTGGAGGCAGAACGATCCCTCTGGCCGCTTCCCTAACGTTAGTTTGCAAGTTTTGTTAGCTTGATTTTTAACAATGACTGGAGAAAATTCGATTTTATCTTAATGTGCAAGGTCACTCAGTGTCCAGGACCGCGATTGTTATTTGCAAAAGTTAATTTTAACGGACAGAACCAGATTGGCTGACCTGTACACGCTCAAGAAGACGACAATGTAAAGTGACATTACGGTGCAATTTTAATGATGTGAATATTTTCTAGAAATAAAAATTCCAGAGACAGCATATTCATTTTTCATCGATTCTTGCACCCAACAACACAACAACAAGACGACATTTAATAATAATAATAATAATAATAATAATTTAAGCTCCTTATTATGTAGCCGAATCTGTGCTGGTTTGTATTGGCCGCCTCCAGTTGTCCATTTGTTTTGCCTCCAGCTAGCGCCGTGACGTAATTGTGACGTCGGCGCAAAATGGGGTCTATATGCACCAATAGGCCTATCAAACGACAATATACATATTGCAATTCCTCTACTATTGTAACAGTCAAGAAGTCTTTCAGACTTCTGTGCTAAAATGTGCAGTGTGTAAAATGCACAATTCAATATATTGATACACATGTTTTCTTTCTCAACTTTTTACATGAACTTAAGACATAACCAACTGTTTACTATGATATTAGCCATGGGCATTTTGACATAGTTTTTTCTGTATTTGTCCGTTCAAGCACAAAAGAAGTGAAAGAGAACTCGCTCTCTGTGTGTGTGCGCTTTGGTTGTGTGCACACAGAAAATTTCTCACACAGCACTCGAGAACCAAAATAATTTCTCTTTTGCGACTTTTTGCACTCGAATGCTTAAATTGGCCAGGCTTAAAACACATGCAAATGATAAAGTTTTGTGACGATTCAGCAATGCCCCGATTGGGACAGTGACAGTACCGTCTTTCATACTGGCCGTGGGCAGTCCTTATTGTAGAGCCCTGACCGGTTGAGTTTAAACGTGAAAGCGTGGCGCTGGTAATGCATAGATGGACATTGTGTGAAGATGTGGAGAGCGTCGAAATATGTATGGAAAAAAATATATGTATCTAATAGGGGTGGGCGATATCTCGATATTTAAAATATATCAAGATATTTTTTAAACACGATATGGATTTTGACATATCGCATATATCAATATATTGTTTATATTTAATTCTGATTTCGCCACTTTGCTTGTTTGCCTTCTCTGTGCTGTGCTGTGCTCGCCCCCGCGCCCGCTCGCCTCCGCCTCCTTGCTTTTGTTCCCCCTCCCCTCGTGTGTTGTCTCATTCAACATGGCGGCGCCCGCAACCAGCCCGGAGGCTACAGAACTCGTCTCAAAAAAAGGACAACTGGCTCCATCATGGAGATACTTCGGTTTTAAAGCGTCGGACGAACAGCAGACAAATGTCTACTGCCATGAATACCGAAAGATGGTGCCCCGAACCATCACATTTTTTAATGAAAAGATTGTATTGCAATATGATTTTTTTTTTTTAATTTAATTAAATTATTATTATTTATGTAATCAGGAATTTCTTTTTATCTTAAATGTCGCAGAAGCACTTTGTTCCTATATGCACTGCCTACCTTGAGTTGAGTTGTTTCATTTTTGAATGAAAAGAAGGCAATTTGTATTATTTCTTCCTTTATTTTACAGTTAAATTATTATTTTTGTATACAGGGATTTTTTTTTAAATGTCGCAGAAGCACTTTGTTCCTACATGAACTGCCTACCTATTTGCACTTCAATAAAAAAAAAGAGTGGTATTTGGCATATTTGTTTTTACAGTAGTTTTTGGGGGGTTATTTTTCCTGTAAAGATATCGAGATATAGCAAAATATATCAAGATATATTTTTTGCTCCATATCGTCCAGCCCTAGTATCGAACGTCTTTTGATTGATGTATCGATCCATTTCGCTTCACATCAGAAGGCCTTAATGAACCCCCTGGAGTCGTATGGATAACTTTTATGATGGATGGATGCGCTTTTTTGGGGGGATTCAAAATCTAGGGTACCATTCACTCCCATTATAAAGGATCATTTTTTTAATATAACTCTGATTGTGTTTGGCTGAAAGAAAAAAGTCATATACACTAAATTATGGGATAATTTTCATTTTTGGGTGAACTAACCCTTTAAGACATAACTGACTGTGTTAACATGAATACTCACCAAGACGGGCATTTTGTGTGTTGGCCATTTAAACTGTGGAAGAGAACTGAAATCAGGATTACGCGCTGTCTGAGAGGTGTCTTCCTGTGTGCATGAGTAGGCCCTACTTATCCCAATTACATTAAGCATGTCACATGTATCATGTAACAGTCAGGTGTCTAGTCTTTTCTCTGCTGTCAGCGTCGACCAGAAACGTAGACTTTTTCATAATCTTTTGAAGTATCAAAATCATTCAGTTATTGTAAGATATTGCGATATGTACATTTGCGTTATTTCAATCATTTCGATATATATCGTGCAGCCATATTATGTACCATGTGAAAAACAATTCAATCATGGATGTGTAAAATATTTATCAAACTTCAAAGCGACAAGGGTGATAGAAAGAAAAGCCTTCTTTTATACACCGCAATATGCCATCTCATTTTTGCATTTTTAAAGCATAACATAAAACATGAATCCCTGCCAGGCAGATTTGTTATTCAGAGTGAACCTTAAGGAGATGGTTACGCTTCAGGATCCTGTGTGTAGTGCTAGAGGGGAAACGACTAAATCTTTAATAGAAACTCTCTGACATCAAAGCCAGAAAGTTGTGTAACGTATGGGCCAGTCAGCAGCTGGCATAATGGTTCATGCTTAAATGGGACTTCCTTGCTCCCACCTCCACATAGGTTTGAACTAATGGCAAAGAATGCCCTTATTAGTTGGATGGCTGGAGATCTAAGCACTTAAAAGTCTTTCATTTCATCACCCTAATATCTTAGACCCCTGTAGACTTGCACCTAAACTATTCACGGCATTTCTTTGTTGGTGGTTGTTGTTGCAGATCCAGTGACAGCCTCGCTGTGGTCGCCCACCTTGCCCTCCAAATGAGATCCCATTTTCGATCTCTCTCAGAGCTCCGGAAGCACCAGCCAGGGCTATTTCGGCAGGGAGATATTTCAGTAATCCTTGCACAAGTTATAACTTGTTCAGTGTTGTTAAAGCAACAGTTTTTCCATCACTATTGGAGGTTGCCGTGACAGCTTTGCATTCATTATTCAATGAACAAGACTCGGATGTCACTTCTTTCCTGTTCCTTTATTATTCTCTTCCTGCTGTGTGTCATTCAATTAAAACAGATCGCCTTGATCATTCAACAAGAAAATCGTCTGAAAATTAGCATTTGCTCCATGTTAATGTAATGTACTTCGTTAGCAGTGCGGAGAGTGACACGGTACAGTAGTGGTACTGAATGACAACTAGCAGGCTGTGATGGAGCATTAACACTGCAGGACCATCCCACCAGTGCCAAAGTGGCCGAGGGGAGATAAGTGGTGTGACTTTAGTGTCACAGCAGGACTGGATGGCATCTGAGATCCAGAACAGGAGGCAGTTGGAGTCACACTTCCCACTAGATTTTCACACATTTATTTCCTCACCTGTAATGGACACCCAAAAAAAAGAGGAAACGAAGAGGAAGTGCTGAGCACATTGCTGTGATCTTTAACATGGCTTCTGTTAGGGGTTGTGCCACCTGTCTATCACCTGTCTAACCTGGCCATAATTTTTGGCCTAAAGGTGTGAGACTATATGAAATGTGAGGGCAAATGTTACTGTTATTAAAAACTCTTGCTCCTGGTTAGGGAAGGGTATCTATCGATACAGATTTCCTGTTTTGTTTCGATTCAGAAGCATTTCAATTCGTTTGCATTTCAAGTAGCAGGTTATTTGAGTATATTTCAGTTGTAAGGGCCATTTTCATTACACATTCTTTGCCTACTTAGTCTTAAACTCCGCCCTCTATTACTTCCAAATAATTTAAAGAATGAATCAAACCTGGAATTAGGCTACACTGGTCAAGCTATATTTATGATCCACTCAGAAGAACCAGCTCATAAACATCATTTGTTTTAGGCATTAGGCTACAATGGCCGTGTTTATTTTTGATTCTGGAACTGGCTCATAAGAGGCATTTATATTGAGAATCATTCTGTAGTTGCGCTGTGCTGTATGTTTTTGATTCACTAAAAAGCAACAGCTCATAAGTGTCATTAAAGCTCAACAAGCAAAAGCTCATAAGTGTCTCATAAGTGTCATTTGTTTCAAGAATCAGCTAACTCTGGTTGTCCTACATTATATGCCTTTGATTCACTATAAAGAACTTGCTCAGGTCTTTGTAGTGATAAGAATAATTCGTTTTTGATGATTGAATCATTAGTTTCAGGAATCGGGCTACACTGGTCATGCTATACTCTATACTTTTGATTCACTGAAAATAACTGCCTCGTAAGGGAGCACAGTATGTACATAAGGGAGCTGCTATCAATAGTTTTAATTGTAGCGTCCATTGTCCAACTGAATGGTTCTTGATTCTATAAAAAAGCAAAACAACAATGATGACGGTACCGTGGTGGTCAAGTAATGTAATTGTGTACGGTCGAACACCGTGTAACACAGACTACCGCAGCAAGCCTAAATCAGTCTAGTCACTTTGTTTATGCATGCAGACACATTGGTGTTCATATACATGTTTCGGCTAAAGATTCACTACACAGGAAATTAATTAGCCATTTGTGAGCATGTCAAACTAAGCGACCAAAGACTGCCAAAGTTGGAAATCGTGTACAATTCCCGAAACTTTTAACTCTACACCTAGTTTGCATGTTGTTGTTTGACCTTATGTCTTAAAGTAATACATTTCTACTTCTAGAGCTGTGCTTGCCTTTTGAAGTTAGGCTATATGTATCTAGTTACACTCCTGGAACAGTTAATTCCATCCGACTCTTCCACTTGAGATCTTTATTTAAAAGGCATGAAATACTCCTATATTCTGCCTTTGAACACGATCCCCATTCATTTTCAATTTGAGACACTAATATGAATAAAAGTAACTAATAGTCATCATTAATTAGTCATCACATTGAATATGAAATGGCCTCTTTTAGAATTGATATGAGATTATAAAAATATGCTCCTGACCGCCGGGACTCCCTGTATGTTCCATATATCAGATAATTTCCGGAACATTTTCTGAAGATAGTTTCGGATACCTGGGAGCGAGAACCCTATCTTTCACCAGCCCTACTTTTCATGTCACTTCACAACTTCCTTCACCTCCCCATGAATTTTTATTTTTAAACCACTGTCTGTTTTGTGACAAAGCATTGGTGGAGCACAAATAAAACAGCAGGCAGTTCAGAATGAAACAGCAGACAAAGTGAGCCGTGGAGATGAGAGAATGCGCTGACTCGAAGCGCTGGGCTAATATAACACCGCAAAGCAAAGAGCTCAGGAGGGGTCAGTCAGTGAGTGTGAGTCATCCTCCTGGTGCTTTTCCATTTTATTTTCAGCACTATCGGAATCTTAGCCGGATGTTCCTCGTCTCAGACTTTGAAGGAATATTTTTTTAATAGCAAAAGCTGAACCCTTTGTCAAGGATGGCAATCTTCTAGAGCATTCATCATGTTCTCTCATCCCCAGAAAGTTCAGTAAATATGTTTGTAAAACATGACTTTGTTTTACTATGAGTGTGAAGGAAATCGCAGGTTATTGGAATGTGGTTAGCATGGTCCAGTTAACCGCCCTGCTAACCCCATTTTATCGTGTTACTAACAACATTTGATTTCAAAAAGCGTCTTTCTCTATCGTCAGCCATTTAAAAGTTCTGTATTCTGTGTGTGACACACACACACACACACACACGTCTGATTCACTATCTTTGTGGGGACTCTCCATAGACGTAATGGTTTTTAAACTGTACAAACTCTATATTCTATCCCCTTACACTAACCCTGCCCCTAAACCTACCCATCACACAAAACTTTCTGCATTTTTACATTTTCAAAAAATACTCATTTTGTATGATATTATAAGCTTGTTTCCTCATGGGGACCTCAATTTAGGTTTGGTTACTACGGTGACACGAGTCCCCATGAGTCCGTGTGCATTCAGGTTGAAGTCCACATCGGGATAGTAAAACGTGAAAACACACACACACACTTTATGTAGCCTATATATATAGTCAAACCAAAAATTATTCAGACACTAGATATAATTTTTTATATTTTTAGTGGGTGCAGGACACTATAGTTCATTTATGTAAGTGAGGATAGCAAAATAAAGTAAACGGTGACATAATTATACCCAATTTTTTTGGATAATAATTTTCAATAATTGCTAATGCAACCTTTTTATACCACATACTGAACAAAATTAAGCATTGCTTGGTAATTTGTTGACCTAAATTGATATTATCTAATTGTGTACTTTAATTTACCAGCTGACAACTGACAGCTATTCAACCTTATTCATTTGTGAGACAGTCTAACAAAAGGATGGCCAAAACCAATGAAATATCAACTGATTTGATAACTGAAGAAATGTTGAAGGTGTCTGAATAAATTTTGGTTTGACCGTGTATGTGTAAATTAGGGGTGGGGGAAAAAATCGATGCATTGCAATTCTCTCACCAATGATTCTGGATTGGTTCTGAGAATTTCAGAATCGATTCTGAGCTTCTGAGACGCGCGATGACACTGCGTGTGCTTTAGAAACACCCGTATTCTGCTTGCTTCCAATTCCTCTCACATGCACACCACTCAAACGTTCCAAAAAAAAATCTTTCATAAAGTTCGGAAAGGTTGATGCGAATTAATTGGCGTTCACTTTCCCTGGCTTCATTGCACAGGATATGCCCTGTGAGAAACGACGCTTCACTTGATGTTATGCTTGCAGTGCGCGGTCTCTACCGCCGTTAATTTCCTTACAAATGCTCTACGAAGGTGTCATTTATGTTGTTTGGAATGCATTGGGCTTATATATTAAAAATATGAAACTCACTGACAGAAGGCTGCTTTCAGTTTCAAATGCTCACATGCCCTTTGTGAAGAAAGCTTGTGTATGCGTGCACTCATTTATTTTTAGAGTTTTAGCCATTTTACATCAACTATAAACACATTTTGTTTCAGATAGCTGCCAAGGCAACATTTCTAATATTCTTTAAAGGTACACTATGTAACTTTTGGCCCTGTAGCGGTTAAAAACATGCATGCATTTTGCAGAAGAACATTGTTTTGGTTGTGCTTCGGCTCTGCGAGACTGTGGATGAATATGGTTCATCGACAGTCTCGATGAACCATATTCATGGTTCAAAAAAAGAGAGAATATCCTACTTTTCATACAATATTTACTACTAGGCTAAAGAGATATAACTAGTTTAGATGGAAAGGATCTCAAGTTGAAGCTGAAGAGGTTACTGTTGCTACCCAATAATAGACACGGTACTTCCTTGAAAATAGAAAAAATAATTCAGCACAGCACTACAACAACCACCATGAAAAGACCCTTCGCAATAGATAATGCTTTACAATAAACTCTGTTAGAGAGCTACATATGGCAATTTATCTGTTCAATAAAATACCTTACTTACCTGGTGAGTAATTGTTACGTCCCTCGTTAGAGATTATACTTGTCTAGGAATAATATTGGACAGAACACATATTTCGCATTTACGTGTGTGTCAGTACAGCAGCGGGTAACCGTATGGGAAGAGAAAACAGACAACCCAAACTTCAGTTGAAAAAAAAGGTTTAATTCCTCAACTGTAATTAAGTGAATTAATAGTGAAATAATTAAATAGTAAAGTAATGAAGTAATGAGGCAATACAATGTAGCAAAAATCATCAAGATCAACAGTCAATCTGGTGGAGAGGAAGGAGCAAGAGAGTGGTGCTTAACTCAAAGAACTAAATATAACCAAAAAGAACAATCCTCTAACTAAAGTTTAAAGAGCTAAACTAACTATCAACAAAAGATGTAGAAAGAAACGTCTTCAGCGTCGAGGAGTCGCCATAACTAAAACTACCCTAACTAACCAAACAAAACATACATAAATATCACCACTCCTAAACTAGTGCGTCTAATACATCTCAATGACAACTGCGTGTGCAAAATGTAGGTCGCGACCTGCTTACCTGACTCACAACCTCTCCCGCCAGTCTACAAAGAGTTGGACGGGGACTGAGATGAGAATGTCATAAGAGCAACAAACATTTCATCGTGCACCACAAGCGCATAACAAGAACGCACATCTCAAAAACACAAAATAAAACAAAACAAACAGAGAACTGATCTCACTGCCAGATCGTAAGAGCAGCGAACCCCAGACACTGATCAGTCTCTCAGACTGGTCTCTCAAACGAGAGCTCCGTCTTCACCGAGCGTGCAGGCTCTCTCTCAAACCCCAGAGTCTGTGTCGACTGTCGCCATTGTAGTCAGAGCCATTCATAAACCGCACGGCGACAGGCGATTGGTGGCGCAGTTCCTGACGTCAGCAGATTTGACAGGCGGAACCTCCAATCAAATTCCACACCTGAAACAGAGTACACAGACATACACACATACGCAGCAACGTATACAAAAACATAACTACGTAGCATGGCGTACGTAACAGTAATAAAAAGGGCATCTTTCATCAAGTCCCTCATCAGTTCTCACCATCTCCGAAAAGCCAAGCCAGTGTTGATTTGTCATTTTATTACGAGCTCTGTCGCGTTCTCTTTTTGCTAGCAGTTCTAGATTTAGCTTGATCCATGTCAACCTTTCTCGCTCCTTGTGACAACGAATCTATGCCACTCCCACTTTTACAGATTTATTTATTTACGGATATGATGAGACGACCACGTACGTGTGACGTATTTACGCAATTTCCCATGAAATACGTTCTGCTAGGTCTAAAATATAAACACTTATACTAGGCTTACTATAGTGAACCAGAGTAAGACGACAACCTGTTTTGGAAGGAAGATTGATGGTGTATTGACTCATTATTAAAATTGTTAATTTTGAACAACAACAAAAAGTTACATGGTGTACCTTTTTAATTTGAAGTTTTTATCTAATCATATTCATTTAGAAGTTTTCATCTAATATTTATATTTTATTTTATTTTAGCTTTGTTTCAATTAATGAAAATGATACTGTAACACTTTATTGTCACTGTTGCTGTGTTGAACACACACGAAGACGAAGGAGTAGTCTTTATTTTAAATCCAATAACAGAAATCATTGACATCATCAAGACGTATAGTGTAATAGATGTTTTACCATTGACCAACTTTTTGTTGTGGTCTCTTAAAAACGTGAAATGGATTTACAGGATAGTTGCAGTGTTGTCATGATGTTATTCTCCGAGTATGTGGCTCCAGTGGCAAATCTAGCAACTGAGCAACTGCCAATGGGATGAATGGGAGTGCTAACGTGTACTGTGGCTTTCTCAAGATATTATAGACCTGCCAAGGGTTGCAAAACTAAATTAAGAACTTGTTTTATACCACATTCCCCAGTTAAATGAAAACATTAAGACAGAGCTTTTCATACTGCAGGACATTACAGCTGTTTCATAATGTATATGTTGAGAAGGAACTGTGCTATTACTCATTAAAGCAAAGAGGAAAATGGTGGTTGAGCTTAATAGATCTAGTGATGGTTGGGTTATCTGTTTGCGTGATTGTGTGGGAAGGGTTGGCTAAGTTTTGATGAAATGATTTCAGAGCTTAGAGGCTGACTAAACAAGGTCGAAACTCAATGACAGATACTTTTAATTTTGCCTAAAAGCCAGGAAACGACTCTGAACCTTGTGTTCCTCTCATGTCCTAATCTCTTAGCATAATTTGAAAGATTTTGCATGTATAGAAAGTATATACACTATAATTACAAAGTTTTGAATGTGTTTGAAAGAAGTATTTTATACTCCCCAAAGCTTCATTTATTTGATCAAAAACATTGATCTATAACAGAAATATTGTCTCTTGATGTAGCTGGTTATGTTGAAATTCCACACATATGTCAAATAAATCACAATCATTCGAATATGCATTCTAATATAGCATTTTTTATTATCATCAATGTTGTGTAAAAGTATTAATTTCTTTTTTTTTTTTAAGTCCAATTTTTTTTTACATCAAATGTCCTGTTTTACTCACAAATAGATCAATTTAGAAAAGAAAATATGAACAGGGTTCTACTCAACTTAATGTTTTGGGTTCTTTTGATTTTAGTCCTCAAGGCAATTACAATAGTTGAAATTCCTTTTCATCCTTTGGACTCAGAGTTAGGTAAATGTTTGAGAGCTGACTCTGAAAGCAAATGAAGTATTTGCTTTTCAGACGACTGCAAAATAAATAAAATAGTTTCAAAAGGTTACGTTTTTATCTAAGCTGTTTCTGTGTCTGCATTTTTTGAGAAATGATTCTACGGATGAGATGCAACACACATCAAGGCTGCATATTGTCCAAGGCTGAGTCTCTACAGATGGCATTCACAGTATGTGATCAATGGTTGAGATCTGAATACCTGTTATTGGCGGGCAGACTGCAACAGATGCTGGTCTTTAGGATTTTCATGGTCAGTCTGATAAAGACATGACTCTGCAAGCAGACTTCATGTAAAACTTTCCCTCGATGTAGCTGGTTGTGCTGAAGACCCACACATCTGTCAAATAAACGACAATCATTCTAAAATTCAGGTTATACAAACTATTAATTTATTTGTCTGAGTGATTAGAAAACGCATCTGTTGTTTAGCCTATGTTATGAAACAGCAATGTATTTCGAAGGTTATTTAGATATATTTGTGCATCACTTGTTGTCTGCATCTGCTTTAGTTGAGTTTGTGTGTTTCATGTGTTCGTTTCATCATGCTAAGAACATACTGTGTTAAACTTGTGAGTTGTCTTCTCTTTGCAAATTAACTTTTGGCTAAAAAAATAGATGGTGTCAAAAGCTATTTATTTTAAATACGCTGTCTGTGAAGCTGTGAATGACTCACTGTGTGTGACATCACAGGAATGGGTGGAGAGAACATATGAATGATTGAAAAACGAATGAGAGAGACGATTTTACCATAGACTGTAAAAGGGATTTTACCATTAGAGGATTTTTTAAGCGTTCTAAGATGTTAACATTAGGCAAACGTGTCTTTAATTATTATCAATGGTATTGGTGTATTCATGTGGAGATAACACTGTTTCTTTATATATTTATATTATATATTTTATTATAATATATATTTTTTGGTTACACTTTATTTGAATGTGTCCCTGTTACAGTGTAATTACAGATTTAAGTACTGAGTAATAATAATTAACTACATGTACTTACTATAGGGTTAGGGTAGGATAAGGATTTGGTTGAGGGTTAATTGCATGTAATTATGCCTGATTTATAGTTACTACTATAGTAAATACATGTAACGTGTGTAACAAGGACACATTAAAATAAAGTGTTACCATTTTTTTTTAAACAAACATAAGATTCTGGGATATAGTAAGGCGTTTAAGTTAAGTGAATGGGGCCAATCTGAAAACGATAAAATACCCACCATTTCAATAGTGGCCTATACAGTAGCCACAAGTTGAACTTGCTAACCTTAACCTTGTAAAGTATCTAATTTTTCTAATTTTGCCTTGACAATTCAACACCATAAACCATCAAATAAATGTAAGTCACAATTAAAACAAGTTTTAACAGAAGAATTAATGTGATTTAATAAAATAAGCATCACATTTCTACTTTTTAAAGTTCCCCTGTAGTCAATAATTGTATCCCTTAAAACTCAACTTTGATCACCAAATGACATTTTAAATGTTTTTTTTCCTGTGAACAAAAATCTCCATGCCTTAAAATAGCTTGAATGTAACTCTACACCCTTGCTTCATTTAGTATATGCGGATGCTCACTACAGCTCAGAATACCTGATCCACTCGTTCAACTTTACTGTAGTAAACGCTGCACAATGGCAAGTGGAAATACGGTTTTAATTCAGCCATATATGTTTGTACCAAAAACTAATTCAAAAGAAGATTTGAGAGTGAATTATAGGGTCGTCTATATAGTAATGCTTTTTACATGTGCTCTCTACAATGTCGGACACATAACCGTAATTAATATGATTGCCCCTTTGATTGACTATGTTATCAAACAGCTAATAATGTGTTGCCAATGTTACACAAACCATGTTCCCGTTCGCATCTCAGAGTCAGACAGATGCCTTCTAAAAATCAACATCCTTACAAACGCTTGAACAACTTAGAATGTCAGTGGAGAAAGGCATATAGTTCATCATAACATCGTGATATACATCATATACATAATTCACCTGCTATATTACTAAATGTACATGATTTTTCATATCAACAGAAAAATATACCGGTATAACCTGGCTTCTCTTGAGACTCCCCTGCTTCACAGCTTAGTTAATGATATGCTAAAGCCCGCCCCGTGTGTTGACGTGATTGATTACAAGGTAGTTTGTGATGTAAGAAACACAAGGCGATTTCAAACTGCTTTTTTGAGACTATTTGTTCAGTGCGGTTTTAAGGAGAAAATGCTCAGCAATGGTGTGATTTTGCACAGTGTTTGTCTTAAAGCATCACATAGACATATAAACAACATTAAAAACTAGATTTTTACCACAGGGGTCTTTAAAACCTCCAAAAATCGGCCCCATAGAAGAGGCGAGTCAGTTTTTTTCGTGTTGCTCAATATTATGCCGCAAAAATTGTCGATTGAGCCTAAGACTTTTCCTTTTTAATTCAGAGAGTGAATCCCCTAAATTATCATTCAGGAAATAAGGAAGAATGCACTTCTGAAAAACGACAGTAGACGTTGTGACAAACATTGCAAGGACACCAACAATTTAACCTGTTTAGTGGAGCTGTTTTGGACAAAAGTAAAATTAGTGATTGGAGATGCAGATTTTATATAAATGAAATTATCACAACTATTATGTTTTTTTTTTTATAAATAAATACGGTTGTGCAATGTGGTAGTCACACCCATAAATTACTAGTGTGTGTTTGTTTGTGTAGCATGTACAGAGTGTTTAGCAGGGTCTTGGATAAGAAATCAAGAAGGAACTTTGGGTTAACTTAGTTCTTGTCTTTTAGGAAGGATATCCTTTGCATACAGAATATATTCCCTGTAACAATGATTGACATTCGGGTTGCTTTCTTTTTGAATTTTTGCATTTTAATCCAAGGTTTTTACTCCCTTAGAGCTGTCTTTCTATGTCTGCACATAAGAGCCATCTTAGTCAACAGACGACTGGTGAAAAGTCTGATCGATCCCTCATAGCTTTGTTAGTGTGCTTGCTTGGAGGCTGTGCTCGTACAGTTCAAGTGATGTAATGCGTTTGATGTGTCCAAATGCACTGGAGTGTGTACTTCATAAAAATGTATCCATATGAGTGCGTAGGGTAGGGCCTTGTGGTTCATTTGATCCTCCTTCACTTTGGATTGAAGGTGGAATGGACAGACAGCAGTTTATATGTACAAATATTTATTTATATATATATATATGTGTGTGTGTTTTTAGAGGTGTTTTCATAAAGAAGCTGAAATTCAGTGATTTAAAGGCTGATTGTTATTCATCATATTTGTACAAAAGCGTATTTATATTATTAATAATTAATAAAAAAGTTATTTATTTGACAAATGCCGTGAACAAATAACTTTTTTGAGAAGTGCATGACATTTTACAACATTGCCTTGTCATAAAAAGGGAAAATTATTATTTAAGGAGATTTATTGACCTTGAGTCCTTGACACACAGTTATGAGGGTCTGCAGGGTTCTACTCTGATATAATGTTTGTTTGTTTTTCTGCAAGTTTCTGCAAAATTTTGAAGCATAGTAAAAATGTTCCTTTGAGGAAAAAATGATAAAATATGCCAGACAGGTTTCTTTTAAAGAAATGTTGTTCTTTTAATTATATTCTGCTTGTTTCATTATGATGATATGACATCTGACATTTATGACCATATTTTTTCATTCATTTTAATAACTTAAAGGTTCTCTAAGCGATGTCGGGTGACGTCACTTCTTGTTGACGTTTAAAGTATTGTCAAACAAAACGGAGGCTAGCTAGACCCTCCCTCCTCCTCATCCGCACACTACCCCCCCAAACCCTTCTTGTCGGTCATTGGCTGGAACAGTTTGTTATGTTTCGTGGTGCGGGTTAGCCCAGTTTGTTTTTGTTGCCGTTTGTGGAACCTGGGGTGTCTGCAGAGACCGCGTTTCTTTACAGTGTGTTCAGGGGACAGGCAGCTAGCGGAGAGTGAGGAGATGTTTGCTGTATGTGACAAAACAAGTTTTGGCCTAAAAAACGCGTGACATCGCTTAGAGCACCTTTAACTAAAAAAAAAAACATGCTTATCATAGAAAATGTGCATTCAAGTAATTGTTTGTATTAATTGACATTTTATTGTACTTTTGAATAAAATAATATCCGTACAAAAAATTAGAACACCGTCAAGCTTTCCAAATAAAGAAAAGCAGCTTTAGGCAGAGAGATTACTGCACAGCGTGGACTACAAAACACATTTGTGACATTCAGCCCTAACACTTTAACATCTCTGCATACCTAATCATTAAAGGGATCATTATTTAGAAGCTACTAATGAGAAGACACTAGTGTTTACTGTTTGATGTGTGATACTGATAGGATGACGTACACCACAAGCCCTCCCAGCATGCAACAGACTGCGCCCTTGAACTTTTTTTTTTTTAACTCAAAAGCATGGATCAGAGTCCAGGTCTGAACGGTTCAAAAGTGTTAAAAGACGAATATTCAGCAGTCTGCACAAGGTAAGCAACATTTTTAGCACAGTGTCCGGAAGGTCCCTGCTGATTTGGTGGTTATGATTATGTGCTGCGATGAAAGTCAGCTTTAAAAAAGTCTGCAAGTGGTTTTTTTTTAAATGTTTTGCAGACAGGAAGGCTCGTCATTTCAGATTTTGCTTGCTTGCTTTTGGCCAAGCCATTTATAGCCTTTCTATTCTCCTGCGTAAAATGAGACATATGCTGTTCCCCTCATGAAGAGCCGAGCTTTCTATTAGGAAAGGCTGCTGAGGTGCGTTATCAATCACTTGAAACAAGGGAGGAAATGCGGGGTAGGAGGTGTGGCTAATGTATCTCAAATTGTTCTCTGCCCTTCACCGGAGTTTCTCACTCCGTTACAAATCTCTCCCTCCTCCATCACAGCCCATGAATACTTATACAGCTCCTCTGCCCCATTCATAACGCGAAGCACGGAGTGCATATTCGTTCACACAACTATTAAATTCCCACTCTCTCTTTCTTGACTTCTTTCTAGTCACTTCTTCCTCTGTCAAAAGATGTAGGGATAATCTCACCAGGACAGGGATATTTGTATTACATCCATCTCTCTGTCCTCTGAGGGTGCAGCACAGAGACCACAACACACTTTAACAACAGGCCTAATCGCTCAACAAGGCCTTTGGTAGCTCTGAGAAATGTGTAGAAGAGAGGCTCCTCTCAAATGCTCACCCTCGGTTTCACAGACAAGGCTTAAGCCTAGTCCCAGACTAAAATGCGTGTTTTAACTGAAAGTAACTTGCACTGGCATATCTTAAAATATGTCAGTGTCATTGTTTTGTTTCAAGATGCACAGCAGTAATGTTTTATTTCTAAGGCATGTTAATATGTACTTAAATGTCCTAATTGAATTTAGGCCTAAACCTGGCTTAATCTAAGCCCTGTATGTGAAACCAGGCCTCAAAGTGTAAGATAAGAATGTGGATTCACACACACCCTAAAGGCTTTTGAAAGAAGCTTCTTATGCTCACCAAGGCTGCATTTAATTGATCATAAATACAGTAAAAACAGTAATACTGTGAAATATTTCAGCAGCCACTACTTCAGTATCACATCCTTCAGAAATCATTCTTATTATGCTGATTTGCGGCTCAAGAATTCAAACGATAACTGTTCATTCCAAGCGCGTGCTGCAGTTTTGTCATCTGCCACTTTAAATGCTGGAGCTCTTTAAAGTGGAATGGATTCTGATTGGCTGTCAATGCTTTTACCGTTCATCAGCTGAAAAAGAAAAATCGCCCTGAAAGTGATTTCATGATATCGTTTCTCTGTGCCATTATCGTTATTTTTGAAGTGTGTTGTACTTTTTTATTTTTTATATATTTTTTTAATATATATATTTCGAATAATTTTTTTTAACTATCTTAGATTTTTTTTTTTTAACTACATCTTTATCATTATCATTATAGTTAACATACTTGGTGTGAACGGGCCTTTAGCAAGGAAAAGAGAAAGGGATTCAGGATTGTTACTGTTGATTCAGGTTTAGACTTGTTAACAAGACTTGGACTTGTTAACAAGGGGCTGACTAGGGACAGGTGTTGGTGATTGATGTCATGGGACCTAATGAGGGTAACTGTGGTGACAAACAAGGTACAAGGCAAAACAGGAACTGAACACAAAAACAATGGGGAACTAAGAATATACTTCAACATAAAAGTCCTTCAAAACACAAGACCGTTAGGGTTCGTGACAACGGTATGTCACAAATTCAAAACCAAAATACTTCCATTCTCGAACCAAAATACTCTCCCTGATAATGTCATTTATGTTAAAATAAAAAGTATTCATAAATATTGCTGCAATGAGTAATATTTGGGGCTAAGCAAGTCAGAAATAAGTGACAAGCTAAGCAAGCATGGCAGGGAGCATCAGAACAGTAGAATAAAAAGCTTTTTATTTTTCAACATCTACTTCTGCCATCATTTACTCAGGAATATTATTAAAACTAATTTAATGATACAGACTAATACTAAAAACATTGCAATTATGGAAACAATGGCAATATTATCTCCCTTTTTGGCAAAATGTAATTCAGAGTAACAAACCATGGTCATTCAGCGTAAAGGATATATTTATGTAAACATTAAACAATACTTATTCTGTAATTATTAAAATATATATAAGAATATGTGATCATACTAAATTGTATTATATTTTAAATGATTTTCACTTCCTTACAAAAACTTCTTGCTGACAACTGGGTAAAACCTAGGGGTTTGACGGATATTAGCAAAGTGTAAAGATTTACAAATTACAATTAGTATTTGATGTAATCCTTAAATAATATTTTAATATAATTTTAATTGTCATCAAATGATTCCTGTTTTAAATATGCCTAATAAGATTTTCTGATACATATGGTTACACTGAATCATATTTTAGTGGGTGTCTATATATATACATATATATATATATATATATATATATTAGGGCTGTCAGTTAAACGCGTTAATAACGGCGTTAACGCAAACCCGTTTTAACGGCGTCAATTTTTTTATCGCGCGATTAACGGTCTTTTTGGCCTTGGAAACTTTGTAGTTTTTTTCACATGCTTTTGCAACAGGACGTGGCATGTGCGGCGCTGCGCTTTGAAACCCATTCATTTCAATGGCTTGAAAGGACGTTTTGTTGCTTCGTCAACCAAAGCGCAAGCGGATCTAGCTAGACCGGAAACAAAACAACAGGCACGCCGCACACACTTGTTTGGGCTTGCGAGCCTGCCAAATAGTAGGTTAACGTTACGTTTTGAGTGGATGACGAGCGCAAGACGCCGAAATGGTTGCCAATAAGATTCTGAATTGAAAGTTTACTTTTAAAATTTTGATTGACAAGACCAAAGTGATCTGTGTGTTTTGTCGTTGTGAACTGAGCTATCATCATCGCAGCACGTGCAGTCTGAAATACCACTTGATGATGGCCAAGCACACACACAGCTGATGCGAATTCTCCGCCCCCTCATCAATATCAGGACCTCGTCAGTAGGCTATTTCTTTCACCCTTTTATTGATGGACAGTGTTACATTGTGTGAGAGATTATTTTCTCCAAGTGAGAATGTTAGTGTGAAATTGAACACTACAGTATATGCCAATATTGTTTTCAATAAAAAAACATTTGCACAAAGCAAGCCGATCCACTTTTCCATGTTGATAAGAGCATTAAAATGAGAAAAAATAATGGGACAAAAATAAATCAAGAGACATTTAGAATTAGGGGTGTAAATCGGACAGTTCATCACGATACGATTCGATATCGATTCTCTTAGCCAGCGATACGATTTTTGCCGATACTTAAAAAAATTCTTCGATACGATTCGATTACGATTCGATTCATGGCTATATCGATCGATTAATCGATATTTAGATATTTTGTGCTACTTTACACAACCAGTTACATTTTTATTAACTCACAAATGCAACCAAAATATATTTAACATGAATGTTTAATTAAACACTTTGAAAATTGCACCCTCTTTCCCAATTGGGACATTTACAACAACACAACAAAAATTTTAAAAAGAAAGAAAGAAAAGTAAATAATGGATGGGGGATTGATAAAAATCAATCAAGCTTATGGCAACAGTCAATAAAGTCTTCCAGTGTTTTGTGCAAACATGTGCAAATAACTGAGGTACTCTAGTTGTAGAAAAAAACAAACAAACAAAAAAACAATTAACGTAATGCTATAGTTGTTCTTTTGGAGTTGTCTGGGTGAAAAAGTTCTTCATGGGGGGTGACAGAGGCTGTTTTTCGTCAGCCAAATTACTCTCCTCAATTCCATGTTTCCTTTTCAGATGCGTTGACAAGTTTGTAGTATTTCCCGAGTATTTTAGCTGGCACTGGCAATGTACACATAACATGGGTTTTATTTACCTGACCATCCGTTTTGAAAAATACAAAATGTTTCCAAACCCACGATTTGCGTCCGACAGCAGTCACAACATTTTCTGCGTCTGTCTTTTCGCTGCTACAGCCGCTTTGTTGCTGCATCTCGTTCGCAATCTGACACACACAAGTGACAGGCAGTAACGAAAAAGAAAATGCGCGCTTTGGCGGAAATGCGGAAATGGCGGATGTTACGTGAGGACGTGGAGAGACTGTTAAAATAAAGGTACCTCATATCGATATTTTGCGTGTGGCATCGATGCATCGTATCGTTAGACGTTTGATCAATGCATCGATCCGTATCGATGTATCGTTACACCCCTATTTAGAATAGATAAAAATGTGCGATTAATTGCGATTGATCGCGAGTTAACTATGACATTAATGCGATTAATCGCGATTAAATATTTAAATCGTTTGACAGCACTAATATATATATATACACTCACCGGCCACTTTATTAGGTACCCCATGCTAGTAACGGGTTGGACCCCCTTTTGCCTTCAGAACTGCCTCAATTCTTCGTGGCATAGATTCAACAAGGTGCTGGAAGCATTCCTCAGGGAGTTTGGTCCATATTGACATGATGGCATCACACAGTTGCCGCAGATTTGTCGGCTGCACATCCATGATGCGAATCTCCCGTTCCACCACATCCCAAAGATGCTCTATTGGGTTGAGATCTGGTGACTGTGGAGGCCATTTTAGTACAGTGAACTCATTGTCATGTTCAAGAAACCAATTTGAAATGATTAGAGCTTTGTGACATGGTGGAAGTAGCCATCAGAGGATGGGTACATGGTGGCCATAAAGGGATGGACATGGTCAGAAACAATGCTCAGGTAGGCCGTGGCATTTAAACGATGCCCAATTGGCACTAAGGGGCCTAAAGTGTGCCAGGAAAACATCCCCCACACCATTACACCACCACCACCAGCCTGCACAGTGGTAACAAGGCATGATGGTTCCATGTTCTCATTCTGTTTACGCCAAATTCTGACTCTAACATCTGAATGTCTCAACAGAAATCGAGACTCATCAGACCAGGCAACATTTTTCCAGTCTTCAACTGTTCAATTTTGGTGAGCTCTTGCAAATTGTAGCCTCTTTTTCCTATTTGTAGTGGAGATGAGTGGTACCCGGTGGAGTCTTCTGCTGTTGTAGCCCATCCGCCTCAAGGTTGTGCGTGTTGTGGCTTCACAAATGCTTTGCTGCATACCTCGGTTGTAACGAGTGGTTATTTCAGTCACTGTTGCCCTTCTATCAGCTCGAACCAGTCTGGCCATTCTCCTCTGACCTCTGGCATCAACAAGGCATTTCCGCCCACAGAACTGCCGCTCACTGGATGTTTTTTCTTTTTCGGACCATTCTCTGTAAACCCTAGAGATGGTTGTGCGTGAAAATCCCAGTAGATTAGCAGTTTCTGAAATACTCAGACCAGCCCTTCTGGCACCAACAATCATGCCACGTTCAAAGTCACTCAAATCAACTTTCTTCCCCATACTGATGCTCGGTTTGAACTGCAGGAGATTGTCTTGACCATGTCTACATGCCTAAATGCACTGAGTTGCCGCCATGTGATTGGCTGCTTAGAAATTAAGTGTTAACGAGCAGTTGGACAGGTGTACCTAATAAAGTGGCCGGTGAGTGTGTATATATATATATATATACGTTCCACTATTATATATAATAGTAGAACGTAACTGTACTGATATATTTATAAACATGATAGGGAGTTTAAACAGACTATTTTTGCACCATTCAAACTGAGACAGATGTGAACAATATTTTAGTGACAGCAGCGTCACTCTGTGTGCACATTCTTTACACATCAGCCTCATGCCCCACATCCTGCTGTTCAGGATTATCTAATGCAAAACTGTAATTATTCTACTCTTCTATCCCAGCACAGACATGCAAAGTCCTCTGGAAAAACAGCAGCATTGATTACAGCATCGTCTGTTAAAACCCCCATGCTCTTTTACCGGCTTCACGCCAAGCACTAAAATAGGCAGTGTGCATTTCGAGCTCGATCCTCAGCGCTATTCTAAGACCAGCCTTTCTTCCTGACCTCAACAGAGGAGAGAGGGCCTGCGAATTAGCATCTGCCCAACAAAATGCACACAGACTCTGGATCAATATTGACTTTTCTTCACTCTGGGAACTTGAATACCCTTTAAAGCAAGGCTGTTGATCGCATACGGATAGCTTAACGCCAATAAAAGCGCAGGTGCCAGAAGATATATTTTCCAGCACGCACGGAAACAACCTCTTCCCAGTCTGAAATGTGTCTCTGTATTAGTGTCTGTCATTTAGATATGTTATTTGGAGAGATAATTGCCAGCATGGGCCATGTGTTTCCGGAAAGTGTGACTCACCAATAAAAGTGACAGTTTCACTTTTAAGGGCTTGTCAGAGTGGGCTGCCTTTTAAGGCTCAGAAAGTGTGTGGAAAATGGAAGTAACCCCTGTGAAATATTTATAGAGATCATTTCCTTATTCGAGATATCTGAATGCAACATTCATGAGGAGATTTAGGAGGTAAGGAGACAAAAAAGGCAGGCTACTTATGTGACTAATTTTCTGATTACAGCCTTTCAGCAAAACCAAGTAAATCAAAATAAATTAGGGCAAAAAAGAAAAGAAAGAATTTACCTTAGTCCCCACACTCACCAGAATCAGCCTAATGTACTAAGTAAGATTTATACAGCTCCCTTATTTTATAGCACAGAACAGACCTGGAAGGCAGGACTTCTATTACGTTGACTGTAAATCCATAGCACAAATTACATCCCTCTAATAAAACGATGATATTGAAGTCATCCAACAAACATAATTGGCAGGGGTGTCAGACTGAAACTCATGGCTGCTCTGTAATGCATGTTGCGAATGGGGAGAGAGCACTCTTGTTAACGAAAACAAAATAAACATCCCCATTTTGTTGCCAAATTGTCTAGAGGAAGCAAAGGCAGTATGTTGGATGAAATGTTAAAACCCGCCCCGCTGTTGCACCCCAGACATGCTTCTGACTCTTGACACATTTATAGTGCACCCTCAAGATGCGCTCAGTTTCAGCTATCCTATCTAACCACAAATGTATTGATCATCCGCCATCATCTTAATTGGTCTTATTGCCGTCAGATATCCAAACATTAAGATCATCTCTCTTTGATGATCTTATTGGTGAATTGTTTGTTGCTGCTGTCACAGTTCGCTCTTCTACATCTCCTCGCTCATTAGGCAGCGATGCATGCTGGTTCATAAGCTAAATGAGACCCTCTACTGTTAGAGATAAGGCTGCTTATGACTGTTGAGACCCCCACAGCCCTGGTACCACTGCCCTGCTGAACTGGATCAGATGTCAGCTGTCTTTCCACCAATTAGCACAATAGAAGGATCCTGGGGCCTAATTAGGAACCCTGACATTTGACTTCACTTTAAAAATGGCGTACTGAAGGGATTGTGGACATTTAGCTTGTCCTATTGTGGAACTTTTTCAACTAGCTGTGAAATTCTTCCCAGGTGAACATTTTAATAAGTCTATTTCTGAGCTAAAATGTGACATTAGTTTTCCTCAAGGCACTTTTTTTTATGCAGTGAAATGGTCCACTTGTGTCCAGTGTAGATGCTGTGTATTAGGTAATGGTTGTCAAGCGAACCTGAAAATTGGAGCAAAAAGATTGCATGAAAATTGATGCGAAAACCGATTTGGTTTTTGCATGGATGGCAGACTTTTATAATTTTTTTAATCATAGTTTTTGTCTCAGAGTTGATTTAAATTGAAATATAATCAAATATAAAATAGGAGCAAAAATTAATACCTTATGGTATTTAATTCACTATTAGCTTGTCCTATTGTGGAACTTTTTCAACTAGCTGTGAAATTCTTCCCAGGTGAACATTTTAATAAGTCTATTTCTGAGCTAAAATGTGACATTAGTTTTCCTCAAGGCACTTTTTTTTATGCAGTGAAATGGTCCACTTGTGTCCAGTGTAGATGCTGTGTATTAGGTAATGGTTGTCAAGCGAACCTGAAAATTGGAGCAAAAAGATTGCATGAAAATTGATGCGAAAACCGATTTGGTTTTTGCATGGATGGCAGACTTTTATAATTTTTTTAATCATAGTTTTTGTCTCAGAGTTGATTTAAATTGAAATATAATCAAATATAAAATAGGAGCAAAAATTAATACCTTATGGTATTTAATTCACTGCCTTATTAAATATGCAAATTGGTAGGTTATGTTCAGTAGTTTGGGGTTTAACTATTCATCACAAAATTCTGAATTGTTTTCACGAAAATATTAAGCAGCACAACTGTTTTTTTTTTACATGGATTATAATAAGAAACGCTTCTTTAGCGTCAAATCAGCATATTAGAATGATTTCTGAAGGATCATGTGACTCTGAAAACTGGAGTAACTGATGCTGAAAATACCGCTTTGGTATCACAGTAATAAATTGTTTTGAAATTGTAACAATATTTCACAGTATTACTGTATTTTTGATTCAACAAATGCAACCTTGGTGAGCACTTAAAAAAAAAATCTTTTGAAACTTTTAAACAGTTGTATATATGAAATATGTTTAGGTTTAATTTCCAGAAACATGAACCTTTTTATAATTTATACTGTTACCATGATATAAAATGAATCATACTGCCATTCTGCATTCTTCACTTGCCACTTTAGCACAACATAATTACTATAAAAAGCATGTGTGTGCAAAAGGGATCATGTTTGTGGCCCCTGAGCTTCACAAAGTTGTGTAGTCCTGTTTTAGTGCTTTCAAAGAAGGGGGGACATGTTTAAAATTCTTCCCGAGTTATCAGGAATTAACAAGAGGCAGCTGAGAAAGCTGTATTCATGCTCTGAAAATTGAAATGCAGATGATTTGTGATTCATTCAGTCTTGTGTTTTGGCCTCTCAGAGGAGAGGTGACACTGCTTATTTCAATGTTTTATTGGCTCTTTCTGGTTGGATTGTATTAAATGCATGGGTTTCCTGTAGATGACTCATCGACTGACAAGATCAGTGAGGCTGAAACTTGCAATGATTTTACAAAGCTCACTTTATACATATTCAAGAATGGATTTACACTGCTTTAGCAATTAATTTCCTTATTAAAATGTGCATAATATGCAACAATTATTGCCTACGTTTTCACAGCCTCATTGCTTTGCAATCCATTTAAATGTATAAAACAAAGGTGTACTTAATCTATTTGCTTTGAAACTACAGGAATAATTTTTAAATAGCGTTAAAGTGGCATTGCTGTAACTACATCTACTACTACAGTAGCTAGTTGCTAACTGCAAACGTTTCAAGTTGTATCTAATTTAACTGTTTTTCCATTCAATTTACACAACACAAAGTATTCAAGTTGAGTTTAGTTTAACGTTTAAAGCAAACCCAGTTCCAGTGCCCACAATTGAAGTTTAGCCAAATATTTTTGTTGTATGATAAATCTATTTTTTCTCTTTTTTTCTCTTTTGATATATATTTTGGGACTACATTACTTTCCTTGTATTACAAGGTCAGTTCCATAGCACCCCACTTCGATCTTACTGTGACACAATCCCTATGTTTGTCGTAAGGCAAATAAGCCTCACTGCATGGGTCTCAGGTTTGTTTAGTATGCCTTGAGCAGTCTTCAGCAGCCTTCAGCTTGCGAAGGATCTCAATGAAGGCTGGGGCCAGTCGCGCAACCACTGACCTTTCACAGACCTCTCAGCATTTTCCCCACACTGTTATTTCTTTGTCTTGCTTGTGTTCCACTGAAAAGGAATCTATTATTTATTTAACTCTGGTGCAAGCAGAATGTTTTATACATTAGTTTTTACTGACTGCACACACGGGGTGAAGGATCAATCTGAAATGCTGTCTCTCTCAGCTGAGATGTCTTACACACGGCCGTATGAGTCATTTAACATCAGCGGCTGTTTTAATCGATCTAAAAGTTCTTATTTGGAGATTGTATTGTACTTGTTGCTAAATTTGGAAAAATATGATCAGGTGTTTTACTAGCTTAATAGTGTAAACATATGTACAACTGAAGGCATAAAATTGAAAGTCATGAATGCTTAAATGCTAGTGTATGCATATTAGGGATGTGGTCGATACTTGATATCTAGCTGATAATTATTTCATGCTGTGACCAATTACTGATAAATGGCTAATGAAAGTAAAATGTACATTATTTATTTTGCATTGTTCATAAGAAGTTTAAAAAAAAAAGGAGCCAGTTGTCATTTGCAGTCATTTTTTCCCATCTTATTCTGTATGTTTAAAATAAAGCACCATAAATGTTCACTTTTGTGCTTAGTGGCAGCATTCTAACATAACAGTGCTCTTTTAAATCATGTCAAGTAAAAAATTGGGTCATAACAACACAGCTCACCTATCTTAAAAAACTTGCATACAATACATTTCTGCCAGCATTTCCACAAGGGCATGACAGGTTGTGAGATGACAACCAAAATTGTATGCCTTACCCATCATCTCAGTGGCTGTGATGCCACACACACAACATACCAAACTACATACTGGTTTTGACACGGGAATATAGTAATTTTCAGCAGGATATGAGAGAGTTTAACTAACATTTTATGAAGATATCAAGTTGTCCAATAGCGTCTACCGGATCTCTTTCATCCGAACACAAATTGCATGTCTGTCAGAGATTTTTGCTCCCTCCCTGCCCTATCATGACTGATGCCACTAAAGTCAGACGGCTTGTCCTCCTCGAATTAATCTTGCTTTAAGGCGCTCAGCTTGGTGACAGGCCAGATTGTGAAAAATGTCTGCTGCAAGCCAGTCTGACTTGCTTCCTCCCAGGCCTCTTGACTTCTTTCTAGATACAGGGACTGAGTGTGATTTATTGGCCTGGGCTGTGTGTGGGGTATCTGGATATTTGTGGGCTGATTCGGCCATGTGCACTCATCAGTATCTGGAGCTGGAAATATGGCATGAATGTGAGTGTAAACAGAATTCCTGCCTACAACTACAGGTCTTGCCTCATTAGATTGTGTAAATGAATGCTGCTCCATGCTCGGGTCAGAAGGCAGGACACGTTTAGCGAGCCACTGAGACATTGGTACATGCACCCATGCGGAATAGCAATGATATCGTAAGTCAATCAGATGCACAGACCTCATTTGTATGTTGCTAAAACACCATAAATATGTACACGGTGACTTTTGGTAAATGTTAGGCAAGCAGGATTTTAATCAATCTTCTCTGCTGGAGCATTACAATAAAAAAACAGAAGCTCAAATGCTTCACATGTACTTTTTTAATTAAATATGCTGTTAATTAGTTTGAAATGTTTACCAACAAAGCATTCAGGTTTCAAAGTGTCACGGCTCTTTCATCCTGAATTGTTGGTTTAAAGGAGGGGTATGCGGTAGGGTTTGATAGTTAATTACTGGCGCATGAAACAGGATGAGGTGGGTGCTTTGATATCTGCAAACCAGTGGGGCCGGGGCGGCAGCGGGGGTCTTAGCACGGCACGGGGGAATCGGTCGGAGTTTCAGTGGGCTGGTTCGGTCACAATGCTCATCACAGTTCTTCAGTGTCTGTCTTCTCATCGTAACAGTTCTGTGCCAAGTCTTCTTGAGCAGGGAAAAGGTGTGATTCCAGAGACTGTCAGTACATGGACAGTTACCTCACTGCCTGAGTCATCCCATTATACGTTACAGGGGTTTTCAAACCTGTCCTGTAGCACCTCCAGCACTGCACATTTTGTATGCCTCCCTTATCTGACACCCACTGTCTTTGCTAATGAGCTGATGTGTTGAATCAGGTGTGTTAGATGAGGGAGACATACAGAATGCAGTGCTGCGGGTCCTCCAGGACAGGTTTGAAAACCCCTGCATTTCACAGTGAGTAAGGAGATGGAAATGATCCAAATACATATACATAAATACATTTATATATTTATATATATATATATTAGTGCTGTCAAACGATTAAAATATTTAATTGCGATTAATCGCATGAATGTCATAGTTAACACGCGATTAATCGCATTTAATCGCACATTTTTATCTATTCTAAATGTCTCTTGATTTCTTTTTGTCCCATTATTTTTTCTCATTTTAATGCTCTTATCAACATGGAAAAGTGGATCGGCTTGCTTTGTGCAAATGTTTTTTATTGAAAACAATTTTGGAATATACTGTTCAATTTCACACTAAAACATTCTCACTTGGAGCAAATAATCTCTCTCACACAATGTAACACTGTCCATCAATAAAAGGGTGAAAGAAATACTGACGAGGTCCTGATATTGACGAGGGGGCGGAGAATTTGCATCAGCTGTGTGTGTGTGCTTGGCCATCATCAAGTGGTATTCAGACTGGACGTGCTGCGATGATGATCAGTTCACAACGACAAAACACACAGATCACTTTGGTCTTGTCAATGGAACCATTTGGCAACTTTTTAAAAGTAAACTTTCCATTCAGAATCTTATTGGCATGGATTTCGGCGTCTCGCGCTCGTCATCCACTCAAAACTGGACGTTTTGAACGTTCCTATAACATTCAGAAATAACGTTTTTATAACTTAATGGGAACGTTATGAAAACGTTCTTATAACCTAAAATTGTTAGCTGGGGAAGAGGAGAGATTCGCGATTGCACTGAACACGTTTTAAGTGCAGGCATATTCTCTGAGCGAGCCCAGAGAAAATTCTTACAAGAGCAGCGCGTATCTGAGAGCGCGCGACTCGAGCAGAGAGATTTGCGCTCGCGCATCCGGCTCGCAAGCCCAAACAAGTGTGTGCGGCGTGCCTGTTGTTTTGTTTCCGGTCTAGCTAGATCCGCTTGCGCTTTCAAAACGTCCTCGCGCGGCGCAAGCCATTGAAATGAATGGGTTTCATAGCGCGGCGCCGCGCATGCCGCGTCCTGTTGCAAAAGCATGTGGAAAAAAAACTACAAAGTTTGCTAGGCCAAAAAGACCGTTAATCGCGCGATAAAAAAATTAACGCAAACCCATTTTAACGGCGTTAATTTTTTTATCGCGCGATTAACGGTCTTTTTGGCCTAGCAAACTTTGTAGTTTTTTTTCACATGCTTTTGCAACAGGACGTGGCATGCGCGGCGCTGCGCTATGAAACCCATTCATTTCAATGGCTTGCGCTGCGCGAGGACGTTTTGTTGCTTCGTCAAACAAAAAAAGCAAGCGGATCTAGCTAGACCGGAAACAAAACAACAGGCACGGCGCACACACTTGTTTGGGCTTGCGATCCGGCCAAATAGTTGGTTAACGTTACGTTTTGAGTGGATGATGAGCGCGAGACGCCGAAATGGATGCCAATAAGATTCTGAATGGAAAGTTTACTTTTAAAAAGTTGCCAAATGGTTCCATTGACAAGACCAAAGTGATCTGTGTGTTTTGTCGTTGTGAACTGAGCTATCGTCATCACAGCACGTCCAGTCTGAAATACCACTTGATGGCCAAGCACACATACAGCTGATGCGAATTCTCCGCCCCCTCGTCAATATCAGAACCTCGTCAGTATTTCTTTCACCCTTTTATTGATGGACAGTGTTACATTGTGTGAGAGATTATTTGCTCCCAGTGAGAATGTTAGTGTGAATTTGAACACAGTATATGCCAATGTTGTTTTCAATAAAAAAACATTTGCACAAAGCAAGCCGATCCACTTTTCCATGTTGATAAGAGCATTAAAATGAGAAAAAAAAAAATGGGACAAAAAGAAATCAAAAAGACATTTAGAATAGATAAAAATGTGAGATTAATTGCGATTAATCGCGAGTTAACTATGACATTAATGCGATTAATCGCGATTAAATATTTTAATCGTTTGACAGCACTAATATATATATATATATATATATATATCTCACCTAGGGATACGGGGGGAGTACTTTGGGTTCGGGCCAAAACACCGGGCTCGAAGCCATCTCCTCGGACAGCACGCCAAATACACATACTACTTTTACTATCTGATTATTTTTAAGTGTGAACTCGTAAAAAAAAAGAAAAGAAAAAAGAAATTTTATATATATACAGTATATATATATATATATCAACATGATATCTACCTCACGCACATGTTTACTTACGTTTCCATACACTGAAACAATGCAATATTGACGTACTGGCAGCATCTAAAATGTAAATTGTTTATGTATACTGTATGAACAACTTTACAGATATACAGATGTGTATGAATCCTTATTTATAAGTATTAAAATTGTGGAATTAATATTTTTTTTGTATTCATTTAGTTGTAATTTCAATTAGATTGCTTTAAATGCAGCTTACTTATCTACTTAATATGAAATAACATTTTGCTCTGTTCTAAGACTTCTGCTGCAAACTTTTCGAAGGATCACAAAATGTTAAACAAGACTACACTTTAAAACCTTAAAATGAATAATATTTCTGTAATCCTTTAACCATAAACTCAACATAAATTCACCAAAGTAATGAATTTGAATGTGTGCGCTGTAATCCAAATCTTTTGAATCCATACGATTGTGGGGAACAGATCTAAATTCAAGCCATTATTCAGCCATCTTGATCTCCATTCTGAGCAGAGACCGTAAACGTCAAATCCCGCACCCGTTATCCACCTTTTTTCCTGCGCTTTGACGCTTTGCGCAAACTATGGGAGTAACTGTTAAACTGTAAAAAAGGAGTGACAAGCTCCTCTATGAATGCAATAATAAGAAAGAACTGGGTACAATGAGATGACATTCTACTCGCCTTCAACCATCAAACATTAAAAGGAAACTTAAAAGTGTAAAAGCATCACTAAACTGACAAAAGCTTGATTATTTCCGCAGAAATATTACGGATGGGTTAAATATCACGGTAGTGTAACAACTGTCTTTATTATATAACATACGTTGCCTTGATCAAAAATGTTCATTAACTTGAGCATTTAATATTTCTGTGTTATTATTTCAATATTTTAACCCTTCAGAGTCTTGGGCTATTTTGGCCCTTTTTGAGTACTTTTAAATTTTTTAATTTTGCGACATAAACAAATGTTTACCATACTAATTTTTGGTATCATTTTTTTCAGCACATCATCACCTATATGACCAGACAATTAGTTTTTCACTTTGGTCTACTGTATCAACATACTGGACCCAAAATCACACAAAAAACACAAAATCCGAATAGAAAAATTATAGCTTTTCTACTACAAAAAACACAAACATGCTCAATGAAGCATTTTAAAAGGTTTAAAATGTAGACACAAGTTGTAAATGTCAACAAATACAGGTACAATTCAGATATAATCAAGCTATATACAAAAAAAAAAATGATTTACAAAAAAAGCGGGTGTAGCCATAGGCTTTTTTTTTCTTTCTTTTTAGCTTTGCCACTTTAAAAAAAAAAGCACACAATTCTACAGAGAGCTATATTTAAGGCCTTGCATTCCCAGAGTATGAGGGCTCCCAAATAGTGCTAATACAACATAAGAAAAGGTAAAATTGAGATAAAATCAAACTATATACAGCAAAAAGCAGGTGTGGCAATAGGCATTTTTTCTTTTCTTTTTTGCTTAGAAACTCTACAAAACACTTAATGTACAATTACACAGACAGCTACATTACAGGGCTTTCATTCCTTGAGTAAGAGGGGTTCCTCAATAGTGCAAATATACCATACTAAAGGTAAAATGAACACAAAATCAAACTATACATATAACAAATATCAGGTGTTTTTTTTTTTTCATCTGTTCCACTCCTCAAAACAGTTTATCTAAATCTACTCCTAAACTACTCCTAAACGATCTACACTATTCAAACTACTCTCAAAATCTACTCAAACTAGCAATAATATCTCTCTATATATATATAACGTATATATGTCTCTCTTTATCTACTCCGTAAATCTCCTGCCTTTCAATTTCGCGTCTTTGCTCAGTTGGCTCCTCCTCCATTCCGTAAAATGTGCAGCCTGAAGAGCAGAGTCAGCAGATTCACACGTTTTTCTCCGTTTTGTTTTATGACAAAAATCGACAAAGTTATTAGAATAAATGCAACGTCTGTCACATCCCATCTTGCGTTCTTTTACGAACGCGTCAATATACACGTCAATTTTTTTATATAAAGTTTAATTTATCATATCTCCGTTTTTACGTGGTCTATCAACACAAAACAAAAAGTAAAATAGAATTTCAAGCCAGCACTTTCGACAGAAGTGGACGGCAGCGCTCAACGTGACTTTGTTTTTATGCTTCGACGTCTTAAACTGGGCATGTGATTTGATCACGCCGGCGTGATCAGCGACCCCGAAGAGTTAAGTGATTTTTGTCATTTTGACAGAATAAATATTGTACCTGCTCTAAAAAAAACATTCCAATAAACACTGCTAAAAGGGATTAGAAGTGGAAAGGGGAGACAATTTTTTTTTTTTGCATCCGTGTGAAAAAAACCTGGAAATAGAAAAACGAGAGATTCTTTGTGCATTCCAGTGAATTATTCATGGGATATATCGGAAAATCGGTAGAGCAGACCACACAAATATATACCGCAGTGTATGTTGTCTTTTTCTCCATACTTTTACAGCAGAATACAATGGGGGAAAAAAATATATAATCACGAGGAAAAGAACGCAGCAAACTGAAAATAGCTCTTGCCACAGATATTCTTGTGATACCATGTCACATTAGAATACCAAGCGTTCTTCCATAATAAAACACAATAGGCTCGTCAGGAAAAAGGTGGATAAATTCCGAAATTGCAGCCTAAAAAAGCTTTACAACACGTTTTACGGCAGAGATATCAAACGCTGATTGGCTCTCGCCTGCTTCGTCACAGATTGCGACATGTACTTCATACTATTATATACCACCGGAGAGGACTGCAACTGCAACACATCATCATTTGGACTTCTTTTGGAACTGCTTTTTGACATTTTTGCAATAAATTTTTTTTATTGTGATTACTTTTCTGCCCTATGTTTTCTTTATAACTGTACATACTTTTAAGAAATGTTTATGGGTAGGTTTACAGATAGGAGTGGGATTAGCAGCTCAAATATCTTTTTAATGCTATATTGTTACTAAAACGGTCCCCTTTGGTTCGTTTGCGATCGTGTTTCGGGGGGGTCCCCCATGGTCTGTTCGCCATGGGGCCCCCTCAAGGTTACACCGCCCTAAGGGCGGCCCTGAGTCTGTGATGCTTTTTGGTGCATGCTGTACTGGGGAAAGACTTCATGTTGAATGAACAGACAACATAACAGTTAAACTGAGACCTAAATTATTCTTACTAAATTACCTTTTTCATTTGCTGTCTTAAATGTCACATTTGTCAGTGATATTAGTTGTTTTTGTTTTGTGTGATAATTGCGAACTACTGGTTTGGAGGACAGTTTATCTGGGCATCACATGGGCGGCAGGGCAGACTGGATGGCCTTTATGTCACCAGGCTATGCCTGGTCTTCACTGGAAACCTGTGATGACACTGCTTTTTTTATGGAGATCCACCAGGGCTGTGCCAGATTACTCTGGGCTTGCGAAAAGATCAGACATTAGTCACTGACATCCTGACAAGGTCAGCCAGAATGGCCTGTGCCAAACTGGACACCACAGTGAGAATTCTCACCACACTCAACATTTATCATGTAGTCCTCCTGCTTCATGGACATTCTTTAAATCTAGAAGTCATGATGCAGTCATTATTGTTGGCTTATAATATTTTGCAAATGTTTGATGGATGTTTTGCATACCAGATGAGGTTAAACTTAAAACTGCAATGAAACTGAAGCAATGCGTTCTATTGGAAAATGTGAATATACTGCAATTATCGAGGGATGGGCTGGACATAAATTTGTGTGTATGTGTATGCATGTATGTTGTTGGTTGTAATGGGCCAGCTGTTTCAGGCTTACACCATCCATGTTGTAGTCATACATATTGCAACAGAATATCAGATGATCTCAGGAGTAGAAAAGAGTTGAATTGGCTTGCAGAGAGACAAAATGTTGAGGCCTGCTTATAACGTCAGAGAATGCCAAACAAGAAAGATTGCCTCCTCCTGCAGAAATTAAAGTGGAACAAAGCCTTACTTAACCATCAACATGACGCCAGCACAATGAGAAGCACTCAGACATGAAAGAACCAAAGAACAGTAAAAAAAACACAATTCTTCAGAGAGGAAAGTTCACCTTGGCTTTATTCATGCCTTCGGTGTCCCAAAGCACAAACACGGACAAGGTCAGTTACAATTGAGAGTAAAATTCATGACCCACAGTGAAATGAAAACGAGAAAGAAGGAGAGTGAAAAACACAACTAGAAGGCGTAGTAAAAAGACTTATTTGTCTGCAAGATTTAATAAAAATGTGGCGGAAGCAGAGAATATATTTAGAATACATTTACATAATCCTATATAGATAGGGAAACTAGAAGTCTGAACTAAAAAACGGAAGTCACTAGACTATCAGAATTCAATTTATTAGCTGAAAACACTTAAAATGTTCTTGAGAATATATATATATATATATATATATATATATATATATATATATATATATATATATTAGTTAATTGTAGTATAGTTAATTGTAGTATAGTATTGATTATTTAGCAGTTGTAAAGTTAATCACGACTTTCAACCTTTTTTCTTTTCTTTTTTTACTTCTATATGTTTATGTTGAAGCATAGAAGCATGGGAGGCTCCGAGGCTGACAGTGGCATTATATTTCATTTAGCTTGCTTAGGAATGTACTCTTTTGTGGGATATTTTGTTTTGCAACTTAACTCAGACAGTGTTTGTACATAGACGTGCTTGATAATGGGGTCATTGACATCACGGCTCTCAAAGGCAGAAGAAACTCCTGTTTTAGTACTAATTAAGATAGCCAACTGCGCACTGTTCTCTCTCTAACAATGTGTGTGCCACCCCACATCAAAAGTAATTGCTCCCTATACATCATTCTATGCTCACACAACAGACTAATTATTATTAAGCTCAATGTAGCATACATGATCATCATGTCATCTTGTCCGTCAACTAACTTGCCTTCTCCTTTCAGAATAGGTATTTATTTTCTTAAAGGGGGGGGGGGGGGGGGTCTTTTTGCATGCGAAACAGCTCAGATTCTTGTGCAGTAAGTAATGAAATAAAGTTCCTTCACGGTTTGTGTTTGCAATAACGGGTATTAGCACATCAAATTTCACCTTAGAGAAGTGGGACTAATATCCATTATTAGCGTATGTGCAGGATCAGCCATGGGAACGACTTTGGTACGTGCGTGCCTTTCAGACAAACAGCCTTCCTGCCAAGTCAGGCAGATGCACGCAGATTCTCTATATTTCAATGACTTCTTTCACTGGCACAATGCTGCCAATGGCCCTGAGCTCTGGCTCCAAGCTTCAGAAAAGTGAGTCACAATACCCCAGTTACACAGTCATCTCCCTCTGCTCCACAGTGACAGCAGGCCTGTACTGCAAGGTGAACAGTCTGGACCAACATGAAGAGAAACATTATTGTCTGTCTTTTAATTACTCTCAAGATAAAAAAAAAAAAAATGGGAGGAGGAGAGAGTTTCCGGGCAACTTGTCCATCTGTTCATATATGAATTGCACCGTTATTCTACAATTTGTGAGTCCTAATTTGCGAGTTATTTATTGCACAAACATTATACATGTACCTTAGTTTGAATGTACATACCACTGATTGTGGAGTTATATAATTGAGCATATTCAAAATAATGCAGGGCCTTTAGTGTTTTATTACATTTAGAAACAGTCGTCAGTTAAACAATATTTTAATAAACGCATTTTTGTTGTGCCTTTTTAAAAAAACATTTTACTTATTAAAAAAAGTGTTATCTTTCTGCTAGAACAGAGATTTTCAAACTAGGTTGTTGAAGCCCTCATGAGTGCCACTAGGGGGGTCTGTGCAAATTTGTCTTTTTTTGTTTACAGCTGCCAAAGTTAACATGTTACTTATATTAATTAACATAATATTTTTTAACATATCGAATCTGATATTGTTACTGTTTAATTCTGCAGATGGGTAAATTTTTTTTTTAAATGTATTCTTATTGTTGTTTTATTTGATTTCTTTTTACTTTTTACATTTATTACTGGAAACAATAATACAATTTAATGCAAAAATATTTGCCATAGATAATAACATATAGATAGTATTTTAATAATTGCTTTGGCTTTAGAACAATGACAATACATAAAAAAAATATTTTTGAGTTTTGAAATCATTGTCGCTTTGTTGCATTATGTTGCAATATTTTTCTCAGATAGTACTGTAGGTTTTGTGTACATGAACATAGCTGTCTTTATACTTTAGGAAGTGGATCCTCATATATGGGTCCTTTGCATTCAAAGTTTGAAAACATATTAATATAGCAGAAAATAGCAAAAAACATAATTAGTGATGATAATAATCAAAATAGTCAGATTTTTTGTTACATATCCTGGTTCGGATTCATTCCAGTGCATTATAAAGTGATAAAGGAAGAGGTCTAACCGAAGATATTGCAATATGACACTTGACGAGTGTTTTCAATATTGTATCTCTCGATCCTAATATTGAACCGCTATCTAGCACAGTATATTGGATGAGTCTAACAAGCCGAGGCATTACGGCCATGCATAGGTGTAATACTTTGATGAATGTGTGTGCTCTGGAATGTTCCACCGGAATAATAACCGTCACACCAATCCTGCTCAATCATCCTGCTTGTGTTGCACGGTTTCCGTGGAAACAGGTTATTGCTACCAGAAACAAAGATACTCTCCAAGGGCAAATGTACTGTCTTCAACAGGTTTCATGCCTACACTTGTCAAGACCTCCCACAGGAAAAAAAAGAAAAAAAAGATTAATGTAGTCATTTTGTCTAAAGCACATTTATAGCCCCTTTGCCCGAAGATAATGGTCATATGGTGGCACCTGCGCTGTTTTCTACACCCCAGATCCTTCTAGTTGATATCAAGCTGTTTTCAGAAAGGATTGGTGTCATCTCTTCATTTGGTTTGTGCTACTTGATTTGCACAAACTGTTCATTCAATGTAATTCTGGGGGATTGTAACAGTTTTTTGACTTTCCAAATATTGCCATAAATTGCTATAACATTTAATGTGTGTTCTAATGGCAAAATGAAAATTAACTGGGGAATAAAACGAGTCAATATGTTGCTTTCTGAATTTCTCTACAGCCCCAGGTTGCTGTACTTGCTCAGCATGAGGTGAGCAGTTTTTCGGCTCTGACTGTGGTTCTCATTGCTTGGCTCAGAGTAATTTCAATCTGTTCGACAGCTTTATCATCCGGCTTGTGTTAACATGAGGAGTGATTTGTGCATTGTATGATTCTGTCTGGACTGTGTGTCTGAACTACATGGATGATTTCAAATATAAACAAGAGCTTGCTTCTTTATTGATTTTTGAAATGTCAGATTTTTTCAGGAAAGAAAGGGAAAACATGGATGCAGGGGCGGATCTACCGGGGTGGCAACTGCCACCCTAGAAAAAGCTTTGCCTCCCCCGAATTATCACAGACTAAAATATAATTGTAAGCAGTGTTTTAAGTACTGCTTTTCAGCAGCGGTGCTTCAATGTGATGAAAAAAAAGCTGAATAATGGAAAGAAAACATCTTTCAATAAGCTTGCGCATGCAGCACGCCCAGTGTAGTCATCTTCATTAACAGATGACTCTTATGAACCCAGTTCACTTATACGAATTGTTTTTCCATTTGTTTGTGAAACAAAAAATGAATGCTTCTCGGCTAACTCGGAAGTCCTCTGAGAAATCTAATCCTTTCCGTATATGTCTGAGATTCATTTGATAATTGTTTGGAGAGCTGATTTTCCGACCCTGCACTCCACTTTCATTATATAGGCCTTTTTGCCATCCGACGAAACAATAGCATGAAATCAGTAAGAAGATCCCGATCACAGAAACTAATAGCAGAGTTGGGTAAGAATCTAATCGTATTGCAGTTTTTCTCGATTGCTAAAACATTATAACTGACTCGGTTGGCCCAATTTCCAAAACCATTCATTTAGTTCTCAAAACGAGACACATTTCTTAAAACGTTTAACAATGAGTAAACATTAGGTAGCAAAATATCTGCATCCTGGAGAGAGGGCTGAAAGCATCATCTACAGGGTAAATACAGGGTACGCAATCAGCGGCATTTCCGGTGTAATATTCAGTTCATGTGGAAAACTGACAACCCGTAAACGAATGGAACTGAAAATATTAGTGCATGCTCCTCAAAACACAACTTGTTTAATGGATTATTTCGAAAAGGTAATGAAGTTCCCATGTTAAGCATGAACTGCAACAGTTTTCAAAAACACTTTATTTTAATGTGACGTAGTTACATGTACTTATAGTAATAACAGTAAATTATATATAATTACAAGCAACTAACCCTAAATCAAACCCTAATCCTAACCTTAACCCTATAGTAAGTGCAAATAGTTAATTAATAGTTAATTCTTCTTTGTGATTTGTGATTATAACAATTATTTTTGTTATTTAACAATAAAATAAAGTGTAACCAAAAATTTGGTCTGAATTTATCTGTTTAGGTTTGTGCTGGTATCTTAATTGAGCTTGTTCTTATGCCAGATAAATGCTGCTCTGATTACATTTTTATCAATTAAAATAATCTGAAAATGATATTTCCCAATAGCTTTGTGTGACAGTTCTTTTCAGTTAGTTTCCTTTTCATGAACTTTTAGTTTGTGATTTTCAGTCACATGTTCTCCTTTGTCTTAGTTTCCTTCCAATCATTAGTTTCTGTGTTCTAAAAATGGTTAATCGTCACAGCTGCTTAGTGCTTATCATTTAATTAATTATTATCTCTGTCTAAGTTCCTCTAGTTGTATCAATCATTGTCCAGTATTGTTTGTGCATAGCACACTGTGTCATATTGTTGGATCGTTGTTTGCATTCTGAGTTATTTAATAAATCTGGTTCCCTTTTGAGGTGAATGCGTCTGAAGCATCTATGTCAACTAGTCCAATGGATGGAATGAACGTCACGGACGGGTGACGTCATGACCAGGAAGAGATAAGATTACTTCCGCCCGGGGAGAGAGACCAATGCTTCAGTGCTCTACCTCCAAGGAGGTAGATGTGCTGGGCATTGAAAGTGACACAATCACGGGGGAAGAGGATTCGCCATCTCTTTCCCCAGCATATGAGGAGCTGGTGGAGGTGATTACTAAGGCTGTAGATAAATCAAATATTGAATGGCCAGCAGAGAAAATGGCCGCTCGTCCTAAAAATAAAAATAAATTAAACCAGGGCTTCCTTCCCTCTATCGTTTCACCTCCATCACGGGCCTTTCATTTTTTCCCCAATCTGCACAGCGAGCTGTCTAGATCATGGGAAAAGCCTTACTTATCTTGTCTTTTCAGCCCTCAAGTTCATGTATATTCAGATATTAGGGGGTTGAGAGAGTATGGATATGGGGCGATGCCCCGGGTAGAACAGACACTTGCGAGCTATCTGTCTCCCGGTTCAGCATCGTCCCTGAAGGCGTCGGCTTCTCTCACTAAACCATTAAAGAAAACTTCTTCTAATCTAGTGGGAAAAGCAAAAGCATATACGGCAGTGGGTCAAGCTGGAGCCTGCTTGCACACAATGGCAGTGCTACAAGCATACCAGGCTGACCTGCTGGGGGATTTGGACAGAAGTGAGGGAGTAAGGCCCGATGGAGTTCGAGAACTTTGTCAGGCCACAGATTTATCTCTCAGGGCTATTAAGGAGACCGCCAGAGCAATTGGGCCGTCTATGGCAGCCCTTGTGGCCACTGAGAGACACCTCTGGCTCAATTTGACGGAGATCAAGGAGAAAGATACAGCTTTCTTTCTTGATGCTCCTATCAATCCTTCTGGTCTCTTCGGCGACACGGTTATTTCGGTCGTCGAGAGTCTCGAGGAGGCCAAATTATAGTCAGAGGCGGTTAAAAAAATCTCTCCCTCGCTATGTCCAACCCCCTGGGGCTGCTGGGCGTGAACAGCTCCAGCCGTCTAGTTTCTCATACGCAGCACAGCAGCCAAAGCCTTTCGAAGTAGAAGCTGGTTCCGAGGGCTGTTCTTCACGATGAGAAGGCTTCGGCTCAAAAGAAATGACCAGTGAGGGCAGCCCCAACCGGGGTGGAACGGTATACACCTCATTATACTGTGCCCGTTCCATCTCGGTACCCTCAGGGGATCGTTCTGCCAACCCCGCCACCCTTGGTGTTTCGGGGCGCAGCGGTCTCCAGCAAGTTTCTGGCGCAGCGTCAACTCGACATTGCGTCAGACTCGCGCCCTCTGAGGGTGGTTCGAAAACAGTCAGTTCGGGTAGTTCTGGCTGTCACAACTACACCAGAGCCAAATATATATTATGGGTCCTCCAGATAGTAAAAAGAGGCAGATTCCAGTTTGGTTCTCGTCCTCCAGGCTACAACGGGGTGTTGCTCACGTTAGTGCATCCCGAGCAGGCTCTGGTAATGGAGCAAGAGGTAAAGGGCCTGTTAGCAAAGAAAGCTATAGAGCAGGTGTACTCACCCGACATTGCGTCGGATCTTTACAGCCGTTATCTAATTTTTCCAAAAAAGGATGGAGAACTGCGTCATATTCTAGATCTTCGTCTGTTGGAGTGTTCGGTGCTGGAACTCAAGTCCAAGATGCTGACACTCAAACAGATCGTGACTCAAACCAGATCTGAGGACTGGTTTGTCACGATAGATCTGAAAGACGCATACTTCCATTTCTCCATCCTCCCTCAGCACAGGAGGTTCCTGAGGTTTTCTTTCAAAGATTTTGGTTTCCTTTTGGTCTAGCTATATCACCCCGCACATTCACGAAGTGCGTAGATGCAGCTCTGGCCCCGCTCAGGCTGCAGTGCATATGCATTCTGAATTGCATAGACGACTGGCTGATTCTAGCGGAATCAGAACAGCTAGCGGAATCAGAACAGTTAGCGGATCGCCATCGAGATGTCGTCCTCGCTTATATGCGAAAGTTGCGGGGTTGAGGCTCAATGCCAAGAAGAGTGTGCTTTCTCCAGTACAGAGGACCACTTTTCTTGGAGTGGTCTGGAATTCAGTCCTGATGCGAGCCGTTCTGTCGCCCGCTCGTTTAGCTGTTATCCTTACTGCCACAAAAAAGCTAAAGCTAGGCCAGTCACGCACTGTGAAACAGTTCGAGAGACTGTTAGGCCTCTGGGCAGCAGCGTCCAATGTGATACCCTTTGGCCTGCTGTACGTGAGACCTTTGCAGTAGTGGCTCAGGACCAGAGGGTTCTCCCCGAGGGGAAACCCACTCCGTACGATCAAGATGACGCAGCAGTATCCCCGCACCTTTGTTATATGGAGGAAACACTGGTTCTTGTCCCAGGTTCCGGTGTTGGGAGCTCTTTGCCATCGAGTTGCTATCTCGACAGATGCTTCCCTCAGCGGCTGGGGAGCGGTATTGGAAGGCCGCTCAGCTCAGGGTTTGTGGAGGAGTCATCATCTCTCTTGGCATATAAATTGCCCAGAGATGATGGTCATCTTCAATGCGTTGAGACATCTCCTCCCAGACCTGAGGGGCCATCATGTGTTGCTCTGGACAGACAACACGCTGGTGGCCTCTTATTTTTGGTCCCTCAGGAAAATACGCTCTCTGAGGGCAGTGTATATTCCAGGGGGCCAGAATATGGGAGCAGACACCCTGTCGAGGCAGGGGCTGAGGCCAGGGGACGATCTGCCTCGACGATCTGGGACGATCCGCCTCGTGGTGGAGTCTCCAGTCCGGAGACGCCACCACGAGGTGGTGGAGCAAATATGGGAGGTTTACTACCAGGCAGAAGTGGATCTGTTTGCGTCTCAGTACACGATGCACTGCCCACTTTGGTTCTCCCTCACTCAACCAGCCCCCTTGGGGCTGGATGCTATGGTGCAGACCTGTACGCAATTCCCCCTGTTTCTCTGCTCCCAGGAGTTCTGGAGAGAATTCGCCAGGATGGAATAAGCCTACTGCTAGTAGCACCACGCTGGCCGAGCTGAATTTGGTTTGCGGACCTAATTCTTCTCCTCGACGGCCCTCCCTTGGAGATCCCGATCAGGAGAGACCTTCCGTCTCAGGCAGGGGGCGCAATAGGCAATAGTGCCAGCTTGGGACCTTGCAATTGTTTTGGAAGGCCTGTCTAGGGCTCCATTCGAACCCTTAGATTCTTACTTTTAAGACCATCTTTCTGCTAGCTGTTTCGTCCCTCAAAAGAGTCGGAGACCTTCAGGCCCTTTCGGTTTCCTTCAGGCCCTTTCGGCCTTGAGTTTGCACCGGGGATCGTCAAGGCATTCTTATGCCCTAAACATGGATATGTTCCTAAGGTGCCTACCATTATTCCGAGGCCAATTTTGCTGCAGGCTTTCTGTCCTCCTCCGTTTACTTCGTCGGACCAGGAAAAGCTGAACCTCTTGTGTCCAGTGCGAGCACTGGACACTTATGTTCATCAGACTTCTCCATGGAGGAAATCCGACCAATTATTTGTCTGCTTTGGATCACCCAAGAAAGGTCTTTCTGCCTCAAAGCAGACATTGAGCAAGTGGATAGTTGAGGCTATTTCTCTTGCTTATGAGACCAGCCATGCCCCTTGGTGGTCAGAGCTCATTTCACTAGGAGTATGGCGGCTTCTAAAGCCTTATTATCTGGAGTTTCTCTCCAAGACATTTGTGATGCGGCGGGCTGGTCCTCACCGCTCACATTCGTGAGGTTTTACAGCTTGGACCTGGATGCTGCCCCAGGGTCTCAGGTGCTTATTGTAGTACTGACAACAGGTTGACACTCAGGCACTTGAAAGTTTGGCGATTTGGGTATTCTCGTTCCCAAAGCGTCATCGACGCATCGCGAGTTCCCTCGAAAGGGAACGTCTCAGGTTACGACTAGGGATGCACGATATAGGATTTTGGCCGATATTCAATATGCCGATATTTTCAAACTAATTTTGCCCGATACCGATATATTTATATATTTTTTTAAGTGCAAAAAAAGCTTATTAAAGCTTCTATTAAAGTTCTCAGTCAAGAGCAGTGAGTGATTTCCTCTGTGTTTTGTTGTTTTATTAACATTAACGGGATAGTTCTCCCAAAAATTTTAATTGTCATCATTGACTCTCTCAAGTTTCTTTCTTCTGTTGAAAATAAAAGTTATTTGGAAGAATGTGGCTAACCAAACAGTTGCTGTACTTCAGTGACTTCCATAGTATATTTAGTATATTTAAGTATATTTAAGTCCAGTATGCAGGCGCTGTGACAGGCTTTTAGTTCCTGTGAGCGTCGCGTGTACGCGCTCAGAAAAGCGCATGTTAGAACAGCGCATCAGCACTTGAATGACATGTTTACCTAGCAAGACTTTGATGCACATGCAAATAATGAACTTTTGTGAATTGCTGTGTCCCGTGAGTGTAACTCTACCTCTGCGTTTACATGTGATGTGAATGTACGTCGCATTGTACAGTATGTTGAGATGAAGGCGCCAGAATTGAACTGATAGAATGCACAATACTATGATTTTTCTTCAAAAGCAGATCGTGGAGACATTTTAATAGTCCACGATCAAAAAACGCATTAGACGCACACCCCTAGTTGGAAGTTTAAGTCGCTGGCGCTCATGCTTCGTCCGCGGTCGTCACGTTTATTGCATCCATTGGACTAGTTGACATAGATGCTTCAGACGCATTCATGCTGGAAGCGTTCCCAAAGCGTCATCGACGCATCGTCTCGTTCCCTGTCTCAGGGGACTATGGTTACAGTCGTAACCTGAGACGTTTTATATTGAACCTTCCTTGGATTAGCGTTACACTTTGGTGTTGATGGTCATTTTTGCTAGATGTTACCTTACAGATGTCTATCTTATTAATATTATTATTATCCCTTTTACTATTTCTAAGCACCAGTACACCAAGACAAATTCCTTGTACATGTAAACCCATGGTACTTGGCAAAAAAGGTGATTTTGATTATGAATCTAATTCTGATTTGGGCATTGCACTCATAACTGAATGCGAGCTTGCAGGGAAATGTGAAGAAGAGGGGTTTATATTTGGAGAAGTCCTACATACGTCACCAGAAAGAAGTCTGTCATTTACACAGGAAGACTGAGTTGGGATATTTTGATATGAAATTACAAGGTCAGAAAACCCAGTAATGTCTATAACATGCATTTATAAAGTCGATTTTAAATTGTCAATTTCTCAGTCTCATAACTTTACGGAATATCTTATTTGCATATCTAATTTTGACTCTTACAACTAGATCGCCTTTTCCCTTCATAATGTCTCTGGCAGTGTAGAAAGGGCACATGTAGCTAAACGTGGTTCAATTTTATCCCTTGTGCTTTATTTATGTGTGATATGTAGCAGTTTCATCAGTGAATAATGGATGAAAGCATTAGTGGTTGTTTCTTTTATATTCGTGAATGCAACAGGTTTGTTTGAACTCGGTGTTAGAACATCCTGCAGCTTTTTTAACTTCAAAACACATCAGGTTCTCTTCTTGATTCTAGCTTTACTCCATATTTTGCGAGTCGTGATTTTAGCGTGGGGACGAGTGGGTGTGACAGAGAAAGAGAGAGAGAGAAAAAGAGAGAGAGAGAAAAAGAGAGAAAGACTGCATGCAGTTGGGGTGGAGGGTGTTCTGTTTTCTCTGATGTAAAATGTCACATGCAAACTCTCAGTGAAGGATTCCCGTTAGATTAGTCATGAGGTGAGAGGTGGATCAGAGCCAGACGTGACGTTATGAAGCTGTGGCAGTGACCACACAGAGAGGACCAGAGTTATTGATACGGATGCTTTTTGTTCCTTCGCCTACAAAATTGGTCTTCTTTTGATATCTGCGTCTTGCCGCCAGTTGGAGAATTTTGTGCATTAAATTGATCCCATATAGCGAGCTCAGAATGATACAGACATTGTAGCTGTGTGACATTACACAAAATCAATACAACACTATGTGTTAGTGACCTTTATTGCCGAAGTATGTTATGTCAAACCTGTCAAGAATATACACTTTGAGGCCATACCACTCATTTGAGTGGCTAACCTCTGCCATGGCTATAGACAAATCGTCTCCGGGCACCAAAGCAAGCGTCCGTGGGGTGTGATGCATCTGGAAACGGTAATATTTCACGGTCTTTAGGGATGACAACAGGGGCAGGTGTCATATTTTACTTGGAAAAGCTTTCTTTAGAAAGTGCTTCATCTTCTACATGCACTCATAAATTTTTTAGAGCTGCCGTTCCATTCGTCTCTCATCTCTGCCTAACCCGACCATCAAAGGACTGATATTATCAGAGACTGTGGGTGCAGTGGCCATTATCCGTTAATGCGGCCTTTTGACTTCATTGTCATTACAGCGGGAATGATCTCCTGTAGACAGCCAGCCCGAGAGCTGCTGGAATGTGTATCGTTCGGTTTGGACGTGCCCTAAAACGTGGGTTAATGACGTGATGTTCATTTTTATTTTTATTTTATTAATTTATTCAGAAAAAAAAAAAATGCAATTTATACATGACTTTGATGATGAGTATGTCTTTGTTAGTTGTATTTTTGGGGGGGGGACTTAAAGTCAAATATTCCTGGGTGAAACAACTGCCCTGATATCGTAATAAAAAAGTAAACTCCTTGAGAAAAAAAAAAACTAACCTTAATTTAAAAAAAAAAAACCTCATTGAGTAGTTCGGCATAATGTTTTACTATTAGTATTTATTAGAAAAACTAAACTTTCACCACTTATTATTATCTGAAAAACTTTTGTCACATGCCGAAAATAAAAAAACATAAAACGGAAAATTATATCATAGAGAGGACCCCTGCAGACGCTCATGACTATGTCAAGGTCAATAAGTATGTTACAGATAATATCAGATATATTTGATCTTTTTACGAAAAGGAAAGATTAGCTCAGATAGTCAGATTGTAAAATGTCATGTGGTATGTCCTTCTAAAAACATAATGAAATTTATGAATTAATAATTCATGATATTGGTAAAAGAAAAGAAAAAAACTTTTACCTTGAAATATATATTTTAAAACATTTTTGAAAATAATTATTTAATTTTGTACACTCGCATGCATTCAAGGCGTAAGGTACAGTAAATAAACTTAAGAGTTACCCCACTGTTTTTTTTAAAACCAACATGAATACAAAGAGCATCTGTATGAAAACTGGAGTGCGAGTTACCGGATGGAAGGCAAATTTAGGGGACCACTGGGATTATATTTAATTAAGCATTGTGAAGGCAGATATTAGAAATATTAGAACTACTAAAAAACTATTGACTAGGCTATTTATTCAGAGAGAGAGAAAAATCTAAGATTAAAGCCAAATGTGTTTCTTAAAAGCCATCAGATAGACATAACCTTTAAGTGAGCCATTAGGAATATATTAAAAGAATAATTTTCTGAAGTACTGCCAAGGATGAATAACTTAAAAGTGAGAATGGATAATGTTGTTGAAAGCTCTCACCACAGACTCTATGTGTGAAATTCCCTTGATATTGTATATTCAAACACCTGCTGTTGATGATATAATGGCCATTAGGGTCTGTCTGTGTTTCTTGATGCCCCCCCAAACCTGCTCATTCACCCAGCACAAAACTTTTTTGGTTAAAAGAGCTATTTCGGTTTTGGTGTGCATTTTCTTGCATTCATTAAAATTACATGTGTGCTTTTGGCTCGGAGCTCTTTTCTCCCTCCACAGCTATCTTTTCCTGGTGTCAGTACAAAGTGTCAATGGCTCTGTGATCCCTTAACACCTTCGGTGAGAGACGCAGAACACACACTTTTGATTCCTCCTCACTATGTCTAAGTAGTCGACAGGAGCCATCTGCAATAGCAACTTGTCACATGGGTTGTTCAATGGCATTCTTTTTGAACTTGTTTGATTTGGTTAAAGTGGGATTTTAATTCTGGCTTCGCCTTTTGAATTTACGTTGCATTGTACAAACCAATGGTTCATTTTCTTTTTCATTACATAGATCTTAAGACTGGATACAAATTATGAAAGGGAGGAGGAGAGAGAGAGAGAGTATATGCCTAAAACTGATCATGGCAGAGCACAGCTGCACTCAAAGTAGTGAGGAAAAACAAGAGACCCTGAAGGGCCCCGAATGTTCGACGAGCTGGGATTCCACACAGTGGAGCTGACGCATGTAGCGCAGAGGCGTGGAACACAAACACACTGTTCTTCTAGGGTGCAACCTCCACCACATTCCTGTCACTCAGTTTTGATCCTGTTTATTAAAATAGTACAGCTAGAAACGCATTTTATTTTATTTTTTAATTGAATCTGATGATGATTGAATACAGCTGATTATGCTTCACGGATGTGAGAGTTGGACACATGCAAAGGGAGCAGCATTAAATCACCAAATAATATAGGGGGGAGTGGGGTAAGCTGTGCCAGTTTTATATTGTTCTCTAGGCAAGGAGAAATCTGAACTATGTGCTAGTTTCAGTTTTAGGATGTTTATCATCAATTGAATTTAGAAGAATGAATGTATTTGGCCCAGTGAGACGATTCGTTGCACGTTAGGGGTAATCTGTGTCTTGTCAAGGGGTAAGTTGAATCATTGGAGAATCTGTGAAAGATTTACATTTAATGATAAAAATAAGAACATAAAATTTTCTTTCTTATTAAAGGCACAATATGTAAGATTTTTAGATTAAAATATCCAAAAAACACTAAAACAATAGCATATACTGTAAAACTTCAAATAATAGCCGATTCCCAAATAGACGCCTGTCTCATTTTACACGCCTGGTGTGGCGACAGGTTTGGATAAATAAAGGCCGGTCTCAAATAGAGGCCTGGTCTGTTTTTTAGTTTCGGGTTGTATTTAATCTTCTAAAACCCGTCAGATCATCTGTTTAAGCCAGTTCTATGGTGCCGATTGCGCACGGAAGAGAGCTCTGCCCATCTGGGCGGGAGCTGTTAGCGCAAAACTCAATTCATTCAGTTAACGGACGCTCTGAGGTAAAGTGTTCAGACTGCAGACTTAGGGTGTATTCACACCTGCCTTGTTTGGTTCGATTGAATCGAACTCTAGTTCGTTTCCCCCCTTGGTGCGGACCTTTTGGGCAGGTGTGAATACAGCAATCGAACTCGGGTGCGGACCAAACAACCGAACCGAGACCCAGCTGAAGAGGTGGTCTCGGTACGGTTCCAAACGAACTCTGGTACGGTTTGTTTACGGTGTGAACATGAACCGACCCAATTGCAAGAAAGCACTGCGCCTTTGAGTTAACAGGCTTCCTTAGTCGGAGATTTTGGCATAATGGTTTGTGTTGTTGTTCAAGTGCGAAAGAGAATTCCATTCCGGCGCGCTGTCTGGCCACACGATACTGTTGCGCGTCTTTCTGCGCGTCGTGTGTGCGTCATTGGAATGGAATGAATGAATGAGTGTGTGCATCAGGACATTCACATACAGAGCGTTCTCTTTAGTCTAATCGCGCATAGATGCAAAAAAAGCTTTTGCAGTTCATATAATGTAACGATAATTACAATACAAGGATGATGCTGCGTTAAACTGGACAAACTTAATCGCAAGCGTTAACATTGACAGCACTTGTTAGCAGTATATACAATAAGAATCTCATTATTTAAATGTGTGAACATAGCCCCTCTCTATGAATGAAAACTTTATAGCTTATCCGTCTTCTGCGCAGTTTCTTCATATTGCGTTTGTACAGAATAACACAAAATTAGTAAAATAACAAATATTGCAGTACGAAATATCTCCATGCTGAGCCTTTTTTGCACTTCCTGATTTCCCTACTTGAGAATCCTTGTCCAATGAATGGACGACCTTCGCACACGTGTGGTTTTGTTTACAAATTTTGGTTCACTTGCAAAAAGAGCAGTGTGAAAGCGAACCGTACCAAAAAAAAAAAAAAAAATTTATTTGGTCCGGACCAAAGCAAGTGAACTATCGGACTTTCCTGGTGTGAATACACCCTTAGCAACGATTGTATTTAATTGTACAGTACAATCATAACATCGTACAACCATTATCTTAATTCATTAATGTCCTTAAACAGAACAATATTGCTGGCCATAAACTGAGAAAGTGCGCGTCCGGTGTGCGATACCTCGAGTTGTCCTAGACGTGACGCGGCGCAGCGCTGCTCGCCTCGCCCCTTTAGACAATATAGTAGGCTAATTCTTGCATTAACTGATTTGTTAAACACATTCTAATTATAAATTAAACATAATATAATGTGGTAACCTCCTACTGTCATGCCTTCTGTCTATCAGCCTATGCTATTTGGATCGTTATCTCTAGGCCTACACTCAATGAACAACATCTCAACACTAAATTAAAGGCCTGTCTCAAATACAAGCTGGTGCAGTTCGGCGATTTGGGAAAATAAAAGCCCGGGCTATTATTTGAAGTTTTACGGTACTTTAACTTGTGTACTTACATTATCCCAAATGTTTCCAACAATGTTTAAATCCAGAGAAATCAGCTATTTTAACCAGTGTAACATCCCGTGTCATTGTGTCGCCTGTCAATGACTTCATATCGATTAATCGCTACCCTCGATTTCCGTTGAAACCATGGAAACACCAAAGAAGCTTTAATATATTATCGCTGCATCCGAAATCGAATACTTTCCTACTATATGCGAAAAACAGTACGCCAACAGAGCAGTATGTCTGAATACATAGTTCGAAAAACAGTTCGCGAAAAGTCCTCGGTTGATCTTCTACTTCTGCCGAGATTCTACAATGCGCATTCGATGGACACTTTACTATCCCAGGAGGCCACGGGAGAGGATTTGTGAATGGTAGTGAAGCGACATATAACTAACGCTGGTAGGTTACATGATGACAACATGGCGGATGCAGTACATACTACACACATTCGTACTATAGAACATCCTTTTTTGAAGTTCAAATTCAAATGTAGTATCTACTCAGTGCGCTAGGCCTATTTCTGACAAACCGTATGTGTTTTATTAGACAGATGAGCAACCTTTTGGATACATTTATCGACATAAAATATATAGCTCAACATAGTTAGTCTTATAGTTTGAATCTCTTGTTTTCTTGATTTACCGCAAGTAACATGTTTGTACCCAGACTATACTATTTTGTCAAGTGGATAACATAGCATAATAAGAAAGATCTTTATTTGTTGTAACATTTATGCCTAATACAGCATTTTCTCCTACAATGTTTTAAAATGAATTGCATGTCATTTAGCAACAGAAGTTATCCAGCTTTTATTACTATGATATTCTAACATCGGTCTAGCTTACTGCAATGTGCAACAAGGGTCTCATAACAGCCACAGAGCAAACAAACTGAGAAACATTAACATATAAATAGGGCTGGGTATCGTAACAAAATGTTCGGTGCCGATACCGATACCGATACCTTGACTTCGATACCGGTTCCTGAACGATACTTTTTTCGATACCAATTTTATGTAACCAGGTTTAACAATATAACATTACCTAATTTTTTTTTCAGTTTGTTGACTTTTTTACACTCATATTTTGAGTATGTAAAAAAGCACCAATGCTAAAGTTTTCTATGTTTCCTAATCATTTAACAACATGTATTCTTTACTTCAATGAGCTCATTGTTTCTGCTTTAACTTAATGCATTAATTAACGATTAAACTGAATGAAAATTAATTGAAATGCATTACACTGTCACCTCTGATAACAGATCACTCTAAATTGTAATTTAGACATGCATTTTCTGTAAAGCTGCTTTGAAACGATATGTATTGTGAAAAATGCTATACAAATAAATGTGAATTAAATTAAATATAGGCTACTGGGGGGCGGGATATATACCTGCACGTGAAGCTTGCAGCAAAGCACTGGCAAAAGTAGCCTAATGATTATGGATGTGGAAACAATAGCAAGGAGATATTTTAATTGTTTATTAATGAACAAGTGTTTACTAATGGTGTGTTCACACCGAATGCGAATTTAATTAATTGTGCGAGTAGATTACATACATAGTCAATGCAAAGACGCGAATAGACGCATCATTCGCGCCGGGCGTCGCGAATGACGCGAATTGGGCGACGCGTTTGCCGCGAACGTCTTCCGCGCAAGTTGAAAAATTTGAACTCGAGCTAAAGATTCAAGCGTCGAACTAGACGCGATAGACGCGTATTTGACGCTCTATTCGCGTTCGATGTGAACACCATTACTCTCAAGTGTATTTTGTGCGCTTCAGTGCCTAGATTTACCGTGTTGCCGGTCTTGGCAGCAATGATCTTGTCGAAAATATTGCATCGCGTGCATCTGGCATCGAGTCTGGCACATGACATAGGTACACTTTGGATCATTTCCACATATTTTCTATCTATCTGGGTTGGGACGCACGCTTACACACACACACACACACACTGCAGCCTCACGTGCGACGAGCCGCGTCTCTGGGCAGCCGCGTAAACTAGTGTTTTTCCGCCACAGCCAATTATGCTGCATGCTTATTGTTTCACTGACGTTGACGAGATTAACCACTTAGGTACCGAAATGTGGTACCGAAAAACAAGACATGTTTCGATACTCGGTAGTATCGAGGCAATTCGGTCGGTACCTAAAAAGTACCGAACTCGGTACCCAGCCCTACATATAAAACAATCATACGGAAATACATTTGAGTTTGTTGAAAGTTGACCAAGTAAAACAATGCTGCGTTACCCCACAATATTAGCCTAATTCATCAAATATGTCTGTGTAGTAGACCTGCATGAGTAGTAGCCTACTTCAGCACTTGAAAAAAAAAATTTATGTAACAAACTAAAAAAGTTACATTTCAGGGAAGGAGGCTAACGTTAAATGTAACTTTAATCGTAACTTAACTCGTAAAATAGGCATAAACAAAATGAAAAGGAGCAGCAGCGGCCGCCTGCGGCCTATAAGGATAATAAAACCAGCAATGTAAAATTTCCCAGGCTCTCGGCCCTGCCTTCATACCACAGTAATGTTAATAAAACTTGAATGCATTAGCCCGACGGATCGCTTTCCATCGGCTGTGGAGGTTTCACGCTCATTCAAGGCGCCATCAAACTAGGCCTTTGTTGTTGTTTTGAATAAGTGACCTCTAGTGGCGAAACTTACAAAATGCCTTTAATGCACAAAAATAGTTTTCATTAAAAGCATTTACACTACCATACTATCACTAGTTGTTCAGTGTATATTTTGACTCTATCATTCGAATGTTTAGGGTCATTAGAAGAAGTTTAAGAAGTTAATACATTTGTTTCAAATTAATGCTGTTCTATTCAAATTTCTGTTAATCGAAGAAATATTAAGCAGCACAACTGTTTCCAACATTGATAAATAAGAAATGTTTCATTCAAAATCAACATATTGAATGATTTATGAAGGATCATGCCATCACATGAATAAATTACATTTTAAAATATATATATATTTTTTAAAGTTATATTAAATTTGTAATAACGCTTCTCAATATTACTGTTTTACTACATTTTTGATCAAATAAATGAGGCCTGGGTGAGAATTATTTCAAAAACATTAAATACTCATTTGACTGAAATTAATTAACACACCGAATTTGAAAGCAATCTAATCCTGAACAGATAACACAAAGTGGCAGAATATATGACCACCTGATCTAAGAAAGGCGGGCTGTGACATGTTGAGATCTCATTTTATTTTAGTTAAAGCTGCAGTCCGGCATTTTTCCTCTTTGTCGCCATCTCTGTTCGAAATCTGCAATTGCAGTCATTCGCGGAATTATCAACTTTACGTGGGTTGTAGTTCAACACCCTCGACACGGCACAGCGCGGATGAACACAATGTTTGAGGAGAGTGTGCTGTGCAGCTGTCAGTCACCGCGCCGATGTGGATATTGTCATTCAGAATCACAGATTATTCTTTTTGGAAGTATGACCAACATAACAATTTTCACCGGGAAATGTCATCTGAACTAGTAAGAAACATTCACTTTTGTTCTGATTCTGACATTGCAGTAAATCGCGCTGATTAAATCTAACAATTGCTTATAAATTATCATTTCACGCAAAACCGTGCAAAGTAGCTATACTATGTTCTCAAATTGTTAATGTTAACAACGTCAGCAAGCATTGCGTGACTACATCATGTAATGTCCTTCCGATATTATCCTTGTTTTTCGCATGGGTCCGGTTGCAGTCTCTTTTTTTCTGTAGCCACTCCGAAGTCCGAACGAAGTCTTTTGCATGTTACAGCGGGTGAGTCTCTTTGTCACTGATGATGATCGTCGTTTGAACCTTTCTGGTTCCGCCATCAAATTGATAAGTTTAATTATATCAAGTGCTGTGAGAAAAGGCTATAAATCTCTACCTCCAACATCCTCACACGCAATATAGCTTATACTAGCCGAGACTCCTTCTTTATGTGTACAGATGTGACGTAATGACGCAAAGACATGCTCGAATCTCCCGCGGAAATCCACCAGTACCACTAAAATTAAAAACATTATTACAAGCTTACCGTTTTGCATCGAGCTAAGGCAAGCAGATAGTTTTGAACACTGGCTGGTTATGTATTTTATCAAATATGTATTTTGGATAATTTTTAACCCAAAAAAAGCTACGGACAGCAGCTTTAATTATAAGTTGCTTTTGTCAAGCTTTTCTTTTTTTTTTTTCTTTTTTTGAGCAGCAATCTGAGTTAATAATTGATTGCAGCAGCTGATACCAGGTGTTATAGGCAGATAGATAGAGATGTCATTCATGTCCTGAAAACAGTAAGGTGAAAGACTAGAGGCACCTTTCTTGATAGTCATGTCAGAAGAAAGAGTTGCTATGTAAGTCGGTGTCTATGAACAGGGGGGATTATTCTTTGTCGAGGCAAAATCCTGTTTTACATATTGATTTTTCACAACAACTTGTTTTTAGCACAATGGACGGCCTCAAATGGCTCGAATCAGTATGGACATGTGATTCTCCTAGAGATTATGTTGTGGTTTTCAGGACCCTAATTTGCATCCAGTTACCAGAAGGGTGGCTGGCCGGTGTGACATGCATGTGACACACAGACCCAAGATGGTCTGGTCTGGTGAGCTGTCGGCTGGAATGATGCTGTCATTTCACGAATGTCCTGGGACTTCAGATGTTGACTCATCATGCATAATACAAGAGGGTGCATTTTGACCCCAAATAGCACTGATAATTAATTATTTAAAGGCCATTTGCAGAATATATATATATATATATATATATATATATATATATATACACTCACCGGCCACTTTATTAGGTACACCTGTCCAACTGCTCGTTAACACTTAATTTCTAAGCAGCCAATCACATGGCGGCAACTCAGTGCATTTAGGCATGTAGACATGGTCAAGACAATCTCCTGCAGTTCAAACCGAGCATCAGTATGGGGAAGAAAGGTGATTTGAGTGACTTTGAACGTGGCATGATTGTTGGTGCCAGAAGGGCTGGTCTGAGTATTTCAGAAACTGCTAATCTACTGGGATTTTCACGCACAACCATCTCTAGGGTTTACAGAGAATGGTCCGAAAAAGAAAAAACATCCAGTGAGTGGCAGTTCTGTGGGCGGAAATGCCTTGTTGATGCCAGAGGTCAGAGGAGAATGGCCAGACTGGTTCGAGCTGATAGAAGGGCAACAGTGACTGAAATAACCACTCGTTACAACCGAGGTATGCAGCAAAGCATTTGTGAAGCCACAACACGCACAACCTTGAGGCGGATGGGCTACAACAGCAGAAGACTCCACCGGGTACCACTCATCTCCACTACAAATAGGAAAAAGAGGCTACAATTTGCAAGAGCTCACCAAAATTGAACAGTTGAAGACTGGAAAAATGTTGCCTGGTCTGATGAGTCTCGATTTCTGTTGAGACATTCAGATGTTAGAGTCAGAATTTGGCGTAAACAGAATGAGAACATGGAACCATCATGCCTTGTTACCACTGTGCAGGCTGGTGGTGGTGGTGTAATGGTGTGGGGGATGTTTTCCTGGCACACTTTAGGCCCCTTAGTGCCAATTGGGCATCGTTTAAATGCCACGGCCTACCTGAGCATTGTTTCTGACCATGTCCATCCCTTTATGGCCACCATGTACCCATCCTCTGATGGCTACTTCCACCATGTCACAAAGCTCTAATCATTTCAAATTGGTTTCTTGAACATGACAATGAGTTCACTGTACTAAAATGGCCTCCACAGTCACCAGATCTCAACCCAATAGAGCATCTTTGGGATGTGGTGGAACGGGAGATTCGCATCATGGATGTGCAGCCGACAAATCTGCGGCAACTGTGTGATGCCATCATGTCAATATGGACCAAACTCCCTGAGGAATGCTTCCAGCACCTTGTTGAATCTATGCCACGAAGAATTGAGGCAGTTCTGAAGGCAAAAGGGGGTCCAACCCGTTACTAGCATGGGGTACCTAATAAAGTGGCCTGTGAGTGTATATATATATATTGCCATGCAGTTGATGCAATGGGAAAACGACACAATGCGTTGTAAAGATGTCAGATCTTACATATGTATATGGATTACAAACACATTTGCCACAAGAGCTACCTTGGGAATCTGTTAGAGGAAATGACTGCCATAATCACCAGTGAATGCATGGTTTTATGATCATTATGCACACTGGATAATATTCTCAGTGTGATCCAGAGAGACTCTGTGTTTTCTGCGCCCCAAGTTCAGCAGCAAATACATTTATTTTTATTACTAACCTCCATTGTAATGAATGTATTGCTTTGTCATATGCATAAGTTTCTTTAATGATTTATGGTCCGACCAAACAAATCAAGTTCATCGACTTTGACTAGCGGTTTAACATGCATTATTAAAGCAAGACTAATCAATATTTTCAGAGGCAATGACAATAAAATAAAATAAAAACTTCTTTATTCTCTTTCCGGAAGGAAATATTCACAGTTAATATCCCATAACAGAGATATGTGAAAGAAATTAGTTTGGTGATTTTATTTTATGCTTTTTGGAAATGTTCTTCCTTAATTCGTTTTGGGTCTCATTAGTTTATGCATATTTTATGAGATGTGATATCAGGTCTTAGACACAAAATGTATCTCTCATGTCACATTTCTTAACTTCGTGTGTATTTTTGGATTAGAATCGCTAGATGCATTTAAAACTACATTTAAATGTAATTATAATGTAAGAATAAGACATATTTTAAAATAATATTGCTTGGCTGACCATGTATAAGATGTATTATACATAATATGTATTATACAATATTAAAATAATATTGCTTGGCTTTGAACATTAATTAGATAGTTACCAAAAAATGAAAATGTGGTCATCTTGTTCATCAACTTCTATGACTTTTTCTTCTTCTATGGAACATAAAATAAAATATTTTGAAGATTGTTGGAAACAAAACAGGTTTGGTGAGCATTTTTTATGTTTTTGGTATGAAACAAACAAACACTGAGAAATCTTATAATAGCTTCTTTTGTGTTCTCATTTAAGGGTGAATACCCATTTAAGTAAATGTGTTTATTTTGTATAAGTCTTTTAGTGAATAGTCAGTCCAGTTCTTTGATATAGCTGGTTTTGTTTTTTATGTTTTAGGAATTTTAGCTCAAATCTCAAATGAGTGAGTTTCTGTGTTAATAGCCCTGAGCAAGTTGGATCTGCCGAGGAGTGATTGACATTTGGTCTGCGCAGTGTCGGCTCAGGTACCCTGGTTGAATCATAAAATTCATTCATTGAGTCTCAGACCCGTGCAGATTATTCCTGGCACATGTGGTGTTCTAAACCCAAGCCCTTGGCAATGGGGATTGTTCTTCTGACTTTATCAAGCTTAACTCACACTTTGTATGCAGGACTTGAGTTGGCGGGAAATGTCTTGTTTTGGTCTAATGAACGTCCCCTTGAAATTCCAAACAAGACTGTGTCCTCGGGGATTCGTGATTCCGATCAAGTGCAATATGCCCCACGCGCAGATACACTCCCACACGTTCTGAGAGCTGCGGTGATGAATTATTTAACGGACCAATAAACACAGAGGTGAACGTCGAGGCTGAGAGGGGGGAAAAGGAATTGTTTGTAGGTAAGGGCTCTTGTTCGAAATCACAGTATATGTCACAACCCAAATGCTACAAGGAATAAACCTCACGTTCAGCTAAGTAGCTACACCAGGCTACCCTTCCAGGATCCAGTTACCGGCACCCATAGCATTTATTGCTTGCTATAGCTATGATGTAATCCAAAGCTAATGGCCTGAATTGTCTATTAAGTTAACCTTTCTGTCTGCAAGATGGATCTTATTTAGACATTTTGAGCTTTGGCTTTGTGTATTTAGCGATAGGGTGCGGTTGAGTCTCTTTTGTGGTATTGGCTATTTTCTGGTTGTTTTGTGTGGTGTACTCCATCTCTTCCATCTGCATTGTGTAACAAATGGGGAATCAGTTGAAGTGTGTGGCTAATCTAAGCTATCAGGGGACCCTGAAATCTTATTTTCCGTGTTGACCATGTCATCAATGGTCTAGATGATTAAAGGCTTTAATTTATTCAGTGTCTGCTGCCATCTTGTTCATTAAATATTAAACGACTAGCTGTCCTATTCCATTAGGCTCACATCCACAATCAAGTGCATACATTACTGCAGGTGACTTTATAAAGCCAATCAAAGTGTTGATCTTTTTTATAAATCAAATTTGTAGACCATTTAGTTCCCCCTGTGTTAGTGATGAACGTTTGCTGTTTCACAAAGTCTCGTTCATTAAAAATGGTCCTGTCGTACAAATCATTTATGAAAAATTATACTAGTCTGTGTTTTTGAATTTGCTACTTTAAAAAAAAGAAGAAATATATACACTACCGTTCAAAAGTTTGGGGTCAGTGAGAATTTTATTTTTATTTTTTGGAGGAAAGAAATCAATACTTTTATTTATCAAGGACAGTAAAGACATTTATAATGTTACAAAAGATTATATTTCAAACAAATGCTGTTCTTTTGAACTTCCTATTCATCAAAGAATCCTAAAAAAACAAAAAAAAAACTGTACAACTGACAGACCAACAACTGTTTCAACATTGATAATAATAATAAATGTTTATTGAGCATCAAATCCTCATATTATACTGATTTGTGAAGGATCATTTGACACTGAAGACACTGACACTGGTGATGCTGAAAATTCAGCTTTGATCACAGGAATAAATTACACTTTACTATATATTCACACAGAAAACAGCTGATTTACACTGGAATAATATTTAATACTATAACTGATTTTTGTTGTATTTTTAATCAAATAAGCGCAGCCATGGTTAGCAGAAGAGAATTCTTTTAAAAGTATTTAAAATCGTACCGACCCCAAACTTTTGAACGGTAGTAGTGTATGTATGTATGTATATACTCAACTTTTATTGTTGTTTATATTATGAATTAATTCATATTTATTTATTAATCTTTTTGTACAATAATACATAAATACAAACTGAGTTACTGAAACAATCGTTGTCATAGAATACACTTGTTTGTTAACAATGAGTTGACAGTTTGAACGTTCTTGTTCACTTTTATTTTTTTTAGAAGATCTGAGGTGAATTGTTGCTTTCAGTAAGCCTACGGCTATAAAAGACACACCAAATGATATGCAAACTCACACAGATGCTTTTAACATTAAATAAAGCACATAAACAGTAGCCTACCTGAGATTAGCATACTTTCTGTTCACCGCGACACTGACAGTGACAATAAAGCCTATTCTAAAGTGTTTTTGTTCTCAGCTACAATTTAAGGCCAACAGTTGTAAACTTTTTTTTACAAATAAATGAAAAGCCTGTTGAAATTAACATCTCCCCTCTTGCTGTATCAGAATATCAGATTTAATTTATGATTGTCAGTGTCACAATAGTGTGTCTATTCCTTAGATAAAGTTGCCTCATTCTTTGTTTTTTTCATGACCTTGAGAATAACTTATTTTTTAAATACTCTAAATGGTAGATTATAAGGCTATATATTTTATGCAGATGTATGGTATTTCTAAAGTGTTAAAAAGGAAAAAAAAACATTGTATACCAAATCTAACCAAAAACCGTGCCCCGTGATACAAACCGAACCGAGGATTTTGTGAACCGTTACACCCCTAGCACAACAATAAATAAACCACACATCTAACTATTTTTAACATGGCAAATACCATATAGAGCCCTATGATTTTGGATGCAAAAAAACGGGAATGGAATCACGGAATCCAGTCACAAATGAAATTAGCTGTATTAAAGGAATAGTTCACTTAAAAATGAAAATTCTGTCATTTACTCTCCCTCGTGTTGTTTTAAACCTGTATGAAGATATTTTGAAGAATGTCGGTAACCAAACAGTTGATGGACCCCATTGACTTAGTATTTTTTATCTTCTTTTGTGTTCAGCAGAAGAAAGAAATTCATACAGGTTTGAAACAACTTGAGGGTGAGTAAATGCAATATAAAACTGCAGTGAAAAAAAAGTTTCAAGAACACAGTTTGAAATCACTGGTGTAACACCAGTGGTGTTTCTTACGTCACAAACTACGTAAGCTCATAATGTAATATATAGTACAGTGATTTTTTGAATAACCTAAGTTCTGATCATTTAATGTAATGTGTGTCATCAAAAGGCATCTTGGGATTCTGCTCGAGACTTAAGGAATGAGCATGATGGCATCAGACACAGGGACCATCAAAAATCAATGCATTTGTCAAGGAGCTCAAGAGATCCTTCATACTTCAGCATATTCGGTCAGCCACCTTAATGAAACATTGACTTGTGCAACAATTTACGACCTTTAAATGAAACAGCTAATTTTATAGACAAAATTGGACAGGTGATAGACACAATGCAAATTGGGCTTCTAGGAACTGATTTGTTTTGCCTCACTGTTGTAACAAACGGCCTGCTGGTGATAGATATATGGGCTCACTATGTGTCTCCAAATGATGCAGACATCCTTATTTACTGTCTGACAGCAAGCTGTGGGAAAAAGACAAATCTTGCTTTGACTTGACGTTTTGCCCCTTTATTTTTAGTGATACCAGATCTGCTCATTTTTTTAGTTTGTGTTCTGACTGTAAATGAGCATTCATAAGTGAAGATGGAGTAATGCAAACTTCATCCTTTATTATGTGCATGTTTTCACTAGAAATTTCAATCTATGCAATATTTCATGAGACAATAAACCCACCTTTCTGTCAGGCAGAAATTTTCCGAGCTTACATTAAGACGAAACTGGGCCCATATCATTGTTTATATGAATCAAAACTGTCAATCATAGAGATTGATAACTGTGAATGTTGTTTTCTCATATATGATTGAGTGACATTTTTTCTGGTTCCTACTGAGTGTAATTAATTTTCCCTCACTTTCCTTCCCCTTCTCCTAACCTTTCTTCATCCCATCCAGTTTATTTTTATCCTTAAAATCAAACAGGGCTGGGTTTTTCAAAAGCATTGTGAGCAAAGTTGATGGTAGAGACCATTGATGACAATGGTTCTATGATCTATATATACTTAGGCTTACGATGCTTTTAAGAAACGTATAGCCCAAATCATTTTTGATACCTTTTAAAGGGATAGTTCACCCCCCCCCCCCAAAAAAAATGTTATTTACTCTAATGTTGTTCCAAACCTGTATGACGTTCTTTCTTCTGTTGAACACAAAGGTGAATTTTGGAAAGAAGGAAGGAAGGAATTTCTTTGCTGCAGTTTTCAGTGAATAAGGCCTGAGGCTGCCAAGCTTCAAAAAGGTTGCAAAAGCAGCATGAAAATATCATAATATTTTGGCCCTGCTGTTCATGTTCACAAAACATTCCAGGCTGAAATATACCACACAAGCTGTTTGGTTGCGAACTTCAGCAAATTTCCTAAAGTTGGGATCCTCTGGAAGGCTATACAGACCCTCATGTACTACCACACGTTTGGTGGATGTTCTTTATTTACATTTAATAATTTAGCAGACGCTGTTATCCAAAGCGACTTACAAATGACGAGAGCAATATAAGCAGTAAAACTAACAATAGGACAACAAAATGTAAGTGCCGTGACACTTCCCAGTTTAGTCTAATGCAGTGTTTAAAAATAATAATAAATCGCTATAGAGTAGAAGAGAAGAGAAAAGAAAGTGTTAGTATTAATGGATCAAGTGTTGCCGAAAGAGATGCGTCTTAAGCCGTTTCTTGAAAATGTCTACGGACTCAGCAGCTCTGGTTGAGTTGGGCAGGTCATTCCACCAGCATGGAAGTCAAGGTAAAGGTCAGAGAAAGAGATTCCGTGCCTCTTTGAGATGGCATCACGAGGCGACGTTTACTTGCAGAACGCAAGTTTCTGGATGGCACGTAAGTCTGGAGTAATGAGTTTAGGTAAAAGGGGGCAGAGCCAGTGGTTGTTCTGTAGGCAAACGTCAGTGACTTGAATTTGATGCGAGCGGCAGCTGGCAACCAGTGCAATTTTGTGAGGAGAAGAGTGACGTGTGCTCTCTTCGGCTCGTTAAAGACCACTCTAGCTGCAGTATTCTGGATCAGTTGCAGAGGTTTGACAGTGCAAGCTGGAAGACCTGCCAAGAGAGCATTACAATAGTCCAGTCTGGATAATACAAGCGCTTGGAGCATGCTCTGATAGGAAGGGCCTGCAGGACCTGGCAGTTAGCAATGTGTTCTGTGAAATTCTGTGAACTCCAAGGTTCCTGGCTTGACCTTGTTCTTTATATCTTAATCTTATTGTTAGTTAAAGTTTTGAATTTCCAAAATTTGAAAATGTGCTTTTGAGCAGTGTTTGGAAATCTACTTTGAAGCTATAGCTTGCCAAACCAACAATGGGAGTTCCAGTAACACAATAGGGAGATGATTCAAACGAATCTGTTAATTGAAAAGGTTGTTCAACTGAACCAATTGGCTTAAATTACATCAGATGTTTTAGTCATTTTCTTCAAAACACTGGATTTGAGTGTTATAAATATATATATATTGTTACGGCCTGTGCCTTGAGTGCCTTTCTTCTCCTTACGTACGACGTCGTGACTCTGTTTTCTTGTTTCTCTGTCTGAGTCTGATTGCTAGGTCCGCCCCTGTGCAGGTGCGTGTCGTTGTACGCATTGGTGATCAACTTTTAAGCACGCTGAAGCGGAGCATGGCAGGGGAGAGGAGATTCACCAGCAAACAAGCGTTTTTTTTCTGTTTGGTTTATTTCTTAATTGTTATTTTGTTCATTCTCTTGTTGACTTTATACTTTGAAGTGTCTTATTGTTGTTTGTTTGTGTTTATCATAGTTTGGTAATTATCTTAGAAATATCTTGTTTTCTTTTCGTTATGATACGCGTTTTCCTATTTTTGTGATTGAAATAAATGTTTAAACATTGTGTTTAGGTTTCACTTGTCCTTTATGTTATGCAACCCTTTTCTGCCAATTTTAAAGAGGGGTTTGTAGCAATATAAATGAATTGTTAAAAGAAAAATGCTACTTAAGCTGGAAATGTACAGTAGTGGCCAAAAGTGATGTCCGGAGGGGATATTTATTTTTGATTTATCCTACAAGTTCAATTAAACCATCAAAATATGAGAACATAATTAAGATTTTTAAAATATTTTAATATGAGGAAAGAACAAAACACTAAACTTGGTTAAGGTGTTTATCTGACAAAATAATTAGGTACAGTACAGGTTATGATTTTACTATGCAAATAAAATAAATACATAGAAAAACAAAAAGCTCACAGGAAAAAGCATACATAATCAGTTATACATTTTCCGTTGGTTCGCTCTTGTTTTTGCATATATGTTATTAATTTCTGTGTATGACAGCCTGGCCAAAAATTATGTTCGCACAATTTGGCATGTTTCATTGCGTTATCACAAATAAAACAATTGACTCAAAGTACGACTACGCAATACGCTTACATAATCTTTAACAAATTATTTATAGTATTTTAGTAAAGGGTGAAGATGTATATTTTCCTAGGCCGGATATCACTTTTTGAACTCTACTGTTTACCAAAGCAACTGAAAACTGGAAAGTTGTTGTGTTCTATTATTGGACGTCTTAAGTCTTATTCATCGGGATGTGTAATCATCAATTAAAAGACAAAAAAATGTTTTGCATGGAAGTTAAAACAGGAATCAGAAAATATCTGGGTCATTATAAAGAACGGGAGCAGTGGTAGGGTTTTAACTGATCAATTTGGACAAAGATCTAGGTCATCACTTTTATTTTGACTGAGCTTCAAGAAACAAGTTGTGACTGCCACCTTTTCAGAAGAATTGTTTTTGACTAACACATTTCCAAAAGAATTTACGTCAGCCACGACTGATTCATTTGACATTTTCAAGGGAAGTATCGACAGGGATTCTAAGGTCTGTTACGGTGACAAGGTTTTTAAGATAATTAGCCTCATTAATTAGTCTTCATTAATATCATTCCATTGCATTCTCACCATGATAATTTACAATGAACTAATTGCCATGACACTTGTTATGTTGCCAGGACTTTATCGGTATAGTTCATGCTCTTTTAATTGCATCATGTGATATTGGTCTATAGTTATAGTCTACTTTGGGATGCATATTTATGGACGGCTTGGGAACAGTGAAGTAAAAGCAGATGCAGCCAGTGGCGGTTAGACACATTTTGTGATGGACCTATAGATATAAATGGATAGAAATACACCAACTCATGATTCACATACTATACTATTTTTTTTTTGAGCATTACATTTTCTATAATAGTTAGGATGTTTCTGTTATAAGGGAACTTGCTGTTTCTGCAATATGTCAATAAAAATGGAAACTGATTGTGTGCCCAGCCACCAAACCACAGAAAGGGCATAAAAAGTAACGATGATTGTTAACAGAAAACTTGCATATTAATAAATTCCACCTCCAGACACAATGTCAGATTCAGATATTGAGTGTTAATCTTTTCATAACTTATGTCAACAATATTTTCAAATAGCATTTCAGTAACCACAAAAGTTTGATCTCAAGAATCCACAAAAAAAAAGAGAAGTTGAGGTAACTATAGCAACAATATCCTCTGTTGCTGTGGTTACCTCAAAACAACTGCGCTTACCCTTAAAGGGTCACTTCACCCATTTGCATTAAGGTTTGTATTGTTAGAAACCCAGTCATATATTATAATGATGGTGGAATTTAGCTTGTTTTTTTTCTGAGATGGGAGAAAAAGGATTTAAGTGTTTTACTTCCGTCCTATCGTGACGTAAATATCGTCATTTTGCGTCACGATAGGACGGAAGATAAATATCATTGCATATTAAGAAAACTACAGCCTTTAGCTCATTATTATTCAAGGGCGTGGGACCCACTCACCCCACCGGCCTATTACAGATCAGTGGGTGGGACTAAACCTGAAGAAACTAAACTATTCATCCGCCATCTTGCTTGGAAGACACCAAGCTAAGCTAACAAGCGCTCAAGGAGTTAGATTTACCATAATGCCTGAATTTACGACACACGATATGGAAGACGAGGATTTTGAAAATCTTTTGCTCGAAACTGATGTCCGTGGCTATTTATACGAGCCACAATATAGCGAAGAGCAGCTGAGGCTGATGGAGGAACAAGAGGCGGCGGCGTCGGGTTCGTTGTTGTGGGAAGAATGAGACGGGAATCGGCGAACATTTAAACATTTTAATAGTAAAATAAACAAATACAAAACAAAAGTATAAGCCAGCAGCCCCGCACTGCTGGCCACACACAACAGAAACAAAACACACCATAAAATCAGGCCTGTTCCTCTCTCGATCTGCCCTGTCGCTCCTCGTTTTATGCGTCCGCTCCTCGGTGAGAGACGCGAGAGAGACCGGTGCGTCTCACAGGTGTTGTTCATTATCACTCACGCCACCGGCCTCGCGCCGCTCTCACGTCCCTCGTCCTGCTCGCCACAGCCAACTAACTATACATTTTGTGTGAAATGAATTTTTAACTCTGTTGGCAGCTAACGTTAGCCCTGTAGAGTAGACGGAAGAGTGATTTCTCTGATGTTTGCGACTTTGCGCTGTTCTGGATTAGTGGGAGTGGCTTGCGGAGCTGTGCAACGTGGTGCATTCTGGGAGTTATGGTCTTACACACAAATGCGCCCTAAAGTTATTTTCTGTCTTTTCTCGGTCAAGAGGGCACCAAATTCAAAATTTCTTTTACATTTCGACTACATATATGACCCACTTTCAATAAAGATTAATGTTGAAATGGGTGAAGTGCTCCTTTAAAGGGATAGTTCACCCCAAAATGAAAATTCTGTCAGTAATTACTCACCCTGATGTTGTTCCAACCCCGTAAGACTTTTGTTCATCTTCGGAACACAAATTAAGATATATTTGATTAAATCTGAGAGCTGGATCACTCCTCCATAGGCTTCTTAAGAGATCGAAACTGGCCGGCCCAGAAAAGTTAAAGACATTGTTAAAATAGTCCAAGTGACTACAGTGGCTCAATCTTAAGTTTATCGAGCGACGAGAATACTTTTTGTGCGCAAAAAAACAAACAAAAATAACAACTTTATTCAACTATTCATTTCCTTCTCTGTTGGCCTCGAGATTTCGCGTATGTGAAACTGCGCAGCGCTTCTCTGTTGTACGCCCGACTGATTCATTTGACATTTTCTAGGGAAGTATCGAAATGGATTTTAAGGTATCTTGTGCTGAAAAGGTTTTTTAAGATAATTAGCCTCATTAATTAGTCTTCATTAATATCATTCCTTTGCATTTTTCACCATGACCATTTATAATTGACTAAATTAATTAATGAATCAGATCCAGTCAGATATTCTTCTAACCATCCCTTCAAACTATATTTATAAGTATTAGTCACCATCTTGTATCAAAAATTGAAGCTGTTTATTAAAGAATCTTTTCAATTTTTTTGTTACTAATGTTCACTACCTTTCAAAAGTTTGGAGTCAGTAATATTTTTTTAATGTTTTTATAAGATGAGTCTTTTTAAAATTCAAAAACCGTAAATATTATTACAGTTTAATGTGCAGCTACATTTTCAGCAGCCATTCCATTTTTCAGTATTACATGAACCTTAAAAAAGCATTACAATTACAACTTTAGCATTACAGCATTACAACTTTCTTATTATTATTAGCTGAAAATGTTTGTGCTGCTTAGTGAAGTATGGAAATTGTGGAAGTCTTTTTTACGGATGGTGAGCAAAGTTTGAAAAACGGCATTTATTTGAGATGATAAAATCTTTTTTAACATTATACAGTAAATGACTACTTTAATTTTTGATCACATTAATGCATTCTAGCTGAATAAAAGTATCAATTGTTTAAAAAAAAAACATTTACTGAGCGCAAACTTTTGAACAGTAGTGTACGTACAGTACTTTGAGAGTCAACAAGATTTACTGCACTCCATTGACATTAAGGATATGCAAAAATACATATTTTCAAAATGCTGCTAGTCTTAAGGAAACATTGTATGATTTGTCTGGGTTTGGGTTCACCTGACCTGGGGTGTTTACATAAGATACATAAGCTTTAAAAGTAGCTATATAGATTGGAATAGAGTCAATAGAGTGAGACACTCCAAAGACTGGTCGAAGACTGCTCTTGTAGATTGAGTAACAATAAAGTGATTTGATTTGATTGAGATATTAATAGTAAGTGGTGGTAGCTGTAGTACCAGCTTGAAGATGAAGTACTTGAAGATGAATTTAAAAACGCAATTTTCAGAGATGAAAAGATACTCGTGCTTGAATCAGTCACAGTCTTGATGTTGTGACATGCTCATTCATTCTCCGCGTTTGATGTACGCTGTCTGATTGGGTGAGAGAATACCTGCAAGAAAGCCCTTCACAAGCATTTTATACATTTTTGATAAAGAAATGCTTCTTCAGATTGAAAGCTCCTCTTTCTTGAGTTTTTAATAAATGAGAGACCCCTTGCAAGAATCAGTCACCCATTAAACATTGATTTTAGATTTTGAACACTGTCTGGCTTTGAGCGTATCATAAGTCACTTCATCCATTCTGCTAGCTGTGTTATCGGGTAAATTGTGCAACACAGATTCAATCTCTGCTGAAGTAAAAGGTGAAGGATCAGGTACAAAAGCCAGGGCACTTGTCAATATATCTGTTTGCGGCAGTATAGCGGTGGAAGAAAGTTGCTAATTATTGCATGGCCTAAACCCTTTTCTGATTGTCACTTAGTGCTTTATTCCCAAACCGGGCTTCACTGTATTCTGGATATAACATAACAACTGAGGCAGGTGTTCAAACCACAGGAAAAGCTTGTTTTTTATTTTATTTTATCTGAATTTCGTCTTTTACTCAAGAAATACTATATAAATATAAAAGCTAATGTTTTATGTATTTGAGGAGCGGAGAAGAGTGTCTTGGTCTAGCATTGGTCGTTGAGTCATAGCCAATACTGTCTTAAATAGCCAGTGCATAGCGCCTCATATTTTATAACATGAGAAAAACACTGAGTGCCCACATAGCTACAATAAACTTTATAACCTGTAAGTTGATGGAAACATAATGTAATGCACTTACTGCCTCAGATGCGGCCGTTCTAATGATGGACAAAACACATGTGTCTGATACCTGCTTGTCAAAAACCTTGTAACCCCGTTTGAGCTTGATTTTGGTAAAATGTTAATAATATAATGGTACATGCAAGTGTCTGACCATATATAAAGCCACAATATTTTTTGGAACAATTTTGGACATACAAGGTTTCTGCACAACAGATTTGCAGGTGTATTTTTAGGTCATAGTCTTGTTACTGTATGAGTTTCAGCCTGACTTTAGCCCACCTGATGGACAGATGGCTCTAGAATACTTTACTGTCAAGAAGAGTTTGTGTTCTATTCAATGACTGAAAAGTGCTCAAGTCCTGTGGCTGTAAAACAAGTTCAGATCATCACGCCTCCATCACTTGACGGCTGGTATGAAGTGTTTGTGGCTATACACGGTATGTTCTTGCCAAACATGGTGTTTTGCATAATAACCACACATTTTCACAATGGACTTGTCTGCTTGATGAACATTATTCCAGACATTATGATATTTTTTTCTTTCACCTTTGTGAACCTGCTTTTTTTTTCATTTTTGAGAAATGTCCTTCTGCTCATATTAGTAAAGACAAAGGCAACTACCTTTGGACGCTCTTCTTTTGCTTTTGAGGAGGTGGTCACACTTCCTCCTGATGATCAAGTAATTAAGTGCTTTTCATTATCAGCCCCTGAATTCTAATGACCCTCTTAATTCTTTTTGAAGCAGTCAGGGTGTACTTAATTTTTCCCACATGGTTTCTGATTTTTGCCATGGGTTTTATAAATAAATAATTGGCATAGTGAAATGCCGTGTGCTGGAGGTTATGTATGTCTAATTTAAGTTGCTGAGGACCTGTTGCCAGTCAAACCTCTTAAGTTGAATGCAACTCTTGCTTCATTTAGTGTACATGGATCCATTGTTAAGGGATATACAATTAAAGACCCAAGGACCAGATATGATTAATTAAGACCCAGAGTCAGAAGTGCTGTCAATTTAAGACACGAGTCAGAATTATAATAAATGAAAGAGAATTTTTACTGAAGATAGTTTGCAGTTTCATCAGGCAGAAGTCAGCTTCAAGACTCACACGGAGTTTGTAGGTCGCCCCTCTTACAGTTACAAAGATCACAGCAATTATACCCTTCACCAAGATCTAAGCTACGTCCAGGGCCGGATTAACCATTAGGGCAACTGGTCACTTGCCCAGGGGCACAGGACATCTAAGGGGCCCTGGCTGGGCACCGTCAAATATTATGTTAGATCACGTTATAAACGGAGTCCTCGATCGCTTTCCCAATTATATACAGATTTTTGCAACCCGTTCGATCAAAATATTATGTTAAATCACGTCAAAACCAGTGTCTGTCTTCCTGCGCAGTGAGCGTGGTCGAGCTGTTCACGTCGACTCGCGTGACTTGACGCTCTGAAATTTGAAATCGGTGGGAAGGTGGAGAAGCAGTTAAGCAGTAGGCTAATAAACAAGTAAAAACGAAATCATTTAAAGTGAAAGTAAGCAGCCTTGGGCTCGGGTATCTCTCTCAATACAATCAAAATGTGTCAACATTCGCCATGTATTTGGATGGTAAACTATTCTATATTATAGCCTTTGTACTTTACTCACGTTCCAATATCAACGGAAAAATCATCCTCTTCACTTGTGCAAAAATGAGCTTGGAATCACAGTGGAGCGGTGCTTACGCTGAATGGTACAATGGTTGTAAGTGACTATTTAAACAGAGCAGTGCAATTTTTTATATATTAGGTTGACTATTTTATTAATATATTTTATTATGGCTATAATGAACAGGCTGCGATGTCAAGATTGCAATACTGGAGTGTGTGTGTGTGTGAGGCGCGGGCGCGATCGAACAGTGGAAAGACTAATTAACATGTTTTATTTATTTATTTAACATGTATGTGTGCATTAAAAGTACCATTTCGGCAATGAAAACATTTCTGAGCCAAATAAAGATAAAGATGTGTTCTGGTGACTGGCGTGTTTATTGAACCAATCAGATCAGAGGAAATCGGGTGTCAGCGAGAAACTCGTTTGATTGGCTAAATGATGAAGGTGGACCCGCCCTCCTCTTCGAGCTTGCAAAACTCAGTGAGTGAGAGAACCGTGCCAAAACTGCAAGCGCAGGTAAAATAAAGACGCAACTGTACAGATCAGGTTATTTCGGGAACTTTTTTACCCAATGCACACAAGTCATTTAGACATTTGCAACAGTTTATTTTTTTACACAAAGTTTGATTTTACGCAATTCATCTGTTTTGCAGTTCCTACCTCTGTTGTTTTCGCTTGCGTTATTTTGCGTTAGCATGAAGCTGCAGCTTCAAAATACATGAATTACACTTACGAATGCAGTTAAAAGCTGCAAATATTTTTTCCTTACACTTGAAGGGCGATTTACACCTTTACAAATCTTCTCTTGCGCATGCAAATTTATTTTACGCTTGCAATCTTATGTACTCTTTCACAAATCTTACCTTGCGCATGTGATTCTTTATGACATCATTTTACCTTCATAGAGGACACTTTAACAGTAAAATAAAGGCTTTAGCTAAGAAATGGTCACTTAAACCCTCTGGGCTTCTTTGTCCGAAAATGACCGAAAACGTTTACATTTTGAATTGTTTAATTTTTTTTGCTTCGTCGGATGGGGGTGAAACTTGGTGACTTTTGTTGTATTACCTATATGAACACACGAAAAAAATCAAGGAGATGATTCTGATATGTTAAAGGGTCGTAAAAAAAAGTCACACTTAGCTTCCTCCCGGTCAAAAACGGGCGACATAGGAAATGAATGGGAAATAGAAAAAAATAGGAAATGAATGGGAAATAGGAAAAAATAGTAAAACTCAGAGAAACTTTTGGTGGTACAAGCTACAGATCAGCAACTGTGCAGAAAAAAAAGTGTACAGCAATGAAGGGGTGACACTCTAAAACATCAAGAGTGCAAATAAGACCCCCCCCCCCCCCCCCCCCCCCCCCACACACACACACACACACACACACACAGATATACTGGCAAGACTGCAACAGCAAATTTGTAGAATATGCAAAATAAAATCAATAAATGAAAAAAAAAAATCTCGCTCAAAAGCACACACACACACACACACACACACACAGAGAGAGAGAGATTAACTGGTAAGACTGCAACAGCAAATTTTGAGAATATGCAAAAATAAATAAATAAAAATACCAATTTATTGCTAAATGTCTGTATAAAGTGTTTTGAATTATCACTAACCATCTCTTATTTTGTTTAATTATTTGAATGATCAAATACTGAGTAACAAAAATGTTTGCATTGTGTTCCCTTTCTATATTGCGTTCCCTTTTCTATAGTTTGATTTTAATCATAATACGAAACCTGATACTTACCTAAAAAAATTTGTTAAAAAAATAAAGTAGTCTTTTAGAATATCTAAATGTATATCTAAAAAATAAAAATAAAAAATAAGATAGAGAAATCATGTCTAAAACAACAAAAGGAATCAAAAAGCCTTTCTATGTATTTATATAGGAAGCTATAGGCAGCCTACAGGCTGGTACAGGACATTGCACACATTTAATTATTTTTTAAAGCCACTAGATGGCGCTCTTCTACTTGAACATTTTTTTTTTAGGCTGTCACTCTATTTTGATGTGAAATGTTGCATTTATTGAAAAATAAATTAAATAAATATAAAAATAAAAATATATATATATTAATATTAAAAATTATATAATTAATGCAAAGTATCATAAATTCTAAAAATTCTAAATAATAATCAGAAAATATTATAGAACAAAACAATATTTGATTGGTTATCCTGGGAAAAAGTAAAGTTACATTTTAAGTAGGGCTGTCAGTTAAACGCGTTATTAACGACGTTAACGCAAACCCATTTTAACGCGATTAATTTTTTTATCGCGCGATTAACGGTCTTTTTGGCCTTGCAAACTTTGTTGTTTTTTTCACATGCTTTTGCACCGGACGCGGCATGCACTATGAAACCCATTCATTTCAATGGCTTGCGCCGCACGAGGACGTTTTGTTGCTTCGTCAACCAAAGCGCAAGAGCAGCGGCGCGCACACCGCGGTCAAAATTCAAAATAGTTCAACTTTTGCTGCTGTGACGATTACCAGCGCGGCCAATAGAAACGTTTTGGCATCCAAAAAGTTTTGAAAACTGGCGTAGCGCCGCGCATTCTGCGTCCTGTCCTATGGTCCTGTCTGAAAGCACCGGATCTAGCTAGACCGGAAACACACTTGTTGCGAGCCGGCCAAATAGTTGGTTAACGTTACGTTTTGAGTGGATGACGAGCGCGAGACGCCGAAATGGATGCCAATAAGATTCTGAATGTAAAGTTTACTTTTAAAAAGTTGCCAAATGGTCCCATTGACAAGACCAAAGTGATCTGTGTGTTTTGTCGAACTGAGCTATCATCATCATCGCAGCACGTCCAGTCTGAAATACCACTTGATGGCTAAACACACACACAGCTGATGCGAATTCTCCGCCCCCTCGTCAATATCAGGACCTCGTCAGTATTTCTTTCACCCTTTTATTGATGGACAGTGTTACATTATGTGAGAGATTATTTGCTCCAAGTGAGAATGTTAGTGTGAAATTGAACACCGTATATGTCAATGTTGTTTGCAATAAAAAACATTTGCACAAAGCAAGCCGATCCACTTTTTCGTGTTGATAAGAGCATTACAGTTTGAAAAAAATAATGGGACAAAAAGAAATCAAGAGACATTTAGAATAGATAAAAATGTGCGATTAATCGCGAGTTAACTGTGACATTGATGCGATTAATCGCGATTAAATATTTTAATCGTTTGACAGCACTAATTTTAAGGCTTCGTCCGTTTTTGACCGGGAGGAAGCTAAGTGTAACCCATTTACGAAGAAGCCCAGAGGGTTAAACTAGGTCACAAGGGTCATTGGAACCAATATAGTCGTCATGGTGAGCTAGAAGAACAGATACATGTTTTAACACGTTGAAGACCTTTCTCAAACAAAACGAATCGAATCCGTATTTAATTTCTGGAAGCCGGGCTAAATAAGCAAGCACTAGCACTATTGCTGTATTCCTAACATGGGCTAGACCAGCCGTCACCTCTCAGATATCAAATACAGACATTAGAGAATACATGAACATTTCAGTAATCACACTGGTAACTTCTATAACAACGTAACATCTCATAGGCCTAGAGAAGTCATTCAACTCGTGATATTTAGAAGAAAAAATATTGATTAATACCTTGATTATAATCACTCATTAGATATATATTGAAGCAGCAGTGGATTCCAGAATCCACCGCTTCACATATGCAAATGAGCCCCACCTCCACTCACTTATACAGGGCCCGTCTACAAGTTGATGTATCAGAATGATAATGCACTTTATGTATCGCTCTCTATAACGTCAGACACATAACAGTATTCATATGATTAGCCTTTGGCTTGACTACATTATCAAACAGCTAATAATGTGTTGCTAATGTTACACAAACCATGTTCACATTTGCCATCTCAGAGTCAGACAGCTGCCTTCTAAAAATCAACATCCTTACAAACGCTTTGAACAAATTAGAACGTCAGTGGAGAAAGCATAGTTCATCATAACCTTGTGATATACATCATATACATAATTCACCCGCCATATTGCTAAATGTACACGATCTTTCATATCAACAGAAAAATATACCGGGATAACCTGGCTTCTCTTGAGACTCCCCTGCTTTGCAGCTTAGTTCATGATATGCTAAAGCCTGCCCGTATGTTGTCGTGATTGGTTACAAAGTAGTTTGTGATGTAAGAAACGCCGGCGATTTCAAACCGCGCATTTGAGGCTGTCTTTTTTCACTGCAGTTTAAAGGGGAAAATAATAAGCAATGGTGTTGACATGAATTCACACATGGTTTGTCATAAAGCATATTAAAAACACCATATAACAACACTAAAAACTTTAAACTTCAGGGAATTGTAGCAAGTGGGCCCCATGTTCTGATATGTTAATCCATTGAAGTTACATTATTTCTTGCAAATATATACTCTACATATTCTGTGGCAGCTACAATCAGTGCTTGGTGATAAACGTTAGAAAAATGTGACACTTCTGCAATTCCCAATTCCCTACACTTTTCAGCTGCTTTTATATAAATGATCTCCCAACAGCCTGCTGTGCCACTGAAAAAAATCTTGCTTTGTTTTGAAGATCAAGGGTAACTTTGATTCATTTTCTTCTTGCAGGGGAAATATTACTTGCATTAAAGCTGCTGCAGTGTCCCATAGAAATGTATATCCATTATTCAAACATGCAAGCCAGACAACTTACTCGCATACTTATAAATGTTTTTTCTTCATGTCAAAGTAAAGAAATTTTACCATAAGTTTTATTTTAAAAAATGGTTTCGTTCTACAAATGTAGCAGAAAATGTGCAACTATAATAAAATAGAAGATTTATTATATTATATTGTGTTATATGATGTTATATTATATTGTATTTAGTGCTGGGCAACAATTAAATTTTTTAATCGCGATTAATCACATGATTTTCTTGCGATTAATCGCATTGTTACGCGCAAACTTTAATAATGAATTCTAAAGTAGTGTGTTACTCACTTTTGATTTAAATGTACTGCTATATACACAAAAGTGTAATAACATGTGGTTTGCAAAAACTTTAAACAAATAAGGTGCTTTTATACCAGCAGTATTCCCTTTACACAGCAATAAAATATTTATTGTAAATCTCAACTTAAACATTAATGTAATCAAATCAAATATTAAAACAAAGCTATTTGCCACTGCCAGGGCATTACCTTTTATCTAGCTTGTTAAAACGAGTCCAGTTTTCTTGTTTTTTTTTCTTAACAGGTATCAACAGGTGTCTTTTAGCAGCAGAAACAGTCTATGTAGTCAGAGGTCATGAGATATAAGTCGACCAACGTTACTTCTCTGATAGTAGCTTAGGTTTGGTCATGCCATGGTTTCCCACGTACACTAAGGCCCCGTTTACACGAGAACGATTCCGGGTGAAAACGTAAAACTATTTTATCGGATGTGCCTTTCGTTTACACGGCAACGGGGTTTTGGGGGCTTAAAAACGCAAAAAAGTGAAACCACCCTCCAAAGTGGAAATCTTAAAAACGCTCCACCGTCGCGTTCCCGTCTAAACGGTAAAAACGCAAATCTGCTCACGGTGGCTCTCGTCGCGTACGCGTTTACGTCACAGGCATGCGCTAGTACAGGAAAATAACAACCAACATGTCAGATTATTTCCATACGTCGGACCTTCAAGTTGCCCTAGCAGCTCTGAAAAACATACAAGAGTCTTTTTAGCAGTTGTACAAAATATTCTAAGATATTGGTGTTGTTGTGTGGCAGTGCTTCACATTGCCACCTAGCCGCCTGGAGTGCATACTACATCGAATTTCACACACTTTTGCATCACCATGTGCACGCGGATTTCCCAACCATAACGCTCGTCTAAACGCAGAATAAAAAGTGATAACGCAACGCCACTTTTGCGTTTTCTCTTCAGATCGTTTCCGTGTAAACATAGCCTAAGATTGCATCAAACAGAGGTAAAGCCCAATTTATACTTCTGCGTCGAACTTACGTCGTCCCCCTCACGTGCACCTCTCCAAAAATGTAACAACGCGTCAATTCTACGCGTACCGCAAGCGCTGTGATTGCTAGAACCGCTCCACGGGTTTCACATGCTCCCTCTGCATGTGTAATTGCGCGTCAACGCGGACAACGACGCAGAAGTAAAACCAACCAACGCGTAGTGTATAGCGTAAGTCCGACACAGAAGTATAAATCAGCCTTTTAGAGTGAGGTGAATTGGTCGAGCACAAGGTGCAGCGACAAGCGGGTGCGTTCTGTGAAACTGTTGCGGTCATGCTCGCCTCACGCGCTCGCCTCACGCACGCGCCCGCCCGTTGCCGTAGTTGAATTGTCTAAAAGGACTTTGATTGTCTATAACTTTTTGTACACGACGCGCAGCACAAATCATTGGAAGAGATCTGATCCTCAGCTCGCTGTTTGTGAGTTTCCAATATTTAAATAGTTATCAGGACATCAACAGAAGGGAATTCACATTGCAGAGCCCCGCTAAACTACACGCAGACACATCAGGTAAAGTTATGTATAATTTTAATTTAAGTTAAAAAGACTACAGCTGTGTAGCGCACAGAAGCCGTTGCCATGGTTACTATCCATAGAGCGCCTGTCATTCACTTGCGAAGTGAACCTGCCAAAGCCTCTCCACTGCTGGTTTGGGTGGGTTATTTGCTGGCTGACCAACATCCCACCCCTCCTGTGATCATGGTTTGACTGTAGGCCTATGTCCTATTCAGAGCCAGTGTGCAACGGACTTTCAAAATAAAAAAAATAAAAAAACTGCGTTAACGTGCGATAAAAAAATTGTCTGCATTAATTAATAAATGCGTTAACGCGATAATAACGCGTTAACTTGCCCAGCCCTAATTGTATTATATTATATTATATTATATTATATTATATTATATTATATTATTAACCTTTGGTGTTATACTGAAGAAAGATGTCATGTGTATGTGGTAGATGGGATGCATGATGCAGGTAATCCAAGACAAATACTTTATTTATAATAACAGAGAATATTCAAAAGGGAAAGTAACACATACCACACTAAATCACGACGAGAAACAGGGGATCGAACAAAACAGTACTTATACACAGAGAACTAAACTAGAGACGTGGGATTAATCAGTAACCTAGGTAACAAACAGGGAGAAATTGGTAACTGGAAATAGAAACTAAACTGAAAGGAAACGCCGCAACATGAACAAAAACACATTAAAATGTAACATGACCATGATATTAGTCCTCCGTGCGAGACACGTCCTTGCACTGTTATCGAGAGTACCAGAGTGGAGTAATGGGGTCTTGGAGGTGGGTGAGGAACTGGCGAAGGGCAATGAGCCTGAAGAGCTTGCTACGGGGAATGCCATGGTGGAGATAAAGGAGGGAGGAGCCAAGGTGTAGCCCTGACGGCATCTTTGGCGGAGCCTTTGGACCGCCCAACAGAGGCGGAGCAATTGTCCATGGAGACCCCTGCGAAATTTTGGGGGCAACGGTCCAAAGCGACATCAAAGGCCTGAAAGTCCTTGGTGATGCCACTGGCTTGAGGGACCGAGGTGAGGACAAGGGCCTGACAGAATGGGGTGAAACTGGAGGGAGTGAGGATAGTGATATTGATAAGACAGCGCTACTTTACTGGCTCTACAGTGAACTGTCTTACAGTAGCTAACTCTTCAATGGACCTGGCAATTGGCTCCAGCCTCAGGACAAATGAGGCAACCTCTTTGGCTCTGGGATGGAGACTGTGACTAGCTCTGACTTCAGGGAGGAAGGGTGCTCAATCTCGTGGTCCACGGCAGGCAATGGCTCGGCCTCTGGTTCCATGGTGTACATTTAGGCTCGTCGTTGGAGATCTCTCTGTGTTGCCGGGACACTCTGGGCTCAGACGATGTTGTCCGATGGTGGCATTGTACTGAACGACTCCAGAGACTATTTATATAGAGACATGCCACTTCCCCAAACCTTAATACAACTATATAGGGAAAACCCGTAACGCCAAAGATGGCGGTTGTATGCACATGCCCCGCCCCTCCCGCTGGAAAGCCAATCGTCTGCTTTTAACAGTCAAGCCGGAAAACATTTAAGCCTATCGTCTGGTTCCACCGACGCATGCGCACAGTTGAGGTTTGCGACAGCGGAAAATATGTTACTGTTTGAAAAGGCGGCAGATTTGATGTGTTAGTTGTGTAAATATCAGACATCCCAAGTCTCCCGGAAGTTCCGGGAGTCTCCCGCAGATTGATAGCGGCTCCCTGATGACCGCAAATTAGTTCAAATCTCCCGAAATCTAGAGCGAGCGAGCAGTAGCGCGCACGACAGAGAGCGAGAGAACCCTTGCGCATGCGCAGTAAAAGTATAACCTGTGGGGAAAAAGGTGTTTTAAACCTTATTTTGGGGCAAAGTCATCACACTTTTTCAGCGATTTTTATCATATTTTATTAGTGTTTGTATACATGAAGTTTTTATGTCCCGGTGACCAGTGAAAGTGCAGTTCTGGGTCTCTGCCCGTTCATTTAGATAGGAGCCTGGTCTTGTTAGTCCGAAATAGCTGACCGGGGGCGTTGCCAAGATGGCGGCCGAGTGGCATGACTTGCCTAAAAGGACTTTGACGACTCCCACTGAGAGGGAAGATCTGCATACCCAAAAGGCATAATCGATGAACTTGATGAAAAGAATCCTCCCTCAACAGCTGCATCTGTCCAATGATGTCATCCATCCCACTCCAGAAGAGCTGTTTCAAAGTCTCATCGTCCCAGCACGCCTTGTGGCATTGTTCCTGGAACTCCTCCAATGACTGGCCATTGTGTGAGTAACCATCCTTTTCTTCTGTCATGTGTATGGTGGTAGACAAGAGATGCATGACGCAGGTAATCAAAGATTAATACTTTAATAATAAAAGAGAATGTAACATATCCAAGAAGGAACAGAGGATTGAATAAATCAATACTTATACACAGAGAACTAAACTAGATACAGGTGGGATTAATCAGTAACCTAGGTAACAAACAGAGAGAATTTAGTAACTGGAGCTAGGAACTAAACTGAAAGAAAACACAGGAACATGAACAAAAACACTATAAAACATAACATGACTGTGACAAAAGAAAGTCATGAGTTTGGAACAACAGCATGAGGTTAAAGGCAGAAACATTCTTTGCTATGCTGGTTGAAAGTCTCTTCACATCCTGATAGCACTGAGTTAAGTGGTCTACATGTATTTATATGTATGTATATCGGTCCACATGCAGTTGTACGATGTCCTACCTGCCTGTCAACGTATCTATTTTCAAACCTCTGCTCGCGCAGACATCACATGTCATCAGCGCGTTTCATGCTACTCAGAGTTAGACAGATGTCAGTCACCGATCACTGCCACCTGAAACAGCAGCCATCTTTTAAATTTTCCCCTAAAACAAAACAACAAGCTTATGCTACATTCACCCCTTAAAGTCCCTGTAAAGTCAAAATTAAAGGAGCTGGATGTAAGAAATGTATTTCAATTAATCATAAAATGGCCCTGATGTGTCTCTAGACATTAAGAAATCATGTTCATTTCAAATACTTATATCACTGACAACAGTAGTAAGGCCACGATATTGTCATTTAAAAAGTGAAGTTGCAGCCCTCAACTGATGTTGATGTTGTCATCTTGTGTTTTGGCCTGAAGCCCCACCCTCCACCTATCTACCAATCACGAAGTCAGTAGTGTTTCGGCATCCGGGTTGCCAGCTCTGCTCTAGTTGAAAGCTCCTTGTAGCAGCCTACGTTCCTGCTGGATCCTGCAGCCTATCTGGCAACCTCGAGTCAGGGGGGAGGGGGAGGGGATACACAGCTCTACAGTAATTTGAAAGTGATTGCAGTACCAATTTTGGCCACAATCTTACATACAGCTCCTTTAAGTATGTGTTTTGAGTTTGTCACACCACAGAAAAATTTGTTATTAGTCACCCAGCCAAATTTGAATGATAAAAAAAAGCCAGCAAGTACATAAAATAAGCTATCAAAATCTTGAAAAAATGAGCAGTAATCTCTGCTCTCAAACGCTGGGGGCGTGTCCACTGGCTGCGCTGAAACCACGCCCACTCGCGGGAAAGCTGCCGTCCACACTCAACTCTACAGCCGGAATGAATGCTCGCACGGTGGGCACGCACTGCCGATGATGGCACCATTTGTCGGCGCGACGGGAGGATGAAGGCTGAGGCGGGAGTCGGTTCGGCCCCATTCACCAGTAACAGCGGATTATCAGTGAATCGCAGTTGTCTTCGGCGCAAGTTTATAAAACTATCCCGTGTAAAATGATCACTACAGAGGCGGGTTTTGGTGGTGATCCTCAGCTCTCCATCAAGGTTGGCTCTTCACAAAATGAATCCACTTCTTCTTGATATAATCGTTTTTCGGAAATTTAAATAAGGACACCGATCTGTTTTGTACGTGATCCGGTGATCGCATCCAGGTAGTACGCATTTCCGTGACGAAGGCATAGCTAGCTAGCAATCTGTAGGCTGTGTTACTAAAGCCCCTTTCACACAGCGCTTTGAACCCGGCAAATTGCCAGAGTGCCTTCTGTGCAGGGCCGGCTCTAACCCTTTGGTTGCCCTAGGCGATATTGAGTTTTGCGCCCCAAATTACAGTAGACAAATTACAACTACTACCACCACTAGGCCTACTATTATTACAATCTATTGGGCTGCTACAATGTTAAGGGGGTTTCGGGGGTATTTCCCCGTAAGAAAATTTTGAGCATTTTAATGTTAAATTCATCAATCTGGTGCACTTTGAGAGTTCAAAACTAAAAGCTCCAACCCATATTCAGTGTGCAAATTGAACAAAGAAAAATTCAAACCTCTTTTAATTAGTGTTTGTCTACATTACACTACTACATAATAATAGATATAATATTAATCCCATGACAATAATTGCCATAGGCTATATTGTAAAACAAATGCACTGAAAAATAAAGGAAACTTTCATGAGTATTGTACAAATTTCTATACTTGAAAGTAAGTTATATATTTGGAAGTAACCCAGCACCGCCAATTAAGCAAAACAAAACTAATGGGCCACCGATGTACGAGTTTAATGGGCCGTTAAGACAAAAATAGAAAAATAAAAGTATGAGATGTAACGTTAGCCTATATATCGGCCCAAAAAGCACGTCGGCCCCACGGGAATCTCCTGGTTGTCCCGATGGCCAGAACATTTGACACCTTAATGGATGAGATGAGAAGACTGACCTCTATACTGGGCTTTCTTTTTATCTTGTTGCTTTCTCCGTTTTCGTCCCTGTGCACCAGAGGGTTTAGACCGCTTCATTTTCGATCAGCGCGCGCAGCAGCTGAGCACTTCCCTAACGTAACCATAGAACGTAACGTAACGCAACTAACCCCCACCCCCCCTTTAGGAAATGATCGACAATAATCATCCATTCAATCTAATAATCAGGTTGACAAGTAATTAAACGTATGGCTGAGGGGCGCCTTAGGATGATCGTGTTTAATAAACATGTTTTTGTTTCGCTTGTCATTCTAATTCTATGATTAATGGGAAGTAGGCCAAGGGCGACACTAGAGGGCGCCCGCGCCCCCAACACATTTGTCGCCCTAGGCAACCGCCTAGTTCGCCTATAGCAATCGCCGGCCCTGCTTCTGTGTGAACGCAAACACGACCCGGGACTGATGCCGGGATCGATGCCGGTCTGGGGACCTAGTAACATTGCCGTGTTCAGACCCGGAACGCGCGCTGTGTGAACAAAAGCCGTAACCAATGCCGTGTCGTAATGATGACGCTGAAGTGAAGTGAAAGCAGGCTAGTGAAACGGTACGTAATGCACTAGTTTATGATCGAATCAGAGAAAAAAATGCACAAGCGTGGTTTCTCCAGAGAGAAATAGCAGCTCATAAGCACGTTGCTGAGACATTACATGTCACATCGATGTCACTTGTCTTTCAGGAACATACACGGGTTGTGTGTGAACGCGCTCTCTGATTCCGGCAAATCACTGATGTGAATGTGCTCTATAATATTGTTAGGAGCGGCCAGCCTCAGCGGCTCCAGTGCATCATCAAGTAGGGGCGTGTCCAGGAGCTCAAGGGCTCCAGTGCGTCATCAAGTAGGGACGTGTCCAGGAGCTCAAGGGCTCCAGTGCGTCATCGAGCCCCGTTTTAGCCCCGCCCAGAAAATCCGGAAAATAGCAATGGTGAAAAACTGTTTAATGTTCTAACTCCACAATTCAGTACTTCACAGTTCACAGTCTTTGTAATATGTTTTAGCAATACATTTCTAGCATTTATAATGTGTTTAGAATTTTTTTTTTAAATTGCCTTTACAGGGACTTTAACTAATAGATGAAGAGATGAAAGAGATGAAAACCTGTGACGTTATACTCTGAGCGGTTCGTGGCCCGATTTTATTGCTTTCTATGTCAACACTGTCAACGCCGAAATGAATCTGCAGCAGTAAGGTGGTACAAGTAAGAGCTCTTTAAAGCTCCAGTCCATAACTTTTTTGGGTTCAAAATTATTCAAAATAAATTGAGCAAGTACATAACCAGCCAGTGTTCAAAACTATCTGCTTGCCTTAGCTCGATTCAAAACGGTAAGCTTGTAATAATGTTTTTAATTCCAGTGGCACTGGTGGATTTCCGCGGGAAATTTGAGCTTGTCTTTGCGTCATTACGTCACATCTGTACACATGAAGAAGGAGTCTCGGCTAGTATAAGCTTTATTGCGAGTGAGGATGTTGGATTTATAGCCTTTTCTCACAGCACTTGATATAATTAAACTTATTAATTTGATGGTGAATCCAGAAAGGTTCAAACGACAATCACCAGTGATTACTGGAGATTCACCCATTGTAAAATACAAAAGACTTTGGACTGAGAGTTTGGAAAAAGAGGCTGCAACCGGCCCATGCGAAAACAAGGATAAATATCGGAAGGGCTTTAATGTAGTCACGCAATGCTGATGTTGTTAACATTAACAATTTGAGAACAAAGTATAATTTGCACGGTTTGACGTGATATGATAAGTAGGGGTGGGAGATATTGACAAAAATGAATATCTCAATATTTTTTTTCAATATCTCGATATCGATATTCAGACGATATTTTTGCAATCCTTCAAAGAAATGTGTGCAAACTGGCAAAGAAGGTTCAGTTGGTCTTTTGACTTGCTGCATTTGATTTGACCTATTATTGTATAGAATTACTAGTACATAAAGATATGAGACATTATTGATTTAAAGACTCCTAAACTTTTTAAAATAATAAAATATTATTCAATAAAGTCTTTATTGTTCTTTTATATTTTTAATCGGGGTGTAACGGTTCACAAAATTCACGGTTCGGTTTGATACGATACAGTGGTGTCACGGTTCGGTACGTTTTCGATGCAGCAAAAAATAAAGAAATGCCATAGAAATGTAATATTTATTAAAAGAAAAAATATATTTTTAAATAAGTGTGAGTTTTCCTACACCTTGAAACTTTTAGTTTTATAAATAGGGGTAATCTTTGAAGGATGAACAAATAATGCTCTGGTCATCACATTAAAAATAACATTTAAATAACATATAACATTTGAGTTTTGAAGTGCTGGAAAAAGATGTGTGACGTACTTGTAAGCATTTTAATATTTCTGCAAAACTTCCATGGCTACAAGATAGTGTTACTACATTAAATCCATGGTGAATGATCTGTGGACTTAAAACCTATAGTTCATTCATGGAACGATGTTTCTCCTGGTTTCCACGTCAGTGCTGTTTGATCCGTTATTAACGGAGAAATTGTAACGCTTCTCACTAGATCTCGCAGCGATGTTATTTAAGTGGCGAATTCAAATGCTTTCTTTACGCTTCTCTTATGTAGTAACGGTGTCGGCTCGCGCTGCACTGACATTCGTCCGAACTGATAAACGGTCCGTGAAGCACAAAATAATGAGTTTCGTTCCGCTTTCATTACATTTGCCATTTGATGTTGGGCAACGTTGTGGTGTTCGCTCCAGCGCGGATTTTGGTCGGCAGGAAAAATGGTCCAACCACCGGAATGGTTCGGTTTGTAATGCGTACCGAACCGATCTCTTTGGAAAAATGTATTCCATCTTTTGGACTCATTATACAACGCAATTTTCTAATGATGCAATCACGAAGCTCGCCACTTGAGGACGCCACAGACATTTAAGAAAAACTTTTTAACTTCAGACTTCCTTTTTCCGCAAACAACGCACATTTTGCCTTTTCTAGCAGCTATTTTATTAATCGTACATCGGCTTTACTCTTTTGGATTGTTGCTTCAACCTAAGAAACGTCATAACACACAGGTAAGAACTTCGTAGTTGTATATTGCAAATTAGTAGCAGCTTTACTCTCGTGCAATTGAGGAACGATCGTGATTTTGTACAAAAAATAAAATAAAATACAGTCAAACAAACCCCTACAGTATTAAAATCGCTACATATGATTGTTTAGAAGGTTAGTGTGCGTTATTTGTTTTCTCTTTAACTTCCTTCAACTCTTTTCATGTTTGGGGGGTCGGATTGTACAAATTATGAAATATTCGATATCCCAATTTTGCATATCGTCCAGACAACAATTCGGATATTATCGTCTAAACGATATATCGCCCACCTCTAATGATAAGCGATCGTTAGATTTAATCAGCACGATTTACTGCAATGCTTTTTTTCCCCTTAGTTGGTCAGAACAAACGTGGATGTAACTTACTAGTTCAGATGACAATTTAGGGTGAAAATTCTTATGTTGGTCATACTTCCAAAAAGTAAAATCTGTGATTCTGAATGACAGTATCCACACCGCGCGGTGACTGACAGCTGCACATTCTCCTCAAAACATTGGATTCATCTGTGCTGTGACGTGCCGAGGTACAACTCACGTAAAGTTTATAATTCCGTGACTAACTGCAATTGCACATATCGAACAGAGATGGCGACAAAGAGGAAAAACTGTGGACTGCAGCTTTAAGTTGTTTATGTTCAATATTATTGTAATGTTATGTGCTTTGAGACATGAGGTAATTTAATGCCGTGTCTCGTCTCGTACTGCTTTGCAAACTCTGCTGTGCACGTTCATGTGTTTTGAAGAAGGCAGGGCTTTGGAGATGTTATGGAGGGTGGGATCTCATGCTTTCAAAGCTAGCTTACTATTGCTAGCTGCTCTGAAATTTGCCTACCTTACTTATTTATTTATTTTTGGAAACAGTCTGTATGTGAATGAACTACACTCACACACCACATTTGTGTTCTAGAAAGACATATTTTCAAATGAAATGAGGTTAACAAATTGTTTTTTTATTGTTTTTTTAAAAACTCTTCTTAAGCAAATTAACTACACTTACACACTCATGTAGTCACAGTCTTGTTAGACAACTATTAAGACAGACAGTTCTAGAGCCAGGGGTGTGTGGTGGTGTGTTTATTCAGCGTGATTGAGCTGTGTAGGGAGAACGCTCTGCCTCATACCTTACCATTTGTCATCAACTCAGCCCTTTTAGGCCAGCTTTCCTCCACCCATCAGACGTGAAAGCCCCTGGCTCAAATGTCATAATCCTGCTCTTTGCATGTGCAGGCACGTCTTCGGCCCACAAGAACACCCTTCTCATAGAAATTAATCCATTGATCCTTTCTGTGCACATCAGTCACAGAACAATTTAGAATCAGATTTATAGGATGTCAAGTGCTGTGTTGAATGGTCTAAATCAATAATTAAATAGTAATTTCAAGTGAAAGACGGACCAAAAAAAGTGTTTTAATAAATCTGAGCAGCTGTGCAGGATAATGATCAGAGAAGTTTAAAATGAGTATAACTAATATCCAGTGACAAATACTGGGACTGAATTTGGGGTGAAAAAATTAGGTAGACAAAATCGGTAGATTTAATCCCAAGATTTTTCCATTTTGGTCCTCAAGATGAATATTCATCATCAGAAATGAAAGAGGCCATCATCCAGTAGCAGCTTTGATATGGCGAGCAAAATCATCAAGTTTTTTCCAGCCTGCCTTCATTCAAGTGTGAATTAACTGATCCCAGTACGATATCTTCATAGAAAACTTTTGGACTCTTCGTATGAGTGCAGGAGCACTGTGGTTCACCACGATTACGTTAATAAAGTGCCATCCAAGCATATTTACACTGCATCTTTTGTGTTCCCCGATAATTAACACATTCTAACTGGGGGTTGAAAAGCATGTGAGAAATTAATTCAAAGCTTTGATGCAACATTATATGCTAAGCAAGTTGCAATTATAGTTCGTAAGGTTCAAATAAGTTCTAGCTAGTTGTTTTGATTAAAAGTTGTGAATGTAGTGAAGCTGGCAGTGTTTTGTAGTCAGATAAAAATAAAGGAAAATCTAATTTTAATGAGGAGAGCAACTACAGTTGCTTGAGACTCGAAGGTACTTTTTTTCCATCAGTTTTGAGTTTGGAGATGACTGGCTCTGTGGATTTTCTCTGTGGATAGACCTCAATAAAGTGATGCTTTTTCATTAGGGATCATAATTGTAATGACAAAACAAACATTTTTTTTCACACTTAAACATGCCTGACCTTTTATCAGACAAGTCAAGGACAGATAATTATCCACCATACTGTGTGTGTAAAATTTGATAGAATACTGTGGAATATTATATACTAAGGATATATACAGTAGAATATGTTAGAATATTTGAATAGTAGAGTTTCATTTGCAATGTTTGAAGGAATATTTAATTCATATTTTTCATAAGTCTAACAGGTCAGCAGCAGGTTCTATTGTCATTTTCTAAATCAAATCATCACTTTTGCTGTAAGAAATGCATCGGATACATTATTTTGTCTGTGATACTTTGAATTCTGAGCACCACAAAATTTAAGCACCTTGAATTTAATCCAAGCTGACAGTTAATCTTGCTTGATAAATGAGGTCGAGTATGTCTTTATGAGACTGATAAAGATCTTGATTCTCGTGGGTTGCTCTATTCCATATTATATTGCTTTAAGCAATCTCATAAATCTCAAATCAAATTCCCAATACTTCTGTATCATTTTTGTATTGTCTTAGCCCTCTTTCACACCATGCAAGCAGGCAACACCCTTACAACTTGTATTTTCACACTGGTAGCGTTTCTGCTGTCTTACAGACCTGCAGCAATACAGAAAAGAATTATTACGATTCAATAAGTTAAACAGACACACACGCACTCACACACTCTCTCTCTCTCACACACACACACACGCTCACACACACAGATGCGGACGCACCTGCAAACGTGTGACTTTCTGGAGCAGGTGAGCTGTTGCGAAAATATTAACAATAGTCTTGGGTTTGCTTTCCTACAAGAGAAAGACTGTGAATATAATATATATTAAATAATATAATTAATTTGTCATGCCTTAAAATAGCTTGAATGTAACTCTACACCCTTTCCTCATTTAGTATATGCGGTTCTATGAATATGCAAATTAGCCCCGCCTCCACTCACTCGCACCAGCACAGAGATCCACTCGTTGACGATCACACATTGACGTGACTGGTTACAAGGTAGTTGGTGACGTCAGAAACACCAGCAATTTCAAACCGCGTTTTTGAGACTGTCTTTGGTTCACTGCAGTTTTAAGTAGAAAATACTCAGCAATGGTGTTGACTTATGAATTTGCACATGGTTTGTCTTAAAGGGATATTCCACCCAAAAATGAAAATTCTGTCATCATTTACTCACCCTCGAGTTGTTCCAAACCTGTGTGAGTTTCTTTCTTCTGCTGAACACAAAGGAAGATATTTTGATGAACGATTGGAACTTTGGCACCATTGACTTCCATAGTATTTTTTTTTTCTACTATGGAAGTCAATGGTGCCAAACAACTGTATGGTTCCAATCGTTCTTCAAAATATCTTCCTTTGTGTTCAGCAGAAGAAAGAAACTCATACAGGTTTGCAACAACTTGAGGGTGAGTAAATGATGACAGAATTTTCATTTTTGGTTGGAGTATCCCTTTAAAGCACATTAAAAACACCATATAAACAACATTAAACACTTGATTTTCACCACAGGGGTACTTTACTCTTTTTTTTTTTTTTACATTTATATTTGTTAAGTGATTGTGGGATGCAAAATGTTGCTTTCGGCAGTTGCACCTAAAAATATATGTTAAAAATAATAAAATTTTAATTAAATTGTTGTATCTGTTTCACAAAATGTAGATTTATATGTATTATTGGCAGTGTCAGTTATCGGTTTCAAAATATAGCCTAACTATTTGTTGATGTCAGACAAATTTCCATAACAATGGATTACTAATTGGAAGTGCACCATTGATAATTATTAAGGACTTGATTATCTTGAAATCTAATTTACATGAGGGGGGTCGGGAACCACATTTACATACAGAATGTAAAACCCTCAAACCCCGAAATACACAAGTCTATAAATCACTGTACCCACTTTCAAGCCCAACAAACATTTTATTTTTTTCCAAACAGTGAGTGGTAGTTAGTTCCAGTATTGTTTATTTCTTTATATAAAAGATCACGCCTCACTGTTAAGTGTGACACATGCCTTAAAGTGAGAAAACTCCCTGTTTGCTTTTTCTTCTTCTGTATTCTGACTTGGACCTTTAAAATGAATGTATGGCCTTTATAAAGACCTTGTTAAAGATTATCAAGAGGCACAGAGTGTCTCCCCATGCATCAATAGGTCAGCTATAAGATGTTAGACAGCAAAGGCTGTGATGACCACTGTGAGCATATGATAGAATCCAAAGAGCAGCGGGGAGATTTCTTCCCTAGTGGTGAGAGAGCCAGTTTCATTGGTCAAACGGAAAACAGTAGTGCATATTTATCACCAACATAAACGTTGAGATTAAAATTTCATACTCTGTGTTAGTGTAACTCTGGTCACTTTAGGTTTGTGATGGCGATGTTGGCATGTTCAGGAAGTTTTCCTGTGGGCTGATCATATTTTAAACAAACCTCTCCCTCTCAAATTTTAATATGCAAAGATTCATGCATTAATCTTTCATGATCTGCAGTGTTAAAAGTGGAAACCTGCAGTTGTTGCCTTAATGAGTGGCTTCTACCTTATCTGAACCTTAAATGCTTGTTGGTGTAACCTAGTCAGGTTGATTCAGTCATATTTAAATATATTTTTGTCTTAAAACACAAATGCTAGTACTGTACTTGAAGCTAGTTTTTAGCTTACCTGGAAACAGAAATCAATACTAATGTATTACCTTCTAAACTCGTTGCACATTTGTGTGCCACAATTATAGGAATATATAGAAGAATACATGATGACCACAGTTGTACTGATACATCTTCCGATGCACCAGGCCACATCATCAGTGATGTATCCTGAGGTCATCGGGTGTTTCGGGTCTCTCGAACATCAGACACCCTCACTCAGGCGACCCAGCTGAGGTTGATCAAGCCTCAGCTTGTGCCCTGGCAGCTCAACCACGGTTCTGCTCTCTTAATCCAGAGCCACCTAGCGGCTTTCTCCGCTGCCTCTGTGCTGCTACAGATGGCTCTTCTCCTCCTTTCGCCTGTGATGCCGAGTGCAGTATATGCCCTGCAGAGAGACTGCCCAGCAAAGCCTCTGCACCCTACCTCTACAGGCAAGCACCTTGCCTTCCAGCCTTGTTCGTGGCAGTTGCTGACTAAGTCCTGATATTTCCCCTTTTTCCGCTCAATGGCCTCCTCCATTCGCTCCTCCCATGGCACGGTGAGCTCCAGCATGACAACATTTTTTGTAGCATCAGATACAAGGATGATGTCAGGTCTGAGTGAGGTCTTAACTACATGCTGGGGGAACTTGAGCTGCTTGCCCAGGTCTACTGACAGCTGCCAGTCCTGTGCTGTTTGGAGAAGCCCTGATGTTCCTTTCTTTGTTCCTGGCTTTTCTCCGGCTCTAATGAAGCTGATGGTTGGCTTCCTAGGTCTGGACTTTTGGCAGATGGAAACAGCACTAGAGATGCTCTCTGCGATAGTCTTGAGCACCTGATCATGACGCCAGCGGTATTGGCCTTCCCCCAGAGCTTTTGGGCAACAACTCAATACGTGCTCAAGGGTCCCCTTGTTCTTCTGGCAGAGGGAGCATGCTGGTGATTCGGCCAAGCCCCAGCAGTGCAGGTTGGATGGGCTGGGAAGAACATCATAGACCGCCTGGACCAGGATCTTGATGCGGTGTGGTTCTGCCCTCCACAGGTCAGTCCACGAGATCTTCCTCTCCACAACTTGCTCCCATCTAGTCCATGCGCCTTGCTGTCTCATCCCCACCGCTCTGCTGTTCCTCTCCTCCTCCACGGCTGCTCTGACTGACTTCTGGACCAGTTGCCGCCGCTCCTTCCCCCGCGCTTTGTCATAACGGGGGGCTGCAACGGCTCCTAGTCCAGCCCTTCCTCTGGCCACAGTTCCCACAAGGACTCCATGGCGCAAACGGGACTCTGCCTGCTCCACTGCCACCTCTGCTCTCCACTTCCTGCCAGTCTTGACTACCACCCCTCCCCCAGATACTTTTGGGTCTGTTGATTCCCGGAACTGCAGCACCTCTCTTGCACGCAAAACCTTATACTCCTCCTCGATCGATTTCAGAGGTAGTGTCAGTTTGCAGCTGTTACCATAGAGTGCAATGTTGCTTAAGCTCCGTGGTAGACCTAACCATCTCCTCAGATAGCGGCTGACTCTCCTCTCCAGGTCTGTAATGGTGGAGATCAGGAATTCATAGAGAAGCAGTGGCCACAGTATCCTCGGCAGAATCCCGTGCTGGTAGATCCATGCCTTGAATTTGCCAGGTAGGCCTGTTTTGTCGACGCTCTTCAGCCATTTCTCCAACTCCTCACTGGTGTTCTTTATTGAAGCTGAGTCCCTGAGGCTTCTGTCAAAGTACCTCCCCAGGCTTTTCACAGGCTTCTCGGAGATGGTAGGCATCGGTGTTCCTGAAATCGAAAACCGGAACTTGTCGACCACTCTGCCCTTCTTCAGGACCAAGGATCTTGACTTTGCTGGCTTAAAAGACATCCTGGCCCATCCCAACAGCCTCTCTAGGCCTCTCAAGATCCATCTGGCTTCAGGCACTGACTCAGTGGTTACTGTCAAGTCGTCCATGAACGCACAGATTGGTGGTTGGCGGATCCCGGACCTGGACTTGGGGCCTCTACACTCTGGTTCAGCAGATTTTACCAACATGTTCATTGCTAGTGCGAACAGGATCACAGAGATGGTGCAGCCTGTGATAATTCCAACCTCTAATCTGTGCCACTCCGATGTTACTGACCCTGTTGAGACTCTTAGACTGAACTCGCTGTAATAATCCAGAATGAGGTCTCTGACTGTAGCTGGAACATGGTGCCTCTCCAGTGTTTCCCACACCAACTTGTGGGGCATAGAGCCATACGCATTGGCCAGATCTAACCATAGGACCACCAGCTCTCCCTTGTTCTCCCTTGCTTCTCTAAGGAGCTGCGTGACCACGCCTGTGTGTTCTAAACACCCCGGTACACCAGAAATACCGCCTTTCTGCACTGAGGTGTCGATGTACCTGTTCTTAAGGAAGAAGTCCTTAAGCCTCCTAGCCACAATGCTGAAGAAGATCTTCCCCTCAACACTGAGTAGTGAGATGATTCTGAACTGGCTGATCTCTTTGGCGTCCTCCTCTTTAAGGATCCACACACCCTCAGCAAACCGCCACTGCTGCGCTGCTTTCCCTCTTCTCCAGATGACCTTTAGGATCCTCCAAAGCCGGTGTAGCAACTTGGGACAGTGTTTCTATACCTTGTAAGTGGTTCCACTTGGTCCTGGTGCTGACCCGGTTCTTGCCCTCTTTACCACATCTTGAACTTCTTTCAGGAGAGGTTCCCTCTGGTCGAATGCCACCGTTGGCTCTGGTGGTCTCAACACGGTGTCACACTGTCCCAGGTCTTGGTCTCTGGTGGGGTCTCTGAAAGTGTTTTGAAGGTGTTGCTCGACCTCCTCCTTTGCACAGGCTAAGCATCCACTGCGTCTCTGTCCGAGGAGCTGTTTGGTGAACCCAAATGGGTTGCTGATGAAGGCAGTGCGTTTCTGAGCTCTTTCTCTGCGCCGCCTCCTGTGGTATTCCGCTCTGCGCAGGGTAAGGAGTCTCTTCCTGAGCACAGTACGAAGCTCTGCCAATGGCGCGTGCTTCTCTTGTCTTGCCACCTTGTACTGTTTGGTCAAGGCTTTCAGCTCTGTCCTGATGTTGTGTATTTTAATCGCCCGCTGGTTCATGCTATAGGGCTGCCTAGCCCCTCTTTCTTCCTCAACTCCAAACCTGTCCGCAGCCATACTCACTATGATAGTTGTCATAGCCTGCAGTCTCCTCTCCATATCCCCTTTGGCCATTGTTTCTAGCACTGAATCCACATCCTCGTCGAACTTCTGCCACTCTGATGTTTTAGAGGCTTGAGGCCACTTGATCCTTCTCTTCCCTGATGGCCTGCTTGGAGGGACTGGCGGCACCACTTGGAGGCTCTGGGCTCTGTGGGGTGCTTCCGGGCCCTGCTCCTACAGAGTTTACAGGACATTCAGAATGCACTCAACATTGCATGCTTGATGATTTTGATCATAGCAACATAACACTATAGCGTTATATGTCCTCTCTGAAGTTTATTTTGGACCTCTAAATATCATTGGTATTAAAATCGAAATGATTGCCCTGGTGAAAAAAAAAAAATTCTTAGTATACTTGCAGTATTTATTAAGTGTGTTAATGATTAGTTAACTTGAAGTGTGCTATTTTGGAACAACTAATTTTGTACTAAATTAAATTGTAGTAAAGCATAATTTTAGTGTACTTTTGTGGAACAACTTCAAGTATTCTTAGTATACTTTAAATATATGCCTGAGTCCCTATACAGAATTACATGTATGATTACTGATATTAAAGTGTACTTTATATGTTACAAGTACATTAAAAATTGATTACGAGTGTCTTCGAAACAAATATAATAAACTTATGGTATATTGCTTGTATGAGTAAAAAGTATTTTCTCAGTAATACCTTTGGCATATTCCAAATACTACAAATTGCACACTTTGCCTTCAATAACAAATGCACATTAATAAACAAATATAGCTATACTTTGTACAATATACTATTGTATATATTGTATTTTGAAAGTATACTTTCAATGCATTGTTACAATGATCATTTTCAGCACACAGTTAAACATGTACCTAAAATATATTTGAATGCATGTTCTAATATGTTGAAATTAAAATGCTATTTGTGTTTTTTATAGCTATTTTTACCTGATCTGCCCCTACTTTTAGGGTGAATTGAAGACATTTGTCTCATTCTATTGTGAATGTTGTAAAGAGCAAGTCTGTTGTGCAAATAGATGATCTAGTTATGACATTTTTTTTTATTACAAAAAAAAATAAACATCAATTGTTCACAATAAGATCAATCGCATGCATTTAAAAAATAGGGTGAATTTTCATTTCATGCCAAGATTGCTGACTTCAATCAAAATTGTGGGTGACATATTATAGTAATGCAATATGTTTGGTCACCTTTAATGTTTAGTAATTTATTATGTAAGCCTTTTCTTTGTGGTTTTTAATAACTGCTCTAGTCCTTTTTTGACTGTGAGACAGAAATCTGGTGGATTAAATGAAACTGCACATCAGTATCAGGCATTGTGAGATTTAAGCATCAACACGTATCCTGCACTGCAAAAAAATGAGATCAAGGGATCTTATATAAAGTAAATAATGCTGCTATTGTAGTTTTAATAAAAACTTTCAGGAACACAAGTAATGCATCTTGATTTTCTTTTACAGGATACTCACATTTATTTTCCTCGAACCAACAAGCACAGCATGTAAATCCATTTTAGTTCACACAGGCCTTTAGTGGAAATGGCATTCAGTCCCTTTCACACTCTTCCCAGCGTGCCATGAGTAATGAATAATGAATATGGTTGAGTGCATGCTAGTTGATTTTGTTGTCATGTTTAGTAGCTTGTGGTCTTGTGATGTCAGGATGAGTTTGTTTTTCTACTTTAAATGATTAGTTAGGTGATGGTTACCCTTGTCGTGTTTTGAGGATGTGTAACAAGATATATGTCCATGTGATGTTTTGATAGTATAAGACAGCAAATACTTTTGCTCTCCTGTACATTTCCCAATAGAAAACATTTGATAGTATTTGATATTAAACATTTTAAAACCATTTACTTAGATATCTAGAGTTATTTAAAGGGATAATTCACCCAAAAACGGTAATCCTGTCATTATTTATTCGGCCTCATTTTGTTCCAAACATACGGAGCCCCTAAAGGGACATGGTGAAGGAACAAAAATATGAGATGGGAGGAAAAATTATTTGTCAATGTTTTTGCGTTCTATCGCAAATGTTTTAGGCTCCCCAGAGAAACTTTGCGTTAGCTTGCAAAATGTTTTACACACCCCTGAGAAACTTTGTGTTCGCTTGCAAACCTTTGGAGTTCTTTGTGAGCGAACTCAGTTTCTCGGGAAGTTTTTGCGAGGGAACGCAAAGGGTTTGCAAGTGAAAATAAAGTTTCTCACGGGAACGCTAAACTTTTGCGAGGGAACTCAAAAGCATTGACATTTTTTTACCCTCCCATCTCACATTTTTTCCACCACTATGTCCCTCCACCACTCAATGTTCCACCATTTAAAGTCAAGACATTTACTTGTTTACTTGCACAGTCTTAAAAATGGCTGTGAAAACTGTTGACTTTGACTTTTTTGTGTAAATACTTTTTGCCTTTTGCCCCATGATGGTGAGCCTTTTACCCCGGCCCCACCTTTCCAGCTCATGCATTTAAGATTATTAAACAAGCAAACCACTTTTATGATTTATTTTCATACAAAATCTGTTGCTCCATCAATGTTCAATAAAAACCTATTTTTTTCTGCAATCATACACTATGGGAGTAGTGAAAATCACATTTTAAATGTGTGCCTTTAGCCCCGTTGTACCCTTCCTCTTGTTGTCTATATTTTTTTAGTTTTCAGTTTATTTTTCTTGGCCTTTTGGTACTGCAAATATTGTTGGCTCTTATAATCTTTATTAATTGCTTGTGATGTTCCTCATTTGTAAGTTCTGCTGGATCTGCTAAATACATGTAAACAGAAATGCTGACACATTACATTGAGATAAAGGGAGGGGGAATAAGAAACCCCAAAAAAGAGAAAAGATAAAGAAAGAAAGTGTAGAACGTTGCTTTGGCATTAAAGCTGGAGCTGTTCATCCCCGTTCCCCGGCCACCCCCAAAGTGATTAGGCATGCAGTGAGTTGGAGGCTTGGTGATTAGCTACTGTGACTACATGTCAGAACAGGACAGTGTGTGGGACTGCAGCAGGACGCTGGTAAGCTCAAGCCGTATCGACCCTCGATGGAAATCCCACTAATAAGAATCCGGGACTTAGCACATCCACCCACACATCTGTACTCAGACATTAAGACTGATAATGCAGCACTCTCATTGGTGTGGGCTTGTTCAGGTAATGGCCAAGCTAATTTCCCATGTTTCCCCCAGACGTCCAGCAATCCTATTTACCATCACTGTTATACAAAGCAGTTAACAAGCTTCCTGTTATCAACATAAAGAATCAGCATGCCTCTAAATGTTACATAACTGCTTCCCGAGTTAATGTTTTCTTCAGACATTTCGACATTCGTACACTGTAAAATAAGTTTTGTCAGGTAGTAGCTGGAAAATGTGCATCATGTAGAAACATTTAAATGAACTCGTTTTATTCAAGTCACAAGCGTTATAATAGGATGAAGTCAACTTTACTACATTAGGTTACAACAACAAAAGTAATTTTAACCTTTAAATGCATGAATGTTTCGCCAATCATTATTACATATTTGGGTCTTTAGTGACCCGGATCTATATCTAACACGAATGGATCTCTACCTGTCGCGATAATATAAAACTCTCCTGATATTAGAGTAACAATTACAGAAGAATAAAATAAAGCATATTTTGTTACCTTTTGGAGCTTGGAAGGGTTCAGTTTGAGCAGAATCCTCGTCAGAGCTTATTTCCCAGAACATTCAGCATCTGGCTCATATTTGCGATCTCAAACATATTCTCAAAACTATCATTTTCAACCTCTTCAAAATCAATATTTTGATCGCTGAGAGCTTCTCCACCAGATTCATCACCTGACAGTGACACTAATATTTTCTTGCGTTCAGTACTTGCTCTGCAGTAATTGACTGGACCATTTCAAGTTTTGCTGATGATACTTCCTATTCTTTTGTTGTCTGCCTGCGGTAACTGAGTGAAACGTCACTTCATCATTGTGTATCAGACATTGTCACTTTGTGGAATAAAGGGGAATTGCACTTATTCAGTCATCAAAGATGGTTGTGCCAAAAATATATACTTACACTGTTACACACTGCAATGCAAAAAACTAATGGAAAAACAGGCATTCTTTTATCATTTTTTTCTTGTTATATTGTTTATAATGAATTTATTGAGGAATTCTAAAAAGGTTGATGTCTAAGTTAAAAAAATTATTGATGAGGAGGGTAGTGAATGACGTCTCGGGTCATTAAAGACCCGAGGTATTCGTGGAACTTTATTTGGACATCACTGATGGGTCAAGATGATATTTAGTCAAGAATTGTTCATGTTTAATGAAGCAAAAATATCTGCAGACATGTAGCCTACTTAAATATTCCACACACGAAATTTAAATTTCTGTTGTCAAAATCATTACAAAATGTACATTCTAAGTGTCATTTAAGTTATAATGTCTGATATCTATTGACTTAAGCAAAACTCCAATCCTATGTATGTTCTAATGTGTTGAAATTAAAATGCCATTTGTGTTTTTATTGCTATTTTTACCTGATCTGACCCTTAAAGAATTGATTTGGTCAAATTAAGGGTTTTTAAATAAAAATCAAACCAGTTAATTTGTTACCACATGAAGCACATTTAGGTTACCTGATCAAATATTTTTAGTGTAACCTCACTGCAATGTATAGGCAAGCCTGCCGCCAGCCAATCTCTGTCTCTCATTGTGGTTTGTTTAGATTACAGCGACAGACATAAAACAAAAGAAAAAAATATATACTCTCTTTTAGAAACGCAATGCCTTTTTAAGTTTACTCGTCCCCCGTCTGAACATACCCATAAGCACCTCAACATTCACATCTGAGAGGAGAATCTGCGACTTGAGCCCTCCTTTCATCTACTTATTTATTTATCTTCTGATGCCCCCATATATAAACGTATTATATATTTAAAGGGGTTAGGGATTATTTGTCACTGTCATTGTTGTTTATCTGGGAATTGTATGTGTCATAGGGTTGCTAGCGTGTTACCTTGTGTGATGTCCCAAATGGGAGTCCCTGACATACGTGTGCTAGACGTTTCATGCAGTTAAGTGGTGTGTAAAGTCATTTCGCACAAACAAAGCACTTTCTCCTATGCTTGCAGGCACAAGAGCTCATAAAAGTCTGTTGACTTTAGATACAGATATACTTATAGTAATATGACTATTTTATTGAATATATAAAGATAAATCCTGCCATTACAGTAAAGACATATGCAGCGTATTAGCAAAAAAACACAGGTAACTGTTAACTATATAGCATGGTATATAATATATTATTTCTCTTTCTGCAAACAATTGTGTTTTATAGCAATATTATTATTTAGTTCAATTCATTTTATGCATGCACAGTGTAACGATTACCATTAGAGGGCACTCCAACCCGGACAATCACCACAGACTCCATTCCCCATAATCCTTTGCCCAGACCATCACCCATTATCACATTCACCTGTGTCTCATTACCTTGTTTAGCTCACCCCATATAAGCCTGGTTTTCTCGTTCGTTCTTTGCGAAGTCTTGTTAAGGCTACGTTCACACTGCAGGCTGAAACGACCCAATTCCGATTTTTTTTTTTGCCCCTATGCGACCTGTATCTGATCTTTTCATGACAGTCTGAACGACACAGATCCGATCTTTTCAAATGCGACCCAGGCCACTTGGATATGTGGTCCAAATCCGATATGTATCCGATCTTTTGAAATGCGACTTCAATCTGAACGGCCAGGTCACATGTATCCGACCCGCACGTCATTGATATGCGACAAACGTCATAATTCTGCGTCGAAGTAGGCGGGAATGAGAAGATTGTAATTGTGCTGGCTCTGTTGGGAAAATAACTTTAATATTGCTAAACGAGCGTCGTTGTGACGTCGTTGACCGTTGAGTACACTTCTGCGCATGCAGGTCACTTCTGGGTCATTTCACGTTCACACAGGAGATCACAAAAGGTCGCATTTAATTGGAAATGTGAACGGCCTTGCAAAAAAATCTAATTTCTTCAAAAAATCGGAATTGAGCATTAAGCCCCTGCAGTGTGAACGCAGCCTTAGTGTCTGTACTGCAATTCCGAGCATTCTCTCTGTTCTTCCCGTGTTCTTGGTTTTTGATCTTTGCCCGTTTCTTGGATTCCCTTTTATGCCTGTGTCCTGGTTTTCCTGTTCCTGTCTCACCCTCTGGATTTGTTTGTTTGGTTGGACTGATTTATTATGCTCTGACCTTTTCCCTGTCTTTTACTACGATTGTGGATTACCCTTTCATTAAAACACTGCATTTGGATCCTCAACCTTCGTGTCAGTCTCGGAGCAGTTCGTTACACACAGTATATCAAATCAGTTCTTTCCCGGTGTTAGATTTTTTTTTTATTGGTATGGATATTATATTTTTAATTGTGCTCATTTCCCATTTATCTCCTTTGTTGTCATCTAACTCTCACTTGAAGTTAATCTCTCTGTGTGCACTGCAAAGGTATTAAAGTAGTGTCAGTTTGTTTATAAATGGATAAAATGGTCTGCCTTTGTGTTAAGAGTGTTTGTTTGAATAAGATGACGGATGTGTCTGTCTGGATTTGTTCTGTTAACATCTATATACCTCCTCCTCTTTGGAGTGAATCATCTGTCCACCGCATTTCCAGAAAATGGGAAGTGAGCGATGAGGAGTGCTTAAATTATTTTTAGATAAAAGAATATCACACCCCTTCTCAGACATTAATACACTGAGCTGCACAGCATTGTCTTGACTATTTATTTTTCCTTTGCCCATTTATAAACATGCTGGTGGGAGTGTTCCTCATAGTGTCTAATCAAATAAAGACATTGGATCGGTGTACGCTTCCTCTGCTCTAGTGTAGTACACTGCTTTGAGTTGTTTGTTTGTCTCATGTGCTCAGATTTAGATCTGTTCTGACTTGAAATGCTTTATTCTGTGCACATGAAAGCTTTCTAAGTTGTTCAACAGATATTAAACAGAAATCAGTAGAATTTGTGTGGATGTGCATTGTGAGTGTTTGTTAATTGAGGTGTGTAATCTTAATTGACCATATGATGACAATATGAAAAGATTTACTTTCTCATGTGGCTTATAGTAGGATTGGAACAAATGTTTATTACATTGTTTTTTTTATTAATTTAGCAGATGCTCTATAGTTGTTAAATATATATGCTTTATAGACCTTATGCTCCAGAGAAACGAGCATGCCTTTAATATTTTGTGTTTGAACTTCTGTTTTTGCGGTAGCTCTGTATATTTCTATGGCATCACTGTCGAAGAGTATTTATCTGGTGAAGTGGATTTAACTCTATTATAGAGTTAACGAAAGTTATCATGAGCACTATATAATACTTAATGCGGATGTCTCAAGAAATGTCAGTAAACCGGGAAGATTTTAAAACGAGCGGCTCATTTATAAATCCGCAAGACCTTACTTCATGTTTTTGAAACACAGGCCGGAAGACAGAACACAACGGCTGTTTCTCAAAACTCAAATTGATGCTTCCTCATTTCCTCGTTTCTCCATCCTCCAGTCCGTGACCCTGAAACAGATCGAACTCAGCCATCTTGAAGGACATCTCAATTCTCTCATTGCACCGATAGGAATGAGAAGCGAGGAAACTTCCCGAGGACTCATGAGTGAGGATACACAGGTGTATCCTTCCTTCGCATCCTATGGGGGTGGAGCTAAGACATGAGGAAAGTGAGGAAAGGAAACAAGGATGCACATACACTCACCTAAAGGATTATAAGGAACACCATACTAGTATTGTGTTTGGCCCCCTTTCGCCTTCATAACTGCCTTAATGCTACGTGGCATTGATTCAACAAGGTGCTGAAAGCATTCTTTAGAAATGTTGGCCCATATTGATTGGATAGCATCTTGATTTGTGGGATGCACATCCAGGGCACGAAGCTCCCGTTCCACCACATCCCAAAGATGCTCTATTGGGTTGAGATCTGGTGACTGTGGGGGCCATTTTAGTACAGTGAACTCATTGTCATGTTCAAGAGACCAATTTGAAATGATTCCAGCTTTGTGACATGGTGCATTATCCTGCTGGAAGTAGACATCAGAGGATGGGTACATGGTGGCCATAAAGGGATGGACATGGTCAGAAACAATGCTCAGGTAGGCCGTGGCATTTAAACGATGCCCAATTGGCACTAAGGGGCCTAAAGTGTGCCAAGAAAACATCCCCCACACCATTACACAACCACCAGCAGCCTGCACAGTGGTAACAAGGCATGATGGATCCATGTTCTCATTCTGTTTACGCCAAATTCTGACTCTACCATCTGAATGTCTCAACAGAAATCGAGACTCATCAGACCAGGCAACATTTTTCCAGTCTTTAACTGTCCAATTTTGGTGAGCTCTTGCAAATTGTAGCCTCTTTTTCCTAGTTGTAGTGGAGATGAATGGTACCCGGTGGGGTCTTCTGCTGTTGTAGCCCATCCGCCTCAAGGTTGTGCGTGTTGTGGCTTCACAAATGCTTTGCTGCATACCTCGGTTGTAATGAGTGGTTATTTCAGTCAAAGTTGCTCTTCAATCAGCTTGAATCAGTCGGCCCATTCTCCTCTGACCTCTAGCATCACAGGACTGCCGCATACTGGATATTTTTCCCTTTTCACACCATTCTTTGTAAACCCTAGAAATGGTTGTGCGTGAAAATCCCAGTAACTGAGCAGATTGTGAAATACTCAGACCGGCCCGTCTGGCACCAACAATTCTGACATTCAGTTTGGAGTTCAGGAGATTGTCTTGACCAGGACCACACCCCTAATGCACTGAAGCAACTGCCATGTGATTGGTTGATTAGATAATTGCATTAATGAGAAATTGAACAGGTGTTCCTAATAATCCTTTAGGTGAGTGTGTATATATATATATATATATATATATATATATATACACACACACAATTTGTTTGAGAGCGTAGAGAGATTGACTCAATTACGTCATTCGCAGTGTTTCGTGGGAGTGGGCAGTCAGCTATAACGAGATTTTTAGGCACGGGTTGCTTTTTTCGAACTCTGGGATTTGTGTAATTTTCTGTACAGCATCATGGCTAATGTAGTTTTTTTACCAGTAATTCCGCTGTTAAACACGATTATTTAAAAAATAAGCTGAAATAATGTGGGCTGACGTCTTCGACCATGGATAAAGTCAAGTCAAGTCACCTTTATTTATATAGCGCTTTTTACAATACAGATTGTATCAAAGCGCTTCACAGTGATAACATGAAAAAAATATAACAAAAACAATATAACAATATAACAAAGTTTGTTTCTAAAAGAAATTGCGTCAACGTCCACCTTAAGTAAGGCAGATCAATAATATTATTGAATATTAAATGTTAAATGTCCCCAACTAAGCAAGCCAAAAGCCAAGGCAACAGTGGCAAGGAACCAAAACTCCATCAGGTGACAGAATGGAGAAAAAAACCTTGGGAGAAACCAGACTCAGTCGGGGGGCCAGTTCTCCTCTGGCCAACGAAGGAACAGTGCATGATTCGGGCAGCATTACAAGTCAGATTGGATCGGAACATTTAGAGTATTTTTTGGAAGTCCAAGTATGCACGCCGGTCTTAAGACGAGTTGTTGAGGATCAGTGCCGTCCACCATAGAGAGTCCATATCGCCCGTGTTGAGTCGTCACTTCATAGGCTTTGTGATTGGAGCATCTGAAGTCTCCGTGAGAGGCTGGATACAAACTGGAGCTGACGAACGCCATTTTCTCGGGACTCGCGTCCCGAGATAACAGCAGAAAAGCAAAGGGAAAATAATTAGCGTAGCTGCTGTTCATAATGATGATTTCCATAACACAGGCGTAAAAGACAAAACATGAAGACAGTGACTCTTGCGTCCCAAAATCACCCCCCTCCGTCCCCCACTCAACTCAGCCCAGCTTACTGACCTCTACGTCCCTCCTGCTGCTGAGACCTAACCACAATCTCACAATCTCTCCGCAACCCAACCATACGCGCCAACCCGTTGACTAAGGCTGTCGAGCCCCACTGGTGCGTGAATAGGCAGTTTCAGTGGACAACGGTTCCGTATGGCATACTACCTACCGCAACACAATATCTGCCCAACCACCCGTCATTCACGCAATATACACAGGAACGTAATGACTGCAAATACTATGCAACCCATAACCTACAGTCTCTTCAAGTTTTATAGTATTAAATGCATTTGATCTGATTCAGCAGTATAATAAAAGGTAAGCATTATGTAAATGCTTGGCTAAAAAGATGCGTCTTTAATCTAGTTTTAAACTGGGACAGCGAGTCAGAGCCTCGAACAATATCAGGAAGGCTATTCCAGAGTTTAGGAGCTAAATGTGAGAACGCCCTCCCTCCTTTAGTGGACTTAGATATCCTAGGAATGACTAGAAGCCTCGAATTTAGTGATCTTAAAGAACGCGATGGATTGTAGGGCGATAGAAGGTCCATTAAATACACAGGAGCTAAACCATTTAGGGCTTTATAGGTCAGTAGTAGTACTTTGTAATTGATACGGAACTTGATAGGTAACCAGTGTAGAGATGATAAAATTGGTGTTATATGATCATATTTTCTTGACCTAGTAAGAACTCTAGTGGCTGCATTTTGCACTAACTGTAGCTTGTTTATTGAGGATGCAGGACAACCGGCTAATAAAGCATTACAGTAATCTAGTCTCGAGGTCATGAATGCATGAACTAACTTTTCTGCATCGGAAACAGATAGCATGTTACGTAATTTAGCAATGTTTCTAAGATGGAAAAAGGCCGTTCTTGTAACATATGAAATATGATTTTCGAAAGACAAGTTGTGGTCTAGTATAACTCCCAGGTCTTTTACCGTAGAGGATAAAGTAACAGGACATCCTTCTATATTAAAGTTGTATTGTAAGTGGTTTTGTGGATAGTTTTTTGGACCAACAAGTAATACCTCCGTTTTATCTGGATTTAGTAGCAGGAAATTATGCGTCATCCAGCATTTTATATCTTTAAGACACTCTGTCAATTTTGATGAGTTAGTGTTTTCATCTGGCCGTGATGAAATATATAATTGAGTGTCATCGGCATAACAGTGGAAATTAATTCCATGTTTTCTTATAATATTACCAAGTGGCAGCATATATATTGAGAATAGCAGAGGGCCTAACTCTGATCCTTGCGGCACTCCATAGTCTACTGACGTTATCTTCGATTTTTCCCCATTTAAACAAACAAAATGGTAACGGTCTGATAAATACGATCTGAACCAGCTTAATGCCTGTCCCTGAACACCAGTGTAGTTTTGTAGTCGATCCAAGAGTATTTTATGATCGATAGTGTCAAACGCAGCACTAAGATCGAGTAGAACTAGTATTGAGATACAGCCTTGGTCAGAAGCTAAAAGTAAATCATTTGTAATTTTAACTAGCGCAGTGTCTGTGCTATGATGCGGTCTGAATCCTGACTGAAATTTTTCATATATCTCATTTTCTTGCATGAAAGAGCACAATTGAGCGGACACAGTCTTTTCTAGTATTTTAGACATAAATGGAAGATTTGAAATCGGTCTGTAATTTGCTAAGTTATTTGGATCTAATTGCGGTTTCTTAATGAGAGGTTTTATTACTGCCAGCTTGAATATTTTTGGAACATGACCTAAAGATAAAGACGAGTTAATAATATTAAGAAGAGGCTCTTCCACTACAGGTAACACTTCTTTCAGAAATTTAGTTGGTATTGGATCTAATAAACATGTTGTTGGTTTAGATGCAATGATAAGTTTATTTAGCTCTTCCTGTCCTATAGTTGTAAAGCGGTGTAGTTGTTCTTGAGGGGCGATAATTGAGGCTGAATCATAAGACACCATAGAGGATTGTACATTTACAATTGTGTTTCGGATGCTTTCTATTTTCTCATTGAAGTAGTTCATAAAATCATTAGAGCTATACTGTAACGGAATAATTTGCTCGGGTGATGTCTGTTTATTTGTTAGTCTAGCCACGGTTTTAAATAAAAACCTTGGATTATTTTGGTTATTTTCTATTAGTTTGCGGAGATGCTCAGCCCTGGCTGCTTTTAGAGCTTTTTTATAACGAGACATACTGTCTTTCCACGCGATTCTAAAGACCTCTAAATTAGTTTGTTTCCATTTACGCTCTAGGTTACGAGTTTCTCTCTTGATAGCATGCGTAGCACTGTTGTACCATGGTGCTTTAGTTTTCTCTCTAACCTTTTTTGATCTAATTGGTGCAACAATATCTAATGTACTAGAGAAAATGGTGCTCAAACTGCTAGTCATTTCCTCTAGTTCATCTGTTTGTTTGGGTTCTCTGAGCAGCTGAGATAGATCAGGTAAGCTATTTGAGAATCTATCTATAGTGGTCGGAAGGATTGTTCTGCCTGGTCTATAACGTGGCGCAACATGACAAATTTCAGCAGTGTGTATTATACAAGTTACCATGTGATGATCGGTGAGATCGTCACTTTGCGGTATAATATCTATATCGGTTGGATTGGTTCCGTATGATATAATTAAATCTAGTGTATGATTTAGACGATGAGTGGGACCACTGACATTCTGCTTGACCCCAAAGGAGTTTAATAAATCTGTAAACGCAGTCCCTAACGCATCGTTTGTGTTATCTACGTGTATGTTAAAATCTCCAACAATTATTGCTTTATCGGCATTGACCAATAGATCTGAGAGAAAGTCTGCAAACTCTTTTAGGAAATCAGCATATGGTCCTGGAGGTCTATATACAGTAGCCAAGGCTAGAGATAATAGGGAATTATTTCTTACATCTAAGAGCGCAACGTTTAGCACCAGTACTTCAAACGAATTAAACCTGTGACCTGTTTTCTGAGTTACATTAAGAATATCTCTATAGATTGTTGCAACACCGCCGCCACGACCGATCAGACGGGGCTCATGCTTATAACAGTATCCTGGCGGGGTAGACTCATTTAGACCGAAATACTCGTTTGGTTTAAGCCAGGTTTCAGTAAGGCAAAGTACATCGAAGCTATTATCTGTGACCATTTCATTTACAATAACCGCCTTAGGTGTGAGCGATCTAATGTTTAGAAGACCTAGTTTTAGAAATTGTTTTTGTTCACTGATATTTAGATTTTCAGGTTTAATTACAATAAGATTTTTCCTAGATCCTACAGTGGATTTATTATTTGGCCTCACTAAACGAGGAATAGACACAGTTTCTATATAATGTTCTACACTACTTATATCAATTAAATTGGCACAGCAAAGACTGTGATTTGGAATTTGATTTTCTAGTCATACGGTGTGTAACGTCTTGGAGATGTTGTCCGACAGAACAGCCGCTCCGATTCTGCTGGGGTGCAGGCCATCAGCACGGTAGAGCCTAGGTCGCTCCCAGAACAGATTCCAATTATTTACAAAGAGCAGTTTTTGTTCATTACACAATGACATTAACCATTCATTAAGTGCAAATAATCTACTGAACCTTTCCTGTCCTTGTCGGTACGTGGGAAGCGGTCCAGACACGATGATCGTTGCCTCAGGCGCTGTGCTGCGTACCGCCTCGATCAGGCTCCTGAAGTCCTTCTTCAGAACCTCCGTCTGCCGCAGCCTGATATCGTTTGTTCCAGCGTGAAGCACCACAGCTCCGACGCGCTCTTCACCGTTCAGGATCTCGGGAACCTGTGCGGCGACATCAAGTACACGAGCACCAGGAAGGCAGTGAGTGCGCACCTTACCCTTACCTGAGGTAGCGCGGACATGACGGACCATGGAAGTGCCGATGATCACGGCGTCGTCGCGTTCCGACTCGCGAAGAGGGGAGAAGCGGTTCCGGGTGGAGATCTCGAAGACCGGGAGGGGCGGAGAGGTTCTTGCTCTGGTCCTGGCTCGTGTCTTCCGCTGTGGGATCACCCAGGGTCCATGGTGTTGGGTTGGTGCCGGAGTGAATGATGCCAGAGATGATCGCGTCCTCCTGGGCAGAGAAACGCACGGAGTGGACGAAGTCGGAGTCAAAAAGTTACTAACCACTGACTTGTGTGCATCGGCGCGTGACGTTTCAAGCGCTGATCGCCGATCCCGCAGCTCGGCTTGCCTCTCTAGCAGACCACGGATCTGTTTCTCCACCGATTCAAGCTCCAATCGTACCGAAATGAGTTCGAATGTGTCCTCACCTGCACTCAGAGGTAACGTTAGACACACATCTGATATGTTCGCCATAACAGATGAACAGTAGATTAGTAGTGATACTACCAATATCACTAGTAATTTAGGACTGAAATGCTGGATATAACCTGTATCCTTTCAGTGAAACGGGTGTAAAATCAGACGGTCAATAGGCGCGAGGCCACGCGTGAAATGCTAGCGGACTAAAGGCTAGTAGCCGAGATTCGCAAAGTTGGGTCTAAGTAGCGATATCAAAGCAATCCGATTGTTTTTTATAAGGAATAGTATCGAGGATAAGTTCCCATGATATAAAAATAGAAAGTGCTTGTTTATAAATGAGTGGTAAAAAAGAAAATCAAGGATTAATGAATTGATTCGACGGAGCTTTCAAACACAAACACCGACTGCTCTGCTTTAGTTGACTTAGATAAAGTGCATCTAAGTCAACTAAAGTTTCTGATTCTTGCGCGTCTTTACTCATCTAATTGGGCTAGACCGCCTAAGTTAATGACTTAAAATGCCTCCGCGTATTAGTCTTCCAATGCACCAGTCAGAGTGATTATTCAAATGAAAAGTGTTATTATTGTAAATAAGTTCATAATGCAGGAGAGATTTCTCCAAAGCGAGCTGTGGGATCAGTGATGACCAGTCGCTTAGCAACGCTACCTCACGGCCATCTGTTGAGCGTGCAGTCAGAGCCCCTCTCAGATCACACTGGGGGGAATTCCTCAATAGCGCTAGCGAGCTGCGGTAAATGAGGAGAGGTATGGTGCAGACATGAACCGCATGCAGTTTCAAAATGACCTTACGTGAAAGCTTCACACACAAGACCTCGTACAGGAGCTTCAGAAGTTCCCTTGACAATGTTGGTGATTGTTTTGGAGATCAAACATCTTTGTGTTGTTTGTTGGGGTTGAGGGGGCGTAGAGAGGGGTTGTAATTTCTCCTACTTCAGGAGAAGGAACCTTTGTGGATTTGAAGGACACATGTTGGTAAAGTGCCTCTGAGATGCTGCCTTCCTAAGTGCATCCTGATCAATTATTTACATGGGAACAGAAGAAAAAAATTTAATATTCATGCATACAAATGTCCTTTTTTGCCATTCGGCCCCTCAGAGACTGGAGAAAATGTTGTGCATTTCCGCAAATATTCTGCGTTAATGAAAGTGATGCGGCGAGATCTGTGGCCGCTCTCAATTGCTTCCATCATCTGCCAGTTGATGATCTTACTAATGAGAAGATTGTTTGCACACTTATCCCACTGTGCTAATGCTTGTTTGATTCATTATAAGGTAGCTGCCTTGCTACTGAAAATAAATAACGACAACGAAACGAAATTAAGTAAAGTCAAAATCTTTATGAGGAGGGCAATTCAAATGCACTATCCCTTTTGCATTTGACAATGTTAAATATTTTGCAGCCAAATTACTTTTTTAGTTGTAAAATTACAGAATTGCTCTATAAAACCAGTTGTACAGCGGCATGGTTTCTTACTTGAGCTTTTAACAACAGTTGTTTCTATATTCTGTGGTGAAGAGATGTTTTATAGAATATAGACTACAATGATTTATCTAAACTGTTGTTTTTTGTATTGTAATTTGGGGTGCACAAAATCACAAAAATCTAGTGATTTTTGTTGTAAATGCACCATATAAATATCTCTGTGTTTAAGAATATTTCTGCCTGTTTGGAAAAAAACTATGAAATGTTTCAACTTTTAAAAGATTTCTGAAGTATTTTTCCCATAGAGTTTTTTTTTAAAAGTTTTCATTAAAGAGCTACAAGCCATGAACCACACCAAAAGCTATTAGGTGAAATTAGGTTAAAAAAAAATTAGCTATTAGGTAAAAACTTTGATTTGAAGCAAAAAAAAGGATTTAAAATTTTGACAAAGTACAAGACTGTGTAATGTCTTCGATGAAGGAAAGAACTAAATTCCAATGTAGCATTGCGAATGACATATAAATTAAAACCGATGGAGAAATATAAAACTGTTGATTACATAAAGAAACCGTATATATTTTACATTTACAGCAAAATATACATATACAAATATGTAAGTAATTGAGAGCATAGAGAGACTGACTCGATTACATAATTTACAGTGCATCATGGGCTTTAAATAGTTATTTTGCCATGTTTCGATACTTTAACTGGTGGAGATTTTCTTTCCAGAATCAGAATGACTGAAGTCTAACCTAAATTATAGGCTACAACACAGTAACAGTTCCTAGTTCTTTTCAATATGGACAAAACCGATTCAGTTGTGAACTTCGTAATGGCTCTAAATGATGTTTAAGGAATCTTTTTGACTGACTCAAAAAAAAAGAACAGCTCATAAGAGACATTTGTTCTTGAATCGAACATATCTGCGTGAGATTATATCTGACAAAACTGCAAATGGTTTTTTACAAATCTTTCCTGACAGGATTTTAGATTGTCACACTTTTTTTAGTCACAAGCCATGCAAGGACAATGATATAACAACTTAGGACTGAGAGCAAGTCAGCCATTAAAAATAAACTTGGTTTACTGACGCGAGTGCTCATATGAGTGGGGACAAAGTTTTAAATGAGTCATTCTTTGCTGCAAATAATTGTTCTGCCTACATCTAGAGCATTACTCTGGTCATTTAAGAATCTATCTTCCAATTTATTTTAAGGCACCTAATCATTGCTATATAAAAGCATCATTTGCTTATAGTAAATGCAGACGCCAGCGCATTTAACTCCGTATTTCTGAAGTAAAGTGAATTCCCTTTCATACAAGTTTCATCTGTGTCAGTTTTTAGACTCAGGCCTGGGTATGTTTGTTATGTAGGCAGTGAGTGGGATATCTAAAGACTTCTCCCTATAATTAGAACTCACTTCATGCTCTTGAGCACTGAAGACACTTCATCCTTCTATATAAAGAGGAGAAAAAGTAAAGAAAAAACTTTTTATTGCTTGTGTGCTCATATGATCATATGAAAAGTTTTACGTTCCCATGTGGCTTATGGGAGAAAAGGAACATCACGTAGGAGCATAAATGTTTATCACATTGTTTTGATGTTTGTTATTTGTTAATTTGGCAGATGTTCTATAGCCAATAAAAATAATACAGCCTTAGCCCTATTGTAGAATTGCATTTATGGATATTACAGGAATTCACCTAACTATATATATATATATATATATATATATATATATATATATATATATATATATATATATAAATATATATATATATATATATATATATATATATAAATATATATATATATATATATACAGTACTGTATGTCAACTTCTTTCCAACCCTTCTTAAGTTTTTCCCAATGCTGAGCTCCATTGGAAGACCTGCTTGACTTATCACAATTCAGGTTTATAATTTCCACCAAAAAAATTAATGGCTTTAGGGTCAGGGGACTGAGAAGGTCACTTGAAGACTTCAAAATACTGAGTATAAACAGTGTTTTTAGGATAGTTATCATGTCGGAAAAAGGGGCAGCAACTTTGTAGATCCTTCCAACACCGGCTGCAGACATGCATCCCCAATACCATTATGTTTCCCCTGCCATGCTCAATGGCGCCACACATGCATTTGGTATATATAAACAAACAATAAGAACATACCTGACACCATCCAATGCTAGGTTCAAATTTTGACTTGTCAGACGGCAGAACACGACTCCATACTCCAAATCCTTGTTATTTGACAAATGCAGGGTGTTTTTATTTTCAGTAGATAAAACTAATAAATGGTTTATTTACTGGTAAACAACCTCTCAATCCAGTCTCTTAGAGTCTTTAGTTTCCAATTCGAGATGAAATTGGAGGTGGTCCAACATTCAGGTGATTTTCATCTTCCTGTCAAAAATGCTCACTAGTCTTTCTTGACCATCCACGGCACTTTAAATTGTACATGGTAGTGCTCTCATGGTGATTTCAAATAATTATGTGGACATTGTGACTATTCACATCCAGCACATGGGCAAAATCCAAAGCTGACTGACCAGATTTAGCCATTTTAAAAATATCCTCCCTTGTTGCAGAGGACAGCTCCTTCCATCTAGCTATTTTCTCTAAAACCCACAAAATAACATATAATAATATAGCTAATACTTGCCACACAGTGATTTATTGAATTATGGGCTGGGAATAATGAGTGTAAGCTGGGTATGACCACTTTTTACAAATTTACAACATGCATACAAATTAGTTAATAAATATTTAATAAAAAGTTTGAATATAGTGCGAAGCAGCCACTTTTCTTAAATCGGACATCACTTTTGGCCACTACTATATACATATGTTGTAGGTATATATACAGTGTAAAACAGATTGATCAAATTTCAATGATTTACCTTTAAATTACTAGCTATTAATGGAAGTCCCCGTCACAATGCTTTAATCACAAGCATTAGTCTGTGAAAATGTGTGTATGTGTGTACTGTGTGTATATAATATATATATAATATTTATACAAATGCAATTTTGCGTTATCACTCTTCTCCATCCTCCTCTACAGCTAGAACTATGGAAAAATCACGCCTTTGGAATCCGTCCGTCATTAGTATGCAGAAGAAGGTCCCATCTGTCGAAGTGGGGCGACTGGTTTTAGGAGGGTGGGATTCCCTGGGGGGAGTGGGATTAACCACTGACACCAGTGACACATGGAGCCCACTAATAAGGGGAGTAGAGAGCACACGCTCCTCAAGACAAGCGTGGTGACAGCCGGAACCGCCCCTATACACACATACACACACCCAGCCCCCCAGCTCTGGACCACGTCTCTATTAGATTTACTGAGGGGTCGCATCTGCTCTCTGACACAACAAAGGATGGCGTCCTAACATATGAGGGGGGACTTCCTATGTATGCATGAGCAAGTGGGTGTGATCATGTGACCCCATGCCAGATTCTGACTGCCACAGGCCCCAGGTGTGAACATGAAAGCCTGATTTAATTAACTTTTAGGGAGGGATTGACCCCTCATTTATATGTGGATGTTCTGGGCCCCTAACATGTAAGTACCAAAAACACTTTGTTTGAAATCATCGGCCATGGATTTCGGTTTTTCATACTTCTGGAGGCATTATTTCCATTCTGTTTTCTAGTTCAAAACATTTACAGCAAATCAAATTATGCATTGATGTCTTCATTAAGATGTTTGGTTTGCATAATAAGTCTCTTCAAAAACAGTCGGACATCCACTCCCAGTCTGCTGTCATTTTAAAAGGATAGTTCAGTTCAATTAAAGTTTATTCGTATACCGCTTCCACAATTCATATTGTTTCAAAGCAGCTTCACAGAAAATGCAGTGAGGAAGTTTTCTGTAGTTCTTGGTTTTGTGGTTAGTAAACATTATGTTTTCAATAAAGCAGACATAATGAACACGTTAGGCTTGTGATTACAGTTTTTGATAAAAATGATTACAATATAAGGCAACCTGAAAAACTGGAAAACTTAACTGCTAAGAGGTGGCAATTTCAATTGAATTTGTACAATGTGAATTGTACAAAAACATACACTTATCGGAAAAAAGGAATCATGAAGGTCCAATCCCACCCCTAAACATGCTTCAGCACTAAGCAGGTCGTATGAAACCGTACAAATGAGATTGTTCACATTCATACAAATAGCTCACCTAAAAATGTTTCACCTAGAAATGAAAAATCTGTCAATTTCCTCACCCTCATGTTGTTCCAAACCTGTATGACTTTCTTTCTTCAGTGGAACACAAAAGAATGTATTTTGAAGATTGTGTTTAGTGCATTCAAAAGATTGGACCTCATTGAATTTCATTTTTTTTTTTTTTAACTGTTCTACAGAAGAAAGTCAGTCATACAGGAGTGAAACAACACGGACATGATAAAAAAAATCGTGTTGTTTTCTATCCCTTTAGAGTAAATGTAAAGTATTTTGAAGCCTCTAGGAACATCGGTAACACTTTTTGCCTAAAAGCAAATATGTATTCATTCTTAAAGGGACATTGTGTAGGAATTTCTCCCATCTAGCGGTGAAAATGTATTTTGCATTCAAACGAATTGTGCTCCTTAGCGCCTCGCTTTTTCAAATGCGCGTTGCATCTATTCTACGGTAGCCATTATGTACCAAAAAGCTATGACAGGATGTCTTCTAATAGCACTTCGTCGAGTGTTCCTTCGGGTGAACAGTTTGTTATTTCAAACAAACAGCAACTTGACACAACGAACAAACGAATGTTACAGTATGAATTACTGACTGTGAAAAACATGAACTATTGCAATAAGTAGTTATGCCTTCCTTATTCGTTATATTTTCTGAAGTACGTGCATTGTTAGATATCATCATCAACTTTTAACTACAAATGTTCATCTGTCTATAAAATAAAGTACACAACTAAACAATGAAAGAAAGCTTGTAATTAAGACTGTTACATTGACTTACTTGTCGAGAAGAAAGCAGGACTTCAGCGTCTCTTTTGAAATCTTTCTCCTGCATTAGCTCTATCCACCTGGAAAAAGCTATCCCGACATTAACTCGTGTTTTTTGTAATCTCCGGTCACGTTTCCTTTTACAATCTATTTTGGACTTTTCTGGCGACGAGGATTTGCAATGCAGCCTTTTAAACTTGCCGGGGCAGTGACAAGCGCCTCTCACTGCTCTTCTCCTCCGCTTCTGCTGCTTTCAGTTATGTCACGCTGGCTCTGAACGAAAACGCATTGTGGAAACGCGCTGTGGAAACGTGCTGGCCTAGTAATTTTTGTCCCTCTCTGCTATTATAGTTTTTCAAGATGGCGGAACTACATGGAAGCCTCCGTGGACCTACCCGTCTCAGTATATAAAGATAATAAATTCTTCGTTTATGAGGATAAGTCAGATAATTGGCAGAGGTATTTGTACACCATTGAGGACATATTTATGAATAAAAATATTGATTTTAAATAATAAAATACATAAAAAAGTACACTGTCCCTTTAATGTGACTTTGAGTTTATCACCTCCTGTGCTGACTTGAGAGAAGAACGTTGGTCATTAAGAAACATCTCAGTGTCGGTGTATAGGTGATCCGTCACACGTGAGAGGAGATCTGCTGTGGAGGCTGCCCCTGAGGACTGGGCTATTACAACTCATATGAAATAACCTCCCATGCAACATGACAATCGCCTCCATATTTGGGACTGGACGCGTGCTGAGCACTTACTTAATTTGGATTTCATGTATAAATCAAACATAAATAGCTGCTGTGTAGGGTTGTGTATCCGAGCCAAAAAGAGGAACAAACTATTCTGATTCAATAATAGGACTGAAATGAGGGTTCTTCATGTCTTGTTTGAACTCTTTGGCACAGCGTGTATTAAAATAGAACTTTGCTGACAAAGGGTGTTTATGAGCAAGGGATCAATATTTCTTCCCCTGCTTTAAACCAGGGACATTTGTCTTTGTGGTTTAAATTGTTTAACACTGTCTGCCAGTTTAACTCCTTCAAAGTCATCCAAAGAGAACCTTTAGATCTTTATTTTGAAAACGGAGAGCGGCTTTGTGTCGATCCTCATATATTATGGGATGTTGGGGTAATTTATAAGTGGCTAGTTGACATACAGTATTGGGAAAAATAATTATACAATAATGAAAACATAGCATAAACCATTTTCCCATTTAACATCTCAAAGATTAAAACTGTATTTATTTAAATATTAATTATATTTAATAATCATAATACCTGAGTAATAGTATAAATAATAACACATTATATTTATAATATACATAATTTATCAAATATATTATTAAAAATGTATTACAGTATTATTATTCAATTTAAATTATTGTTCAGGCATTATATAGTTATGTTTAGGGTTAGTATTTGGTTTAGGGTTAGTTACCTGTAATTATGAATAATTTACTGTTCTTACTATAGTAAGTACATGTGTAACAATGTCACCTTAAAATAAAGTGTTACCAAAATTGAAATTATTTATGTTTAGACATCATTCACAACTGTCAGTGTTGATTAGCAAAAGCCTGTAAGTTATGATGGACACAGCTGAAAGCATCCCTTAAAGGAACATTTGGCTCTGCAGGGGATGCTGTCAGTTTCCATCAAATGATCCATGCTTTGTTCCTTTAGTTGAGACAGTTATTGTGAAGTTCCTCTAGCAAGATAGCCTACTTAGAGTCAGAGCTGGGCTGTCCTAAATAGGTGGTCACATATGGTGCAGATGGTCCATAAAAATGCATAGATCACAAACAATGTGAAAACATTTAATACTCAGTACTGTAAACAACTAGATTGTGTCACACCTGTGTGGTAGAACACACAGCACGAGGAAGATGAAGATTCAACACGGTCTTTAATAACCTCCAAACATAAATCCAAACAGGGTAGACATGTAAACTCAGGGTGCATTGACGTTTCATAGAAGAGACAGGACAACCAAACACAAGAACTTCAATACTTAGACTAACAAGGTGAATTAATGAGGACACTGCTGAACTTAATGACTAATCATTATCTGTAACCATAGTAACTAAAGAGTGGCGGGAAACTAGAACAAAGGAAACATGCAACTGAAGATAAACAAACTAAAAGTCCAAAAATAACAGAACCATGACAGTACGTCCCATCCCTGAAGGTGCGACCTTTGTGCCGTAGTAGATGAATCGAGGGAGGGTGGACGAGGAGCAGGCGAAGGGCTGGATGAAGGCACACATGGAGGATGGAGAGACCAGGGTGGCGATGATAGAGTTAGCAGCCATGGAGGAGATGATGGGAGAAGTCAGGTGGTAACCCAGAGTTCAGTTTGGACGATTGGCCACGGCAGAGTCAATGGAGGGAGGATCCATGATGGTGACTTGACAGGCGACATCTGGGAGACGACCAACAGAGATGATGTCGTTGGAAGTAAAGCTCTGGGCGAAGACGGGGAGCTGATGGGACATACAGAGGCCGACGGGACTGGAGACCTAGGCAGAGCCTTAGCGACGAAACCAGAGTGCCCGAGGATTGAGGCGGAGCCGGTGCGACCGAGGACCAAGGCGGAGCCGGAGGGATGAGGGAGCCTGGTGAAGCCACAAGGACGATAGCCTCTGGTTGAGTTGAGGAAGGGAGGAGCCAGGGCGGAGCCAGGACGGAGCCAGGGCGGAGCCGATGGGCCGAGGAGGAGTGATGGGACCAGCGGCTGGGGGCGGAGCCGGGGGATCCACTGGCTCAGACAAAGCTGATGACCGCAGGCTACGAAGCTCATCCATAGCACAGCGATAGGGGAGAAGACGAGGGGCTGAAGGACTGGCTAACGCTCGCAATGGAGATAGAAGAGGGAAGCTGAGTTGTATCAGCGATGACGACACCATTTCAATAGAGGGCGATGAGAAAGTCGTTGTGCTGGACAGGACCAGCGGTGATGAGGGTATTGATGATTCAGGGTTGGGTGATTCCATGTTATCAACCAGGTAGAACAATTATCCCAACCACTAAAGATAGATCCACAAATAAACTGCCTGATCTGTCTCAGCTGCTCAGTGTACCAAAACAGACAAATGAACTTGATAAAATGACTAGCAGTATGGGCACTATCTTCTCTAGTACAATAGAAACTGTTGCACACATCAGATTAGAAAAGTACTGCACCATGGTACAACAATACTTGCGCTCTCTAGAGAGAAAGTCATAACCTAGTGTAAATGGAAACAAACTCATTTAGAGGTCTTTAGAATCGCATGGATAGACAGTATGTCCTGCTATAAAAAGGCTTTAAAAGCTGCCAGGGCTGAAAATCTCCGGAAACTCATACAAAACAACCAAAACAATCCATGGTTTTTAAGTACAGTGGCTAGATGAACAGTTTAGTAGTAATGTATCTATGAATTGCTTCACTGAGAAATCGAAAGCATCAGGAATACAATTGTAGATGTACAACCTTTAACAGTATTTTATGATTCAGCCTCAATCGTTGCCCCTCAAAAACAATTGCAGTGCCTTACAACTATATGACAGGAAGAACTAAATAAACGTATCATTGCATCTATACCAACAACATGTTAATTAGGTCCAATACCCACTGAATTACTGAAAGAGTTGTTACCTGTAGCAGAAGAGCCTCTTGTCAATATTATTAACTCGTCTCTATCTCTGGGTCATGCCTCTCATTAAGAAACCATAAATAGATCCATATATATATGCTATGAATCAGGCCCCATCATATCACAGAAACTGTGCTTGTTAAAGCTGCAGTCCGTAGCTTTTTTTGGGTTAAAAATTATCCAAAACACATATTTGAGAAAATACATAACCAGCCAATGTTCAAAACTATCTGCTTGCCTTAGCTCGATTCAAAACGGTAAGCTTGTAATAATGTTTTTAATTCCAGTGGTACTGGTGGATTTCCGCGGGAGATTCATGTCTTTGCGTCATTACGTCACATCTGTACACATAAAGGAGGAGTCTCGGCTAGTAGGCTATGAGTGTGAGGATGTTGGAGGTGGAGATTTATAGCCTTTTCTCACAGCACTTGATATAATTAAACGTATCAATTTGATGGCGGATCCAGAAAGGTTCAAACGACAATCACCAGTGACAAAAGACTTCGTTCGGACTTCGGAGTGGCTACAGAGAAAAAGAAACTGCAACCGGCCCATGCGAAAACAAGGATACATATCGGAAGGGCATTACATGTAGTCACGCAATGCTGACGTTAACATTAACAATTTGAGAACAAAGTATAATTTGCACGGTTTTGCGTGACATGATAACTTATAAGCGATTGTTAGATTTAATCAGCGCGATTTACTGCAATGTCAGAACCAGAACAAAAGTGGATGTTTCTTACTTGTTCAGATGACATTTTCCGGTGAAAATTCTTATGTTGGTCATACTTCCAAAAAGAATAATCTGTGATTCTGAATGCCATTATCCACACTGGCGTGGTGACTGACAGCTGCACAGCACACTCTCCTCAAACATTGTGTTCATCCGCGCTGTGCCGTTTTGAGGGTGTTGAAGTACAACTCACGTAAAATTGATAATTCCGCGAATGATTGCAATTGCAGATTTCGAACAGAGATGGCGACAAAAAAGGAAAAACTGCGGACTGCAGCTTTAAAATTACAAATGACTTACTTCTAGCCTCTGACCAAGGCTGCATCTCAATACTAACCCCAATTTTATCATCTCTACACAGGTTACCTATTAAGTTCCTTGTCGATTATAAAGTATTGATACTGACCTGTATGTCCCAAAATAGTTTAGCTCCTGTGTATTTAACCAATCTTCTATCACCCTACAATCCATCACGCTCTTTAAGGTCACAAAACTCAGGACTTTTGGAAGTACCTACGATATCGAAGTCCACTAAAGCAGGCATTTTTCACATTTGGCTCCTAAACTCTGGAATAGCCTTCTTGATAAAGTTCTGGGCTCAGACACTCTCACATTTTAAACCTAGATTAAAGACACATCTCTTAGCCAAGCATTAAAAAACAGCCTGAAAACAGATGCAGAGGTTGCGTTGTTTATGCTCCATACGGTAACAGTGGTTTTGAGGGTGTATTACTGGCACAACAACAAACTTATACAAAGCTTGTATATACTACTGTGTACTGTATGCAAATTTTTTGTTTGTCATCTTCACTTTATTTTCCCGAAGCCTTATTTTGCTTCGCTTCAGCTATAATGAAGAGACAATCACACTTGCATTGTGTATTTGTGCATTTTGGCGGCGGAGCAATGAAGAGAGTGTGTTTGTTTAGGTTGATTTCAAATATCAACAGTGTTTCTCAGAAATCACTTACTGCACCTTCAATCCTTAATTTTAAGATTCACTTTTTTTCTTTTTTTTCTGTCTCAACTGCTGTTCATCAATTCCATTCAATAAACATTTCAAAAATATTATTTGACATTACTGGAACAATCTGGATATATTTTCTCTTTTTACACAGTGCAGTTTTTCTTAAAAAGAAATAAATTAATCATCATACTGCAGTGCATCTATGGATATTTCATTGTTTTGACAGCAATGAGGCCCATGTCTGTGATTTTGCCTAGGGCTCCGTAAACCCACAAGCTGACCCCACATGGAGCAAGTTGCCTTGGAGCACCATTTTTGTTTTCCCCACACACATGAGTGGAGTGGAGATTCAGGTAAATGGCTACAGAAGCAAAGAGAGACAACAGAGAACAGAGGGGGAGTAGAAGAGAGATGACAGAAGCCACATCATAGCACATGCAGAAACATGTCCTGCTGTTGGGCTGCTTGGACTCCTTGGGGAATATGGTCTGTCTTTCACAGGTGTGAATGAAGAACCTTATGGTGCATTGCCTCTTCTACGTCTAATTCTCACTCTGTCTAGCATCCTTTTTTAGCTCATTTGTTAAAGAAAAGACTTAGCTGCTTAGCTTCCTGTAGTTAAATAGCATCTGTTTGTCTGACAGGGTATGGCTGATGGGCGTATTTTCCTCATATTGTTTAAATCGCATTTATCATTTTACAAGTAGCCCGTTCAGGACAGTAATATTTTGAATTGGCTATTACTTTAATATTTTAGTTTATATGTTAATATGTATTACATTTTCTGCCATATCTTTGTTCTTTTGTCATTTTACTCATTCTTTTTTAATATATTGCTATTTAAGTTTAATTTATAGCTGGGAAGGAATACGTGAAAAATTATGAAGATTGGGCACTTCTGGAAAAGTTTTTGATTTTTGGCAGGGTGTTAGGTATGGGCCTAAGGTTTTTAAAAAACCATGGATACAAGTTGGGGTGGCCCTCTAGTGGCCGGTATCGATAAAAAACAGAATGGTGCCCGCATAAAAGAAAACTCTACACCCTTCACTACACACTAGCTCAATTTCTTGACATTGCCATTCGGATAAGCTCTGTTCTTCACGTCACACCCGTCCAGCCTGCTCTTCACGTCATGCCTGCCAAGTCTGAGTATCTTCACGTCATACCTGATCATCACGTCATTCACGTCATGCCTGTTCAGCCTGAGTCTTGTCCCGCCGAGACCGCCCTGCCAGAGTCTTGTCCCACCGAGACCGCCCTGCCAGAGTCTCGTCCCGCCGAGACCGCCCTGCCTGAGTTTCTCCCTGCCGAGCCTGAGCTTCACGTCAGCCCTGCCGATCCTATCCTCCATGTCAGCCCTGTCGAGCCTGAGCTTCACGCCAGCCCTGCCGAGCCGTCAGTCCTGTTGAGCCTGAGCTGCTTCACGTCAGTCCTGCCGAGCCTGCACTTCACGTCAGTCCTGCCGAGCCTACGCATCACGCCGTGGCCACCAAACCTGAGACTGTTCACGTCATTCCTGCCGCACAAGAGACTTTTCACGTCATGCCTGCCACACAAGAGACTGTTCACATCACGTCTGCGGAGCCAGAGACTGTTCACGTCACGTCTGCCGAGCCAGAGACTGTTCACGTCTCATCTGCCGAGCCAGAGACTGTTCACGTCACGTCCGCCGATCCAGAGACTGTTCACGTCACGTCCACCGAGCCAGTGTCTCCGGACAAGATGGCCGTCGCCTGAGCCCTCAGCAGAGATGGCCACCGCCACGCCTGAACCTGAGCCCTCAGCAAAGATGGCCGTCACCACGGTGTCTGTCCCTGAGCCGGTGTCTGTCCCCGAGCCGGTGTCTGTCCCTGTTCCCGAGCCGGTGTCTGTTCCTGTTCCCGAGCCGGTGTCTGTTCCTGTTCCCGAGCTGGTGTCTGTTCCTGTTCCCGAGCCGGTGTCTGTCCCTGTTCCCGAGCTGGTGTCTGTTCATGTTCCCTGAGCCGGTGTCTGTCCCTGTTCCCGAGCCGGTGTCTGTTCCTGTTCCCGAGCTGGTGTCTGTTCCTGTTCCCGAGCTGGTGTCTGTTCCTGTTCCCGAGCTGGTGTCTGTTCCTGTTCACGAGCTGGTGTCTGTTCCTGTTCCCCAGCCGGTGTCTGTTAGTGTGTCCCTTGACAGGACCATGGAGACTGCGCTGCCATGGCCTCCCGAACTGTCTGAAGGATCGTCCCCTCCCTGGCTGCCTGAAGGGTCGTCTCTTCCCTGGCCGCCTGAAGGGTCGTGGCCGCCTGAAGGGTCGTCTCCGCCCTGGTCGCCTGCACTGCCTGCCCCACCCTGATCCCCCAAACTGCCTGGTCCACCCTGGCCGCCTGAACTGCCTGGTCCACCCTGGCCGCCTGCTCCGCCCTGGCCTCCCGTCCTGCCGCAGTCTCCAGAACCTCCATCCCACCCCCGGGTCCGCGTCCGCTCCACCACCCTCCTGGACTATAATTCTTTCCTAGGGAGTGTCTGGAAGCCACTCTTGGGGGGATGGGGGGGTTGGTTATGTCATGATTCACGTCTGTGTTCCCCTGTCTTGTCCCATGTTAGCAGTTCCCGTTATGTTGATTAGTCTCCCCAGGTGTTTCTTATTAGCCACGCCCCCTTGTTATCTTGTTTAGCTTGTTTGCCTGTGTATTTAAATCTCTGTGCTTCAGTTGTTGTTTGTCGGTCATTGTAGATGTAGCTGTTCCTTGTTCCTGTCCCGAGTTCGGTTGTTTGCCCTGGATTTCCTGTTTGTTTCATTAAAGTAGTGCTTGCATGTGGGTTCTGTCTCCGCTTCGTCTTTGCCTCACCGTTACACCTTGTATCAAACAAAATAGAAACAACAATTTAAGACTAAAGGAAGCTGAGATATAACCTGTTCTCTTTTCGGCGGGGGCCAATTTGGATTTAATGGATAACTGCCCCTAGTGGGACCACCCCAACTTGTATCCATTGATTTTTGAAAACCTTAGGCCTATACCTAACACCCTGCCAAAAATCAAAAACTTTTCCAGAAGTGCCCAATTTTCATGAATTGCATCCTAGCTATTATTTAAATTTCACTTTTAGTTTTTATTTATTTCCACTTAGTCATTTTAGTGCTTCAGCTTACACTTAATTCAGTTTATTGCCAAGGCAACGTTTATAATTTCAGTTTAGTTTAAGTTTTTCAACTAATATTTTTATTTAATTTCAGCTTTATTTCAATCAACAAAAATGAGTTTACTATAATAATCCCGGTTCAGGATAATATCACAATTATTTTTTATCATCAAAAGTTTTTAAATTATTCTTTTGTATGCTAGACATTTCATTCATCAACAATGAAAAGCAAATAAAAACTAAGACTATTAGTGTGTCCCCGAATAATTGCTATGTATATGTGATCTGTAAAATACATGAAACTTGATTGTGTGTGCCATAACCATTTCATCACGACAAGACTGAATCTTACTCTCTCACTTAATTCTAGTAGTAATTGGTTAACCTTGACCTTTGCCCTGAACATACTGCTGACAGTTATGCTTGACAAGCAGAGATTATTTTTAGGGCTCTTACTAATGTGCCTTCTCTTCCTATTCTCCTGTAAATGAGAAAATAATGATAGGTCGAGTTTATTTGCAGTGTGTCGGTTTAGACTTTCATTCATTATCACAATTTCCTACACACAAAATCCACATTGTGCTGCACAAAATAAGATGTGATGAGATGAGTGGGTGGCCAAGAAATGTGAGTTTGGTTTATTTCACTCATAAGAGAAATTGAGGACAGATGCTCCACATGAAAAAAGGTCTTCTCTGCTTCCCTGAAGGAATGCAGAGTCACTTCCCAATCCCTTTTTGTGGGGGATGTGCCAAGTACCTGCGTATTTTACCTCTCTTCAAAATCCAGACGCAGACAGTAATGTTGCCGACACATCTCCAAGCCTTCTGAAACTCCATAAGCCCACTGTCTTTGGATGTCTCTGTTTTTGGCAACCCACCCACGAAGCTGCCTACCTTTATCACTGTTAAAAAGAAGCTTTTCTGCAGGAAGATGGCAGTAACGCTCAGCTTATATTGGTTGAGTTGGTATCTGAAAAAAAAAAAACTACACCATTTAATCTCCTAGAGCAATAAGTGGCAGACACAGACGGTTTGTCATTTATGGTAGTTTCTTTAGCACCAGAGGATTTAATGTCCTTGGAGCTGCATGATGAGAAAGTTGGCATATAGACAATAGCAAGTGGAAACATTGCTCTCCGAGAAGGCTTTATTTTACAGATGCATCAGAACAAAAATATTAAGCAGCACAACTGTTTTCAACATTGATAATAACGAGAAATGTTTCTTGAGCAGCAAATCAGCATATTAGAATGATTTCTGAATGATCATGTGACACTGAAGATTGAAGTAATGACTGCTGAAAATTGAGCTTTACCATCACATGAAAAAATTATATTTAAAAATATATAAAAATGGAATACAAAATTGTTTTTACTGTATTTTTCATCAAACAAATGCAGCCTTGTGAGCAAAAGAGACTTCTTTCAAAAAACCTTACCGACCCTGAATCTTTAAATGGTAGTATATAATAAAGTATAAAATATGTTTATGGTTTAAATGTTGCTTGCTGTAAAAAAAAAGAAAAAGAAAACTCAAATAGTTTTGAACGGCTGTCAATAGGGAAGATGCATGTTGCTGCCAGATGGTGTGATTCCAACATCTACCAGTAAGGGCAAAAGTGGTCACGCTCAGCAGGAAAATCTTGACCCCCTGGCCTCACTTCACCTCTAGTAAACTAATGGCAACAGTTCAACATCACGGACAGCACCTCAGGCTCCATCCCTTATTTTCACTGCTTCTGGAAATCTGCAGACACAGATTGTGGAAATTGTTTCGAACAGCGTAAGTTAAGAAGTCAATACTTCTTTAATATAACAAGTATGATTCATCTGTGGTCTCCAAACATTGGACCCACACACTGTTAAACTCAGTCTGTTGTTTCAGGTAAACTAGGAGCTCCTGCCACTCACTGTTTTGACGTCTTTGGTTCTTCCCCACAGGCTTTAGTTTTCCCCTGTTCCTCTCTGTTTGATTCTTGCACAGTAACCGTCAAACTCCCGTGGCTTAGCAACACTGAATTTCTTGGTATCATCAACAAATACACACAAGCGGCGCTCTGGCCCTATACATCACAGACACCACAGCAGCACACACCATTTACACGTAATGAACATAATGTACTGATTGATAAAAAGGAGTGAAATCCAGGCTAAGTGCTTCCATTTCAAGATAAACATTGCATTTAGGGATGATCACCAGTGTCAGTGTGAGTTACGTCTCAGTGCTCTCTCTTCTGTGTAAGTGCCCCCGATCCCCTTGAGGAAGACAGTGTGTCATAGCCTGCTTTGTGCTTTTTGGCAGTTTTGACAGCAGCATTGGCTCACTGAGAGGGGCTTTTGGAACACTGAGCTGGTTCGCTCCAGGCAGGGGTGGAGGAAGACCGGCCCTTGGCCTTTTAGTGGACACTACTGAATGATTCATAGTAGTGGGGTGATGGCTGTATTATCTTGAGGTAATGTTTCACTGAGTGACTTGCAAGGGTGTCTCTGTCATAGTGTCCACAGTCTGACCCTCAAAAAGTGGGGTGAAGCTGGGTAAAATATCGATTTTGCGATGAATTGTGAATCCGATATCCATTCCTAAAATCACAAGAGCAAGCTTTTACCCCGTGCTTTCCTGTACTTCTTTTTAACCACGGCTCCTTCCTATTGCCAACCCAACATTATCGCACCAAAAGAAGTCATGTTTTGTCAAAGTTGACTGTCTGTAATGAAAGAGATGAGATACATGTCTGCGTACCATGAATTAATGGCAAGAATGCCCATCTTTCTATTGAGTTGACCTTGCAGGCTGTACGCAATAACTTAGAGTAATACCGGTTGGAGTCTGATTCAAATTATTCTTTTAAAACACTTCTTATTAATACATCAAAAGCAAATAGTGAAACCAGTGTAGTTTGATTCATGAAAATTACTCTCAAATTACTCTGAGTCATAGAAAATAAAAGAATAAAAAACATAGTGTATTCAGTAATTTAATTCAGGACAGGAACAATTACTCTTAAAAATTGGTTCTTTTTTATGAATCATTGACTCAAACTCAGGAGTTACAAGTTTGAATCAGTTTGATTAATTTGCACGGAATAAACTAACTGAATACATCAGATAGGTTACTGAATTAACATCAAGTTATCATAACTGTCAACGATGAATGTAATAAAATGCATTGAAAAAAAGCATCTTAATAAATATACAATGTGCATGAAATTTTGATTTATACACGTATTCATAGCTTTTCTATACTCTTTAATAGGACTTTATTATTTTATAACAACTTAATTTTGTTATAATGATCATTTGTATTACAAGTTAACAATAAATGCAATTTAAAGTATACTTTTTATTTATAGAAGTTTACTTAGTTTAGGCCCTGTCTATTTTTGAATTCACACATAATAATATTATGTTCCAAGTTAGGAGGTTTCCTGATATTTTACAGCATGAGCAGATAAAGAAAGTTTTTCATAAAAGTAAAATGGACATTATAACAGAAAAAAAATGCCCAAGTGAATCAGAATCAAAATTGAATCAACAGCTTGTGAATCAGAATTGAATCAGGAAATCTCTATCAGTTCTCAGCGGCTACTCATGACAACACTTTATCTGTGCTTGAAATAAAGCAAGAGTCCTATAAAAAAAACTCATCTCAAGCTACAGCCCACCACCTCCCCAATCACCAAAGCCACAGATTTACCTTTGACATATTGTTGTGCGACTGCAAATTACTCCCTAAGGGAGCGTGTTCAGGCACACACACACACACTTGTATGCATAGAAGTCACATTTCATGGGGGGGCACACAATAGAAAGAACGACTTTGAGCTGGGGGAGGGTTCTGATCTCAATGAAATCACCCTTTTGGACCCCCCCCCCCCCCCCCCCCCCCCCCCCCCTCTTCACACCCATCTACCCAGCGGCCTCTGCCCCTCAGGAGTGTGGCATGGGGGTGTGGTGTTAAGGGGGTGCGGCGGGAAACAAGTACATGGCTCAGATGGAGGCTCCCAGCATGATTCCAGCCTGGCTGCTGTTTTCACAGCTTTAATTGAAGGAAGGAGGGTTCTGCTGCTTCCTTCGAAGCCCTTATACAAACAGCTTGGTGAACATAGGCTATTCTTGGATGAGTGAAATCTGAACCATGAAACAATAAATGTGATGTTTACATATGATTTTGTGCAACAAACAGATTTTGAATAGCTCTTTTGTTTTAGCTCAAGCATTATGGATTTTATTGATTGTTTTTAGATTGTTGTCTTGGCAGGGGTTTTCAGACTTTTTGATGGCCAAGTGATGATCCATTGCAAGGGACTACCTTCCCAGAATATAAAGAAAGCTATATATATATATATATATGTGTGTGTTTGTGTATAAAACTCATTTATACTGTTTAAGGAAAAATATTAAGTGCTTTCAATATCAGATAATTGGGTTTTATATTCTATACACATATATATATATATTCTGTATAATATCATTGTATAAGTAACTTTAAAAATACTGTTTTGCATTTAAAATATTATCTGGATAATTTACTATTTATGAAACTGAAAGATTTGTGAGATTAACACTATAAAGTTTTGGGGTTTGCACGATTGTTTTATGTTTTTGAAGTCTCTTATGCTAACCAAGGCTGCTTATTTGATATAAAAAAACACAGTAAAAACAGTAAAAAATTAAATATTATTACAATTTAAAATAACTATTTTAATATTATTTAAAACATGAAATTTATTCCTGTGATGGCAAAGCTGAATTTTCAGCAGTCAGTGCTCCAGTTTTCAGTGTCACATGATCCTTAAAGGGTATGTTGATTAGGGTTAGGGTTTAATAAATTCTGTCATTAATTACTCACCTTCATGTCGTTTCAAACCTGTAAGACTTTCGTCATCTTCGGATCACAAATAAAGATATTTTTTAAGGAAATTTGAGAGATTTCTGTCCCTCCATTGACAGTCCACACAACTACAACTTTGCCTCTTCAAAAAGTTCATAAAGAGATCGTAAAACTAATCCATATGAATTGGGCGGTTTAGCCCAAATTTTCTGAAGAGACTCGATCTCTTCATATGATACAGTCAGGACACGGAGGGGTGAACATCTCCGCGCTCTGACTGCAGCTGGGGGAGGGGCTGCTGCGCGAGAACTGTCAGTCTGGGCCGCCTGTGAGTGCTTTGACACGGGGATGGGTCAGACGGCAGCACCCGCTGCTCGTTGAGAAGAGTAAGAACAATGTGCGGTTTCACGTCAAAAAAGTCTCTAAAAGTCTCCAATAACACCAGTAAAAGTCGTTAGATTTGTCGCTAGTCGCTTTCTTGAAAATGTGTCGCTAGAGGGGTTTGAATACTCGCTAAATATAGCGACAAAGGCGCTAAGTTGGCAACACTGTAAGGCCTTGATTCACATTTAAATATAAACAGAAGCTCACCCGTAACTGCTTGACGAGCGAGAACAAACCTCATTGGTTCTTGTGGAAGCTCAAATGTGTTGCGTAACACAAGAACAAACCTCACTGGTTCTCGCACGTTAAGCGAACAAGCTTGAGCTTCCGTTTACCATATCTGATGTGCAGAGGTGGGTAGTAACGAAGTACATTTACTTCGTTACATTTACTTGAGTATTTTTTTGGAAATTTTTTACTTTTAAGAGTAGATTTAATTGTGGGTAGGCCTACTTTTACTTTAACTCGAGTACATTTCTAATGAAAAAACGGTACTTTTACTTCGTTACGTTGGGCAACGTTCCTCTCGTTACTTTATTTTAATGCAATATGTTGTTAAAAGCGTAATTTATTCTAAGCGCGCGCTCTCTCTTTTTTCTGGGCATGAGCGATGCTCAATTCACGAATGAATCACTCTTTTGAGTCGATTCTGTTCAAAGACTCTGTTCAAAGACATCAAACAAGTTGGGCAGATCTGTCTAAATCGGTTCTCGAATCAGTTTGAATGATCTGTTCACAGTTTCCTGCACGCACTGAATCATCTCGGAGTCGTAACAGGAAGATTACATCAACATCAAGATTACATCAAGAGCGTTGTATGAAGTGGCGGTCCACAGTCTACAGTAGCCTACAGTCTAGAAAGTAAATCTGCAAATGCATCATATTTTTTTGCCAGCGATGAAGATCTTTATTAGTTGAACATCTTCGTATGTTACTTCGTAAGCTGTCTGTGAATGAATTATTCCACACGACGATACATTCGATTTCATTTCATTCAGGTAATACATTTTACAACCAAACAGATTATTACGCCATATAGCACTACTACAAAGTATGACATTACCCTTTTTTTTGGACATATACATTAATTTATACATTAAATAAGCTATCGTCCAGTTTATGAATGTGTGTACTGCGCAGTGGCGTGCGAACTCGACTTGAAAACGAATGCCTTTGCCTGCCTTATTAGACACAGTTAACCAGTTTAAAGATGCTTTCACAAATATAGCCTACATTTAAATACATTTTGGAGAACAGACAGAAGAAGATCCGTGCATTTGATCGTTGTTTGTGTTTGGCATGACATGACTGCGGGCACATGTGCAGAGTTTTAACACTTTCTAATCTGTGTCAATGGTTCCCACCCCTTTACATGAATGCAAAACTCCATAGAGTCACTTTATTCCGACATTGTCTAATAATCCAAATGTAGTTGTATAAGTTATTATACTATTATACAAACCAAAGGACAGGCAATGGTTTTCGGGCTATAGATATAATATACAGATATACAGAAATAATGTTTGTCTCTTCTGTTTTTGTTGCAAAGATAGCTTATCTAATTATGATAATTTTAGTCATTAAAATAAAAAAATATCTAAATAATGTCATGTTATATATATATATATATATATATATATATATATATATATATATATATATATATATATATATATACAGTGTTGGGAAGGATACTTTCAAAATGTATTTCGTTACAGAATACAGAATACATGCCCAAAAATGTAATTTGTAACGTATTCCGTTACATTACTCAATCTAAGTATTGTATTCTGAATACTTGGATTACTTCCACCAGTAATAACTTACATAATTTCCATTCAACTTTTTGCCTGCAACAATAGAATAATGACAAACAAATAATAATAATTAAAAAGAGTTTAGCTTTTAACACCTTTTACATGACACAGTTTATTTTCTTGGCCATTGGTTAAAAGAAAAGTTTTTTTTTTACAGAAAAACACTATTTCAGTAAAAAAAAGAGAAGATTTTAGTGCTTCTGATGTTCTCTTGTATAAGCCTACTTTCCTTATGTGGGCTTATAGGTCGCTATCAAAACGGCAATCACTTGTTTAGCATTCATGTAAACACTACATTCAGTTTCATCAATCTGAATGAATTCAGTCCGATTGAAACAAAAGGTGTGCATAAACATAATGAATGTGTCACAGTGTCTGGTTGTGTTCCCTTGTCTATCACTAGAGGTCCTCGTTCTCACGGTGTCCTTCACAATTGACTTCAATTCCCAGCATTCTGTCTGTCACTGTCACTCATCAGTTCATTGCACTCATCTGTTCCCCGTAATCATTGTTCCCAGCTGTTCTGTGTTAGTCTTGTTAGATATGTGTATATATTCCCTGTCTGTGTTAGTATGTGTACGGAGTCGTTGTATATGGTCACCACACTTCTGAGTTCTGTGTTCCTTGCCTGTTTCTTGTTTTGTTTATTTGTATTTGGATTGCTAACATGGACTTTGAACCTTGCCTGGATGACTACGAGATGGATTATGCTTTAATAAACACCTACTGCCATACTGCATTTGGATCTACCTATTTTCCTGTGTGTCCCCGTGACAGAACGACTCCGTCACCTTATAGATCCAGCGGTATGAATTTTCGTGATTTTTCCTCAATCACGAAAAGGGAGAGGAGACAGCGGAATGGGAATCAAGCTGAGGAGGAGGAGCCACGCATGACATTAGATGAGTGTTATGCTTTGTGTGCTCGTATCAGGGATGAGAATGCTGCGCTCCCGGTTAATTCCGGGGAGAGAACAGCACCCAGTTGCTCGCGGACAAGGAGGAGAAGGAGGAGTCACATCCCGTCTGCCCAGCGAGAGACTGTTCACGTCCCGTCTGCCCAGCGAGAGACTGTTCACGTCCCGTCTGCCCAGCGAGAGACTGTTCACGTCCCGTCTGCCCAGCGAGAGACTGTTCACGTCCCGTCTGCCCAGCGAGAGACTGTTCACGTCCCGTCTGCCCAGCGAGAGACTGTTCACGTCCTGTCTGCCCAGCGAGAGACTGTTCACGTCCCGTCTGCCCAGCGAGAGACTGTTCACGTCCCGTCTGCCCAGTCAGAGATTGTTCACGTCCCGTCTGCCCAGTCAGAGACTGTTCACGTCACGTCTGCCCAGTCAGAGACTGCTCACGTCCCGTCTGTCCAGTCTGGGACAGAGCAAGAGATGCCCATTCGCGTGGCCGCCAAGGCTGTGCTAGACTATCTGGAGCGTCTGGCTCGGATCCTGGACATGCCGGTGGATGCTGTTCCAGAGCCGAGGCCAGAGCCAGTGTCTGCTGTTCCGGAGCCAAAGGCAGAGCCAGTTTCTGCTGTTCCAGAGTCGGAGGCAGAGCCAGTGCCAGTGCCTGTTCCAGAGCCGGAACCAGTGTCTCCTGTTCCAGAGCCGGAACCAGTGTCTGCTGTTCCAGAACCGGAGCCAGAGGCAGAGCCAGTGCCTGTTCCAGAGCCGGAGCCAGTGTCTGCTGTTCCAGAGCCAGAGCCAGAGCCAGTGCCTGTTCCAGAGCCGGAACCAGAGCCAGTGCCTGTTCCAGAGCCGGAGCCAGTGTCTGCTGTTCCAGAGCCGGAGCCAGTGTCTGCTGTACCTGAGCCGGAGCCAGCATCTGTTCCTGAACCACTGTTTGTTTCTGTGTTTGTGTCTGTTCTTGTGGCTGTTTCAGTTTTGGTGTCTGTTCCTGAGCCGGTGTCTGTTCCTGAGCCGGTGTCTGTTCCTGAGCCGGTGTCTGATCCAGAGCTGGAGCCGGTGGCTGTTCTAGAGCCGGAGCCGGTGCCGTCTGTTCCAGAGCCGGTGCCGTCTGTTCCAGAGCCGGTGCCGTCTGTTCCAGAGCCGGTGCCGTCTGTTCCAGAGCCGGTGCCGTCTGTTCCAGAGCCGGTGCCGTCTGTTCCAGAGCCGGTGCCGTCTGTTCCAGAGCCGGTGCCGTCTGTTCCAGAGCCGGTGCCGTCTGTTCCAGAGCCGGTGCCGTCTGTTCCAGAGCCGGTGCCGTCTGTTCCAGAGCCGGTGCCATCTGTTCCAGAGCCGGAGCCGGTGTCTGTTCCTGAGCCGGTGTCTGTTCCTGAGCCGTGTCCGCCCGAGTGGTCGTCTTCGCCCTGGTCGCCCGAGTGGTCGTCTTCGCCCTGGTCATCACCGCCCTGGCCGCCCGAGGGGTCTGCACCGCCTTGGCCGCCCGAGGGGTCTGCACCGCCCTGGCCGCCCGAGGGGTCTTCACCGCCCTGGCCGCCCGAGGGGTCTTCACCGCCCTGGCCGCCCGAGGGGTCTTCACCGCCCTGGCCGCCCGTGGGGTCTTCACCGCCCTGGCCGCCCGATGGGTCGTCTGCTTCGCCCTGGCCGCCCGATGGGTCGTCTGCTTCGCCCTGGCCGCCCGATGGGTCGTCTGCTTCGCCCTGGCCGCCCGATGGGTCGTCTGCTTCGCCCTGGCCGCCCGATGGGTCGTCTGCTTCGCCCTGGCCGCCCGATGGGTCGTCTGCTTCGCCCTGGCTGCCCGATGGGTCGTCTGCTTCGCCCTGGCCGCCCGATGGGTCGTCTGCTTCGCCCTGGCCGCCCGATGGGTCGTCTGCTTCGCCCTGGCCGCCCGATGGACTGTCTGCTTCGCCCTGGCCGCCCGATGGACTGTCTGCTTCGCCCTGGCCGCCCGATGGACTGTCTGCTTCGCCCTGTCCGCCCGATGGACTGTCTGCTTCGCCCTGGCCGCCCGATGGACTCTGTGTTTCGTCCTGGATGCCAGATAGACTTTCTTTTTTGCCCTGGTTCCCGGTTAAGCCCTCACCCCTTGTTCCTGTCTCCCTTCACGGACCTGGCCCACCATCCCTCCCCCTGATCCTCCACCGTTCCACCTCCCTCCTGAACTCTTGTGTCATGTTTTAGTGTTGTCGTGGAGCGTCTGGTAGCCGCTCCGTAGAAGGGGGGTTATGTCACAGTGTCTGGTTGTGTTCCCTTGTCTATCACTAGAGGTCCTCGTTCTCACGGTGTCCTTCACAATTGACTTCAATTCCCAGCATTCTGTCTGTCACTGTCACTCATCAGTTCATTGCACTCATCTGTTCCCCGTAATCATTGTTCCCAGCTGTTCTGTGTTAGTCTTGTTAGATATGTGTATATATTCCCTGTCTGTGTTAGTATGTGTACGGAGTCGTTGTATATGGTCACCACACTTCTGAGTTCTGTGTTCCTTGCCTGTTTCTTGTTTTGTTTATTTGTATTTGGATTGCTAACATGGACTTTGAACCTTGCCTGGATGACTACGAGATGGATTATGCTTTAATAAACACCTACTGCCATACTGCATTTGGATCTACCTATTTTCCTGTGTGTCCCCGTGACAGAATGGCGACTGTAGAAAGCAAAAGCCGAATCCCCGACATTTTGGGTGATCTAGAAATGGGCCGCCTGACGCATTTATTTAGGTCCAAAAAGAAGACATGTCCGGGAAAAAGAGGACGTTTGGTCACCCTAACCTAACGTTAATGTCAAATGGGGCTAGTCAGTCTTTCAACGGCTCGGGGGCTAGTAAATCAGCACATAGGAGAATGTGAAGTAAATGAAGTCGCACGTCAACTAAGCAGGTAGCTACCGGATATATAACTATAAAATAGCAAGGTGACCAGTAAAACTACAGGAGACGACTAACGTTAATAAAAATAATAAAAAAAAACTTACTTTAAGATGCTTCTTCAGGTTGGAGGTGGAGTCTTTGGACGCTGAAAGGAGGTTATAGTTGCTGGCAAGCAGAGGTTGCACTGCACAGTTATATTATATTTCTATTGTAGTTATATTTCGTCCCGCTCCCTTCTCTTTCTTTAACGTAAAATACTGTTTAAATTTCCAAGATATAAATGCATTTTTGCTCTGCTGTTGTTCCGGCTCCATCTCTAGCTCCCGCTGCAACTCTTCCAACTCCATTGACTGATCACGCACGCAAACCGCGCATTTTTTTAGTTTTCATATTGGGGCTTCTGGGAAATTTTGAGTTGCCTTAATTTATTTAGAGAGTGAATAAACTCGTGAAACAGAGAAGTATCGTCATGTAATCCATTGATTTCAACAATGTAACTGTATTCTAAATACCAACTATTTAAATTGTAACTGTAACGGAATACAGTTACTCATAATTTGTATTCTGAATACGTAACGCCGGTACATGTATTCCGTTACTCCCCAACACTGTATATATATATATATATATATAGGCCTATGTGATCCAAAGTAACTAGTAACTAACTACTTGAGTAGTTTTTTCATTGGATACTTTTTACTCTTACTCAAGTAACTTTTAAGATTATTACTTTTACTTTGAGTAAATATTTCTATAAGTACTTGTACTTTTACTTGAGTACAGTTTTTGGATACTCTACCCACCTCTGCTGATGTGTATGTTGATAAATGTTTATGTGAACAAAAACTAACAGAATTTTATTTTTTGGGGTGAACTAACCTTTTTAGAAATCATTCAAATATGCTGATTTGTTGTCAAGTAACATTTCTTATGATCAGTGTTAAAAACAGTTGTGCTGCTTAATATTTTGCAGAAACCATAATAAAAAAAATTCAGGAGTCTTTGATGAATAGAAAGTTCAAAAGAACAGCGTTTATTTGAAATACAAATACTATATATTGAAATCGAATTTACTATCACTTTTGATCAATTTAACGTGTCCTTGCTGAACAATAAGTTGTAACTTTTTATTTAAAAAAAATGATTCAGCCTTCTTTTCACCCCTTTTTTTAAAAGGGGTGAGAAGAGGGCTGAATATTTTTTTTTTAAATAAAAAGTTTTTACTGCTATATTCCACAGAAAACGTGACGTGTCAAATACCCATAGCAAAAAGTTTTCAAGCTATACCCTCAAACACCATGTGTATATGCATCCCCACCTACATATATACTGTCCTTTGTGGCCTGTTGCTCAGCAACACTTTCTCTGATTAAGTTAGCTGACTATAGGAGCAAGGATCCGCCTTCTGCATGGACCACCGGATCAGATCACAGTAATGGATCTGGAGCCACACCCTCAGCCCCGGTCCCGTGGGTGAGTTCCCTTCCCAGCCTTTGTCTCTCAGTCAGAGAGAATGTGTACCAGGACAACACTATTGTGCAACAGGGACATCTATTTTTATACACGGTAGCTTATGAGGGATCATGGAAAACTCACACTGTTGAATGCAGAAACGTCCCCGGGAAGACTGAAGACTTGTGTTTTCTTGAGTGTTGTTTGTTCCACCCACTGAAATGTGTTCAGATTTATTGTGAAGCTCCTTTAGGCTTGTATTTTTAATACACGATACATCATTAAAATAGTTCTTGTGACTTCCTTTTATGTCGTTTAGTGGGGTAAGTAGTGCTTCCATCATCATCTAGCTGTGTTAGAAGCGATTCCATTAGCACTTGTCTCCAGGCTCCCTTTAAGGAGGAGTTTCAATGGCCATATAACCAGTGCCATACAGTGCATTGGACATTATGAAATAAACAACAAGTTTATTTCATAATGTCCAATTTCATAAGTGGACATTATGAAATAAACAACTTTGCTCACTCTGACCACACTTCAACACACTAAAAACAGACAGACTGGAGCAAGAGTATTAGCTTATGTTGAAGGTGCAGTACACCAAACTTGCATTTTCATTTACGCATTTGGCAAACACTTTCATACAAAATGACTTTTTGACATTTTATCAGTTCAAGCTATCCTTGGGAATCCAACCCATGTCCTTTGGCGTTGTTGGTGCAATGCACTACTGTTTCGAAGTAAAAATTTGTCATCTAATGATGTTCCCATCCTCTTTAAATAGTGCTTGTGAAGTTTAGATACATTTTTTGTTTTGCTTAAATGGAGTCCGATTTAAAAGTGAGATTGAAAACTTGACTGAATTGTGACATTATGTTGGTTTCATTTGAGATTTTATAGTCCCAAGCAATGGGACTTTTGACTTACCTTTGTAGTTGACTGGGACATCCAGAAACACATCATGAGCAAATTGATTGTATCTTAGGCGTCTTGATTCACCTTTATTGATGGACAACACAGAATTTGTGTAATCTTCCGCCACCACTGTAGTGTTGTTCATATTAATGTAGGTGTTCATTTATTTGGAAGATTTTTGTGATTTTTGCTTACAGTGTGAGTACTAATCTTGGCATACATTGGTGTGCGTATGTGTCTCGCTGTCAGTGTTGAAGTGAGTGGTTTGTTGAGGGTCACTCTTGACCTAGCTACCCAGAATCGCCGACTTGATGTTAATGTTCTGATTGTTGTGAGTATAAATTAAAGCTGTCACAACCACTCAGCTCACCCACAGTGGTATATGAGATCTGAATTATACCGATTACACATCTTGAACAGCAGTGGGTTTTAGTCTATCATTAGTGTCACAGCGTGAGCCGTCCTCTTGTTGTGTGGATAAAAGTAGCCTTATGGAGAAACACACAAACTGTGTGTTTACACGGGCTACAGTAGACGTTCCAAAGATTAGACATGGATTAGAAATTGTGTTGTTTACAAAAATTTATTCATACAAATCTTACAACACTTTTTAACATTTAAAAATACCACCCCCTACGGAGCTATATGTGTTAATATAGGATGATGTCACTTGCTAATATTCACTTGTCACATATATAATGTTTCAGGTATAGATAAAACGTTCACATTAAGGCTTTCGGCACTTTCAGACATGTACACAACAGGCTGCGCTGTGTTCTGTCAGGTTTTCCAATCGTTGTCAAAAAACCCTCAAGCTATGCAACAAGAAACAACACAAAACCTAGCTATAGGCTTCATGGACCTTGAGCTACAACTAGTAGAGCTAACAGAAACACGTGCTTGCCACATTTACACACAATCATCAGCTTAAACAATCCAGACAATTAATACTTTTACCATGTACACCACTTCAGTAATAGATTTGATCACAATATATGCTGGCCATGCTTTTCAGCTCTAATTAAAGAATTAGGTTTGAAACCAAGTTTCGAAAAGAAAAGGGGAGGAACAGTAAAGATGGACTTTGTGAAATGGAACCTAATAGTTTGCAGCATTGTAGGGCCACTAAAAATTGCCATCCGTGATAAGTGGCGATTTTTTATCGTAAGTTGTCACAAGGCACCTAAGCCAAAACCCATATCATCTTTCATAACATCATTATGTTCACGCACGCATTCACTCTCCCACCCACCTCCCGCCCTTCCTACACGCAAACACACACGCTCCTCCTCGCATAACACTATCAGAGCTGCATCCATACTCACATAAAGCCTGGGGGACAATGCCAAATTGAAGAAAGATTGATTTCATGCCTGGGACAACGGTTTACATATTGAATTAGTGGATGAATAAGACCTGATTTCCATATCAGGAGAAATATACTGAATTCAACACAGGCTTAACCAAAATATATGATAAAAAAAAAAAAAAAAAGACAACAAATAGATGATTTTGCAGTGTGTCCCTCCCTAAGGGCGATGGGTGTAGTGTGCCTCATCTATACATACAAGAGAAAGGCTATCTTCAACATGCAAAAGCACTATCTGGCAATAAGGATAACGAACTTGACAATGGTCATGTTGAAGTTCACAAGTTCCTTCACTTTCGTTGGCCTCCCTATTCTCTCACATTCCCTCAGTCATCAGCACCAATTACAGATAAGCATTAACACAATTGATTTTTTTCTAGATCTACAATGAGGCGATGAATGAAACCATTAAGTATTCTTCATCCTATCTCAGCAGAATTGAAGAGCAATTGCGCCAATGAAGAAAGTTTCACTATCAAGTCATTGATGTGAGGGGACCATCCACCACATTAATTTCTTCATGGCACATTTAGTTTGAAAATTGTGGTGGCATGAAAAGATCATTATGTCATCCAATGACTTGCTATATTGGTTTAGCCTAACTGCAGAGAGCACATCCTAAAACATTCACAGCTTCTGCGTTACAATAAGGCATACAAACAAATTTGGTCAGAAATGACGCAAAAGCCATCCACAAAGCCATTAAAGACACGCAAAGAACTAAGAGAGAGACCGACACGCCAATTCCACAAAACGTTTTTGGAGCTTGATGGAGCAAGCATTAGAATGTTAGGGCTTGTTCAATTCTCTCGATAAAAATAGACTCCTGCTTCCACAGAGGCGGATCTGTGTGTCATTTCTGATGGAGGGACCAAAACAATGAGCATGGAAACATTGAACTGAATGGGAAACAAAGGACATGCATGTATAGCCTATATTATAAGTATGCATAGAGGTGATGAAGAAGAAAAAAAACAATAGAAAGAAAATCCACCAAATAAAACATGTATATCAATACTACAGTTACTCCAGTGTCATTTTTTTCCCCAGTTAGGCATTCTGGTTACTGGCTCCAATCACAAACACAGGCAGGACAATCACATTCCATCTGGAGAAGACTGGGCTAAGAAAGAGGGAATCATGCCAGCTACTATATATCCCTCTCCCACTCCTCCTTTTTTGGGGGGTCACACAACAGTTGAAACAGCCCTGTACTTTACAGAGTACGTCCGATACATCCCTGGGCAGACTTTGGATACAATAAGACTCTATTCTTTTAGCAGATTACAAAAATAAGTATAACATTCAGAACTTTGATTGTCTTTTTAAAATCTATTTATTTTCTGCATATGATGATGAATTTGAAAAGATATCAGGCGCATAACGTTCAAGGTGCACACTTTTTTTTTTTTCATCTTTTTTTTTTTCCTGATGGTTTTTGTTTTCAACATATATAGCTATATACATGAAACTGAACTGTTGGTCCACAAAGTATAACTGTGCGTTTCAAGTGCTTTTGTACAAAAAGAAAAACAATGTTATTAGTAAAATATTCATTTTAATGGCTTTACTTCATACATAAATACATGTTTAAAGAACACAGGCGCGATCCACTGATTAATCAGTTATATCAGAATGACTTTGATCTTAGGACTGAATGTACACATGGAGGGGCAGTTGGGGGCAGTTTTGTCAGCGCTACAAATAAGCAAATCGACGTCCTTTGTTTTTAACTCTCTGTCTGTACCTTCTTCCCAGGACGGCTGCTAAATACTTCTTGACGGCCATCTGTTTTCGGTAGCGACTGTAAATGTCGGTGAAGATCCCATCCGAATGCCTTTTTGATAAAGGTTCCGATTCGTCTTCCTCGCTGCTTCCTCCGCTGCAAATATATGAACTATTATTAGGCTACCGGCTGGCACAGGAAATGTGTGAACAGGTTTCAGTAGGCAGCTTAAACGCTCTTGATGATCCAAACATATATAGCCTATATATTAATTCTATTGTTCCAGAAAAAAATTATCGAGAGCATTTTTTTCGTTAACATTACAACGAATTTTATTAGAAATCGAAATAAGAGCAGACAATCCTCATAAATTATGCATGTTGGAAATTATGTATTCTGACGCATTGGCTCTCGAAATTTTTTTCTCTGACAATATAGGCTACAACATGTTCGTGTGAGCACAAACAATTAAAAAATAACTTTCGGGCTAATTTATCGTGGTTCATCTACGAATAGTTCCTCATGAAATTCCACGCCCATGCGAGCCCACAGACAAAGACACAAGAAGTCGGGAAAAAATAAAGACAAACAGTCAAGACAGGACGACGAGAAATCAACTCCACTGAAATGAAGAGTGGGAAAACAAAAATGACGGCAGGTAAACGCTTAAAAATGCCCTTACCCTACGCGAACTGCCATCAGAGAATGCAGATATTTTCGTGCTGATAACTGAACCAGGATGTCCCTCAAGGCTCTATCTAATAATCCATCTGCATGCCTTTCCGTTCTGAGATAAAACGCCAAACACATAATATCAGTGATTAAAAACCACAGAACACGTTTGTTGCAAAGTAATCAGCCTGATTTAGTTGTATTCTTCTCTCGGCTAAACGCGTGATAGTGTTACTTTCGATTCCCTAGTAAATCTGTCAATCGATCCGTCTCTCTGTCGCTCCATCTATCTATCTATCTATCTATCTATCTATCTATCTATCTATCTATCTATCTATCTATCTATCTATCTATCTATCTATCTATCTATCTATCTATCTATCTATCTATCTATCCATCTATATTAAATAGTCACTTAATGCAAATACCAACAGCAACAATAACAGAAAAAAGCAAAGGAAAAAAGCTGGGAAACAAAAGGAACAGACATAGCGGAACAACATAAACTAAACATAATGACATCGATTCTCATATGATATGACATAGGCTACAGGGAAGTGATGTGAAATTATGTACCTTTTCTCTGGAGGATAGTATAGCGTGTATAGGTCATCCGTGAGAGATGGAGGACTTCGTATAGAAATTTGATCATTGCCAAAAGCCAGGTCGCTTAACGAGTTTCCGTCTTCGTCAAATACATCGTTGTCTAGTCTGGAATAAAAAAAGATTGATGCATTTAATAAATCACAATGTAATACACTAGAGTAATATGATGTCCATAAAAAACGGTGTTTTAAATACAGCCCAAATAAACTGCTAAATTAATTCCACCGTAAATTATAGCCAGTTAGTTGTTTTACGAAAAAAAAAAAAATTTGTGAGATGATACAATGCGACATACTCAAGTTTTATGGATCGAATTGATTTTAAATAATTAGTTTAATGACGCGGTCATATTATTGTGTTATCTTCATAGGGTAAATGAGAGAATAATAATCTATTTGGAGGTGTCCCTTCGCAGTTTAAAAAAACCCATACAAATATGATAACGGTATGTTTGGTATAATTAGCCAAAAATAAGATTTGATGGTGACGTGTGAAGGTAGGCTACTATACCTACTAGGTGATAAACCCAATAGCCTACACCTGACATTGTAATAATCATGAGTAAATTCACACAACAAAAGGTCCCGCACTGAACATTCTCATTCGTGTTTTTTTCTTTTTTTTCTTCTTCGGTTTGTACAGTGACGCCACTGTACCGTCATCTTACGGGCCACCCGTTACATTCATTGGTTTCTCATTTTCATACAAGCTACACTGCATCTGCCTGTCCCAATGGAGAATTTCCTTCTTAGCGATGCGAACGCCCTCCCACATTTGCAAGCAGAGAGCTTAAGCGCTTGCACTGTAGACCTGCATGCGTAAACTCTCGGGGGAAAATCTCGTTGGGGGCTGTTACTGTTTGAAGTCTACAAAATAATACAACAAAGCCCATATTTTTTCACTCTATAAAATTTAGTAGCATTTTTTTTTTAATAATAATAATAATAATAATATAAAATCCTTATCCATTTTTGCGCCTTGACACCGTGTCATTAATTTCTGGAGTGTTTAGACTATGCAATAAAGCTCGTCGCAGAATGTCCTTTTCAACGTGAAAGAAAATCTCAAAACGTTGAGAAGAAAAGCATATACATACCTCATCTTAGGAAAAGTCATCCCAATAGGCGTGCAGAAGGCGCTGTAGTGCATCATGATTCCGTAGATGAGCAACGCTAAAGTCGCTTTACTAGATCTGGCCATGCTGTAAAGACAAAAGAAAGTTAAATAAATAACTTAAAAATATCAAACACGTATAGAGTATAGATACGGCCCAGGAGAATTTACAAAAATTTGACGCCTATGGGTTTTATTCTATTCTATATGAGTAGCCTAATACGCAAAGAACTTATAAGAAAGCCTATAAAAATCCAGAAATGCAAAACAGGCGCGACTTTTTACTTGTCTTACTCGTATTTTCCGCTCGTACGATGATTTGAAAAGTTTAAAGAATGCCATGCACGCGCAACAGAATCCTTCTCCCGATGAGGCAAACAATAAAACCGGTAGATAATCTCTAGAAAAGAAAAATCCAGTTGCCTGGGCGTCTTCGTATCCTAATTCCTTGGTTTAAACCGAGTAAAAACGCCTTTGTCGGGTTTGAACCTACCTATTGCAGAGTAGGTAGATAGAAATGCTGTTGGATGCGACTCGGGTGCGGCTGTGGTTGTGTGAGAGAGATAGAGATCTTCCTCACAGCACCTCTTCCATGAAGCGCCACCGTCCTTTGCTTATGTGCTCGTCGTTTCAGCCCCTGCACTTTTATACAATAACCAATATACTACACAAAATCACTTTGGCAAACAAAACCTCGATGAAATAAGCAGCACTCGTTTGTCTACATATCCTTTTACAAAACTTTTTCTGCTGTGCTCCGATTACCTCGGATTTTTATCCATGAATAGGGAGTCTTGCTTTTTTTTCAATAAGTCACATTAAGTATGCCACAGACGTCATCAACCCTTCCTCCGGGGATATAATAGTACAGTTCCTTCCTCATCGATGAACGAGTCACACACCACATACACCTCAAATGGAACTTTCCTCTAAATGTAATTTCTGGAGAAAGGACAATTTGCAACTTTTTTTCAACTTGACATGACAATGTGACTGCCAATTAGGATCCCCGGTCCGTGGGTTGTCTCGAGGTCCCAAACCACATCAGTCACTACAAACAGACACTTAGCCTACTTACGCACTGTCGGGATGAGACAATAGAGGGTGGACACGATAACAAAAAGAGCCATGTTCAAAAACGCCAGATTTGTCATAGGGTCACTGGCTGAGCGCTGTCCACCAATGTGGTTCTGAAATGTCTTCGTGAATGAAAATAGCGCACACTTATTTTAAACTAGCGCTATATTTATCATTCTACCAAATGAAATTTGTCCCTCTATGTTTTTTTTTAAGAAACACAATTATTAAAGATTATTATTATTATCTATATCTATTAGGCCTATCTATTTTAATCTCACATGCGTCATGCAGTCCTTTCTTTGGTGTAGCCTACGGATATTGCGTCTGACATTTCTGATTCTGAATAATAGGCTTTTAGGCCTATATATTCCACTTATAGCCTATATAGTTTTTGTTATTTCAGGCACACAAAAGCAAACAAGTTATTGAGTCGAGCAGAATACGTGATTTTGTTACGATGCTATAAGAGCAAACTGGATCCCTTGTGTAGCCTAGTCTATTTACTGGCCTGTCCGCACAGAGATGACGAAGTCCAAAGTCGTGCACCACCATACCACGATTTGGTATGAATTAATTCATGCTTACGATTAGTGAACTCTGACGTCGTATGACGAAACTATAAGTCACCGCTTCGTACACTCACCCAGTCCGTACACAGTGCGTGATTTAGTTGAACAATGAATCCACGCCTTGGTTCCCTCTCGGTTTTTACCTCAACACTGCCCTCACGTGTTTCGGATTTGAAACTACATATGAAAAATAAGCAAAAGTTGGTTTCAGAGATGCACGATCACCTGTGGTTGTCTTTACTTTTAATGTGAATAGACTAAGCTATAATAAAGTACTATGTAAACACGCTGAAATAAAGAGATAAATAATGACAGTAGCTATAATCTATGGTTTCTCGAAGTAGCCTACTCAGGAACGTAGGCTACTGCTGCTATTGTTACCACACAACTTCTGTGCGCGATCCGCGAGGCTTTAAATCTAGCTAGTTTGAAAGTTATTATGGTTACTGAAACCTTGATGAAATGTTTATAGGCTACATATAGACCTATTTGCTAAATAATACAGAAATAGTTGCTACCTAAGCCTATAGGAACTATTGGTTCGTTTGGGTTAAAGGGACTTTGGTTGAAGCTATACACTTTTAGGCCTACCCCCATGATTAGCAACATTATGAATCGCGTTTTAACTTTTCTTCCACCTGCATTTAGCTATCCAAAATTACAACATTTGAGCGCAATTGTTCCTCTGCTTGCAGTAATAAGCGAGGAAACACTAACTAGCCTACTGTAAATTAAAGATACTGGAACACGTGCTATTACTGACGGTGTGTGTGTGAGTGAATAGAATAAATTATTTACAGTAAAGCTATTACGTTGCTTCCTCTGTGTATCCTGATGTAACCAATGATATTACGGTCAAGTTGAGTGCAAGTAGCCTATTGATGTCCCTAATTACAGAGGGAGGAAGTCGCTGTTTCGTCACATATTCGTCACCTGTGTCTCAGCACATTGTGGTAATTTAAATTTCCAACTGGTGATTTATGGTTTCCCTATGGAAGAACATGAACTCTCTATGACGCATAGCCTGTATGCACGCCTACAGCATACAAGAAACTCACTTTAAAAAAAAACTCACTATGACCAAATAATGTCCCCACAAGGACAAGGATTTCGGACCAGCCACTGAAGACTGCGAGGCCACAGTATAAACAAATAAAATATAGGCCTACATTTTTTTAGTAATGTTTTATTTCAATTGTTAAAAGAAAGAATTTTTATATTAAAAACATTTTAAAGATTTATCAATTTACAAACCCCCTGCAGTTCCTTCACAAACCCTTTTTTCTGTTTTAAGATTTACAGGAAGATCTAAAAGTAATTCAAAAGTAGTCCGATTATACCTAATCTAACTATAATTTTCATCATGTAATTTGTATTCAGTCAATGGACAAAATATAAATATATATGGTAAAAATTCATTTTTATGATCTACAGTTATCTCCATGAGCTATAGAAACACATTTTTTATTCATTTTGTAAATAAAATAAACAAACACCCATAATAAGACTCGTTAAAATTTAAAAATGCAAAAATATGTAGCCTACAGTGGATAGTGACAATATGTATTGTGTATATAGTTCACCCGAAAGGAAAATTACTGTGTTAAAAAAAAAAATCAAGATTACAGATTTTTAGTGTCAGTACTACTTTAAACTACTATATATAATGTTTAATATAATGTATTGCAGTGGGGGAATATTTGTGGGTCCTGATAATGCCAAATGTCTAAAATGTGGCTTTTACATTATTTTAAATATATCTAGTCAGTGAAAGAGTGTAATCATATTCGTCTGAAATAATTCTGTTCTCAGCTTCAGAATCATGAATATTTTTATTCTGGTGTCACCATTGTCCTGTGCATTTGGGGTACAGCACCAAGTCCAAGCCTATTCATTTCCACACCCAATGTAATACCAAATTTAATCAACAGTTATTTTTTGTTAACCTTTTACCATATGTCTTGGAGTATCGCAATAATATCGTATCGTGAGTTTAGTATAGTGATATGTATCGGATCGTGACATGAGGCTATTGTTACACCCCTTTATATATATATAGCCAACCGACACTATGACCAACATTATGACCATTCACAGGTGAAGTGAATATTGTTCGTCTCTTAACAAGGCCATATTAAAGTCTGAGTAGATTAAATGGTAAGCAAATAATCCGTTCTCGTAATCAACATGTTTGATGCAGGAGAAATGAGCAGAAACTTCGACAAGGGCCAAATTGTTAAGGTAACTGGGTCAGAGTATCTCTGAAACAGCAATTCTTGTGAGTTGCTCCCGTCTTCAGCAGTGGTAAGAATTTACCAATTGGTCCGAAGAGCTAGGGCCAAACCACAAAACAGCGACAGGGTGTTGGGACAGGCTCATCGATGCACGAGAGCACTGCATGCAGGCTATTCAGTCTGGTCCGAGCCAACAGAAGGTCTACTGTTGCACAAGTCACACAAAATTGCAATGAAGTTATCGGGAGGGATATGTCACAACACACAGTGTACCGCACTCTGCTGTGTATGGTGCGTCTGAACTGGAGCATTGGAGGAAGGTCAACTGGTCCGATGATTCCCGTTTTCTTTTACGTCACGTGTACTTGTTGTGAACGTGTGCGCCGTTTACCTGGGGAAATTGATTGCACCAGGATGCACTGATGACAACAAGCCGGTAGAGGGAGTGTGATGCTTTTGGTGCTGGGAACTTCTGGATCCGGCCTTTAATATGGACGTGAATATGATACATTCCACCTACCTAAACATTGTTGCAGACATCCCTTCATGACAGTGGTGTTCCCTGGTGGAAGTGGCCTCTTTCAGCAGGATAATGCACCCTTTCACACTGCACACATTGTTTAGGAAAGCAAAAAACAAAAATGTAAAGAGCTGCTGCTGGGGTATACAATCTTATTTTCCCGGTGCTCTTTGAATCATGGGGGATAGTTTTATTCGTTGAAAAACATGAAACCAAGGCACTCAAGGATAAAGAAATAAATTATTTTAAAAAATAAAGAAATAAATGGGAGCTGCGTTTGAATACAGATAGTATATGTAGCTAGCTACTTTTCATGCTTTTCGAGGTAAATTTTATGGCGTCACAACAGAAGAAAAAATAATTGGTGCTTCAAATGCTTTAAAAAAAACTAATCGTGGAATGTGCCCAATAGTTATGGGATGTAGGCTCACTACTAAACGTAAACAAATGCTAGAAAGCTGCATTGATTTAGGCCCACATGCAGGGGGCGCCATAAGACTGATCCAAAACACTATAAGCAAGAGCCGGCTAGTGTTATTGGGCTACTTATGTTGGCATCATACAAAGGTGAACTACGGTAGTATAATGCTTCAAATATCCCCGGCTCATGGTCTATCGTCGACTTGTCAATTGAGAAACTGATTTCTTCTTTCCGTTCACCATTCCCTGTGGCGGCCATATTGTGGGATGCATTGCTGCAAGTTAAACCAATTCAGAGCGGAGGGAGGGGGAACATCTGCGGGAGTCCATCCACTATTCCTAGAGCTGTCTTTTGTCATGTAGCATAGCCACACAATCTCTACCGGTTCCGGTTTAAAGGTTTTTGTTTGCCAGGACTGGTCACTGTTACTCTTTTCCTTTGACTGCAACATAAGAACAAAACCAAGTAACGTGACTGGATTAATAATATCTATCACGGATTTTCCCTCTATTGGGCACATCATTTATTTATCACGTCTCGTGAGGTGTTACATGGCAAAGGAATGGGACAGACTGTGATTTTCAAGTTGAACGCAACAATACCACTCTGAGTGCAACACCGAAACATTTACTGGGGACAAAGCGGTCGGAAGGCGTATGTAACCTCAAGAAAAGAGAACCAATTCGGCAAAGGTAAGAAATCAGATTCTGTTCCTTTGGTGAAAATCTAGTCAAATGGCCTACTCTCCTCTCGCCTTTGATTTAGTGTGAAATGAGTGTGGTAGTGCTTGGAAACAACAGTGGGCGCTTAGTTCCGCGTTTTCTCCCAACCTGAACACAAATCTCTGCAGCAGACGCGTTCTTGTCCCGAAACTAGTTGTATTTATCAAAAGAACTTTCGAAACCGTCCGACTACCTCGTTCGCTTCCACACAGATCGAGAAACGTGAAACGTGGCTCTTTAAAGTTCCCACCTGAACTGTAGAAAACATTGTACACGTCTCTTTCGCGATTAATCGGGCGTTCTTGGGAAAGCCAGTACTTTAAAACTGGTCAACACGCGCATTTCTATCTGTTTATGAGGACTTTGTGGACAAATGTCCACAATGCAGGCCTGTAGTTTACCGACACGCCACAGGGAACATGGGGCGATTCATACTTTGGACCAATGTGTGTGGTGGTGTGAACGACTCGCTTAGATACATTGTAAATTTTCATTCTCCGCCAGTAAACTATGTAACCTTCCGCGATTGAGTTAATACAATTTCAGCAGCGTTGAATGAAGTTTGAGAGGTGATCAGGTGTGAAATCTTAACAACAGACTTCTTTTCCAGTCTGTTCTTCTGTAGTTACCATCCACTCCAATTTATACTCACAACATCCTGGCATTTGATATCATTTTCGGTTGGTTACGTTGAATAATTAATGAAAGAATGTCATAACAAAGCCTAGTCCATGCGTGCGCAAGCGCCAGAATAATCCTCCTCTAGTAATCCTTCTGTGAGCACAACCTCTGCCCCACTGGCTGATGCTGACTTGATTCTGGGTGAAGGGAATGATGCCATCTTCAGCTCTCTGATGTGTTTTCTTTTGATCCTGTCTTCTGTATAGTACATGTTACTACATCTGGCTCTTGCAGGTTATGGCCCCTTTGTATGTTGAGTTGATATAATTCAGAGGTTAGGAACCATATATAATTTAGCCGATAACCATTATATTGGCCGATAAATCCAAACTTTTATATAATTGTGAAAGCCTGATTATAAAAAGTCTTACCATTAAAAGCGATGTCCCAAGCACTTCAACATAAATCAAACATATACAGTATAGTTAGCCTAGTTTGAACCAAGTTTTAAAATGAATGTTACACTCTATAGCCATTAGCCAACTTTCTTTTTTACACCCTATTGCCTTACAAATAAATAAAATAATGCCTAAATAAAGCAAACAAGTCACTGGACAACGTTAATGAATCTAATTGTATAATCTAATTGTGCCATGGATAAATAAATTGTAATAGCCTTCACACGGACAATAATTAAATTATTATAATTAAACTATATTGGTGAGGAAAAAATATGAGAAAACTAAAAGTGCTAGTTATTAATAATGCATCAATGTTTTTGAAAAAGAAACATATTTGCTGTTTGTGCCCTAAAGCTGAAGAGCATTGAGGAACCATAAACCACTGGGGAGACCATGTATATCTAATCAGTTAAGGGATTTTAGCCTCATGACTGTGTGCTAATAACAGTGATGTCTTTCTGAAGGCACTTCTGTACTACTGTTCACTAATGCAGAGTGCAAATGTTATTATGAACAGGCCAGTATGAATACATTGATTAAATCTCTGTGCCTATACCAAAGATGTGCTTATGAATATTCATGATTGTGGGTGCTGAAGGTATAAAGGTGATTATGGGTCTATACACCCCTCATGTCCATCTTCTTCTGTCCTCCCTCACCCCTTGCTCCAGCCTTTGACAGGCACAGCAGGTGGCTTTTGTGGTATGAATGGACTCGGAAGGAAGTTTGTCCCCCTCATGCTTGGCTCTGATTGGCAGCAGCAGAATGCCATGGCGATTAGGCCATTCCGCAGTGCTGTGAGTGTGCCAGAGCAACTACACTTAATGTTCAGCAGCCAGCTCAGCCAAGCTCCAGATTTACTAACACAGCGTTTTCGCTGAAATCCAGAACGTGCAAGTTTAGGATGAGGATTAGAGCTGAGATTCACAGATAGTTTGGGATTGGATCATCAAGAATGTCAGCAGTGACATGGTCAGCAAAGAAGTATAGAAAAATATTTCAGGCCCTTCACGATGGCAGTATAAAAACGTTCTTCCAGGACATCCACAGAATTGTTATTTAATAGGTTAGAACTTTGCAGACTGTGTGCCATCTTAGTAAAGAAAGTATAGGTATAACTTTTAAATTCAAGACTGTTGTTTGTGCTTGTCATGGGCATGGAATACAACAGAACTGTACAAGATCAGACTTGTATAGTTGGTTATGTAACATCAGTGCTGAGGTGACCTGCATTGAAAAAGCTATGAGGTAAGAGATCGGATCCCATTCAGATAGGAAGATCAACCCACCTGCCTGCTTGCCACCAAAAATCAGAAAACTACTTCCCCATTTCCTTGTTGGCTTGATTATAATGATAAAGGTAATGTGTTTGTTAAATGGATAGTTAATGCAAAAATGAAAATTGGCATAATTAACCTGACTTTCATTCTTTTCAACTGCAACTTTTTTTTCTTCTTTTTTTTTCTCCATACAATGAAAGTCAATTGGGGTCCAATGTTGTTTTGGACCCTATAGACCTTATTCAGAGCAGCACCATGACAGGTAGAAAAGCGAGGCTGTAAGGTGGAAGACTTAATCCCCTTTCACACAGAGATTCTGGAAAATACACGGATAATGTGTCCCGGGATTTGTCCCAGGATCGTTTGATTTTGGTTCATTCACACGGCCAGTGATTTTCCGGAATCTGTGAGTGCGTTCAGTTCACACACATCCCGTAAAGACACGTGATGTGATAACTCCTGTCAGATGTCAGTTCTGCTGATAACTCCTCTTCGTCACACAGAAGGCACTCTAGCAATTTTACTTTACTGTGTTTTCAATGGTGTCGGTCGGCTATAAAATTTATTTTATAAACCTCTTAGATCACTTATAATTTTCCACAGCTCATGTTGTCTGGATTTTTTTTGAAAATGAAATTTTATCGAAAGATAATTTTGCAGTTTCGTCAGCAGAACAATCCAAAAACACATTACATAACAGTGCAACCCACTGAAGAGATGTGTATCTCTCACAGGCCTTACAAAAATCAAAGTCAAGTCATCTTCCTTTATATAGCGCTTTTAACAATGGAGATTGTTTCAAAGCAGCTTTACAGAGATAAACACACAATTTACGGTAACATAGATTGTTTTGGCTTTATAGCGATTTTTGAATAATGTTATTTCCAGCTAAAGTTGGTTTTGATTGATTCACTTCCCGCAAAATTATCATTTGTTATTACATTAGGGGCCACTAAGACGACGGCGTTCTCAAAATATAAAACAGACTTTAAACGCGAACATGTGACCTGGTGGCGTTCACATGCGCATTAAAAATTGATTCTATAGTTAAATTCGTTTGAATATGTGTGCGCATGTTTGTAATTTCCCAACAAACCATGCCTAAACAAACTACTTGTCTTGCCTATAAATTTGATACAGAAATTTATTTTATCACTTCGATGTACGCGAACCGGATTTTCAACAACGCTTTATCTGTAGAGTGGTAGAGCTTTATCTGTCTTTGGTAGAGCCAAAGATGGCGCTGCTGTGAATAAGGTCTATTGAAATTGATTGTACTATGAACAAAAACAGTTACAAGAAACTATCTTTAAAATATCATCTGTTGTGTTCCAGTTTTGAGTGAACTATCCCTTTAACCCAGTTCATTGTGTAGTTTAGATGGAGAAAGTATCACCTCCAGTACTCATGCTTCAGGTGAGGTGATACAATACTAAATCCTAGTCAGTGTGTTAACACAATTTAGTGATCAAGACCTGGGACACGTACCAGTGCAGGCACCGAAGTACACATACATTCAAACAACAGGCATGAATCTCTGCAGAGCTCTTGATTTGTTGCCCTTAATCCATTTGATCTGACTAGTGCTGGCCTGAGGCCTTGTGTTTCATGTCATGTTGAATTCTGGTGCTCTTACTGTTTCATCAGGCCTGTGTGGAAATGTGTCTGACCATCACTAACCACTGCCATGATGATTGTTAGAAAGCTGACACGGTCATAGTTCCTCAAAGTACATTTCGAGGCTCTCATCAGCACTGAGAGGATAATGAGACGTCTCATAATTAGAGAGTTCATATCACTGAGTATTTGATTAGAATGTGGGTCAAATGATTGGTGCGTAATATTTCCTCAGGGCAGAGTGGTCACGTCATTACATGATGTCACTTATAAAGAGTGACATGCATGAATGAGTTGACCGCTGGTAGATTTGAGCAGTTTCATTTGAATTTGCTGTTGTTCAATACCATTTATTTTGGGGTCATTTTTAAAATGTTTTTGAAAGAAGTCTCTTATGCTCACCAAGGCTACATTTATAAAAAAAAATATATATATTTTATTTTATTTTAAAGTGTAATTAATTCCTGTGATAGAAAAGCTGAATTTTCAGCAGTCCAGTCTTCAGTGTCACATGATCCTTCATAAATCATTGTAATGTGCTGATTTGGTGCTCAAGAAACATTTCTTATTATCAATGTTGAAAACAGTTATGCTGCTTGGATTCTTTGATAAATAAAAAGTTGAAAACAACAGTATTCATTTGAAATGGATTTTTTTTAACATTATAAATGCCTTTACTGTCGTTTTGGTCAAAAATAAAAGATTTAATAATTATTAATTTTTAAAAAAAAATCACACTGACCTCAAACTATTAAACGCTAGTGTACATTTGCCCCCACCCTTGACAGGCCCAGTTGGATCATATGGTGTATGACCGTATGCTTCAGGGACCTTGTGTAATCCAACCTCATTGAATTTGATTCAGTTTGATTCCGATTCCTGTTAGCCTGGAAGAGTTCATTATGTTCTGTTGTAGTTTTATCGATCAGATCAACTAGTCACATATTTCAGCAGCTATTTATATTGCAGTAATCATGATGCTTATCTGATATTCCTTTAATATATCTTGGCCACTTGTTCGGTTGTTCAGCTGTTCAGTTCGTAGACCTCAAGCGGCCAACCTGCTAACCTGTTTGGGTTGATTTACACGGCCTAACAGATGTTGACCTATAACAACTGGGCATGCCCAATGAGATTTATGACCCTTTGCCTGACCACTTTGACTCGGTTAAAAGGTCTTTGTAATGGATAACTATAAAGGATAAACCCTGAAGCACTGCTTCTTTTCACTGCACAGACAACAAAGTATTATTGCAAGATGTGATGTCATTGTGGTTTAAGAAGTTTCATAGGTGAAACTATCAGAGGTGAAGGGAGCCTTACTTGGGTCGTTGGAATGTTATATCTATCTGTCTGTCTGTCTATAGCCGCGTTTCCACCGCAGGAACTTTCCCCAGGAACTAGGAACTTTGGGGTGGTACTCCGTGTGTTTACACCGCAGGAACCAGGGTCTAAATGAAGTTCCGGGTAAAAATTTCCCCCCCAGAAAGTCCCTGCTGGCGAGGTAGTACTTTTTCAGAGTTCAGGAACTTTCGGGGTGGGACTTGTGCGCTGAACATGCTGATTGGTTCTTTTACCTTGTTCTCTCTGCCGGATGGCGCGCGTTCGTCCCATCCATCTCACGGTCATGTCCGCTATAGCTGATAACAAACGTTGTCTATCTAGCATTACGAGCTTTCTGAAATGAATACGCTTTGGTATTAGTGTTCGTCTCTTTTCTGCCGTTTTGTTAATTACCTCGTTAGTAAACCAATAGATCGCACACAAAAACAGCACAGCTTGAATCTCCTCATTACTTAAAACTCAAAACAAGTACGCGCAGACTGGGAGGAGCAGTCGCACGCAGTTCAACGTCACCAGACTAATCTTCCCGGTACTTAGTCCACGGTGTAAACGCAGTGAGCAACCGTTCTGGGGCAAAAACAGTTCCTATGAAAAAAGTTCCTGGGACAAATAGTTCCTGGTAATTGCGGTGGAAACGCGGCCTATCTGTCTGTCTGTGCATGCTTTGTATTGGGCAGATCTTAAAGAATCAGATTTGGATTTGAGAGTGCGGATTTGAGAATTGGAGAGCAGCTAAGTCGACATGCTTGACCAGATGTTTCTGATGTTTCTTACAGGAAATCTATTTTGCCTTGTGCTGCCATCATTCTTTTATGAATTATTTTGCGATGTCCTCATGCATCAGTGACCTTGTGTGTTTGGTGTGGTCCGGATCTATGTCAGCGCCATCGGGGGCCACGCTGTCCTCTAGAAGATTAGACAGTGGAAATAGTGGGATTTAATACCTTCAGGACTCAGATCAGGGGATTTGAAATGACGACCCCCACACACCCTCGCGCTGGGGTCGAATCCGGGTCTTATGCACTGTCACGGTTAACCTCAACAGAGCACTAAATGGCCCTTAAAGCTCATAATGAGCCTAAGCTTCCAATCTGCACTGTTGGGGACGAAGAGGAAATTACTAAAGGGTGATAAGATGTTCTTTGACATTCTTGCTTTCTCATAAATACTAGACTAGTAGTTGTTTCAAGCTCCAACCCTGATTGCTGAGCAAGTTGTAGTAACTTGGTTTGGAATGTGTGACCCAGCTTGCACCACTCAGTCAAGCCATGTTTGTGAAGATGTACATGTGTGGATATACAGTGCAGAGTTCATCGAGGAAGGAAAGTAGGGCCTATCCATCCGTATCACTACTGTGTGTACACTGTTAATGCTCTTTCAACCCTCTATAGGCACAGACCTCTCATTGTTTGCCAATAATCCTCACATCTGCGAACAACTTTCTGTCTATGCCTGCCCTCGCTCTTCCAATCCCCTGTCTCTTTCACTCCTTTGCTTTCAATTTCCCCATTACACATGCTGCTTTTCAAATAAAGAGCTTTCTTAACAGACCCCAAACAAGTACATGTGGTGATGTTCTGTCCTTTTTTATAATATGATGATCTCCAGAAGTACACAAGGTGAGAGAGTTGAGCCATTGATAAGGATTGGAGTACATCCTTGTGTCTCTGAGCTATGAATGAAGTACCAGTATGTATGAAGTACCAGTTTTTTTAACCAAGTCAATACCAGGCTATATTTTTTTTTTTTTTAAAGTACCTATGTTTCTACAGTATTGGTAATCTATGGAAAGTCTTATGTAAATATAAGCTGGCAGGATGGTTTGATGTTGGTACGATTTTTTTTATTTTTTTTGGAAGAAGTCTCAAGCTCACCAAGGCTGTATTTATTTGATCAAGAATACAGTAAAAAAAACAGTAATATTGTGAAATATTATTATAAAATAATAATGTATTAACATGAATGGAAAGCTGCTATTACTTCAGGCTTCAATGTCACATGAACCTTCAGAAATCATAGTATGCTAAAAAAAAAGTAAACATATTGGCAGTATTGAGATTATTCAGACTACTGAAGTTTTGGTCTCGTGACAATCCTGCTCTCAGCCCCATCAGTTCTGTGTGCTTGTCACACACAGAGCACCAAGCAGTTCTCTTACAAAGCTCAGATTGTGCTCATGCTTGTTTTTAGTCTGAGTCCAACAGCATTGTCATCATATACTGTGTCCACACTGCAAGTGAGAGTGATGCTACAAAACAAAATCACTCCCATCATGATCAACGAATCAGTGTCCACTGCAGGTATGTGATGTCAGACTTGCAATAATGGGAGTGATGTTTAATTAGCATCATGAGTCATGACTCATGCTCACTTGTAGATCGGGTGTAAATGATTTTTAAACTTGAAGATTCTAGCAGAGGTTGAATTGATTGAATCTCCTCTGTCAGGGTGGGCGGTGGCGATATACCGGTAGAAACGATTACCGGTAGAGAGTTTGGACTCTAATGATTACACGCTCATGTGACGTTGCTTTGCTGCGCCGTCACGAAAGCTTATAATTTGCATGCATTTTCAAGCATTGCTTTTTAAAAACAAGTGATTTTAAACCGTTGAAGCCCAAATAGCAGCGAAAGAGAACTCATTTTGTTATATACATGCTGTCTGAGAGACGCTCGCACATGAAGCTGCTGCTCATAGAGCATAAGTACTGAACTGAGTTCAGGGCTTGAGCGAATATACACACACATACTCATATGCTTATGTGTCAATATGCCCATCTTTGCGATTATCCTCTTAAACAGTCATTTTTATGTCTTAAGTGAATACAAACAGTTGAGAAATGAGTAAGAGTGCATGTATATTAGATCAGTGCATTCGGTCTTAAAGTGACGGTAGCCAAAATACTTGCTGCTGTCTGTGTCATTAATGTTAATCAAACAACAAAATACTGATTAAAGTGATTTCACGCATCACTGCGTACTTTCAAATCCAGTATCATTTTATTTTGCCTTTCTGGACCGCCGACCGTCCTAACGCTAGACTTGTAGTCGAGACCGCCTAAACCGAGACCAAGACACTACCAAGACCAGATGGTATCGAGACCAAGACAAGACCAAGACCAAGACAGACCAAGTCGAGACCAAGATCAAGTCGAGACTAAGACCGAGACCAAGTCGAGACCGGAGGGGGATAAAAACATTAGTGTTGAAGCTAAGCAATAACTTGTCAAATGTTGTTTTGCATTGCCTGCCTATCTCTGCTGATTTCGAAGTCTCCAAATGAATCCATTCTGCAACTTTTAAATACATAATTATATTTTTAAAAACGAAATTATAGGCTTAAGTGCAGGATCCGAAAGTTGGTCGTTTTTGTCGCTATGGTTACACACACACACACACACACACCGTTGGCGGTGCGCTCAAAGTCATCTGTCAGTTGTGCAGTTACCCAAAATCTCCTGAATGAAGGTAAAACCCATCATGTCACTGATATGTGTTTTACTAAATATTAATATATCAAAAACTGTACATGATATGTGTTTTTTAAATCAAGTGATCAAAGTGCTCGTTGCCGCTGCGATCAGTGGCGCGGATACAGTGTTTTCTCGCGTGGCTCGCGCGCACCGCACTGTCTTCACTCGGACGCGCGCTTCAATCCGTTGCGGATATCGTCGTGGATATTGTAGTATTGTATTGCTCAATCCCCTGACCACTATGTCGGTCTGAGACAGCGAGACCTAGACAAGACCGAGAGGTCCGAGACCAAGACAAGACCGAGACCAAAGACCGTCAAGGCCGTGACAAGACCGAGACCACTTTTACGTTGCAAGACCGGTCTCGAGACATACATCACTACCTAACGCTAACCAGTCAGACTTCAGGTACCACCCAAAATGCAGCAATAATAATCAGGAAATCACGGCAATCATCATTTTCATGATTGATCATCGCTGTTACATCCGAGTACTCGTGCACATCCCTAATTGGGATATATATTGTTATCGAAATTACATATCTCGATACAAGATATTGGTCATATTGCCCACTCCTATATTAGGGGTATGTATACATTTTCTCTCCATTGGATATGAACATCCACAAGGATGCTGCGGTCCCCTCAGGCCTTTGAAATTGCATTATGGGTATTAGAAGCAGATGATGTAGTGCTGAGCTTTATATGACTCCATCAGAGGTCAGATCTTTCTTCAGTTGCTTCGTGTCTGCCGCTTCTTAGAGCTGGGATTAATTAAAGCCCATTCTGGCATGTTTACAAGCACTCATCATTGGCTTATCCTGTCCTGAGGAGGTGACGCCTTTCTAGCAGTTTCCTCACAGGTCAAGAGGAGCAGATACAGTTCACGTGTCAGGACATGTTCAGCCCACTTCAAGCTGACCACTCATGCTCAACCACTCTTTATCACATCGTTTTGCTTGAATTTTTCTCTTTTCAAAACTTGAAACACTTCCCTCTATAGAGTGCCTCCCACATTTCCAATGGCCTTTTCTGCAGAAGGATTTTTCCCATTCTTTTTTCCCATAGGGATTTTTAAAAAGTCTTAATTTGTGAGTTATAACCAAACCTGCCAGCTATGAGGTAAATAAGCATTACAAACTTTGATTTAAAGCAATCAAGTAAGAGTAATAAAGAGAAGGGATTGCAATTTAAACCGGTACAATCTGTTTACAGGTACAATCTGTAAAATACACATAGACGAAAAATGTAAAAACTTAAATATCTTGGAAAAAGTAGCCAATCAGTTGTTTAAAGTACCCATGTTATGCTATTTTAAAGGCTGCTAATTTTGTTTTGGAGGTCTCCTACAGCAGGTTTATATGCATCAAAGGTCAAAAAACTGTTTTATTTTCCATTTTTCAATGATCCTCAAACGACTCGTCAGATGAATCAGTCTCTCTAAATCCCTCCTTTCCTCGAGCCTACTCTGCCCTGATTGGCCAGACAGTCCAGTCTGTTGTGATTGGTCTACCGCGTACAGTACTTGTCGGAAGCTAGACGACCATTACTATAACTGAACTTCAGCTCAGGAGGCTTCCTAAAACCATTTCAGTAAGACCTTAATAATGTGAGTTAGCCGGAAACTTACACAATATAAAACACATAACTGTATTTTGAACACCAGGTAGAAAATGTATACATTAATAATGATTCATAGCCTGGTTAAAACCAGACCATTCTCAGTTGTAACTGAGTTATGGTCTGGCAAAGCGTCATAGACAAATCATTTCCAGAGGGGCGTCACCAACGGACGTTGCGGATAGACCTAGAGCGATGAAGGAGATGACGTATGCAGAGCGGCAGAAACATCTCCGAGTGTTGTTCTTTGCTCGGTTTTTAACAAAAAGGAAACGTTCAAATCGCTTAAAACAGACGCGATAGCTGATTCGAACAAGTGATGTTCGACGGCGGCATCCATCTTTGTAATGTAGGCTACAAAATCTGCTTCAAAATCCCAGTGCTGTCGTCATCGTGTAAAGCCCGCCCCAACGTTTCTGATTGGTGCCTCGATTTCGGCGGATTGGAAATGAGCTTGAATGAGCTCTTTGCCAGACTAACTTTCAGAGCAAATCTAAATTTGCCAGAAGTTGTCTAGGTTTTCCCAGGCTAAATGATTCATACTTACAGGTTCTGATTCTGGGGAGCAAGCTGGTCCAAATTAACTGGGTACTGACCCGTCTTTCAAGAGCAAGCGTTTTGCGAATCCTGCATTGAACTCCAAGATTTGAGATGCAGTCGTCAGTAAAATGACGTTTGAGGGCTGGTCAAGCTTGTCTGTGGGCGGACAATGTACAAAGTAGGCAGGCATTCTGCAGATGTATTTTCCAGTGACGTAGAAACGTCACACAGGGAGATTCGAATTACAAGTGACTGGTATAGGCACCGGTTCAGAGTCGATTCTTTCTTTTGGGAGACAATATTTATCTTTTATTTATCGTGCACTTTTGACTTTACAACTTTGCAGAACGTTTGCATTCACAAACAGCTATATTAAACACTGCAGGAAAGGGAATATTCGAAAAACCATAATAGGGGCACTTTAAATGTCATATCTGAATTCAGCACCATCAAAATACGTAATAAATCGCTTCATGGCAGTGGCTACATCTCTTTGTGCGATATAGTTTTACATCAGGAATTCCACGTTTTTTTTTTTTTTTTTTTAAATGAGTTAAAACAAAATGGGCAGATAGCTTCAAAAGCATATACCTTCAAAGTTGTATCTCACTGTAGGTCTGTCTTTAAAGGTTTACAAGTTATTGTTCAAAATCAAATGAATGGGATTTTTACTTCCGTAACACGACTGCTGCACTCTATATCTTGTTGTCTGTCTATATCTGTGTTCCATGTGTGGTGGCACTGTTGTGTCTTGTAACCTTCCTCTCAAGGCCACCTGTTCCTTTAAGGCCCCGCTCGCATTCCTCATTCCCCAGCACATGTGTGCCTGCTCCGTGCCGAGTGCATCCCAGACAAAGAGGCCTGGCAGAAACACAAGCAGGGACGGGACGTCTGGAGATTATACTGTCCTCTCTCTCTCTCTCTCTCTCTCTCTCTCTCTCTCTCTCTCTCTCTCTCTCTCTCTCTCTCTCTCTCTCTCTCTCTCTCTCTCTCTCTCTCTCTCTCTCTCTCTCTCTCTCTCTCTCTCTCTCTCTCTCTCTCTCTCTCTCTCTCTCTCTCTCTCTCTCTCTCTCTCTCTCTCTCTCTCTCTCTCTCTCTCTCTCTCTCTGCCTCTGCCTCTGCCTCTGCCTCTGCCTCTGCCTCTGAGGGTAAAGCCCTCCTATCACATTGACCACACAGAGCAGTCAACACGACCTGACACGTTTGTGTGGGTTGTGGGACATGGATCGGTGACCCAGCTCTGCTCAAAAGACGCTCGTGTGATTAACTCTGACATGTGCATTGCTGTGGAATGACGGCAAGTCTGTTGAAAGCAGTTTTGATTTGGCAAGTAACAGGAAGCAGATGCTCGTATTTTTTAGCAGCCTCTATCGGTGATGTTTCAGATTGCAACCAATTTTTACAAGAGCGCTCGTGCTCTTGCGCGTGCTCGAACACAAGAGCGAGCACTCATGGTACACGGCCACACTGAGACTTTCAACACACCGGAGAAAGCATCACACAACATGCTGGAAACTCAAGTAAACTCCCACTGCAACGTTACAATAATAGGCTACTTTTATCAGCTTGACGTTGAACTAATGCTCCATGCTTGTACCATGATAACGTTACATTGACTGCATTTAGCCGACGTGGTGTTATCTAGCATAAAGCATTTCACTAACCATTCATGTATCTTTCACAATCAGACAGCAATGTCAACATAGATGAATGTATAATATGATAACGAAAACGGTTAGTGAACTAGACTGAACAATTTCAGTGTAACAGTAAGATCGTAGGAAGTAACATTACTGTACTGAACGTGTCTGGAAATGTGTATTATAAACAATATGATAGTAGTGGGATAAGTGACGTTAGACAGTAGATCTAGTACATAAAATAAAAGTTACATCCTAAAGCACCTACTTTTTGTTATCCTGGAACAGTCTTTTGTATTCATTTCATGTCTCATATATGTTGTAGTTTACCTTGCTATTTCATTACAGTTTACCATTATTTATTTCAGCATATCTGAAAACTTGTAATTTATCACAATAAAAATAGCGGAGGTCTCTCCATAATTCAAACGCTCTGCCGATGTTGATCCGTGTTTTCGTCTTAGTCGATCCGATTCACATTTGGCCTGACGAGCTTCAGCAGGTACATTTTTGTTTTGTTTTTTATATTTTTGTGGAGTTTGTGTTGTGCTGGAGGTAGGGCTGTCGCGGTGAAGGAATTTCCCTTGCGGTAATTTTGAGTGGCTCAATAGCGCGATATGCGGTATTACCGCCATTTATTTATTTATATTTATTTGTTGCTATAAATACGTGTTATGACGTGGTCAGCATACACAAAAACAATGTAACCAATGTAACCGAAACTAAACAGCGTCTCTGCGCATTGAAAGACTGTCACTCAGCGCGCAGTTACATTGTTATGCCAACGGACTGTCTTTGAGTGAGTCATTAAACCGTTCATTCAACGAAAACGTTCAAAAAAGCTGATTCCTTAAATGATAGATGTAATGAAACAAGGCGTTAATTATTTTTTTTAAATTTGAGCTCCACTTTTCAAGGCTCAGCTGGCCAGCAATGCTTCACTTTTGGGCAAAGCTGAAGCAATGCTTCACTTAATAGAGACCAATGCGTGACTCGCTGCTTTCCCCCACGGCTTCCTCGTGCTGTGTAATGCTGACCAGCGCTGACGCCATTCATGGTAAATAGCCTCCCCTTACACGTTAAAAGGATGATACGACAAATATTCCGCTTTCCTTGGAAACGGCAACCTTTTCACGAAAATACATGACTTGACTTCAAAGACAGAGGCAGGTAATCGCACGCGCTCAGGCGATCTCATTCACTGTCTGTTTAGGCTTAAGTCCAAATCCACGAAGCCTCTGTACAAATCACCATGATAAACAGTCTTGTTATCATTATTAACTTATTTAACATTCAATACACATGGTATGAACTACGAAGGGTGGCCTTATGAAAAAAGAAAACGTGGTTTGGCGGTTGCTGCGGTTACTTGCATTCCTCTGCGGTTGGCCTGTCAGTAGCGCGGTACCGCAATATTGCGGTTATCGCGACAGCCCTAGCTGGAGGCAGGTCGTTTTTTGGTGTTATCAGACTCCATGCCGTCAGCTGCAGTGCCGTCGCATAGACTATATAAAAAGGAGAGAGGATCGGGAGCGCGCATGCACGTCAAATATCCAATGGATTTCGCAGAAAATCCGACCCGGAGACTCCACATAGAAATAGGAATACTGGCCTTCAGAGGTAATAGCAAAACCCGACAAGTGGATCATTGTAATGTGTGATTACAACCCCTTCACACACAGGCAATATAAAAAGGATTCATTTTAGAAGAAAAGTTACATATAGCACCTTTAAAATTAGCTTTGGTGTTTCTGCTCATACTTATGTTATGGGTAAAACATAAAAGGATACTTAAATTCGGACATAATTTACTCGTCTTTCCAAACCTGTATGAAGATATTTTGAAAAATGTTCTAGGTAAAAAAAAAAAGATTCATTACAGCAGCAGTCGGAGAAAGTTGTCCAACTTACGGTCACTGCCTCGACCGTTGTATTAGAAACACCATCACATCTAGTTTTTTAGCAATTTAATGTCAAGGTAATATAACAATGGTGTTATAAATGTACACATTTGTTTAAAAGTTTGGAATCAGTAAGATATATGTTTTTAAAGAAATGTATACTTTTGTTTAGCAACAAAATTGTTCCAAAGTGTCATTGAAGACATTTGTAATGTTAAAAAAAAAATGATTTCAAATAAATGCTATTCTTTTGAACTTTCTATTTATCACAGAATCCTGAAAAAAAAGTATAACTGTTTCCACAAAAATTGGTTATTTTAAAAAAACATTTCTTAAGCACCAGATCAGCATATTAGAATCATTTCTGAAGGATCATGTGACACTGAAGACTGGAGTAATGATGCTGCAAGTTCAGCTTTGCCATCACAGGAATACGTTGCATTTTAAAAATATTAAAATAGAAAATTATTATTTTATATTGTAATGGCAATATTACTGTTTTTACGATGTTCAATTATTTGTGATCAAATAATTGCAGCCTTGGTGAACAAAAGAGACTTCTTTCAAAAACATTGAAAAATCTTATCGAGTACCGACCCCAAACCTTTGAATGCTAGTGTATTTGTGTGTGTGTATGTGTGTGCAGATTTCCAATGTGCCATAAATGGTTGCAATTGCTATGATAGGTCAAGATTGCATACCTTTGGAAAAATGCCATGAGAGCTGGTAAACATGAACTCCTCTTTCCACAGGCTTGACTATGGGCTGTGTCAAGAGTAAAGAGGACAAGGGTCCTACACAGAAGTACCGACCAGATCCCACCAATCCCACCCCTGGGTCACACATGGGTCTCTATGGACCAGACCCCACCCAGATGGGCCAGTCACCTGCCCTGAAGGGCCCCACCAACAACTACAACAGCCGCACAACTGGGCTCACCCCATTCGGTGGCTCCTCCTCTGTCATCACACCCTTCGGTGGAGCCTCCTCTTCCTTCTCCACTGTTGCTGTGAGCAGCCCCTTCCCTGGTGCCGTCACAGGTGAGTGGATGAGCGATAAGAGCTCTGCCTGAACCTCTGTGAAGTAGCTCTGTCTAAGGAAACAAGAATTCCTAAGAAACCATATCCGATGTCTGATACCAGGTCTGGGCTCATGGATCACGGGTTTCATCCCAGGGGTCTCATTTATAAAACGAACAAACGATTGAATTTGATCTTAAATGTAACGGATTAAAGGATTAAAATGATTTATCCTACATCAAAATAAGGAACAAATTGGAAATTTATAAGGCAGAAACTGACATGAAATAGTCTTTGTGTATGCTAACTGAAGATCAAAATGTAAAAAAAATTAAAGATAAATAGGCAATAACAGTCTGCATTAATATAATTATGTGCACAAATGAGAAGCATTTGAACTGCTTTAAATAATTGCATATTTGAAATTAATTTAAAAAAAAATATATATATATATATATAATGTTTATATAACCTGAATGAAAAATATATTATTTTATTGGTCCCACTAAGGTGTGACTGATTTGAACAATTTCAACATTTATATATCCCTCACAGACTTATTTCATTAATTTCTCACATTAAATATGGCATCTATAGCGCCATAGCTCATTCAAAAGCTCAGGGTCACCATGAGGATAAAGGTTGTGTTTGGTGATTTGTTTGTATTAAGCACTTTTATGAAATCAGAGTTCATGGAAGCCAGATGTTATGTAAATGAGACCACTAAAACAATATATCCAGTGTGTTTCATTAAATTAGAATTACAAACTGCATTTGTAGTAGGCCTAAATAAAAAGGAGAGGGGAACTAATGTGATTTATTCCTCTTTGTTCAGTGATCATTTCTTTGTTATGCTTAAGGCAGTGCCGTGAAGAGATCTCTTGATACCAAGTTTTGCTCTCCCTGACTCTAAGAGGCTGGGTATAAATGCGATATGTGTCTACAGCAGAAAACTGAAAGAATTAGATCTTTGTGTGTTCTCTGTAAACGGCACAGTTTTTATTCAGTCGGGCTATAAATAGTGTAATTATCACATCATGTCTTGTCACAAGGAAAGCGCTGTTCATGGATCTGCTTTTACAGGCAGCATTTGATCTGATAGTTTTTGCTTAACTGCTAAATCCAGTGTGCTCTGATGGAAATCGTTTCCAGGGAAAATCTGGAGAATTTTTAAGATCTTGTCAGTGTCAGTGGGCGGGCAGAAGACAGTGTACCCAGCTCACCCACATAAAATATATTATTTCTGGCATCTTTGAAGTGTTCACATATTGTTGTTATAATTTAGGGATGTTAGATGTCAATACTAAAATAAATGTAACCAGTCTTTCTACAATACCGGTGGTACCAAGTATTCTGTGCTGAGTGCCTCAAACCTTGCAATCAACCAGGTTAACCAGCATGTGGATGTTCACTACTTGTTCAAGATGCCTATCCTGCAGTATATTAATATAAACATAAAATTTGTGTCAAAATATCTGATCTTTTCATTAGTCTTTGATGTTTACATCCAACCAAATATTTTTTAATTAACATTTTATTATAGCTCTCTAATCTTATCTAGTATATTGTTAATTAGCAATCTACAAGATTGACAAAATAAATGAAAAAGTGCTTGTACTGATTATTTCTTTGTTGTTTAGCCCATTACTGGCTGTTTACTCCAATAATTATTTGAAAAATTAATTAATAATGTTTGCTTACCTGAAAAATACTTGAAGATTACATGATGCTATGAGCTGGGAATATATATATATATATATATATATATATATACATAAACATGCATATATGCATACATAAATCAGTATACTGATATATACTGATTCAAAGTGGGCAGAATGCTAGATCTAACAAGCCATAACTGACGTAAAAGAAAAATAGTTTTTTATCCTTCCTGTCAAATATCAATAACAACCTTAACTTGTCGGTGCTAGCAAATGACCATGGTATAAATGGGATAATCCACAGCTAGCTTTGCATTAACTGATTTTTACAATTACAATGCATATTTGTTTGTATTAATAATGATGACAAATTATATTATGTATATTTTCTATTACACTTTTTAAATGATTAACATTTATATGTTATATTTGCAATTACAATTAACACATTAATTCATATATTATTATTTTGATAGTTTTTGCTGTGTATCGCAGTTGAATTAAAGAAATATTGCTGGGAGCGGTATCAACTACTGCAATTTTGCTTTTGTGACAACCCTAATTACCGGTACTCATCATCGAAACTTTGTCTGTAGGTTCAAACCTGATCTAATTTATTAGCCAAACAGAAAAATTGTGTGTGTGTGGCATAGCAGATGTAATCAGCTGGTCGGCCCTCTGTTCTTCACTAATGGATAATCTGTTCTCGGAGGCCTTTTTAGGTTTAATCCAGCCCATTCCTTTTGTCCTCCCTCACACTTAAAACCATCTTAGCTCTGCCGTATTTCTTCTTTGCGTCCAACTGTGCCATCCATAAACCATGCTTGTGAAAATCCCATTGTTTATGTAACCAAGACAAAGAGCCGAGCCGGCTAATGATAACTGTCTGTAGAGATGACCAAGCCGGGAACAAAAATCAATAAACACCTCATTTAACGTGCCTATAAATGCTTAACTAAACTCTATTATGTGGCTGAAATAGCATCTGATGCTGTAATTTCAAATGTAAAAAATTTAGTTACTTGGCAGCTAACTAGCCATTAGCGTACTATTATTGTATTGTCTTAGCCTGTGATTTGCATCTTTACACAACCTTTAAACATTCAACCTACATTGATTTTTCTTGCAGGCGGCGTAACTTTCTTTGTGGCCTTATATGATTATGAAGCCAGGACATCAGATGACCTCTCCTTCAAGAAAGGCGATAGATTTCAGATCATAAACAACACGTGAGTTCCTTTCCTCTGCTCATACGCTCACGTCCACTCTGGGGTGACATGGCTTGAGCATGTCATGCTGCAGTAAAGATGAAGTAAATGAATAAGTGTGTGTATGTGTGTGTGTATATATATATATATATATATATATATATATATATATATATATATATATATATATATATATATATATATATATATATATATATATATATATATATAGATGGATACATACATAATGCACACCAACTAGGGTTGCAAAGGGGCAGAACATTTCCAGAAAATTTCCATGGGAAGTTAAGCTGGGGAAGTTTGGAAATATTCCAAGTTGGAAACTTAACGGGAATTAATTGGAAATTTGGGGTAATTTATACAAACATAAATGTAAACTTTTTGTTTGGTCATAAGCAGACATGCATGCAATCTAATACAAATTTAAAAAATGACTGATTTATTTGTGAGTTGAACTTTCATTGATTCTTTCATTGAACAACAAAAAAGCATGAATGTTGAATAAAATAAACGTATTCCCCATAAAATTAAAGCTGATTCAGGGGTGCCCTGCAGTTAGTAGTGTGCTGTGTGCATGTGATTGAGGAACGTGCAGGGTAGAAACTAAAAACTGAATTTGCATGCAATCTGGTTGTTTTAACCAAGATAATGCTGCAAGATGCTTTTTTTAACACTACATTTAATTTCCCTGTTATAGGCTAACCTGCAATTAAAAAAAAATTCCAGTTTACTCCCATTAATTACCATGGGAAGTTTCCAACTTTGAAAATTCGCTGAAATTTGCAACCACCAAATTAATTTGGTTTGTATACTCGTATAGCTATCTTTGTGACCAGTTAGAGCTTTAGCCCATTGGAGTGAGGGCAAAATTAGTAAAGTGAGGACCTTTTGGCAGGTCCTCACTTCTGACACCCCTTTAAAGGGCTGTGTAAGGGTTAACATTTGATATTAGGGTTAAAGTTGGGGTTAGCCATTTAGTTGTGATGGTAAAGGTAAGGGGCTTGGGATTGCATTATATCAATGTCAAAGATAGTCATACAAGCATGGATATGTGTCTTGTGTATTTATTTATTTATTTTCTTTTATAATCCATCATTGTATTCCAAGTTCGTCCAGGGCAAAATCTGTCTGGGTTAATGTATTTCCATAATGGGCCATCTGTTCAACCACTAGCCAGGTTTAGCATTCAATAAATGCTCACTGCTCAATTGTTTTCCTTCTGTAACGACCCTGACATTTTTAATCATACGCTTCAAATTCCTTCACTTCCCTGCATTTTTACTGTTGATGCTGGTCTGTTTGTGGTGAAGGACATGAGCATGATAACTCGGTTGTGTCTTTTGCTTTGGCCCATAGAGAGGGAGACTGGTGGGAGGCTCGCTCCATCAACACGGGGCAGAAGGGCTACATTCCCAGTAATTACGTGGCCCCTGCAGACTCCATCCAAGCGGAAGAGTAAGTAACTTCTCTCCTCCTGTGCTTATCCAATCATCTCATCCCTTCATGCCGTAATTAAGAGAGCATGATGGCCGGTCACACGTACGCCCAGAGCCCTGGTGCTGACAAACACACCAAAAAACACATGACTGCAAGACAAAAGACGCTCTTTTTGAGTTACAAACTTTACGTCTGTCTCTCTTTCAGTGTTACTCCCTTCTTCACCCATATTATTTCACTTGGGGGGTTTCTGTTGTGCTTCTCTGTACAAGCTTTGATTTCATTCTTTGCCATTTTTCACTTTGCAAATGTTTTAATGTATTATTTTAGTTTTTGTTTAAAGTCAGTTTTTGACTTTAAAATGTCCTTTAAATTTAGACAATATTTAATCATGATCATGTTCGTTCATTCATTAAAGATTTAAAATATATATATATATTTAAAAAAAATTCTCTGATTTAAGTTCATTTCTAAAAATTGGTTCAAACCATCTATTTCAGTGAGATCAATTGTGATTCAGTGATTTGTTTGTAGAAATCTTCACAGAGGTCTTTGTGGCTTTATTGTATATTATAATACGTTTATTGGTTCATATAAATTCAAATCAGTGAACATGATCAAATAGCAGTCTGCATTGTTCATTAAAAAAAGTAGTGTTGAATTATGCCCTGATGATTTTTTTTTTTACTGCTTTATAACAAATCATCAAGATATAAATCAACAGTTATCTAGATGACTACTTTGAACTTTCACTTTTGGGGTCAGTAATTTATCTATATTTTTTTAGAAATAAAATTTTATTCATCAAGGATGCATTAAATTGATCAAAAGTGACACTAATGACTATTGTCACAAAAGATTAAGCAGTACAACTATTGTCAACATTCAGTTTTGCCTTCACAAGAATAAATTACATTTTGAAATGGATTAAAATAGAAAACTGTTTCTTTAATCTGTAATAATATTTCATAATATACATTTTTTATGTTTTTTTTTTTCCATTCAAATAAATGCAGTCTTTCAAAAACATTAAAACATCTTACTGGCCTCAATTTCTTTTTAGTCGTTGTAAAGTTGTTGTTTTTTTGTCTTATTTTCCCAGTTACCTTGACACTGACAAATTCATTCAGGACAGATTCAGACCAATTTAATTAACTTAAGTCTTAAGTTTAGTTTTCATCAGACTGCCTTTTATATGTTCCAGAGCATTCCAAACTCCACATTAACATGGCTGGGCAAGTGATTTATTTTCATTTATTTCCATCTCACAGATGGTACTTTGGAAAAATGGGTCGTAAAGATGCTGAGCGACTGCTACTGGTTCCTGGAAACCAGCGGGGCACATTTTTGGTCCGAGAAAGTGAGACCACTAAAGGTAAGTGAATTGCTATCTATCTTAAGACATGTACAGCACTGGTACTCAAAACCAAACCAAATCAGAAATATTTTAATCTGTTGCGTCCTCTCATCGTGGCAGGGGCTTACTCTCTTTCAATACGGGACTGGGATGAGATGAAGGGAGACAACGTGAAACACTACAAAATCCGAAAGCTTGACAGTGGAGGCTATTACATCACCACAAGAGCTCAGTTTGACACTCTACAGAAACTGGTGAAGCATTACACAGGTTAGCACATTCACTTGAGTCAAGTTTTGAGTCCTACTGAAGTTATATGATGTATACACTACCATTCAAAAGTTTAAGTTGGTAATATTTTTTTATGTTTTTGAAAGAAGCCTCTTATGCTCACCAAGGCTGCAATTATTTGTAAAAGCAGCCATTTAAAATGTAAAAATAATTTAATATATTTTAAAAATGTAATGTAATCCTAGAGCAAAGCTGTATTTTCATCATTATTACTCCTGCCTTCAGTGTCACATGATCCTTCAGAAATCATTCTAATATGCTGATTTTTGTGCTCAAGAAAAATGTATTATTATTATCAATGATGAAAGTTGAGCTGCTTAATATTTTTGTGGAAACCATGATACATTTTTGGGGGATTCTTGGATTACTAGAAAGTTCAAAAGAACAGCATTTATTTGAAATATACTATCACTTTTTTTTTTTTCAATTTAATGCATCCTCCTTGTTGAATAAAATAATACATTTCTTTAAAAGAAATCTTACTGATCCCAAACTTTTGAACCGTATTGTAGGAAAACCATATTGTTTATTGTATCTTCTTCCGGTACAAATGGACCTTAAAGGTTTTGAGCAAAACTTGACATGGCCAGAAACTTTGTGTGGAGTACAGAAGCCCAGAATACCAGGCATGTGGAGATGGCAGGGTGTTGGTTTGAAGCTTAGGGGTCTCAGTGTGAATAGCGCTAACAGGTGCCTGACGTCTGCTGTGAGAAATGTGTCCCCGTTCACCCAGACTGTCAGTTAATCTTGGCTTAGTTTTCACAGGAGAACCTCTGAGAGGGTTTTTGAAATCGACACTTTGATCTTATGAGATGTTACGTTAGTATCCTGCCACAGCTCTGTTGTTGTAGCTGACGTCAGTCCCCACAAAGCAAAACCATCAGATTCTCCTAATTGTGGTTTTGTCAAGCCATCAACCAGTGTTATGTTTACCTCTGTGGTTAAGCTCTCAAAGCAGGATTACTTGATATAAACTACATAACAAAAAGTATGTGGTCACTCTTCTAATCTAAGGGTTTGGCTTTTCAGCTTCACTTATTGCTAGCAGGTCCATAAAATCAATCATACAGCCATACAATCTCCTTAAACAAACATTTACAGTAGAGCAGGGTGTACCTATTCTTTTCCAGCCTAACAATGCACCATGTATAAAGAAGGGGTCCATTTAGAAATGGTCTACTGTGTTTGGTCTGGAACAAGCCTCCACAAGCCCAGCGCTGTTTAGCTTGTTTTAAAGATATACTTTTGATTGAACACAATTTGTTCAGTTAAATTCGTATTGCTTAATATTTCTGTGGAAACTGAGATACATTTTTTCAGGATTCTTTTGATTGATAAAATGTTCAAAAGAACAGCATTTATTTGATATAAAAAGTATTTTGTGACATGTCTTTACTGTCACTTTTGATCAATTTAATGCATCCTTGCTGAATAAAAGTATACAGTTATTTAGGAGTAATCTTACTGCCCCCAAACTTTTGAACAGTAGTGTAAATCATAACTCTAAATAAAAGTAAGTCCCATAGCAAAGTTCCAAAATGTAATAGAAAATCTTGCCAGAAGAGGGGATGCTGTTAGGAAGGACCAACTCGCCATATTGTCTGTTTAATGTTTAAACTCCCACTGAGTAGTGGATTTAATTGTTTTCTGTCAGGCGTTTCATACAACCTGTCACAGAACTGAGGACATGTGAAAGAAACAAATTTGCTGTTCAGATTCATCTTATCTGAAGAATGCCAAGGCTTAATGAAAGGCCATTAGTCCTTGTCTGGCTCTCTCTATGAGACTCGCTTTGTAAAGATTTGAATCATTTTGTTGAAAGACAGTGATTAATTGGCTTTATGGCTGGATAAATGATTAATGTCTTTTGCCCTCACCTAGGTCATTTTGTAGTCTTATTCTTAATGGTCCCCTATTGTTTGAAATTTGAAGAATATCACACCTTGTTTAATTCACTGCATCTATTCATTTTGCTCAGCACTTCTCTCACTCACTATGTTATTTGTTTTTAAATGATGTTTGAGTTAGTTTTTATCACGGGTCATAATGTACTGATCTAAACTGTATTGAAATCCCAGTTGTTTTTATTAGGGAGTGTCTATTGTCTGGATATGGGCGTCACACTCACAGGTGTGATTCTAGTTCAAGGAATTTATGAATTATGACCGTTGTGTTCTCTCTGACATCACTCTTATGTGTGTGTGTGTAGAGCATGCAGATGGGTTGTGCTACCGACTGACCACAGTGTGTCCGACGGTGAAGCCCCAGACTCAGGGACTGGCAAAAGACGCATGGGAAATCCCACGAGACTCACTGCGTCTGGAGCTCAAGCTGGGTCAGGGCTGCTTCGGAGAGGTCTGGATGGGTAAGACAAATGCACATACAATGCAGAGAACTCAAACTCATTCCCCAAAGCACCTGGCACACTTCACCCCACTCTCCTCTACTGTGAATGCCATATACGTCTGTTGTTTTATAAATGCACCACAGCACTTTAGTGTTTATGTACTAGAGGGAGGTGTGAAAGTGGATTATTAAGAACACGTGTCTTTCGTCACAGCTCTTAAAGCTAGCTTCGCTGCAAGCTGCAACATGCCACATCATAGAAAACTATGTCAGAAATTCCACTTATTGTCTGAGTATGTTTGTTTCAACATGCATAATAGGCTCCACATTACTGTTTTGTCACGAGCTGGCAATCTGTGTCATTGCCGTTTAAGCGGTTTGCTCAATGGTTTGTCCTGGCAAATGTAGATACTTCACCCGGTTTGGAAGATTTCTTAAAGGGGTCATCAGATGCAAAATTCACTTTTATATGGTGTTTGCATATAAATGTGTCTTTGCAGTGTGTGGACACAACCACCATACAATGAAAAAAAATCCATTCACTCCTTTTTTTTTCTTCTTTTTTTTCCAATCCTCAAAACTCAATCAAGCCGTTTGGATTGATGTCATATATGTATACTGTCTGCCAAGGCTACACTTTACTTGTCTTGTGTCAACACGCCCCATGGAAGAGAGGGGTGGGGTGAGCAGTTGCTCATTATTATTTAAAGAGACATGCACCAAAACGTTTCACTGTGAACAGAGCTGTTTTTGAGGAGGTAAAAGGGTGTTTTACACATTTTAACCAAATTTTAACCAAAGTATGTTACAAACTTTACATGAAGACCCTAAAGAATCCTACAAACTTGTGGAAAATGGGCACCCAATGACCCTTTTAAGGAATTCCATGGACTTCTTGTGTATAAATCTTGCTTTTGGTATTAAAATATTTCAGTGTTCCCACATTTCTTACTACTAATGAGGTTTTCATACTTTTCTCCACTGATTTCTCAGATCCTTTCTGATCCTTTCGGCTTTATTTAGGGTTTTTGTTATATTTTGTATCTACATTTTATTGTAAAATCAAAGAATTAACACTTCAGTTCCACTTCTGGATTAATAACTGGATTACACAGGGTTGTTGCTCTACAAAAACGATGTTTTGTGTGTAATTTTGTTTTGATTTGCTTTCTTTTGCTCTCTCATTTTGTTCATTCTTTTTTTTTTTAGGTACTTGGAATGGCACGACTAAAGTAGCTATAAAGACTCTGAAGCCGGGCACCATGTCTCCTGAAGCTTTCCTGCAGGAAGCCCAGATCATGAAGAAGCTTCGGCATGACAAGCTGGTGCCCCTGTATGCCGTTGTGTCCGAGGAGCCCATTTACATCGTCACTGAGTACATGGCCAAAGGTAGCTTGCATTCTTTTTCTTCACTTCCTGTTTATTTTGAAGCATCTTGACCTATATTCATTAACCATTTAATGAATTATATTTTTTAACTAGTTTTATTGTTGTTATATTTTTTACGTTACAACCATATCTTATTTTGCGTTGCATCATTATTCAAATTATATATATATACATTTGTTAATATACATTTTTTTTCTAATAATGTTTCATTATATTACTTTTTAAAATTATACAAATAATATAAGACCCGTTTTATAATTTGGTGTTGAGATGGTTGCAACGTAAAAATATAAGAACAATAAATTTATTTTTACAATACACAAATATTGATATAATACATGTAATAAATGTTACATTTAAAATATATTATGTAGAAATATGATTATATAAACATATTTAAATGATTTCATATTCTATCAATTATAATATGGTTCATATCCTGTTTTCAAAATGTACAAATTTTGAAGAAAAAAAAAAAGCTTTACTCTTTGTCTCTCTCTTTCAGGGAGTTTGCTGGACTTCTTGAAGGAGGGTGAGGGCAAGTACCTCAAGCTGCCCCAGCTAGTAGACATGGCTGCCCAGGTGAGAGAGAAACCCAACCCCGGTCCACTGTTAACCAGCCTCTTCCTCATCTATTAGCACACAGCTGCCCAATCGTTAGTCGAAGCATGTCACAGTGAACCTCCCAGAGCGGCAGGGTTTCAGTTTCAGCCTCCATCTGGCTGTCATATTTATTTAATATCAGATATGACATCCTGCTTGCCCGTGTGTCTCTCCCAGCCACTATGATCCTCATTTCCCGCCTAATGCCTGGAGCACTTAACCGCCACTCCTGTGGGGCCACTTCACTTTAATGTGTCCACTCAATTCAGCTCTGTTCGCTTAAAAAAGCTTGCTGTTTCTCTCACACGTTCCTCTCTCCTACTGCGCTCACTCACTCTCTCGCCTCCTTGAGCTCCCATCACTGCCTCATTGCTTGACTGAGGCTTCAATCTCCCTCTCACATCTCAGCTTGCGAGACGATGCTTATGAAAACATTTTGGACAGTTTTTCAGTTTGAGGTTGTTTGTTAAATTCCCTCAAGAATATTTCGTCCTGTTTTCTGTTTTCTTCTTTTAAGCTTGCGTTCAGCAACCTGTTTGTAGATTTCACCCACACGCAGCTATTTGGAGCTGCTGTTTTCACATCTGAACATAGGTTTAAAATGTAGATTTTTAAGCACCGAAACTTCAAACATGTGTGCCCCCTTATCTGAACCCATAAATGCAGCATTCTTACGCTCCTAAAATAGGATTTCCATGACTGGATCCGACAGGTTGGTTTTTAGACGCGTTTCTGGAGGCTTGATTTCCTGTTGTCTTGCCCAGATTGCAGATGGTATGGCCTTCATCGAGAGGATGAACTACATCCACAGAGACCTGAGGGCTGCTAACATCCTGGTGGGAGACAATCTGGTCTGCAAGATTGCCGACTTTGGCCTGGCTAGACTGATTGAAGACAATGAATACACTGCTAGACAAGGTATGTGGATGGAAATGCAATATTAACACTTTCTATAATTTGGCCTGAAGCGATAATTACATAATTTCCTGTTCATGATTCATCTTATTGCGGATATATTTAAAATAATCACGATTATTATGTACTTTAAATTCTAATCATGTATTGCCATCCGACTAAGGGAATTTTATATGAATGTAGAAATCTTTCTGGTCTCTTTTTCCGGTGAAGTAGTGTGTAATGTAAGCAGCGCATAATGTTATAAAATTATATTATATTTCTATAATAATATTCTGCTGGGTTGTCAATGAATAGTGGATGAAGAAAGTGGATCAAAAATAATTTAAACACTATTATTATAATTATTATACCCCTGTGCAAATTCTATTTACAGAGCCTGAATGGAAATCACAGCATATATATATTTAATTGTATAATTCCATGTTTAATGTGAATAAGTTACTTTTTTTATATGTATGTGTGTTAAGCACAAGTGACATGAACCAAACATTTTGTTCATCTGTAACTCAACCCATAATGGCCTTAAACATTATTATAAACCCAAAGCTTGATTTGAAAATGAAAGCAAGCTGGGGGTTTTTTCATCCACAAAATATGTGTGATGAAATATGTAACTCACAATCTTTAGTCTGGAACAATGCTGCTACTGACCTCAATTACTATCTGAATCCATTATCTACCAGAATGCACTGTGATTGTGAAAAATAAGTTGACTTGTCATTACCTACATAAATTGATGATGATTTTTCCTCGCAGGGAGTCTTGAAAGCGCAAAGGCCTCTGGGCAGTAGAGAAAATGACACATGCATTTGTTTTTGTAGCTGTTTCACTAGTGATCCTTCGTGATCGATGTATGGCATTCTCATATTCCCTTCACTACTTTAACTATCAATAACATGGCAAAACAACTAAATTTCCTATTATCCATTGAATTGAGTTGTGTAGAAGTCAAAGGGATGTTTTAAAATGCTGACATTTGCTTTTAGTAATAGCCATTGACTCTACTGCAGTAATTTAGAGATTGTGTCATTGTTCCTATAGGAGCCAAGTTTCCCATTAAGTGGACTGCACCAGAGGCAGCGCTGTACGGCCGATTCACCATCAAATCTGACGTCTGGTCCTTCGGGATCCTGCTGACTGAGCTGGTGACCAAGGGCAGAGTGCCATATCCAGGTGAGAAATATTACATATGATTCAGCAGTAAAAATATATTTTTTCCACTCACTCATTGTATCATTATTGCACTTTAATTTGGTTTGAGGTAAACTTGTGTGCATATTTTAAGGGATAGTTCACCCAAAAAGGAAAATTCTGTCATTTACTTCCACTCATGTCGTTCCAAACCTTTTTGTTAATCTGCAAAACACAAATTATGATTTTTTTATTAATGAAACCTGAGAGGTTTCTGTCCCACCATTAAGAGTCTAGGTAACCAAAATTTAGAAGATCCAAAAAGGTTTTAATGGCGCAGTTTAATCCAAGTTTTGTGAAGAGATATGATCTATTTGATGGACAGATTTAATTTTGGCTCTTTTTTCCACATCTAAACAATAATCGGCACATACATAAGCACATCACATATGGTAAACACGGAAGCTCAAACGTGCCTGCCTGATGCACAAGAATCAATAAGGTTTGTTCAAGAATCAACTAGCTTCCATGTTTACCTTATGTGATGTACTCTATGTATGTGTTTACATGTGAATAAAAAAAAAATCATATAAATGGATTTTATTTTCACAAGACTTGGTTTAAACCACTTGGATTATGACACCTTTATGACCTTATGAAATAAGGACTCTCAATGGAGGGACAGAAACCTCACAGGTTTCCTTTTTTTTTTCTTCTTTTTCTTTTTTTGGGTGAACTATCCCTTTAGTATCATACAGCACCAGACACACCTGAACCAGCTAATCATGGTCTTCAGGTTTACACAAAATGTACAGGCAGGTGTGTTCAAGCAGGGTTGGTGGAACTCCAAACTGAGAGGTGCAGATTCCACTGTGCCCCCTACTGGAGGAGAGAGGCACTGCTGGGTGTGTTATTACTACTCTGAAGGAGCCATCTGGCTGAGGCGGGCATGAAAGACTGACTGGGCACCAGTTCTTTTTTAACACCATCTGTCTCTTCCCTCTCTGCACTTGTCACACAGCCTAGTCTGTCATTTGTAGTGCTTACCTAAAGCATCTCACTGATGCTGCACATCACAAACCCAGTTAGGCTTTCATCAATCATTCAGTCGTACACTATTAGAGTCGGCCCATTATTGATGGACATCTGCTTCCATGCAGAGCGCCAGATAAGGCTGGATTAAAGCGACAACTTTGTTCAAGTGCGGGGAAGTTAGCTAGAAGTTTGGCATGGTGGTTAAAGATCTGGGCTGTTTGCCACAGGTTTGTAGTTTTGAACCCCAGTAATTTGAGATTATTCTGTTCACCAATGCAGCTTTCTAATTATTAAAAACAACGTTAATATTATTATTATTTATGATTATTCATAGCGATGCCGAAAAACCTAAATCACAGTTTTCTGTAATTTATTGCGATTTTAATCGCTCCTGACATTCAAATTTATCATAAATATATTTTTTTGCATTGAATCTCCATATTAATATAGAAACCACATACAGTATTTTAAATATTTTATATTTTAAATATTTTTTTAATGGCCAGTGATACCAGTACTGATACAATTTCTGAGGATACAGTGAATAAGTACAGCCTCTAAATGTTAGGGTATAATTGACAGACATGCCTTAACTGCAACTTATCAGACTGCTTTTATTTATCATTTATAAATAACACTAGTAGGGTAAAAACTCATGCTGCTTTAATTATTTTTAATGTTTAAATAACAAAGATTAATCACAGAAAATAACGTTTTAATATTTCCAAGCCCCAATTTTTTAATTACTGTTGCAACAATTTTCTATATTTCAAAATCTGATTTTACATGTGATTTGCAAAGTTCCACTTTCAGTCAGTACTCCAGTCTGCTAAAAACACGTGAGTTCATAGAAATTCTTAAGGAACCATTCTAATGCACTATTTTGATTTCTTATTATTAGGCCAGTTGTGCAGCTGAATTTGAAAGTGTGAAAACTGCAGTACAGAATTTTGGTTTAAAAAAGGCTGAAAAGAAGCACATTTCTCGGAAGGCTATTCTACATATTACTGTTTTTGAGAGAAGAAAGCAAACAGCATCAAACAGTGCAGAGAGAGAGAGAGAGAGAGAGAGAGAGAGGGATGAGGAGTATATCACAGTCTCTGAGAAACAAGCCTCTCACTGGTGCTCAGCTGGCAGCTTCATTGAACGCTGCACTCTAAACAGCACTTTCATTTGTAACGGCGAAGAGAAGACTGAGATGATGCTGGGCTGGCCTTCAGGCAGAGTTTAAAAGAAAAAATTCTTAAGTTTAAAATGTAATTTATTCCAGTGATGACAAAGCTGAATATTCAGCATCATTACTCCAGTCTTCAGTGTCACATGATCCTTCAGAAATCTTTCTAATATGCTGATTTGGTGCACAAGAAACATTTATTATTATCAATGTTGAAAACTGTGCTGCTTAATATTTTTGTGAAAACCATGATACATTTTTTTCAGGATTCTTTGATGCATAGAAAGTTCAAAAGAACAGCATTTATTTGAAATGGAAATCTTTTGTAACATTATTGTCTTCACTGTCACTTTTGATCAATTTAATGCATCTTTGCTGAAAAGTATTAATTACTTTTTCTTTTCTTTTCTTTTTTACGCTGCATTGCGTCTTATTTCTTTTTCACTACAGAGTTTGTAAAATATGGCATTTGAAATGGAATGTCTTTTGTAGTTTTTGATGTTTAATCCTTCCTTGGGAAATAAGTAGTTTGACTCAATTTGATTAAATTAATCAGTTTGATTTAATAGTGATTCCAAATACTGAAGTTATGGAGAAAGTTTATAATCTGTAATATGACAACCTTAATAGTCTTAAGCGTTTCAGGAAATCCAGCAGCTTTTTAACTCTCCACTTAATATAAGATGTATTGATTTGAGTTAGCATGCGTAAGCCTTATTGTTGTGCGAGTCATCATTGTTTCTCGCCTACATAAAGATTAAGAATCTACATATGCGGTCCAGGAAAAGTCTCTTTCCCGTGAGAGAGCTCTTGAACACAGGCAATCTACTGCTTTACACATCCTTTCCTCTTACGTAGCACCAGACTGTCTGTCCCCTCTGTCCTCAACACTCCTGTCCTCCGTGGGTTCCAAGCGAAGTGTCTGCAGTAATTACACACCCCTCATATCCTGTCTGAGGCAGTCTGGATGCTGAACAGTGGGCGGTTGGACAAACTGACTCTGTATCAACTGTTTTTCAGGCATGGTGAACCGAGAAGTGTTGGAGCAGGTGGAGCGGGGCTACAGGATGCCGTGTCCTCAAGGCTGCCCGGAGTCGCTACACGAAATGATGCGGCTCTGTTGGAAGAAAGAGCCAGATGAGCGGCCCACCTTCGAGTACATCCAGTCCTTCCTGGAGGACTACTTTACAGCCACTGAGCCACAGTACCAGCCCGGAGACAACCTGTAGAGACCCTCTACGGGACCCAGAGACTCACCACCACGTGCTAATAAGCCACCAGGACGGTTCTCAAACCCATTGTGGCACTTCCTCCCAACAGCTCCCCTGCACACTTGTCCTTACAGAGATTTGTTTCTTTTCCCACTCAAGAATCAAGTGTAAAAACTCTATTAGCAGATAAAACGCATCTTTCACAGCATGACCTTTGTCATCAGGCTGTGCTTTGCCTGAGGATGTGTGTGTGGTGGAGTTGATGAGGGCGACGTGTGTATGAGGGGGTTTGAAGCAGGACCACGTCATGCTCCCAGAACTCTGCTGGGCTGATACCCTGCATTACAGACAGAGGGAGTTGTGAAAAAAAAAAGCGATGAGCTTCGTGCTGATGGCTGGTTCACAGTTGCACAAAATCTGTTTTTTTCTTTATTTTTTTTATCTATTTGTCTGTATTCTTTTCACCTGAACACTAAATCCTATTGTAAAATCAGTCTTTCTTATTTTAGCGTTGTTCATTTTGTCTTTTTCCCTTTTATTTAGTTTTTTAGTAGTTTGAGTAGTTTATTAAAAGTGACCAATAACTGTGGTTGAATTGGTTGAACCTAATTGCTGGGACGGGACTGAGGAAGTTGGAGAAAGACAAAAAGAGAGAGAGACATGAGGGCATTAGCCGTTCTGAATGTATGAGAGCTTAAGTTTGCGGACGATTGATTAAAGGGGCAGATTTTTTCACTAAAACACTTTTATAGCAAATCATGATTTTTTTTTTTTTTTTTAAGTAGGTTTCTTAATTTCAGTTTCAGTCTTTATGAGAGCTTGAATTCATATCCTGGGAGATGATTCATATTGAAAAGCCTGCACAAAAACATTTCTGATGACCAATCGCCATTTCAGCCAGCTGCTAATTGTCAAGCAAAAAGTCATTATTATAAATCTTATTTTTGTCTTGAATTATTCAACAGTAATTTAGGAGAGAAACATTTTATTATCAAAACACCAGACCTGAGCAGTCCAAACATCATTCCTCACGCTGCTGTTGAGACCTGACAAGTCTTAATATCACAACAGCAATGCCTGAGTTTCTTTTTTACACGCATCAGCTCCGACACTGCCAGGTTTGTGTTTTTCGTGCCAACACATTTGTAGTGCCAAACTCTTGGTACAAATTCATTGTTCTCTCATGTACACTCCAATAAATGAACCAGAGAGATTTATAGATCTTCCACAGTTTATTTCAGACACAAATATTTCAGTATATTGCAAGAGAGCCATGGTTTCTTCATTCTGACATACGAATGTGAATTTGCTCGAAAAATTATTTGAAACAGATCCGTTTGTTTTTGACTCTTTTGCAAGTTTCTTGAACAGGAATCAGAATTGCATGAAGCCTTTTTTAACTCGTTCACCGCGATGTATCATGTTTGCTGCTGGTGGAGTCGTTGCATTTCCTGTTTAAGCATCGATCACTGTGAAATATTCAGGTACTACAGATTAAGACCATTTACCAACCAAAGTTTGACGAAATCACTAAAAATAAAAATGGTACAAGTCTAATGGAGAGGGTAAAATAGACATCAGTTTTTGCACCACTATTACAGATTTAGTCTTAATGTTTGAGTTTGGTCATGTATTTTCTGTAACGGGTTCATTTCACCCATGACAAGGAATTGAATGCACTTGAGATGAATCAGACGGATATCTTTTTGAGGGTTAATTTGTTGATTTCTTCTCCCCTTTGTCGTGTAGCTTTTCATATATGTAGAGAGAGAGGCCTTGCTTTTGTCCTTCCTGTATGTGAGCCCTTTGTCCTAGGGACTTTGTTGTGTCCTGTCTTTATCCTGGACATCACCTAAACATCTTTCCCATCATCACCTCCTGTTTTACAAGGGCTACAGGCAAGTTTGAGCAAAACTCTTTTATCAATTTTTGTTCTTTGTGTCAGAAAAGAGAAAGTACTCTGATATGAGGTGATGGTCTCCGCTGCAGAGTTTTAATGACATTGTTGTGAAAATGGTTACGATTACTAATCTGAAGAATTTGTACAGTAAAAAATAAAGTTTTACGTAATGATTTTAAGTGTATGTGGGTTATTTGCAAATCATGATTTGTGTTTTTGTTCAGACATTTGTGAAATTGTTTTATCAGTTGAACATTTTTAGATGGATAACATTTGAACTGGGACTGAACGGAAACATATGGAAGCTACATGAGAGGAAAAAAGGGAATGTATGACTTTTGCAGTAGCCTACATCATAATACTAGAAGGATTGCATAGAAACATTCCTGATAATTGAATTAAACGTTTATAGTATTTTAAAGTGAACACACATAGGCCTATTGATGCAAGTAACTAGGCAAATGGTTTTGCACTAAAAGTAAATGATTATTTTAAGCAGTGATTATTCAGTAATGCCTATTTACAATCACACTGTGATATATTTATATATATGTGTGTGTGTGTGTGTTATAACTACACTAGCGTTCAAAAGTTTGGGGTCGGTACGATTTTAAATACTTTTAAAAGAAATCTTTTCTGCTAACCATGGCTGCGCTTATTTGATTAAAAATACAACAAAAATCAGTTATAGTATTAAATATTATTCCAGTGTAAATCAGCTGTTTGCTGTGTGAATATATAGTAAAGTGTAATTTATTCCTGTGATCAAAGCTGAATTTTCAGCATCACCAGTGTCAGTGTCTTCAGTGTCAAATGATCCTTCACAAATCAGTATAATATGAGGATTTGATGCTCAAGAAACATTTATTATTATTATCAATGTTGAAACAGTTGTTGGTCTGTCAGTTGTACAGTTTTTTTTTTTTTTTTTTTTTTTAGGATTCTTTGATGAATAGGAAGTTCAAAAGACTTTTGTAACATTATAAATGTCTTTACTGTCACTTTCGATCAAATTAATTATTCCTTGATAAATAAAAGTATTGATTTCTTTCCTCCAAAAAATACAAATAAAATTCTCACTGACCCCAAACTTTTGAACGGTAGTGTACATTTCAGACATACTGATGTTTAAGTCAATTAACACAAGACAAGATTCAATTGCAGCTATTTGGAACCTGTCACATCACACCATAAATATTTGACAATGCTTGCAATAACTTTTTTTTTTTTTTAACTAAGCCCAAGTAAACACAATATATAGTTGTGTACTCTTTAGCAGTATACCCTGGTTAGTGCTTGGATGAAAACTGATGACTTGTAGTTTGATTACACATCCTCATGCCTAAAAGAAAAAGAAAAAAATACATTGTTAGAGCCGAGTCATATGTGAGCATTAAAGGCAGGCCCGTTCACACCAAGAACGATAACTATATTAGAGTCCAGTCCACCCCAGCATACGATATCGTTCTGATTATTCTTGGTGTGCGCTGCAGTTTGTCGTCTGTCGATATAAATGCTTTGAGCTCTTTTAAGCAGGATGGACTGTCAATGTTTTATCGTTCATCGACTAAAAAAAAAGAAAAAAAGTGCTTCCAACGATATCGTTCCTCTCTGCTGTTATTGTTATACTTGTGGTTTGGACTCTGCTATTCTTTTTATATTTAGAATGATTAATTTAAATTGAACTATATCTTTATAGTTATCGTCCTTTGTATGAACAGGCCTTTAGACTCACTACATACTATAGTCTACAGAAAAACAACCTGGTTCTTGCACCAAAATCATTTATGCCATACTTTTTGACTTGAAGGTCCCCTGAACTCTGTTCATTAAAACAATAATTATTCAAGGGGTTCCTTATCAAAAAAATCGAATTGTTTAAATTGGAACTTTATTGAACATTTAAAACATAACAAAATATAAAAGAAAAGCAAAGTTTGCATATTTTGTATGTTTTTGTATCACACTTGAGTGATATAGTGAGGGCTTCCACACCTTAATTTTATTCAGGAGCCCAAACAGAGCAAAAAAAATGCAATTTGGTGCAGATGCTATTTATATAGCAAAAAATAAGATAAAATTCTAATAGCTTGTAATATAAATATTTCAGTTGTCACTCTGTTTCTTAATAATATGTCTTACTAAGATGATATTTAAATGCTTAGTTTTATGATCAAAGCTATGTAGTTTTAATTTTGGGAAGCAAACATATAATGCAATACAGGACAATGATAATTGAGAAAACAAATAAACATCCATCAAAAGCCTGTTATATTTTTGTACCTGCTAAAAAACTACGAACGATCAATCAGAGTGCAGAAGACATGTAGAGGTTTAAGTATTTTTCAGCAAAGTTTTGATAATGTTGACAATTTAGAGGACTGAGCAATTCATGTATCAAATATGATACAGTAGACTTTAAAAGGTTCATTATTATTTTTTTTTTTTTAATTTGAAATACTTTTAAGTCATCCTGTCACCCCCTGGTTGAGAACTGATTTATGCAATTGAACTGAGGAGTATTCTCTTTATGATATATTAAAGTCCCCGTGAACCGGAAGTTGCAAACGACTTTTCTCCAGTGTTGTGACGTATTTACGAGAGAAACGGAATACTAAATGAGGCAAAATAGTGGCCGTGGCTTTTTTTCCAACTAGCACCTGATTGGATCTAGAAAAGTAGGTGTTTTCATTCAGCCTGTCTACTGTCAGTTGGAGGGGCGTGGTTACGGATGTTAAGCAGACACCCAAACCGCCAAACCTACGTCATCAGGGAAGGTCCTCCAATGCAGAGGGGAGGGGAAATTTCAGATTTTAATGAAAGATTTTGAAGCCAAAAAATGTTTTTGTGTGGATTGATTTGCATGGATGAATTGTTCACCACAAAACGATCAATTTAGGCAAACAAAGTAAGTATGGTCAATTTTGAATTCATGGGGACTTTAACCTGTCCCTGTGAAATGTGTGCTGATGAGTGAAGTATTCTGACATTGTTTAATTGTAAAGTGTCTGACCTGGCCATCTGCTTGTACACGCCCAGAGCCTCCTGCGCCACATACTGGATGAAGGCGGGATCCTGCAGCCTGAGAGCCGCAGGAACAGTCAGGGTGAGAGTGGGGGAGTTTAGAATATTCACTTCCACTGTAGTAACTGCTGCTGGAGTGTTGCTGCTCTCCTCAGTCTGTGCCACCACCTTGTTATTTGGGGTCAACGGATTTAGTATCTGATTTTTTTTTTTTTTTTTTACTATTTTCTTGGGTAAATCTACCACTACTGTTTGTTTAGCTTTTTCTCACCTTCTGAATGATTACCATTGTGCTACATGTCCAAAATACCATAGTGTTACCATGTTACTATGCCTAAAAATCAATGGCAATACCATGCTACTTTTTGGTTAGTGTCTCACCGTGGCAATGCTGAAGATGCTCTCAGGAGTGGTGTTGTTATTGGCGAGTTCAGTCACCCAACCAAAGTCGGAGGCCATGTTGCTGAGCCAGCTGATGGTGTCGTTAGTATGACGTTGCGCGATTCCCAGCACCTCCTCATACTGCTGCTTTGACGCCTCCAACAGCTGAGAGACCTCATCCAACTCGACGTGCAGCTCTCTTACATTTGGGCATTCTGGCACTCAATAAGCATTTGACAAGATCAACATGACTGGTAAGGGTTAATAGGACAGTTCAAGCAAAAATGAAAAATCTGTCATCATATAAGGTAATTTCACACCAAAGACAATAACTAGAACGAAAAAGATGGTTTTGTCCACACCACGATTATAATAATAATAATAGCAAAGAGGAACAATATTGCACAGAGGAACTGCAGCACGTACTTATAATAAACAATGTTAATTTGTAGAGCTTGTGTGATTAAAAATAAATGTAAGTCAATGGAGACTTAACATTTATTTGTAGAGCTCTCTAATCATACATGTTACTAGTAAAAATGCAATTGTGACAAGTAACGCTGCATGGGAACATTAAAAGCTAAAACGGTTTGCCATAGTTCTCGAATTCAACTCACTGACTCAGATCTAGAAGTAAGATTATCAGTGAATAATGTCTTAAACAAGACTGTGGTCTAAAGAGCTGGGACAACACCGGTTACATGGATTTCTATATGGAGAACTATCTATTTGACTAATTGATGTGAGCATGTGCTCTTACCAGTAAACAAGGTTCCCTGACAGGCCTCACACTTGCTCTGCAGCTGCCAGCACTCTGAGGACTGTCTGCGCAGATCTCTGCACAGTCTCCTGTTCTGCAGAAACTGAGGGAAGAGTTTCTTCTCTGGGGTAAATACAGACACATGTAGAGAGAGTTAAGGCCTGTTCACACCAACGGACATTAATGTTCTGTTTTTTACATAAACTTGTGTGTGTTTAAATGACAGAATTTTGGTTGACTGATCAATCCCAAATGTATCAGATTCAAGCACCTTCCTCCTTCGCTGTCTTCTCCACAGCATCATGAATGTCACTGAAGGCTTGTGTGATTACGGCCCCAAACTCCTCCAACACATTTCTCCCAAAGTCAAAGAAGGACTCCAGCACATCGTCCAGGCCCACACCCTCCAGAAAGGCAGAATCCAGAGCTTTGTTGGCAGGCTTGAGAGCCAGCTCACTCTCTTTGTCTCCCTGAAGCTCAGGGCTGAAGGCTCTGCGTAGGGCCTGGTCCAGCTCATGGTGAAAGTGGGAGACCAGCACTGCACTACGATTGACCAGTGTTCCCACTTTAGAGAGGAGGTTGCTAAAGGAGTCCTCGATTCTCACCACCTCCAGGTCAGGATTCTCTGCGCTCTGGTTCAACGCTACCTCATCCTGAGCATCACGAGGGCCAAAGCGAGAGCTCGTTCTTTGGAAGAAGTTTTGTAGCTGTGGGAAAGAGAAAAAGTCAAACTTAAGTTGATTTCATTGTATCCCACTACTATTTTACTAGTTTGATTTATTTTAAAATATATCATTTTAATTAAATATGAAATTAATGTTAAATTATTTATACATATTTTCAATTATTAATTAATAAATAATAAGCATGTGAAATATGAATTTCAAAAAGTCCTTTTTTCAGTGCATTGTACCACCACTTTTGTATGAGTAGATGGATTGGATGTAGTGAGAATCAAGCACAGATAAATGTGGTGTATTTGGATACACTTTATTTCAAGGCGTCCGTGTGACAGTGTAACTATGCATTATAATGTATTATGTAATAATAATTAACTACATGTTCTATGGGGTTATGATTAGGGTCGGGTTTAAGGTTAGTTACATGTAATTGTTATTTACCTACTCTTACTATTATAGCAAGCACATGTAACGTGTAACAAAGACACCGTAAAATAAGGTGTTACCGTGTATTTCTACTCAGTAGTTAACCTAACCATCTCTCTCAGGGGTTATACTCCGCATTAGAATGGTGTACCTTATTGGTGAAGGTGGCGAATCCACGGCGGCAGGTGTTCGTATAGAAGTTCTTACAGGTGTCCTCAAGACAAGGTCGACATTCCTCCCAGGAGGACTTTAGAGATTCTTTGCACTGCTGCTCGGCTTCATTCAGCTTCTTTTCTACATTCTGTGCAATCTCTGCTGCCCCCTGATGGTGTAAGAAGGTATTTTATAATATGTTTACTTTTTTTTGTTTAACACCAGTAGAAAAACTATTCATTTTAGTTTCTTAAAAAAAAGCTTGTTCACTGACTTTTTTCTTCTCCCCATTGTGCATGAGAGACTTCATGAGGTTTGCATGTTTCTCTTCATTACTGGCCATCACCTCCTTCATTTCTTTGATTCCGTACAGTGCCTTGCTGACCTCCTGATCCACTAGCTTCTCCCCTTCCAGAGACAGGCCTAAAAGACCATCATATGTCAGGGCATTTAGACGTCATAAGATTGTTCCCTGGCTTTAGTGTATTATTCATTTAGTGTATATGAATCTCTTTAGCAATATAGGATGCACTCACGTTTGAGAGTGTTGGCTGATATCGGAGGAAGGGTGGTACCAGGGGCACAATGAAAGACCCCCAGAGACGCCAATAAAACCATCAACGCCCTCATCTTCAGCAACTTTGACAGGCTCAAAAGAAAAAACAATACCTGTAAATAACAAATAATTATTTAATTTTCTGAATTATGTTGTTTTTAGTATAGGCCTACATTTTATTTTTTTGGACTAAACATTATTATTTCTAAGTGGCATTAATCAATGGGCCTACTTTTCTTATAGGTGCACTAGGTGGTTCCATGGGTGGTTCGGAGACTTGCATTGAATAGTCGAAAGTGATTTTTGAAAGGTAATATATAATAGCCTTAGGCTATGTAATACACAACAAAACATCTTTGACTATTCTCACCTTTTCCCCCAATCAGTGTTCATCTCAGCAAACACAGAACGTTAGTGTAGGCTAAGCTAGGCCTATTTGGATCCCATTTGGTTATTTTTTTGAGAACCAAATTTCAAACCAAATTCCTTTTAGTTTTTTTTTTAGTTTTTTTGCAACCATAAAGTAACGTTCCCAGAACTTTGTAGGGAGGTTATTTTTAAATAACCTAAAAATGACTTATACAGAACGTTCCATAGCCTAATGGTTATTTGTTGGGGTTATAGGCTATTTATATAGCTGAAACGTGATCAATCAAAACCCGTTAGATGAATCAAACTTTATAACTAAAATATCAAGCCAAGGTTAAGCATAGTGTGAAAAGCACAGTAATGATATCATACATTCGTGGCTTTGTTTCTATCTTCATTTTACTGCGCGCCTCCGCTCTGCACGCGCTTCTCCAGCACGCGCTTTCACCTATCTACCACAGAAAACCGCGCACTCGCGTTTTTAATTTTTAATTTATTTTTACTGGCTGATTGACTAATATCCGTTTATCAATTTCTTTATTGAATAATTACTTATAATTGATATAGATGTTAGAGTAGGCTATATGATTTCGGATAGATTTGACGGCCTTATTGAAGAGAACATGATGTTAATCGAGAAGTCTTTATACGGACCAAAAGAAGCACGTCCCGCTAGCTGTAAGAAGTAGTAGGGTTGCCACCTGTCCCGGTTTTACCGGGATTGTCCTTCTTTTTAATAACCTGTCCCGGGAAATTTACGCACTCTCCCGGGACACTGAATGTCCCGGTTTTCGAAAGGCTACGTGAATATGTATGTTCAAACTGTGTAGCGCGCGCAACGGCAGAGAGCGAGAGACCTTGCGTGTGTGTGCTAGTGTGAGTCGAGTCTGCCTCAAGAAGCGCATAAGAAGCGCATGTAATCTGAGTGTGGAGCGCGCTTGCTGCACGAGGCGCGGGCGCGAGCACTTCCGTTTTTCTATCAACAGTGGAAACAACTTAAAATAGGCCTACTACTCTATCATTTCTGGTCATAGAAAATAAACATCATTCGCAACAATACATCATTCGCAACTACTTTTATTTGTGTAAACTCACAATAACAAGAAAACGTTGTGCTTTTGTAAAATAAAATAAAACAATCAGTCGCGCTCTTTTATGGTCTCCGTGAACTGGATCGCGTCTCAAAATAAACAAGCCCATAGGCTAAAGCTTGAAATGTCCACTTTTAAACGAACAAATTCGAATCAAAAGAAAATACAGTCTGATTATGTAATCCATATGAATTTCTTCTCTAAAGGCGCATCTGCTTTACAGCGGAGATGGAGATATGTTGCAGCCGATTTAGAAAATACTAGTTTATTAATAAACAATTAAAATGCCTCGTTACTTTTTCAGAAACATTTATAATAGCCTATAAATCATCTATAGCCTTAGAAATATAGTGTTTGGCCTTAGAAAACCATTTTATCCATATAATTTGTGAATATTTTAAATGCTTATTAAAGGGGCAAAAAAAAAATCATGAACAAAAATCTGAAAATACGCGAATATAGGATATATTTTTGCGCAGCATTTGGTGTATAGGCGGGCCTACAGTTAAAATTTAAATTTTGGTGTTCAACCGTTCATTTTTGGTCTTCAAACACCCCTCTCCCCCCCCCCCCCCCCCCCCCCCCCCCCCCCCCCCCCAGTTGGGCGGGTAATATGTCCCGGTTTTTTATCAGACATAGGTGGCAACCCTAGTAGTAGGCTATATCCTACTTTAAGTCAAATCATTATTTATTCGTTTTTTAATGTCAGTGAATACATTTCAGATTTGAAAAAAACATATTGAGTTGAAGTCGTTGTTATTTGAGGCTAAAGAAATGTAAAAACTTTCCTGGCTAACCAAAAACAAACCTTAAAAAAGAACGTAGCCTACCAAAGATTGTTAGCTGGGATCCACCTATTTTTATGCGAATTTTGAGATAGGCACATCGTATAAAAAAAACACTGGATGGAAACGCCAAGATACGCATCAAATCCAAAAATAGCCTACCCATAAGCACCACTATGTGGTGCTACACCTTATGAGAGAACCGTTCAGATGAATTTCACTGTTTTATGACCTTCAGGCAAAGTCAATCTCTGTCATTCTTTAGTCTATGCGGTCAGTTTTTGTTTATCTTTATATCTAATCTATGTTTTCCACTTCAAGAGAGCCAATTGATCTCTAAAAGCTTCTTTCTGGGATTAAGGAGGCAGAATATGTAATAGCCTATTAGGCAGTTTAAAACATTAGGCTACAGAATGTGCTATAACTAAATATATAGAGCCAAACAAGTCTTGTGACTATAAACCGATATATATATATATATGAGGTGTTATTGAAGGCAAAGCATTCTCTATACTGATTCTTCCCACATTATAAATAATCCAGGTAATCTAGAAAAACAAAGTTAAATATTCAAGAAACATGTTGAAAAACCACCAGAGGTTCACAAGTTCACCAGCTTTACTTCATGGCCATCTGTTGTCTTAAATGAACACAACAGAGCCACCACATTTGGCAAGTTGAAGTCAAAAGCTAATGTTGTTAAACTTTTACATTCTATGGTGTCTGAGTGCTGGTAAAACAATCAGCACATCATTTTCTGCCATGATTTGCGCCTCAGTTCGATCAGCAGGGTGTTACACAATAGTGTCAAAAATAGGATGTGCTTTTAAATCCATATAATCACTGCTTAAGTAATGAACAAGTAAAGGTAACTTTACAGGCAGCTAACTTTATGCATGTATAAAATTAGCGCTATTCTGACATACTAAAATTATCTAGAGTAAATGTTCATGCCTAATTGCTTATGTTCATCATTAATCCTTTTGTAATTAGATCATCATCAGATCATCAATATATCAACATGGCAAATTATGTTTGTCATATTTGATTTCTGTCCACAGTAAAATACACTGTGTGATTATATAATTCTCACCAATTAAACATCTCTGAAAATTAAAGTATGAAAGTATTATAATAATATTAATATAAATAAACCATGCTCATATTTCATACATTATGGAAGATACATAAACAGAGCTATCTAACATTATAAAGATCATAGGAGAGGAACTCACCAGAAAAATCCTACTGATGTCTGACTATGCAATGTGATTGATGCCGTTTCCTGTGAACAGGGAAGGTGTGTTGTTTATCTTTACCTAGACGCTTCTATTTATAAGTAGAACCAGAGACGATCCAATTAAAGCATTTAAAGGTTATGGCCGTCCAACATGTAATCCAGCCAATTCAGCCATGCGTGATAGTTATAATAATAAATTATATATATACATATATATATATATATATATGACTATATAATTTATAAATGACTATATATATAGGCTATCTATATATGTATAAATAACTATATATATATATATATATCACAATGTTAGAGTAAACTAGTAACATTGTTAAATATATAACATTGTGAAATAAAGTATGCATTTCTAAAACAAAAGCAAAAGTGGTAGTGTATGCTAATTGTTTTATAGCATACATTTTATTTTGTTCTTATTGTATGATCATTTTGACAAAGTCTAAATAGTTTTGCATCTATATTACAAGTAAAAAAAAAAAAAAAGCCTAGTCAACCTCAAAGCATAAATTGGCAACAAAGATGTGGTAGGCCCACATTCCCCTCACATTTCTCATTAGCGCACCATGTCCTTGTAAAAGTGCCCCTCTCTTCAGGGCTTGTGACCCTGAAAATAGTATTTTCTAACCTCTAATGAGAAACAGCAATATGGGCCACTGGTATGTCCATCTTGGCTAAGTCTAAACACACCTGTTTCTCATAACCCTATCTGGACCTGTCGCGCTCATCTACTGCCAAAGACCTGGTGGCTGGCAGACTGAGGGTGAATTACTGGAACCTCAGAAGAATACATAAAACAGCAGAACATGAGAAGAAAACATTGGTTTAGTATAAAATGATAGTCACCTTGAAAATTAAAATGTACAATTTTTTTTTCAGTAAAACCATATAAATATTGGATGTCCTTCAAATACTGCAAGAAGCTTTCAGAATTATTTGGTTTCATAACTGTAACTATGGTATTTTGGCCAAAACTTTGGTTACCATGGTAAAGTTTAGTAAGTTTGATAGTAAATGTTTATTTCTAAGGTAAATAAAAATGGATAAGCCACCTGCTCTGGCACAAAAGCTTCCAGATACTTAAGAGGGCAAATAAAGTCGGTTTAGAGCCGAGCAGTGCAGCTTTAATACGGTAGAGTTTTTTTTTTTTTTTACATTAGTGCTTAGCCTCGTTAAGTTGGAAAAACATTTCAGGCCAGTGCTGTGCTAGACTTGTGTGGTGCAACAGATCACACGATTCTGAACAATCCAGCGGGATGTCAAATAATTAATCACGGATCCCTGTGGCAAAGGGATTTAGAGAGAAATGCAAAGAAAGAACAAAATGAGCTGTGTGCTTATTAAACCCGAAGGGAGCGGAACAATAGTGCAAGCAATTTTGAGCAACAGTCAATGCACGCAAAGGACTTTACACTTGGCAGTCCTGGGATTCAGAGCCATTTATTTTGAAAAAAGCACACGCCATAACTGATTGGAAAAAAAACGATTCAGTAACACTTTCTATATAGAGCAACTATATATATATATATATATATATATATATATATATATATATATATATATATATATATATATATATATTATGTTTATGTTATTGTAATAAAACATTTGGTGTTGGTCATGTGTTTTAATGCATTATATTTTTTAACACATCTTGATATTTTGTTATGGATAATATTTTCGCACTGGGGTAAGATCACAGTGGTACCTGCCTTAAACAGCCTATCATAAGCTTTTCAGGCTAAATTTAAAGTCAAACAATTATAACACAAAAACCCTAACCCTGGCTCAAACTAAATTACAGATATATAACTTTATTGTGTGACAACAAGCCCCAGGTCAGAACAGAAGCATAAAATTGTTAACAGAATTGTTTTTTTTTTTCTCTCAAAATTGGGCCTACTCGATGCTTAAACTTCATAGCACAGTTTTAACCCATTTTAAGCCATCATAATAACAGTGTTGAACAGTTTAAAATATAAATGTTGAGCTTTGGGTAAACACAAATAGGCCAATTAGTTTAAGAGGTAGCCTAATGTTTTCTATACTGTTTCTTATTACAGGTTAAGATTTCACTACTCTAAGCCGAACAAAAACGAACTCGTGCTACGTGCAAGACCCTCCCATGTGCCAGAGGAAGTTTAACTCCAGATGCGAATCCGATGCAGCATATTCAGAGCTTCAGTGTAGAGGAGGCTGCGGCTGCTGCTGCTTTTTACCTGCTTTTCCTTTAGGAGAATAAGTTCATGTAGAAAACAAGCGGACTCCCAACTTCTCTCTTCTCAGGTTGCAGCCAACAAGCAGAAGAGGAGGCATCCTCCTCAGTCCTCACTCACCTCAAGTGAATTTCCATCGTGAACACGTTCTCATGGAGAGAGGGGAAAAGTTTGCGTCTTGAGCAGCAGTTTGCTACGACTTATTGAGCATCCTTTTGTGTCTTACTTTTTACAAGTTTAGCGTCAGTCACAGGCATTGAGGGGGTGAAAAACATACTGCGCGTGTTTCAGGTGGAATATTCACATCTGTGAAACTTCAGCGTGGAAGTGCGCGAGCGGCGCGCTATTCTTGAGTCTGCGCTATTGTCATGAGATTGATGTGAACGTTTGGCTCGAACGGTGTACCATAGTTTTACCACAATGAAGGGTAAGATGCATTTCAAATTACCCTCTTCTTACACATTTTTAGTGCTGTGTCTTTTTAAGGCAAGTCTCTTGAGTCTATCCACGCGTTTCGCAGTTTTCTGCTTTTCTTTTTCTTGTGAGAGGAATGTGAGTTAGTCCAGTGCATGAAACATCTGGTTGCGATTAACTGCTCGTGGTGTCTAAGGTTGGCGGATTGTTTGGCTGAACTGCCATAAGACAGCTGAATACCAGGATATACACAACCTTGTGTAGCTGACCGGCTATTGTGGGCTATTGTAAAAAAAATGAAAACGCATGGCCACGTAACACGTTACAAATGAACTATCTGGCGGGGTGTGAAGACGTTCCTCTAAGGGTTGAAGAATATATGAATTCTCATTTCTGAAAATTTTCTGTTAAGCTTGAGAGACTTTAAAGTGTTAATGTTGAGTTTCCAATGTTGAGTTTGGATTTATTATTATTATTATTAAAGGTGCACTCAGTATTTTTTTGGAATGCAACTTAAAGTTTTACACACAAATAAATAAACAGCACTTTTGAAAAATATCTAGAATGTTAGTTAATATTATGTTAATATTAAAACAATGTACACTGACATAAGATCAATACTCCAGATATATCAGTCTTCTAAAAACAGCTTTTGATTCTGCACGAAGCAGGTCCACCCTCATTGATGCGGCCATGTTGAGATCACGTGATGGCTGTGTTAGTCAATTATGTTTACTTCATATAGCTTCAAATAGCTATCTTTTAATCAATCAATGTGTGGAAAAGTGCAAAAATAACAATTATTTTAAAAAAAATTGAGAGAGCAAAAACAGCCCAAATGGTAAACAAACAGCTTCTTTGTTAATGAGCAGCAGCAACTAATGTTTCATCCCTGGCTAGTCTAAGTATAATCTTTAACAACACTAATATTGGGATGATTAACAACAACAAAAATGTACTGAGTACAACTTTAAAAGTGTCATGTGCTCTTAATTCTAAGGTAAGTTGAGCTGGGGAAAATGAAGTCAGAATTATATAATTAAAAATGAAAAGGTCCTCTGTATTTTCAGAGGTTGTTGAAAATTGCATGTTCTTCTAAGAGCCAAGATGTTTTCCCATCGTGATTGCACAGCAGAATTTAAACGTGTGACTCATAGAGCCACTTTCAGTAAAAACAACCCCCACATCTCCCCACCCTGAGTCTTTTTGGATGACCAATGGCCAGATGTTCTGACAAACAACAAGCCTTCACATCATATTTTTGTGCCATATATGAGTTATGCAACATTTCACTGTTCTTCTAATTTTCAATCAGAATGCTGCCATCTAGTGGAAATGTCAAATCTCAACATAACTTTTGTTTGAATTCACACTGAACTGAAAACAATAGGCATGTGATTCATTGGAGGCTATATGACATTTTTACATTTACTGAATCTTGCTTCAACTGGAATTTGCAGTTCAATTCCCAAACAAATCACTTCTGAATTTGTATCTAAAAGCAGGATGTTGTATTTTTCACAGACTGGGGTATTTGTAAAAAGTGACAAACTGTGGTTTGCTTGGATTTTGGCCAGACTTCAAACAAATGAGATACTGTAGCTGTTTTTGGTTCATCTTTTGGTTAGATAAATGTTTATTTACCATGAATCAATTTAAGGCATTGACATATTAATGATTAGTAAACCGAGCAAAAGGCATGAAAATAACCTAATAAGGGTGTTCAGACCACACACAGTGAAATGCTGTTCCTCTGAGTAAGAGTCATCCTGCGGTCTTCTGTGATTCTTCTCCATGCATAACATTTTTAACTTTAAAGGTTTTATTTCAAGCAATATTTCTCTTGCAATGTCATGTTTCAGGCTGTGGCTTTGTACAAATGTTGTTTTTTGGGTGTGTGGGAGCTTTGTTCCTGTGCATTTCCCAGAGTTGTGTTTTTATTTGCAGCGAAAATACTGAAATAGCTATCAGCATCAGTCCTCAATTCTTTGTCCCAAGCCTGTTTGTTCCCTAGTTTTCCACTCTGAGGTTTCTATGGGTTATGTATATCTGTCCAGTTGGATTTTTGGACCTGAGGTCGCACTCTGTAGGGTTTCTTGACGGACCTTTCCCCCTCCCACCTGCGGTTCTTCCTCTGGTTTAATATCAGAGTGAGGGGGAGTGGGCTCCAACTACAGAAACATGTGTTCCTTCTTTATTTTCTCTGGCTTTGGACAATGACACATAAAACCGCCTGGAGTCACCCCTCTCCATTCCCATGAGCATGGTAGCCACATGAGAGAGCGCTCTAAGGCAAACTGCGCTCCAGGACAGGAAGAGGAAGTAGAAGATGGTATCATTTAGTTAACTCATGAATGGACCATCCTGGCCAGTGTTATTTCAAGAATCAGATACAGACCACATGCTTTTTATTACTCCCAAAGCTAATGTTATGTATTTGTTTGTTATTTATCTCAGCATGATGTGTTGACAATATTAGGAGCAATATGAATACTGTCATATATTTGGTGTTATGAAATGTCAGAGCTTGTTGTGTTTGGTTTATTAGTGCATAATGTAGATTAATATATACTATTTTACTAAAGAAATATACACTACCATTCAAAGGTTTGGGGTAAGAAAGAAGATTTAAAAAATACTTTAATTCAGCAAAGATGTATTACATTGATCAAAAGTGACTAAATACATTTACAATGTTAAAAAAAAAGAATTATATTTCAGATAAATGCTGTTCTTTTTATTCATCAAAGAATCCTGGGGAAAAATGGATCCCTGTTTCCACAAAAATATTATGAAGCACAACTGTTTTCAACCGTGATAATAATAAACAAATGTTGAAAAGTCTTGAGCATCAAATCAGCATATTAAAATGATTTCTCTATATTAAACTAGAAATCAGTTATTTTAAATTGTAATAATAATTCACAATATTACTGTTTTGATGTTCTTTATGATCAAACAAATGCAGCCTTGCTGAACAAAAAATCTTCCTTCAAAATCTTTAAAAAAATCTTACAGATCACAAACGTTTGAATGGCAGTATGTGTATATAACGTAAACCTAGACTAAATTTCAATGTATTTATTTGTAGATATAATGTGTATATATACAGTCTAGCTATAGCCTAATTGTAATATTATATTTCAGTGTCAGATATTATACTAAGACATCATGTGATTACCAGGCATGTACAGTAGCACTTGCGATACTAATATCATTGTCATTTGTTACTTTTGCAGACGACTTCAATGATGAAGAGGAAGTGCAGTCTTTTGGCTACAAAAGGTTTGGTAAGTGTATTGCAGTGCCTGATGAATCTGCAACCAGTTCATGATCGATAGAGATGTTCTTCATCGTTTTCTTCATTCTTCTCCATATATAAGCATGGACATGTTCTTAGTGATTGAAAGTTGAATTAGACCTTAACTTAAAGTCAGGAAAGCTGATTATTACCCAAGTTACCCAAGGTCATGCTCTGGTGTCTGCCGCAGTTGTTTTCCCCTCTAAACATGTGCTATTATCATTAGCCCATCAGACGGATGTTTAGTGAATAGATCTGGATGCCTCAGTCCTTTCTTTGCTTTTTCATTTGACTGTTTTGTGACCATTCTAAACTTGGAATATGTTTGAATGGCTTGCTTTTTTGTCTATAGATCCCATGAAACAGATTTCCTCGAGGATTTGATTGTGAAGTTCTATGTCATATTATTCACTTTGATGCTTCACTTAGGGCTTAGGGCTGAACGAGTGTCTGTCGGGCTAGTTTTTGAGGTGTTTTCTGGTAAGCAAGCGCTGCTTTGTTTACGGTTTGTATATCTGCAGTCTGGAGTGTTTCGGTTTTCCTCTTTGAATGATGAATATAGACTATTTATACCTGCTGATATAGACTGTTATTTCCTGACACGCAGGTGCAGAACACACATGCTAGTTGGCAGTTGGATGAAGTCTTTGCGGAGTGTTCGAACGATTTTTTTGTCCGAGACACGGCCGTCGTGAGGCGACAGCACAGTTGGCTTTGTCGCCACTAGTTCTTTGATGTCGGCTTGGTGTGTCACGGACTTGAAGTTGAAGTTAGTATTTTTAAAGTTAAAGGGATAGTTCACTTTGAAATTAATTTTTGGTATGTTTTAGCTTACCTCAAGGGCATCCAAGATGTAGGTGTCTTTGTTTCCGCAGTAGATTCAATTTTTATATTTTTAGGTCAAACCGTTCTTGTCTGTCAGTCATATAATGCAGGTCTATGGTAACTTCCTCAAAGAGCATGCACCAAATTAAACAAGAAGTCCAAATTAAACATGATTTAATGACTCGTAAATGTAAGTACACATTGATGGCCTAAGACACGAAACGAGCAGTTTGTGTGAGAAAACGAACAGTATTTATATCGTTTTTACCTCTTGTAAACACAGCCACGTCCAAGTGATCTGATGGCGCCGGCGCTTCGGTCTTTTCCGGCAAGCGCCGGAAGTGATCTCTCGCCATCTAAAAATGAATATCTATTTTCATACTGTAGCCTACATTACATTACATTACCGTATAATGTTGTGTTGCCTAAATTAATTTGAAACATATGGAGCCCCTAAAGGAACATGGTGGTGGGAAAGAAAATGGAATTGGTGGAAAAATAAGGGTTTTTGGCGTTCTCTCGCCAATGTTTTGCGTTCCCCCAAAAAACTTTGCGTTCTTGTGCAAAGAGCTCAAAAGGTTTTGTGAAGTTTCTCGGTGTAACGCAAAACATTAGTGAGAGAACGCAAAAGCATTGACTTATTATTTCTCCTCCCATCTCATTTTTTTCAAGGCTCTGTATAGTATCACATCTGACTTGATTTTTTAAAAATTATTATTAGACAAAACAATATAGAATTTGTATATTGGACATTTATGAGTTATTGGCCATAACATAAAAATATTTATCCAGACTACATACTATATATAATTTATTAACTATACTCACATACAATAGTGACGGGCAATATTATAAAAATGTCAAGGCATTGTAGTATATGCTGTAGGAATGTTCATTTAGCATTTGCTTTAAATCTCATACCTTCTTCATTTTAAGAAGTGCTTTCTTTTATTTAGCCACTGTATCCCACAAGAGATGCCTCCAACAACACATCACATTAACTGTGTAATTTGATAGTTTATTACCTTTAAATTAAAGCATTTGTAATAGTCTTTGGTGGTCAAGAAAAAGGCTTCAGGTTTCTGTCTGAGCTACCACCATCCATCTAGCAGTTATTAAAGCAGCATGAGTTATTTCCCAGTTTGACTTAGATTTCATTTCATCCAGGGTAATAATGTGCTGTTTGACCACTGAGGTAGAGGAATGGGTTGATAAAGGGCATGAACATTAAGAGCACAGCTCTTAAAAGTGGTTGGTCTCGAGCCCACAGTTAATTTGTCACAGCAGAAGAGTGGTACCCGGTGAATTTGTCATGCACCTCATCAGTTTTGAGCACTTTAGTGGAGTGTTAAGTTAATTTGACTGAATACAGGTGATTTTAAGAGGTTTATAGTCTACACTTGGGGTTAGGTTTCCTTTCTAAATGAGATTTTATGATGATCAAGTCAGAGTTAGGGTTAAGTTTAGGGTTTGGATGAGTCTTCAGAGCTTAATTGGATTAACTTTTCATTGGGCAATAATGAATGGAAGAAATAGGGTGGCTACTGTATTACATTGCAATATGTTTGTTTGAGCAGAACTGCAGTCCCATAGTAGACAGAAATGATCCACAAGGGTTTGACATAGTCACTAGTCACTGAACTGTTTCTTTTCATGCAGGCTCATTTCTTGGCTTGATGGCTGTGAGGTGGGTGTAGGGAACGAGTGAGGAAGTTGGTTTGAAGGAATCCAGCAGAATGTGTAACTGCTGCGTCAGCGCAAGAGTGTAGGGGCAGATGGGCTGTGAGGTCCACACAGAGGTGTGTGCCCTCTTAAATAAAGTGGTTACACACCCCTTTTCGCTAAGCCAGTGCAGTCATAGACAGAAAGTGGGAAAGCTTGGAAACTATTCTAGCCGCTTCTCTCTGTGGCAAAACCAGACAATCAACCCTGTCTGTTTGGATCATACAGTTTGATTTTAACACATTTTCACTATTAAGTTGATTATTTTCCCCTTCACTCAAAATATCAAAGTGCTGCCAGATATTTGGCAAAGGTTACTCTTTATCCTTCAGCGGAAGGGATCCTTTTTACAGTTTTATAAGCCGTTGACATGGAAATATGTTTTTTCGATAGTTTTCAATGCCACTGGGAAAAAGCGCTAGCCTGGTAATACCAAACTCTGCTACTTCGCTTAGCTTCGTAGACAGAGTCTGGCATGACATAATTGAAAAGTGTTTTCTTTCTCGCGGGGGGGCGCTTGTCTGAAGTATAAAATCATTGGTTACCCGTAAGCCAATCACATAACGTTTGGTTATGGCGTGTGTTATTCGCCAGCTCAGCCGCATCAAACTTCCACTGTAAACACATGTATGATACGAAAACGAAACCATCGAGCGAAATACCGGAGTGAACATGGCTGACCGAGTTTTGCTGCCTCCTTAACCTGATCCTCCATGAGTGTAACCAAGGGGAACACAATCACAACTATCGCCTTGCCGGCCTTTGGCCTCCCCAGTTTCTCGCTGACGATCGGTAATAGTTGATAAATTAAACTTTTCCCAAAACCTGTAAGGAGTAGGACCACAACATCACCTCCATTCAAAATGTTTAACAAACACTCTTCTTGTTCGGGCTTCAGTTTGTAAATGCCGGGAATATTCTCCACAACAGAGCGAATTGCATCCCGTGTCTCCATATCCGCGGTCGTTTTCGATTTCCCCTAACCTAAAATACAATCTTAAACTCGGCGCTTAGCGTCTACGTCACGGCTCTCAGCCCGCCCTCTGTTCGTTGATTGGCCGGCTGTTTTCAGGCCGGAGGAAAACTGAGAGACATGTCGATGTCTCAGACTGAATACAGAAGCGAACTGAAATAGAGCGGAAGTACGAAGTCTGACGTAGTCAGGCTAAAAAAGCGCTGGATGGGGAAGGAAGTAGATGTAAGGAAATACAGAAAGAAACCATTTTAGATCATTTTGAAGAGAAATGAGCAATACTGCAATCAAAGTCTGGTAGTAAAGTACATGAGCTATTATTTATCGCTTGCTCACAGTAAAATCTGACGAGAAAAATAATAGTAGGTTTCACTCTACAAATGAAACATTTTCTTAATCCGTATTTTTGGATCAGATTTTTTAATAGTTTTTTTTTACACACACACACACACACACACACACACACACACACACACACACACACACACACACACACACACACACACACACACACACACACACACACACACACACACACACACACACACACACACACACACACACACACGTTGGATTTCCATGTTTTATGGGGACTTTCCATAGACAAGGATTTATGGTAACGCTTCCTTTTACAGTACAGTACTTACGTGTACTTACAGTGTACTTACCTAGAAAGTACTGGCTAATATAAGGTAAGTACATGGATTAGGGGTAGGTTTAGGGGTAGGTTCAGGGTTAGTACCTAGTTATTACCCAGTAATTATAATTACTATAATAAGTACATAGTAAGTACATGGGTAACAGGACTGTAAAAGGAAGCGTTACCGGATTTATACTGTACATATAACCTGTTTTCCGAAAATGTCCAAATATGTTGTCCCCATAACGTAAGGTTTACCAAACACACACACACATTTTTATATTTATATAGTTTTATATTTAAAAAAAAATATATATTTTATTTTTATTTTATTTTTTTATATTAAGAACCTTCACAATTTGAAAAAATAAACAAGTAATAACCTGTTTCTTTATTTTTCTGACAAAACAAGAAAATCAAATAGAAAAACAATGAAATAAAGAATCGTTCAGGACATAGGGCCCTATCTTGCACTCGGCGCAAATGACTTTGTACACTGACGCATGTATCATTCCTATTTTGCACCCGCGCAAAGCGGACTTTTCCCTCCACAGACGCACGTTGGTTAACTAAGAAATACACTTGCGCTCCCCGGCGCGGTTCAGCGCAAAGAGCAGGCGTGTTCCGGCGCAAACTTTCCCTCATGCTATTTTGCTGTTCTATAAAACAATTGCGCCACTGACCAGAAAAAACTAGTCTAAAGTCAGTGGCGCGTTGCGCGTTGTTCATTATGCTATTTTAAGGGCGCATGCTTGGCCATAATCAATGTAGCGTGTGCACAACGCGCATACACGTTGATTCTCTCATCTAAGCAGCAGTTTTCATTTTTGCAAATCATACATTATTACGATAGATAGATAGATAGATAGATAGATAGATAGATAGATAGATAGATAGATAGATAGATAGATAGATAGATAGATAGATAGATAGATAGATAGATAGATAGATAGAACGTTGCTCTCCTCGGCTGTGAACCGCTCCTGGCGCGCGCCTGGCAAATCCGCCGTTATAATAGGAATCCGCTTTAGAACATGCGCACCTGCTCTTAAAGGGAATGTGAGATGACGCTCTGATTGGTTTATTTCACGTTACGCCCAAACCACACCTATGAATAATGAAGCTACTTCAGACCAACCCCTTTTAGATTTGCGCCAGGCGCAAGAGGCATTTATCCCGCCGGGAAAATAGCAACAGCGCCGGGATCCGCCCACAAAGTTACTTGCGCTTTACGCTTTGACACTTGCATTTCAGATCGTTAAAATAGGGCCCATAATGTTTGTTCGTTTATTGTTGTTTTAAAGCATAAATTGAACTAAATCTAGAAAGTTGGAAAGTAAGCTTATGTCTTATCTTGCATAATTGTGTTTCTCTAGTAAATCTGTCTCTTTTTTTTTTGTATCTGTATCTGTTTTTGTTCTTATTTACGTTGTCTAGTAGATGCATTTGATATAGTATATGTTTGTGCCAGAGTGAGTGTTTTTGATTTGGCTCAAGTTTTTTATTACTAGAGGAGACTTTTTTCAGAGTACTTGCTTAACACTAGAACTCCCAATGCAGTCATTTTGACTGTTTTAAAATTTTGCAATGTAATAACTTTGTTGAAATAAAACCCATGTAACTATAGGACCCTGACTTTTCCTAAATGTGTCTATATTTTATTCTATCATTGTTGTTTTATTAAAATTACAAGACACAAAAAGAGTTTTGAGTATTTCTACCTTGAATGGCCATAAACGTCATACAGACTGTATGCATTACAGACCGTGTGTCGGTTGCTCCTTTTTCCCGCTCTTGAAGATGCATCACCGTTGACTAGCAACAATTTCTCTTGTTGTTTGTTTAGTCTATTGCAAAGCTGAAATCTAGGTTTAGCTTCGAGCTAAAACCAAATTGAAATATTGAAAAGAGAATATCAGAACAATGTCAGCAAGAAGAATGACTGCCACAGAGGCTTTAGCCATGCTTCAGAGCCTTGATGAGGCTGAGTGGTTGTTGGTTAACTAATACATTTTTACATACATCATAATTAAAATGTAGTGTTCTGATGTTTATTATTACCTATCCTAACATTTATCCATATCCATATCCATTTATTCTTAGATTCGATATAGCTTATTGAAATTATATGCAAATAATGTATGAGCAGTCAGAATGACTGCTATGGCCATTATAGTAGTTATAGAATTCCGGGAGTCCTAGTGTTAATGCACCTTCATGGTGTTCTGTAATGCTGCCATGAAACGTGACATGCTTTCGTGTTTTCAATATATGTGCAGAGACCAGGAGGATATGGAGGTAGATGGCCAACAGGGTCTGCGGGATGAGCTGTTAGGGAGGTCTGGAGGATTTTATCCTTATCTCTCAAGCCTGGATTATGAGCATGGCCAGAGACTATTTATATAGAGACATGCCACTTCATCAATCCTAAATACAACTATATAGGGAAAACCCGTAACGCCAAAGATGGCGGTTGTATGCACATGTCCCGCCCCTCCCGCTGGAAAGCCAATCGTCTGCTTTTAACAGTCAAGCCGGGAAACATTTAAGTAGGGCTGCAACAACTAATCGATAAAATCGATAATAATCGATTATAAAAATCGTTGTCAACGAATGTCATTATCGATTAGTTGGTCTGCTTACGTCACGGGGAGCGTTTACTGGTGATTGGTTGAAACAGGCCAATCAGGATGCTCTCTGTCTTACACGCGCTTCATGAGGCACACACGCAAAGTCTCTCTCCCTCCGTTGCTCCGTTGCGCTACACGGTTTGGAGCACAGTCTCTTCTGTCTCGCATGCGCGCTCTTGCTTGCGCGCTCAAATCCCGGGAGTTTGAACTAATTTGCGAGCCGCTATCAATATGCGGGTGACTTCCAGAACTTCCGGGAGACTTGGGATGTCTGTATTTTGCGTCTCGAGCATCAGGTTGCGCAATCAGTTCGCTCGCAACACAAGTGATGGATTAAAATAGTGCTACCGCAGAAATATTAAATTAAAACGGTCTTTACAAAGCGAAGCACTAAATATAAAGGCAGTTAATAACAGCAGCAGTAAATTATTGTTTTTTAGTCACTGTACTCAGTGGTTTTCAGCGAATGCTTGTGCACTAATGCATCATTTTTCCTGTCCTTTTAATCAACCCTGTTAGCTTGCTGCGTACCTCCACTCCGCTCTCTTTATATAGCATTTGTCTACTATTAAGTTTTAATTGTTTTTCAAACGCGATCTACTGCGGCTCTATGTTCACACGCTTGTTTTCAGTCTTTCTATATTTATTTTTTACAAATTATCCTTATAATTCAATTAATTTTAAATAAAAATTAAATGAATTATATATTTGAGATGTTTTTAGTTTATATCTTCACATCTGAACAACATGTCTGTAAATTTGTTTTAACAAAAATTGTGTTAAAACAATATGTTAGATATAAATGTTTTTTTTAAAAACATTAATCATGGTTGTCAACTTGCCATCAGCAATTATCATTAAAAACAATGCAAATATTGATATTTGTAGAACTCAATGTGTGGCTTTTGCACTTTTTAAAGTACACTTTTACACATAAATATCCTAATTTAGGGTTTTAGGTAACACTTTATTTTACGGTGTCCTTGTTACATATGTTACATGTACTTACTGTAGTAATAACAGCAAATTATGCATAATTACATGCAACTAACCCTCAACCTAATCCTACCCTATTCCTATAGTAAGTACATGTAGTTACTTAATATTACTCTGTACTTAAATATATAATTACACTGTAACAAGGACACCTTAAAATAAAGTGTAACCGGGTTTTATTTAGTCATAATAAACAAAAAATCGGAGTGAAATTTTTTATCCGATTAATCGATTAATCGAAAAAATAATCGTCCGATTAATCGATTATCAAAATAATCGTTAGTTGCAGCCCTACATTTAAGCCTATCGTCTGGTTCCACTGACGCATGCGCACAGTTGAGGTTTGCGACAGCGTAAAATGCGTTACTGTTTGAAAGGTGGCAGATTTGATATGCAGTGTATGTGTGAGTTGTGTAATATCAGACATCAGAAGTCTCCCGCAGATTGGTAGCGTCTCCCTGATGCCCGCAAATTAGTTCAAATCTCCCGGAATCTAGAGCGAGCAAGAGCTCGCACATACTGTGCTTCAAACTGTGTAGCGCGCGCACGACCGAGGGAGAGAACCCTTGCGCATGCGTAGTAAAAGTATAACCTGTGGGGAAAAAGGTGTTTTAAACCTTATTTTGGGGCAAAGTCATCAAACTTTTTTAGCGATTTTTATCATATTTTACTGCTGTTTCTATACATCCAGTTTTTATGTCCCGGTGACCAGTGAAACTGCAGTTCTGACTCTCTGCCCATTCATTTAGATAGGAGCCTGGTCTTGTTAGTCCGAAATAGCTGCCCGGAGGCGTTGCCAAGATGGCGGCCGAGTGGCATGACTTGCCTAAAAGGACTTTGGCATGGCACACAGTTCTCCTACAGAGAACAGGGCTTTTTTCACAAATGGCCGCTTCCCAGCAGGAGGTTCATAGCATGGGCTGTAAGGATTCTGGAAAGAGCTTGGGTCAACGCTGGGTCAGGCCAGTTGAATTCGCCTCTTTAGAAGCACCCTTGCTGGAGCTCTCAGTGGTGGAGACTCTTTGGAAAAGAGAGATAAGCAGCCACACAAATCTGAACTAGACAATTCTTTGTAAAACAATGTCATTTACACAGTGACAAGAAAGATTTAGAGTAAATCTTACTTGTTTATGCTGAATTGACTTGTTGTTGAAGGCCTTGACTAAATTCGTGCTTCTCAGTAGTCAATTTTCTTTGTATGACAGGGAACAGATCAGGAGTGGTGGTCTCCTTGCGTAAACAAGGAATGCAACCAAAGCTCTCCTTCTCCACTCTTGACAAATAGATATAAATTCAGCTTCTAAAACAAACCATCTGTTGGACTCTACTGTGTGAGGAGAGTGGGTCAAGTTAGCATCCGTCCACTCTTACAGGAGGTCTTCGGAAATGTTCTTGCCTGCTATAACATGCTGTCATATGATAGGGTGTCACACCTAAATGATGGATGGACTCTGTGCCTTTTCTTGCTCCACAGGGTCTGGCGTTCATTCAAAAACAATACATGTCACTGGTGGAGACCAACTTTTTTCTTTTGGCATTACCAATAAAAGACAGGCCTCGAGTGCAGCGCTGTCTGATATATTAATGAAAGTCTTTTGGCTCCCAACTCAGCCAAAATCAACTCTGCGCTTCCTGACCTAAAAAAAAGGTAGAGTGAAAGAAAGATGTAGTATTTTCCTTTGCTCGGAGTACTACTTACTGGCAATCTGTTTTGCGGAACTGGCCAAGACAGAGGCACAGTGCCTTTGTTTCTGAGACTTTGATTACTTTGGCTGTCTAGGAAACTGATGCATGGTATTATTCTTGATCGGGCTACGTTTTTTTTTTTTTACTTTTTCAATGTATATTTTAACTCAGATAAGCATTCATAAATTATAAAATATTGTGAAAAAGCAAGGATTTCTTCCACTGATGGCTGACATTTGGACTGTAATCTCTTTGAACTATGGCACAAGGAATTTTTCTTCATGGTACATCTGTAGTTTAATTGGACATGGCTCCACTGAGTGTTGTAACATAATGCGAACACATCCCCATTTCATTTTGTAGTTTGTTTTGTATGTCTCCCAATGTAATTAGTGTTTATATTTGTTTCTCAGTCATTTACGCAATGGGTGGAGTGGCACCGTTTTCCTGGTGTTTGTTGCACTTTGTTCTGTTACGTGTCAAGCATGCCTGGCATGGAAGTTTATTAAAGAGCTTGGTGGTTTTATTGGCTGCGTAAAGTGATGAAGCTTGTGAGTGCTCTTAGGCGATTCTGGCTTATGTCAGGCTAAGCTTAGTTGCTGCGGTAACGAACAGCCTTCCACTGTGACGGCTGCTGATTGCTGAGTCAGGATCCAGGCCTTGCGGTGGGCCACCCACTAGCATGAACCTTTCCTGCTCCAAACCCCCCGACCCACACTCCTCCCGCCTGCTAGAACATTCCATACACAGTAAAGAGGTTAGAGGGACAGTTCAGCCAAGGCATTTCTTAAAAACTCTTTACATAGTCCTTAGTGACCACGGCTGTCAAACTCCAAAAAGAACAAAAAACACCATAAAAATATCATGAAATTTGTTCATGCGTTTCCATAGCGTTTCCATATGAAAATCTTTTGAAGGCTTTGCATGAAAAATGGCTTTGCGTCTAAAATTTAAAGTTACAGTACGATTTGTATCAGTGGTTAAAAACCTAAAATTGCAGGTTATTTGGTATTTTTTTTCATTTTTAACTAAATATTAAATGAAAAATCTTCTATAATGTAATAAGGTTAGTATTCACCAATAAACATATATTCACCTCAAATCTAGAATATAAAAGCTAGAATATATATATATATATAAAGAATATAAAATAACAACATGTGGCCGTGGGCCGGGTTCGGGCAGATAATTCATGTTGATGTGTCGGGTTACATCGGGTCCGGGCTTTAAAAGCCACGGGCCGGGTCAGGTTGTAATTTTCAGGCCCGTTGAGAACTCTAACTCATGTCATGGTACTGGTGTTGTGCCGAATTTCGAATTCGAATTTCGTAATAATTTGGCAGGGGGTTGAAATTCGGCACAACACAGAACATGCTGGAAACTCATGTAAACTGCCACTGCAACGTTACAATAATAGGCTACTTTTATCAGCTTGACGTTGAACTAATGCTCCATGCTCGTACCATGATAACGTTACATTTGTGGTGTTATCTAGCATGTATGAGGCATTTCACTAACTATTCGTGTATCTTTCACAATCAGCAATGTCAACATAGGTGAATGTATAATATGATAACGAAAACGGTTAGTGAACTAGACTGAACAATTTCAGTGTAACAGTAAGATCCTAGGAAGTAACATTACTGTACTGAACGTGTCTGGAAATGTGTATTATAAACAATATGATAGTAGTGGGATGAGTGACGTTAGACAGTAGATCTAGTACAGGCCTACATAAAATAAAAGTTACATCCTTAAGCACCTACTTTTTGTTATCCTGGAACAGTCTTTTGTATTAATTTCATGTCTCATATATGTTGTAGTTTACCTTGCTATTTCATTACAGTTTACCATTATTTATTTCAGCATATCTGAAAACTTGTAATTTATCACAATAAAAATAGCGGAGGTCTCTCCATAATTCAAACACTCTGCCGATGTTGATCCGTGTTTTCGTCCTAAGTCGATCCGATTCACGTTTGGCCTGACGAGCTTCAGCAGATACATTTTTGTTTTGTTTTTTATATTTATGTGGAGTTTGTGTTGGACTCTGTGTTGTGCTGGAGGCAGGTTGTTTTTTGGTGTTATCAGACTCCATGTCGTCAGCTGCAGTGCCGTCGCATAGACTGTATATAAAAAGGAGAGAGGCTCGGGAGCGCGCATGCACGTCACATATCCGATGGATTTAGCAGAAAATCCGACCCGGAGACTTCACATAGAAATAGGAATACTGGCCTTCAGAGGTAATAGCAAAACCCGACAAGTGGATCATTGTAATGTGTGATTACAACCCCTTCACACACAGGCAATAAAAAAAGGATTCATTTTAGAAGAAAAGTTACATATAGCACCTTTAATAAAATTACAACTCTAAAACTAAAATGAAAATGTAAAAATAAAATCTAATTCAAAAATATTAATAAATACTATAATAGTATATAAATAATCCACCTAATGTTGTCTTTTATGGTCTTTAATTGTGTTTTTATCCTTTTTTTGAGCTTGACAGCCCCTGGTTGTTGTATGGCAAGGACTGCATAACAATTTTACAGATAATTCTACTTTTGTGTTGCACTGAAAATTAATTGGCCATAGATTAAATAATGACAATTTACATATTTGCATGAACTGTCCCTTTAAGAAGAGAAGAAAGTGTTTCACAATTCTAAAGGGATAGTTCACCCAAAAATGAAAATTCTGTAATCATTTACTCATCCTCATGTCATTCCAAACCTGTAAGACCTTCGTTCATCTTCAGAACACAAATGAATGAAGATCTGGGAGCTTTCTGTCCCTCTGTTGACACCAACTATCACTTTGGTGCTTCAAAAAGTTAGTAAAAAAATCCATATGAATTGAGCGGTTCAGTCCAAATTTTCTGAAGAAACTCGATCGCTTTATATGAACAGATTGAATTTAAGCTTTTATTCACATATAAACATTGATCAGCGAACATAAACAGAAGCTCACCCGTAACTGCTTGATGCGTGAGAAAAAACCTCATTGGTTTTTAGGAAGCTCGAACGGGCTGTGTAACACAAGAGAAAAAACCTCATTGGTTTTTAGGAAGCTCGAACGGGCTGTGTAACACAAGAGAAAAAACCTCATTGGTTCTTACGGAAGCTCGAATGTGCTGCGTAACACGAGAAAAAACCTGATTGGTTCTTGCAGAAGCTTAAACGTGCTGCGTAACACGAGAATGAACCTCATTGGTTCTTACACGTGAAGCGAACATGCTTGAGCTTTTGTTTACCACAACTGATGTGTGAGTTGATGAATGTTTATGAGAATAAAAGCCTAAATTCAATCTGTTCATAAAGAGATTGTGTCTCTTCAGAAAATTTGGACAAAACCGCTCGATTCATATGGATTAGTTTTACGATCTCTTTTTGAAGCATCAAAGTGGTAGTTGTGTAGCTGTCAATGGAGGAACAGAAATCGCTCAGATTTCATCAAAAAGATCTTCATTTGTGTTCCGAAGATGAACGAAAGTCTTACGGGTTTGGAACGACATGAGGGTGAGTAATTACTTACAGCATTTTCATTTTTGGGTGAACTATCCCTTTAATGCCTGTTGTGTTTTTGGATGCAGGAATTGGATGCAGGAATTGTTGACTTACTCTGAACTATGCCATTAATTCCTTGAAGGATCATTGTTTAGTGCTGTAATTTACTTTCTTGCCTTTTTGTTTCCAAGCATGTTCTTTGGCAAACATACTGACAAAATGAGATCATGCCTCTGAGAGTGAAGATATGAAACAAATGTCACCCGGTAATTGTGCATGCAGAGAACAGGAAAATCAGTATCCCTCTTCACTGCAAGTCATGATTTTCAGCTGAAATCAGAATCATATTGTAAATCATTGTGTAATATAACTATGGCTCTGTGGTAACACTCTTATCGTCCGCTTATTATGTGTTATTGAAGAAACATGTACATAACAATTCAATTATCATTCAAGCAAGTTTCTCTGAGGAGAGGTACTACATTTATGACTACATGTATCCAGACCCAAAAATAATCTGCAATAGCTCAGAGGGTCTTTTCCCCCCTCTTTCTCTGTCATGAAAGTTGAGGGCCGGATTCCAGAACATTACAGTGTTCTGAATGAGGGGGCTGTTTTGAATCTCCTTGGATACATCTAGATGACATCACATTACTGTCAAGAGCAATGAGCCGTATTGAAAATCGGTTCAGGCAGCAGTACATTTGTGGGAGGTGTTCTTTTTATTTGCCCCAGCAGTCTCCTCTCAGGTCCTTATAAAACCATAACCATAAAAGATTGAAAGCAAACCTTTATTTCGTAATATGATTTCTATCACTGAGGTCATTAGTATGAGTCCTTCAAGACCCTCTTTAAATAAAATGTTTTAGTCTTGAGGCTGTTAAGTTAAACTACGTTTGAATTCTGCTTTGTTATATACTATTGTACACTGTATGAAACATCTTTTTTAAACTAAATAAAGTTAAAAATTCAAAATTACTAGATACTAGGGATTTAGAAACAAAAAATCTAATTGTATAAGGTAACAATGCAGATTAATTTTATATTTTCAGTTTTAAACTTGTTTGTTTTAGTAAATCTGTTATGTGCTATTGTCATTTTTTTATTTAATATATATATTTTTTTTTTCTTCCATTTTTAGTACTTCAACTTTGAACTTAATTTCAGTTAGTTGGCAAGGCATAAAGTTCTCATCTGATATTTATATTTTATTTCAGCTTTATTTCAATAAAAAATTATTGCTCTTGATATATATATATATATATATATATATATATATATATATATATATATAGATTTGACCATAACAACATTATGATGTCACTGTATGATTTTACAGTGAAGCAGAATTATTCAAGCAGCTCAGACTCAATGTGATTACTCAAATGTTTTATTAATAAGCCTTTAGTTGTTTGTCTGGATCATATATGATTATAATGGCATGTGGCCTAATTTTTCTAATGTTGGGATAATGAGGCATGTGTTTATGCTTTAAGGAAACCTGACGACATGGTATAAACAAGCATGCCATGCAACTTTTCACCTTTCTGTCAGGTCTCTCTATATGGCCAGTTTATTTGAAACTCATTTGGCATTGGTTGACACTCAAGTCAAAACTATTGCATCTACTGTAGATATGCCAGAAAATGACTGCACCGCCTATAAGCACATGCAGAATAAGAATCTGCTCACTGATCACTTACGCAGTCTAAAAGATTGGGTTTTAAAACCATAAAAATTAAATTAAACTGTGTATGTAGTTTTTTTTTTGTTATTTATGCTTGTGAGTGGCTATAAAGGATGTATCCCATTCCCACTCCATACCAAGCCACTCGAGAACAACGCCAGGACTTTGCAATGACTGTACATAATGTTAGTTCTTTATTTGTAAGGAGCATTTGTTCTACAACTCAGAGTAGACTAAAATAGTTGTTTTGCATTTATATTGTGCAATTAAAAACAACAACAATAAAAATAGCATATTGTGTGCTGGAATAAGAACAAGGTGATGTCTCTTCACTCAAGTCATTGCCAAATTCTGCATGTATCAAAGCCAACATTGTTTTCTTGCTATGTTTTTTAATGACACTTTCTGCATCAATCACCAAGACAGAAATTACATAAAATAAATAACTTCATATAAATTGAGGATCAGGTTAAGTTATAAGCATAATACTGTTAAACCATTCGGAAAAGTAGTAGGAGAAGAATGGATTTCAAGGTATTTGCATTTATTTAGTACAATAGACCAATATCAAGAGCAGAATCTCTCTTTTAGCTCATTAGCCAGCGGCTCTTGGCTTTGGATTTTGATTTCCTGTCTCAGATTCTGAGTGGGATCTGCCTGTCTGGCTGGCTGTGAATTATCTCTGTTTTTGTCTCCACACATTTTCCATACATCCTTTTTATGATTTCCTCTTAAGGTTGTGCTTTATTCAACATTGTATTTCAGTAATACAATACAGATGATTTCCAGGTCTCCACATAAGCATCTACATGGACGCTAGTCTTTTCTCAATATTTTCATTCTATGCTGTAAGAACAAAATATGTTTAATTTATCTTGAATGACCATTAACCAGTTATTCAAGTTGTTGAGAACCTGTTTTCACAATCACTAGTTCTCATTCTTTTAGAGTCTCACTGGATTTCTAAAACTGCACATGGCCTTGATCACATAAGGAAATAATTGGAGCTGAAAACAGCCCACACGTGGCCCAGTGACTCTGCCAATGTCTTAGGAAAGACTTTATTGCCTTTCTCTGAACTCCAGAGAGGATTTATTCCTATTTCTGCCTTTATTTTGTAGCTGATGTCATAAAAAATCCAGAAACGTTACAAAGATGTTCTATAAATTGCTTTGCTGTTGATTTGTTTGTATCAAAACTGCACGTGTCTTATTACATTTGAGCAGAGACAAGTAAACATGTAAACAAAGGCTTCATGTCGTAGCCCAACCATGAGTGCGTAACAATACGCAGAGGAATTATAACCTGGATTGTTAGTCATTTTCTATAAAGATTCGATCTCGTGAATCTACTCGCTCCTTTAAATGCTCCAGTTTAATTGGCTGTGCTATTGGTCCAGACCTATTCCACACGGATATACCAGATTTGGTGGCATGTTTAAGCTTTTCATAAATTAACATATCTCTAAAATATGCTAACGAATTCACTTCGTATACCCAAGTTGTATATAAAATGAGGTTAATGTCAGTAACATTAAGGGTTCTTTGAAGAAATCATTCCTTGTATCCAAACTGTAAGCTGAGCTGACATTTTAGATGTTTGTTCTTCAGTCCTTGGCATGGTGGGATGATGTATCAAATGTTCTCTTGCATCATTTGATCCCGTCCCCCCCCCCCCCCCCCCCCCCCCCCATCCTCTTTAATATGCTCCAGATGGTTGTGCCCATTTAAAGTGTTATAAACCTGTTTGCTGTCAAAAAAGGGGGAAAAAATGTTGATGCATGGCATGCTAGTAGTGTGGAGCTGTACAGTTCAGAGGTTTATAAACATAATGGTGTAGTAATTTGTCTCTGTAGTTACCCCTTTTTTTTAAAGAGTTACTTGTTAACATTCCAGAGAGGGGGCTTTTAATGAGGGACGCTGGGGGCATGATGATTGGATCCAGAGATGTTCACAAAATTGCTATTTCTGGTACTACACAACTGAAAACTGCATGCGAATAGTATTTTATTTGTGTCTTGTTGTGAGTGATGATTCCAGATGTGAGCAGTGGCCACATAGGGATACTGTAGATACTGATAAAACTCATTGTTTTCTTATGTTGAAATAAACCGCAATGACATACAGCAAGGGTTTGTTTCCTCTTCATCTTCAGAGACTGACTGGGTCTGTTTTTACTAGTTGACCATGCTTAATCATTTCACACTTCTGGTCTTCTGGTCTTCAAGATGTCCAGTGACAAAACGATGGCCAACATGAAATCAGTAGAGGTAATGCTTGAATTAAATTATGAGGAAAAAATACTTTATTATCACAACTTTTGCATATTTTTTACATGCAGATCATGCAGATAAGGCTATAATTATTATCAAATGACAAAATAATTGTTTTTCCTCAAATGCCTGAACTCTGATTGGACCCTGAGGAGTTCATTGCTCAGATTTGCTTAATGTATTCATTAGCTTTCAAACTGTAGGTCACAATAGTTAAAACATTTGAACGTTAAGGAAGGCATCATTAAACATAATTATGAATCAGCCACCCACAGTAAATGTACAAGCAAGTTTTTATAAAAATTGTAAAGGCTGCTTGAGGCCTTTATGGTTTATGTGAGACCAAATTAGACGGCCTTGGGAGATCTTGGGTGATTTCTCACTTTTAACAACATTTGTCTCATTGTCCATGGAATAAGGCTGTGATCATGGTTGGTAATCCTCCCTCTTACCCTGTTTGGCCAAGTAGAAACAAGTGTGCCGCACAAGTCCTGAAAAGTGAAGCCAAAACGTTTCGATCAAAGATGCATTTGAGTATTCTTAAAAATTAGAAAATACTATAAAGAGACAATTGAAAAGTTAAAACCTACTATAATGTATGCTAAAACTAGAATAATAAAGTAGCAAGAGCATATTCTAAATCCTTCAGGGGCACAAAAACTTCCCCTAATTGAAGAATCCCCTTTCTATATTTTAGTCACAGTACCAAATCAAAAATCAACTCAAACGTGGACCACTTTCTGTGTGTAGTGTGGAAAAATGTATTTTTGTTGCCATGGAAATTTCCATCATAAGTGTTCTGTTGCATTGGGCAAGTGTGAGTGGGTCTTATAGCAGGTACAAAGAAAAAAAGAGAAGTACAGGAATTTTCTTTGAGCGACTTCCTGAGTCTAAATGAAACACAGCTGTTGCACAGGCATTGATGCAGGCCTCTCTCTCTCTCTCTCTCTCTCTCTCTCTCTCTCTCTCTCTCTCTCTTCTCTCTCTCTCTCTCTCTCTCTCTCTCTCTCTCTCTCTCTCTCTCTCTCTCTCTCTCTCTCTCTCTCTCTCTCTCTCTCTCTCTCTCTCTCTCTCTCTCCTTCTCTCTCTCTCTCTCTCTCTCTCTCTCCCAAGTCCTGCCACAGCTTAACAACCTCATCTCTCTCAGAGTTAAAGCAGCACTTTTGTTCTCCAACTTTTAATATGATCCATCATGAGATCTGTAGGATTCAAACTCTGAAGTGTTGACTAGGATATGCACATTAACATACAGTAGAATTCGGCTGTTGTGTGTTATGCTTTAAATTTATTCAGGCTGTTTGACTAGTTACAGCAACAGACCAGCAAAATCCCATTAATTTTCTCCGTTGGATATTGATGTTCAGCCATAATGTCTAAACCATCCAAGGTAGATTGACCACGAGCTACGAGGTTGTGAAACAAAAGTTTCTGCTCCTATAAAAGTCACAAGGTATGAAATCAACCTTGTTATTTGCGATCTTCTGGAGAAATACTACTACCCACAATTCTAAGCAAAACACTGACGTCTCTGATTGGTCGAACTCGGGGTTACCATGGCGACGTTTACCGCCCCCAGCAAACGGCTTAAGCGATCTGAAGTATAATATCGGTAGTTTGTGTTTATACCTTTGCTTTTTTGCCGTCAGGTTAAAATGTTATTTTGAGCAGGAAAAGAATTTTAAGAGGAAATGAAACGTATCAGTCTGTTTTTTTTAAAACTCCCAGACAGCTGAAAATATTCTGCGCAAATCAATTAAGCAGTGAAGTTGCCCTGCGTGAAAGGGCGAAGCTTATTCCAGCGTAAAACGCTGTATAAATGTATATAGTTTTAATCAAATAAGGTTGGATTATTTCTATGTTGAGCTGCCTGTTCATTAAGCTGAAAGTGCACGTAATAAAATAATATACCATTGATGTAAACCAACAGGAATCCTTGCTTTTTCTGCTCTAATATGTTTGTTTTATGTGGGTAGGGCCCCATATTAGTTATTGAAACGGGCCCCCAGATGCTTAAAGGTGAACTAAGTAACTTTTTTACCTTAACCGAACAGCTTTGGAGTCATTGTAATGTTTATATTACTGATTTCGTGTTGAATGGTGGTCGTCTCGCACCCCCCTGGTGCCTGTGAGCCACAAAACCACCCTTGCAACTTTGGGCCGTATACATGTGGTGTTAGGCGCGCGCAGCTCTTAACCCTTTCGCACGTACGTTTAAAATATTCTAACTGACCCCCCAGCGTGAGTTTTTCAAGGCGACCGTTATTTAGAACCTGCCACTTTAATGTTTCCATGGTGACGCGTCATTTCTTGTCACGTGACAGAGCGCAATCACAACACAGAGCTGAATGAGTGATGATCTGCGTTTATGTCTTTTTTCCTTTTCTATTCAAAATATTCACACATGTATTAGCTATAGCATGAAACACTGATATTCCGATTGTCAAATATGTGCAAGTGGATGTGTTTTGTTGTTTAAACGTCTTTATAACGATCGCGTTAGTTGAGCTGGATGTGCGATGGGCGGCGCCATGTTAGTTTGTTTCACAGTTCAGAGAATCGGATCTGTTGTTTCTCACGAAATACATGAAAGTAAGTGGCCGGTGAACTAGGAGAAGAATAGGGTAAAATGTAAAGCTACTTACACAATGTGTATCTGATATGAATAAAACGTTTTGTCTTATTATAATGGAAATGATTATTGTAGCCGTTTCCATAGACATCAGTGTCTATTTTACTAATTCAAAATCACTGTTTTGCTAGTACTTATGTGTATTTAAATGTCTGAAACCTAAAATAAACATTATGTGGTTTAAAATACTCAATAGTTGTGATATATGACAGCACTGAGTGCGTCCGTCTCTGGCTCAGCGCCAGCCAACGCGCGAAAGCACGTTTGAATTTAGCAGTTGATCACGTGATGCACTGACCGTTCTAATCACACCGGTGTGATCGTACGCTCCAGGGACCAGCCAAGACTGATCACACCGGTGTGATCGTACGCGTGAAAGGGTTAAAGGGGCCATACCTTATTTCCACTCGTTACAGCGTCCATCCTACTGAACAGGTACCGGTGTACAGGGGGAGGGGGATCCGGCCGTGAGTGCGAGCCATCTCTGCGTGAGTGCTATTCACGACAGTTCAAGTACCCCACAGCGACTCTAGGGGTCGCTGTTTGACAAAAATGGAATTCCTACTTAGTGCTGCTTTAAGGCCGCCACTGGATTTATATTACATCTTGTGAAAAGGGGCATAATATGTCACCTTTAAAACTCATCTTTGATCACCAACATGACATATTTAAACGGTTTTTCCTGTGAAAAAAAAAATTCTTCATGACTTTAAATAGCTTCATTTAGTAAACGCGGATTCATGAAAATGCAAATTATCCCTGCCTCCACTCACACCAGCTCAGAGATTCACTCAGCCAACGTATTGAGGTAAACGCTGCACAGTGGTATCGCTCTTTACAACATCAGACACATAACGGTTTGCCTTTTGCTTGACTATCAAACAGCTAATAATGTGTTGCTAATGTTACACAAACCATGTTCCCGTTCGCATCTCAGAGTCAGACAGTTGCCTTCTAACAATCATTAGAAACGTAATATACATCATAGACCCGCTATATTGCTAAATCGACCCGATTTTTCATATCAACAGAAAAATATACCAGGATAACTTGGCATCTCTCAAGACTCTTCTGCTAGTTCGCTGTTAATGATATGGTAAAACCCGCCGGCACATTGACGTAATTGGTTACAAGGTAGTTTGTGATGTGTGGTAGATTTTCCCCTACGCACCTGACTAAAGTTTTAAACCAAGTGTCCCTGACACCTGCAAAATTCCTCAAGGTGACTCTGACCGCGTTGGTTGATGCCTAATTGTAGCTACTCTGACCGCATAAAATGTCTAACAATTATTACCTGACCACATCTGACCCCACCTAAGAGTCTCACACTGAGTCAAACGACGTCTCGTTCCTTTTTGAACACTATCACTTGGGAATAAGGTCTCAAGTGTTCCACTAACTGTCAGGTGTGGTGGAGGTGAAAGGAGCGAGGACTCAGGTGCAGAGATAATGGGTTCTTTAATGATAATAACAAAACAAAAATACAAACAAAACTACCCCGTAGGGGAAAACAATTGACTTGGCTTGACTTGACTGACTTGACACAAGAGGTAACACACCAGGTACATACGACAACGAAACAGCACAGGACTGCTAACACAGGGAGAATAAATAGGGAGACCAAACAAAGGAGGTAACGAGGGAGGACAGGTGGGGCAAATGAATCAATAATCAGGTAACAAGATGGGAGGGGCTAGACAATCAACAGGAGAGCACATGGCACAAGGAAACATACATGACAAGCCATGTGCTCACACCAAACGTGACTTGAACACAAGCACATGGCCAGTAAAACCAATCACCAGCCATGTGCTCACACAAAACGAGACATGAACACGCAGCTAATGAAAACACTCATAAGCCACGTGTTCACACAAAACATGACAACATGAAAGCACACAGCTAGTGTAAAACACAAGCTGTGTGCTACACAGCACAAGACATGAAAGCACATGAAACAAGGCACAGACAAGATAAAACAGGTGTGTCAGGGCTCTGTCACAAAACCAAGAAATAGACTAGACAGAAGTGACAGAACCCTGACACTAACCTGCTGCGCAGCAATAATTAAACATATTCTAGACAATGCCTTTATGCTTTAATCAAATTTCAGAGAGAATTCCACCAGCAAAAAAATAAATACAACAGTTTTTATAGAATATGAGCATGGCAATAGTGACATGATTCATTACATCATTTTTCAACAATATGATATGGTTCTTCAAATGTATAATTCAGCAAACCCTTCTGTTACTATAGGTAAAAGCAAATCCTGATTTCTTGATTACTTTGTTACTCAAAGTCATGAGTTTATATAATTAGACATATGTCTAGTTTAATTTCCCCTTTTGTTAAATTCGGACATGATTCAGACACGTTACTGACTTTGACTAAAGTGTTTTGGGACATTTTAAGTTTCAGAAGCACATGATTGTAAATCCTCCAAGAAAAATAAATGTTAGTTGTAGATTTAGCAACGATGTTGCTGCATCATTGTTGAACTACTGCAGCAGGTAACTCCATAGGTTCAGTGGGAACACGTGCTGGAACAGTTAACGGAACACCAATTAGTTCCAGAATTTACCCCAAAAAAACCTGAATAAGAAGCAGTTTTCATTCCAAACGTAAGTGGAACATGTTTGCTTGTTCCCTATCTGTTGTTACAGAGTGCAAATTTAAGTGTTCAGTCTTGGAATTCCAGCTATCTGAAAGAACACATCTGTATTTCTTTAGTTAAATCAGCTTGTCCCTCCTGATTTTGAAAGCATGCGTCAAAAGGAGCAAGCTGTGTGGTTAATCTAGCTTCAGAGCTGTTAGTCAGGAGCAATTTGTCCATCTCTTGTTAATAGTTTTCATTAGGTGAAAGAAACACAGCAATAAACACTCTACAGCAATGTAAAAGTGATGCATTTATTGTTTTCTTTTCTCTCTGTCTCCTTTGCACACCCCAGTGACCCATAACCAGAGGTTGTGATGTTGCTTGTTTACATGGTGCGGTTTGGTTATAGTTGAGTGAGGGTGGGTAGGCCTCTTCTGATCTCCCCCACACAGACCACCTCACCAAATCCTCGATGTAAACCCCCCCCTACATCCGGGGCCATAGCTCGGAGGGCCCTTTGAGGCGCTCTGCCATGATGTTTACACAGATGTGTGGGTCTAAGGACAAGCTCCTCAGCGACCTGCCCACCCCCCAGCTCTCTCCTGGGACTTTCATTTTAGCCTGACCTGGATGCCATGGCTGCCACTCCGACCATATGCTGATAAGTCAAACAAGGATGTGAGCCTCGTTGTGGAATGTCTGGAGTGTTTCTGGAGATAGTGAACATGTTTATTTGCTAAGCCTCAACTTAAACACAACAGGGGGTCATCTTTACTCTTTGCTGCAGCGTGTGGCGAATTTGACGTCATAGTCTGTTATGACCATACAAACTTGTGGTTTGTCCTAGTGGGACACTGTTTACGGTTGACCGCTTATTCCCTCTGGACCGAAGGGGAAAACAATTTGGCTCAATGGTAATCTGAACCAGACTGACACAAATCAGTCATTCTTGTTCAGGACAAGCATGACGCATGGTCTCTCGCTGCAGTAAGCCCTGATGGTGTAGTTTCAGCTTGACTCTTGAAAACAAACAGAGAGTCAGTTATTCGCTTACACCATCACGTGATGAAACAATGTGATCTTTAAAGCTGCTTTGCGTGAAATCTCTGAAATAGTTGATTTGTCCCTTGGAATTTGTGTTGTTTTTCTTCAAGTAATTTCCTGACGGTGTTTCAGATGTTTTGACAATTTATGTTTGGCAATATAGCCATGTCTAAAACTTGAATAAAAAGCATAGGTCATCATCAACATGTCAAACATAATGATTAGAAAGACCATAAAAATATGCTAATGCCAGAAAAAAAGGGTAACACTTTACAATAAGGTCTCATTTGTTTACATTAGTTCATGTATTAATTAACATTAAAAACAAGCAATACATTTGTTACAGTATTTATTCATCTTTGTTAATGTTAGTTAATAAAAATACAGTTGTTCATTGTTGTGTTCATGTTAGTTCACACAGTGCATTAACTAATGTTATTACAGGGCTTTGTTGAATACTTGATTCTGATTGGTGGTCAGTCGTGCCATCCAGCGGTATGTTATTTCCCAAAACAACCGGTAAAAGCTGATAACCCAGGGCCAGGCTCATCTGGGTAACTCACTAAAGTCAACCCTTTACACTTGCTAGGAATGTTTTTTCTTCGTGGAAGTTTTGCGTTTGTTGAGCTAATAAAATATTAAAACTCAAATCAATAATAACTCGTTTCATACAAATTTCACTTCGCGTCGGGGTCATGATCACTCTGTCGGGGTTTATTCTGCGATAATAACCGGCTGGATGTACATTAACCCTTACTTAACAAATACAACTTTTAATTTTATGTATTAGTAAATGTTGAAATTAGCATTAACTAAGATTAATAAATAAATGCTGTCGAGGTATTGTTCATGTTAGTGAACGAAAAGTGAAACTAATGTAAACTAATAAAACCTTATTGTGAAGTGTTGCCGAAAAAAGTTACAGAAATATTGTGATTATTTACTTTCTATATGTAAATATCAAAAGAAGATATTTTAAAGAATGTTTTTATTCATTCAAATGTAAGTCAATCAGGTCCAAAACAACATTGGACCCTACTGAAAAAAAGAGACATTCTTCAAAATATCTTCTTTTATATCACACAGAAGAAAGTCATATAGGTTTGGAACAACATTAGTCTGAGTAAATGATGATTTGTGAGTGAACTATCCCTTTAAGAAACCAAAGGCAGTTCCCTGATTTTTCCTGTCAGAAATTTTGATGCAATGCTCTTTTGTGTTCCAGGTATCCAGGAGGGAAGTGAATGCACTAAATGTAAAAATGACTGGGCTCTGAGGGTGGCCATTGCTCTTCTGTATGTGCTTTGCGCTCTGCTCACCATAGCTGTGGCTGTGCTGGGATACAAAGGTAGGAAGTCTTCTGATCATTGTTTTTAAAGATACTCTCTCATTCATCTTTTAGAGTCATTTAGAGCCTGCTTTCACACTAAAGATTGCAAATCAACAAAAGTACAGTACAGACAATTCCTGCTGTCTGTTGTTTAGACCATAAACCTGGAAAATCTAGGTTCATTGGGTTTATACTTTTTTATGTCCAACTAATATGTATCAAGAATGTGCCATAATTTAACATTCACCATAATTTCTTCTGTTCAGTCTTGAACTTTGGCTCACTTTATTATTTGTCCTGACATAAGGCAACTGTATTGCACCATAGAAACAAGATAGTTTTCCAAATATTGTCAATCAGACTGTGGCATCTGCTTTCTGTATTAGCTGGGAAAGCCAGAGCGCTGTAAAACAGAGCATCGCAGTTTATTTTGTCTGGTGCTAAAACTCAGGATAAGCACATTATTGTCTTCCAGACGGCCACTGTAAATTAGAGGTATTTTTCTAGTTTTCGTATATAGTTTGATTTTTAAGTAATTTTAGTCAGTTATGTGATTAAAGCATTCATATTTACGTAGCCCTGCCCCTTTTAAGCGCTGTGCTTGTTGTGTTCTGTCTTCCGGTTTGTATTTCCACATTATAAAGGTAAGATCTTTCGGATTTATGAATGAACCACTCATTTTAAAATATTCCTTATATTTTATATAATATATAATTATATAATATATGTTTTGACTTCCGCTTCAAACATTATTGTGCTCATGATAACTTTTGTTAACTCTACAATAAGTAAATACACTTCACCAGCTAAATACTCTTCGACTGCGATGCCATTGAAATATACAGAGCTACCGCAAAAACAGAAGTTCAAAGACAAAGACAAAATTCTAAAGATCTGGTGCTGCACGCTTGTCTCTCCGGCTCATAAGTCTATAGCTTGCAGTGCTAATAGGTTTGATTCTTAAGGAATGGATGAACTGATCAAATAGAAAATAGGTAATATTATAAGGTATTACGAAATAAGTTAAATTTAATAACCTTAATGTTAAAAACATTATTTCTGAATGTTCTCTGAACATTCAAAATGTCCCGTTTAAAAAGGGTTTTTCTTGGTTATGCGAAAGTAGAAGGTACATTCTATTTTATCATTTTGCCAACATAATGGGAACGTTACTTTTGAATGTTCACTGATTTACAACGAAATGTTTCAGGTTTATTAAATGTATTCCTTGAACAATGTATAAGTAATTTTTTTGAGAACATTATTAAAGACCAGATAACTTTGAAGGAATGTTTTATTAACGTTACTGGAAGAATATTTGTTCATATCTTTAAGTGAACCTTGACAGAATATTCCCTGTTAGCTGGATAGATAGATAGATAGACAGACAGACAGACAGACAGACAGACAGACGCACTGACTGACTGACCGACAGACAGACAGACAGATAGATTGATACACATATACAAAACTGTATATCAAATGTATACCTTGAATGCAATGCAAGTAATTTTGGATAAAAGTATCTGTAAATGATTGTCATATAAGACTAAAATAAGACTGTACACTCATTCACTAATATTGATTGTTTTATACTCTCATCCCTGTATCTTTGAATGGAACAATTGAACTTCTACAAAGCACCCCAAATCTGTACTGATATTGAAGATGTCTCCTTGCTTATTTACATTTAAATGAATTTGATCTGATTGTCCAGATCACGTGTCCATTGAGTCCATATGTGTCCTCTGGTTCTCTAAAGCCCTAATGCCAACCAGATGAGAAGACCATGTAAAGCAGCGAGTCTCACTGTAAACCTGCTCCAGAGGAGATTTTATGCCTTAGCAGCAATTTGTTGTCCCGAAACCCACAGGTTGATTGACAGGGACTTTGTGGCATTCTGAATACAGTTCCTGTTTCCTTTGTTGGCAGTGCCAGAGTGAATCTGGTCACTTTATGGCTTATTCTGTATTTCTTCTCAACGGTCTCCTGAAGCTATATATCAACAAGAGTTTTAATTGCATGTTCAGATTTAGTCCAGTTAGTGTCTCAATAGTCTTTGGTGCATATTTAGATTGAGGCCTAATACATCTAAGAGAACAATTCTACTAAACTCCATTCAAAAATAACATGGCTTATACAAGAAAGAATGGAGAGTGGGAGAGAGAAGGAGGGCAGGAGACTGAGAGGAGGAACTGGCAGTGTTGACCTCACGCTGACAGACTCCCAGTGTGAAAATGACCAACAAGCCTTTGAAATGGACCTCCATGTTTTGTTTTTCCCCTACAGCATATATTTTTTTTGTGTTTGGTTACACAAGCACAGCCAGGAATGCTAACACCCTATATCTTTGATGTGTTTGAGTTTGCTGTCAGTGAATTGCTGAGTCCTGCATGTCTGAATGAAACACGAGTTGAAAACAGTGATAGTAAATACACTAGAGAGCAAAGATTATGACTTTATTTTTTCATTCATGTTTGACCACCAGCGAGATGTTCAGTGGGATAAACACTGGGATCAAGAGGGGGCTTTGAAGCCATACCAGGACTTTGTCATAATAGACTGTAAGATCATGTTCTGACCGTTCCAAAGAAAAAGATGAATGTGACAGTTGGTATTTTAATCATATACCACTTACTAAAAGAATCACCCAGAATGCATAGTGAAAGCGCCCTCTAGTGGTGCATGTGAACACTAGAACTCTAGAATCAAGACTAAAGATGTTTACAACATTGTACATAAGTACATACATGGCCTAGTCATGGTTATGGCAGGTTATATTAACATTTTAGCCCTTGGGCATCTTAAACTGGGGTTTCATTATTGTACAAATCAGGGATAAGACCAAAATCTGTCCTTGAATAGTGGTGCCAGCAAGACTGCTGGGAATTCCCACAAAGGCTCAGGAGATGCTCAGATAAAGACTGCTCAGGAGGATCCATTCCAAATTCCAGAGGAAATGAAGTGTCATGTATTTCCTGCATGACTGTATGTGTGGAATTTATGTTGTATTTGTATGCATGTGCACTGGACAAGTTAAAATTGTTGAATCATGTCCACAGGTCAAAATGACCAGCATTTTGAAGGAAATTTCAGAGATTAATCTCAAGCAGCCTCTTGACTCTTTATTAAAAGTGCATCCTTCAGGACTTATAGTATACTTGTAGTCCATAGTACAGACAAGGTTTGACTGGCATCTGTAATGTATGTCCCACAGTGGTCCAAAGGATGGATAATGTAACAGAAGGTATGGAGAATTATGGAGGGAAAATCATGGCTGTAGAGACAGACCTTAAGAAACTTGGTAAGTAGACCTGAGATGTTGCCCTATAGATATCACATAACTGGCAAAATTCCCGTCCTATCCATTAATTTCTTCACACATTCACACATTATAATTATATCACACTTCATTTCTGAATAAAAATTAATATTTTAAATAAAATGTATATTTTTTTGTGGCATTACGTCAAAAACTAGGATGGTAATACACTATCATAATGAAGAAAAAACTACCTTAGGTAGTTTACTGTAATATAATATTATTATTATTATTATTTAACAATTCTGCTTCACTGTTTATAGTCATGTGTTGTGACCTTTTTATGTCAAGGCAAGGTTAGTACAGGTTGTATTATATCATGTGTGATTTCTATGAATTAATAATTCATATGTGTAAAACAATTGTCTTGAAAAATATTTTTAAAATATATTTTACTTTTTACTTGGTTAAAAGTCATTCAAATTAATTAAGAACAGCCATTAAACATTGCTTTAAATTAATCATTAAATATTTATAATGGACACTCTTATGCGTCATTGGCTCAGCTGCTCTGAATCCATTTTTAATTTTCACTTCATGAACTTCTATATTTGATGTGCAGATGATCAAACGGGAGAGAAGTCAGAGAACGCCACCAGTGAACTCCTCTCATTCAAGTTGGAAATTCAGACCTTGCAGAAGCAACTCAGCGACGTTGCTATGAAGGCTTCTAGCAACAGAGCTGTTCTTGATGAGCTACAGCTAGCCGGCGAGGACATGCAGAGCGGACACCTCTCACTCCGAGATCTGCTGGAGAGCAACGCCAACGTCATCAACAAAGTAAACCGCACCTTAAACTTATACAGCGGTCTGATTGACAGACTAAAGACTGACACTGTGCAGCTCCAGACGAATCTTCAGGTGCAGACAGATGAACAGGGTCGAAACACTCACAGCATCAGCACTCTGAACTACACCCAGACCCAGCAGAGGAGCCTCCTCAGCTCCCTCCAGAGGTCAGTGGAGGACACTAGCCAGGCTGTCCAGAAGCTTAAGAATGACTATCAGAGCCTTCAGCAGGTGGCTAGGCAGACCAAAGCAGATGCCGACTGGCTGAGGGAGAAGGTGCAGAACCTTCAGGCCTTAGCTGCTAATAATTCTGCACTGACTCGCTCCAACAGTGACTCTCTGGAGGACGTGACCTCTCAGCTGAACTCGCTTTCAGAGCAGGTGCAGAACGCCTCGGCCATCACCGACGGCCACGACCAGAGCCTGCGTGAGCTCATGGACCATCAGCGAGACCACGACAATGCCACTTCCATGAAGTTCGATGCACTAGAGGCACGTCTTGACCGCAACGAGGGGGAAATGGACCGCATTACAGGGAATGTTAGCTTTGCCACCCAGCTGCTCGGAGCGATCAGCATGGACCTGAATGGCCTGCGCACCTGCGCCGAGACGGTGACCCAGCACTCGGACCTGCTGCTGGGGCTCAACAACAGTGTGGCAGAAACTAAGGCAGACAGCACAGAGCTCAAAGCCCAGCAGGAGGATATCGCTGCCAGGCTCGACAAAGAGGTCAGCAGCCTCTCTATAGTCATGGAGGAAATGAAACTGGTCGACAGCAAACACTCTCAGCTCATCACAAACTTCACTATCCTTCAGGGTAAGAGCCTAGGCTATCGAATAATGACTATTTAAAACAATTCTGTTTTGTTATACACAATTGAATAATTACTTTTTATATTTTATTATTATTATACAAAATATTACAGCTGGGGTCGGCAAATTATGGCACGTGTGCCAACATTGGCATGTGGGGAGGGATAATCATTGGCACATGACAATAACTAAAGACTTGTATGTATTTAATTTAAATGTAAATCCCTCGAACTTGCATACGGACGTAATCTTTCCTCGTAGTCACATTGCCTGTTTTATTAAGTAAGGAGGATCTATAAATACCATTAAACAGTGAGATTATAACGCACGTTAGCGCGCAGACCCTACAAAACATTTATGTGACTGGAGGTGCATACTTCTGTTATTATCTCTCCGCGTGCCACAAGCTGTCGACTGCTTTACAGCATTTTTCAAATACATTGTCATGTTGAAGAATTAAATTGCTGAAACAGTAAACAAACAAAAAACAAGCACAACAATGATACAATGTAAAATTATTTACTAAAATAAATGACGAAAAATACTATATATTTATCACTAAATATTCAAATCAAAAGCTTAAAGAAATTTTTGTAGTACAAATTTTGAGGAGCTACAGATTTGATTTAATTTGAGGTGATTAAAGGTATTGTAGGTAGGATTTTTATAAAAAAAACTCTTTTCCAAATTTGTTTAAACTTTCTGTATATATCAATGCATAATTAAAATGTAAGTACTCTGAAAAAGAAAGTATAAAAATCGAATGTCTGTAGACCTCTCACGACTGTTTTAAAGACAGCTCATTATTTTCATTTACTCCACCCCCTCCCTTCTGGGCTCCTTCCAAAGTCACGCCCCCAAAACACATGAACTCGCGACTCCGACCGCTGAGCTGAAGACGCATTATTTACCTGAGACGAGCGGAGAGGAAGGAGCGCAGTCAGTGCATGTAGTGACATGTCAGAATCACATGTAATAAAAAAAATCTAACTTTATCATTATGAAGATAAACAAATAAGATGTATTTTTGTACTCACTATCAAGCTACCATATTGATATCGGTAAAGTTTAAAATATATATTTATTGATTCGCTAACGAGCTAGTTATCTATAAGGCAAAGCTAAAAACAGGTTGCATGATACACGTTTTTCCATTGCCATCATTTACACTGTGATGAAGATGAATTTCGTGAAAGATTCATAACATATATGGTGTTGTGCATGTAAGAGTTTCCATGATGAAAGCATCGTTGACTCTGATGAGGACTGATCTGATAATCACTCTCCAGAGACAAGTAGCCTACCGCATCGTCAGCTCGAGGACAGATAAATCGTTGTTTATCCAAAGACTTTTTGTTCATTACCTTTTCTAGTAACGTTACTGTCTTCCTTTTTTTGGCTGGTTTGCCTTCGCGAACTGCATATGTGAATTTTGATTGGTCTTTCTCTGCCATTGTTTTGCTAAGGTTCCGTGCCTCTTGAATTCCTCAAATCAAACGGGTACGCGCAAGTGGGCAGGTCCTGTGTGGCAAAAGGGTGGTTGCCATGGTTGCGAGAGAGTGGCAGTCGCCTAAGCCAATCCTTTGTTTCGTCCCGGAAGGAAATAATGAGCTGTGTTTAGTGCAGATTAAACGGTCTAGAGTCACTCGATTTTTATACTCTTTTTATCAGAGTAGTTGCATTTTAATTATGCATTGATATATATAGAAAGTTTAAACAAATTTGGAAAAAAGTTTTTATAAAATTTCTACCTACAATACCTTTAAGGTAACCTAATTAATGGTGTAATAATAAATCTGAATTCAGAAAACAAGATCATGTAGCCTGTATAAAGTATTTTAAAAGATTATTTTATTTAAAAAATATAGATAACACTTTACAAGGGTTCCATTAGTTAACTACATTATGTCGAGTTCACACTGCATGATTTTAGCCCCAATTTTCACTCGCCGACAGATTTTGCTAAATCGCAGACAAATGCCCGATATCGGAGGCAAATCGGTGCTCGTTCACGTTAGTGTCAATCATGCAGTGCGCATTATCAAAGATGCCCGTGAGATATTTGGCATGCTAAATATCTGGACCTTTCTGCGATTCAAAATCCTGCTGTTTGAAATGTGTTCTGGCTGAAAATGACATCAGTGTTGACCTACAGCCAATGAGAGAGCAAGATACAGGGCCAATATTTCAAGAGTTATAGACCAAAATATCAGCTTTACAACTATATCAAACAGAAACAAAGCACAAACATTTGCTTGACCAGCCGCAACAGCAGCACTGTCACGTTGGTTTGGGTTTTGGTCCGTTTTTGTTTTCATGTCTTTTAATTAGTAATTTTACCTTAGTCATGTTTCCTGCTTCCTGTTTGTCATGTGATTCCCTCTTCCCCTCATGTTATCCTGTCATGTGCTTTCCTGGTTCATGTGTCTTGTTCTAATTGGTTCCCTTGTCTACGTGTCATGTTCTCATTGGGTCCTTGTTGATTATTCACAGGTGTGTCTTGTTAAGTTATTTGTCTTTGTGTATAAATAGCCCTCATGTTTCTAGAGTAGAAGTTTTTATTGTCATTGCCCAAGAAATGAACAACGAAAATCCAGCAGCAATTCATCCAGTACACATACATATAACTTTAAAAGGCAAAGCAAGAATGCACTTCGTAAAAACAAAACAAAAAAAAACAAAGATAACAACACACAAGACAAAATAGAACATTTTGCACACTGAAATGTAAACATTTTCCACATTTTCCACTATTGTCTCTTGTCGAATTGTTCCATGTACTGCTGTTGGTGAGTTTGTTCATGTGTCAAGTCAGTGTATTCCATTCATGTTTGGATATTAGTAGTGGTGGGCAGATCGAGGCTTCGTGAAACACTGAAACAGTTGAATCAAATGTGCCGTATTGTGTCGAGGCTTCGGAACTATCCAACACCCGTCTCCACGGTGACCCCTAGTGGCCAGAACCGTGTAAATGCAACAAAAACCCAGGCCAAACCTGCATAAAAACACCTTTTACAAATCTATTGCAAACTTTTTACTGAAAGTAAAATCTTTCAAATGCTATTATCTAATCATCTAATAAGATTATCATGCGTAAATGTGTTATTTTATCAATTGTCAGGGTTGTTCTATGAATGGCTCAGCTAAACAGGCCAATAAGACTATTAAACTACCTAATTTTAATTATACTACTAATGTCTAATTAAAACGTCTACAAATGTATAAAACTGATCAGAGATCAGGTAAAACCCACAGACACTTGTTCACTGGTTCTCAGTGACTCCTCGTGATTCATGGGTTGACAGAGATCATCGCCTCCAGCGGTGAAACATTGAAATTTCGAAGTGTTTCGAAACAGTTATGACGTAATGAAGCCTCGTTTACTGAAATCACGTGACTCTGGCAGTTTGATACATGCTCCGAACCATTGATTTGGAACAAAAGATTTGTAAAAGCTCCGAAGCTTCATGAAGCAGTGTTTTGAAATTGCCATCACTAGATATTAATAAACAGATCCACTGGAGGCGAGTGTAGCCGAACCAAAGTGCAGTTTATTAACATAAACTGTGCTTTTAGATGTTTTAGATGTAAACATGTGCTTTTAGACAATCAAGTAGAAGATATGTTTTTTTTTTTTGTCATTAATTTCAGGTCCTCCTGGTCCAAGAGGTCCTCGGGGAGACAAAGGGTCTCAGGGACTGCCTGGTAAAGCTGGCCAGAAAGGTGAAAGTGGTGAAAAAGGAGGACCTGGTATTGCTGGGCCTAAAGGAGAAAGGGGACCAACGGGGCCTCCTGGAGTGCCAGGGTTGAAAGGGCCACCTGGTTCAAGAGGAAGCCCTGGGTCAAAGGGTTCACGAGGATCAGGGGGCAGGGCGGGGCCTTCAGGAGAGAAAGGTGACCCCGGTATACCTGGTCTGCCTGGAAGAGATGGTCAGCCAGGTCCTTCTGGGCCACAGGGGCCCCTGGGACTCAGAGGGCCAGCTGGGCCTGCAGGACTGGAAGGCGCCCGTGGGCCCGTTGGCCCCATTGGCCCACCTGGACCTCCTGGATTACCAGGACTTCCTGCACCAGTAGTTGTGCCCCGGGTAGATCCACAAGGCTTTGTCAACCGCCAGGTAGCGCCGCCCCCAACAAGTACACCAGGTACAAGCTTTTCTTATGTTCCCTTTCACTGTTTACTGTTTATACAGAAAAAATAATTCAGATTTTATGTTATGTGGATAGTTTTTATATAAAATAAGGATCTCAAAATATTTGGCATTTGTACTCCGAGATGTATTTTGTTCATTTGTATGTAAGTTAAAGTGCCCCTGTTAAGCTATTTTAAATACTACCTTTCATGTAGTGTGTAATATAGCTTTTAGTAAATGTAAAAGTCTGCCAAGTTTTAAAGATCAAAGTGCACAACAAATATAGTTATTGTCTCCTAAAAGAAAGAATCAATTCTGAACTGCTGAAACGAGTTGTCGGCAATTCCAGTCTCACTTCCTGTTACAAACCTACATAACAATGTAACATATTTGCATAATGCCAGCCTATGGTCTTCATAGGATGCTTTATTGACTGCTCTACATTGACCCGTCCTCAAACACTGTAGTTGTAGCTGAGGCCTGGAAGAGTTTGGTTCGTGTTGTCGACATATTGAGAAGATGCTGTTTTCAATGCTGCAAATCCTTTTTGCAACTTTGCATGCACTTCAAAAGGATGAGGACTCATGCTGGAATTGATACTAGGGATGTAACGATTCACTCGCAACCGGTTGAAAATCGATAAAAATGTGTGACGATTCAAGTCGGTTGAAATGTTAAACGAATCGCGATACACATTTTAAACAGCAGGGCGCGTTTACTGTATAGCCTACGGTGAAGTTGTGTGAACCTCGCTTTACAGGCACAATAGCAGCGAGCACACACTGGCGTGAAGCTAGCGAGTGTTTTCACTTCATTCGTGGAACTTGATCTTGTGTGAGCCAAGCTCAACTTCCATAGGAATGAACTGAAAACGCTCGGTTTGCTCCGCTCGCGCCGCACCAGTGTGTGGACGCGCCGTCAAACAGTACACATGGCGACGGCAAGCGTAGATGTTGACGTTGACTCATTCAAATCGGAGGTGTGGCGGCATTTTGACTTTCCGTAGACTAATAATAATCACCACCGTGAGAAGCACCAGTCACCTCCGTTTTCAAGTAAAAGTCATTAATACGACAATTGCGAGAGCCACGGAGATCACAAGGTGCATCAGTGTTTCCGTGGCAACCAGGTGTTGTATTTTTATTTTACTATCCCTTTCTCTAAATGTGTTTTTTTTTTTAACTCTTACTAGTGTAATGATACAAATTATAACAAAATTAGAATCTTGCCTTTATTACAATGTAAAAACCCCTGTCAATCTGGTACTAATTTTACAGTCTTTTACAGAGTGTGCGAATTACCAGTGTACCCCTTAATTTTTTAATGTAGTTTTATTATTTGACAAATATATTTTAAATTAAAAAGAAATGTGCAGCATTTTGTCTGAGAAATAATAAAAGGGACACTTTTGTACACTTTTAAATCTCATTTGTTAAAAAAAATCGTGAGAAAATCGTATCGTGAATCCAGTATCGTGAATCGTATCGCATCGTGAGATGAGTGAATCGTTACATCCCTAATTGATACGGTAAAACCTTTTACAGTCTATGGGTAAAACTGACACCATTGTTACTGTGTATCAAGCGCTGAGGAAGCTTCCAGTGCTGAAATTCAGATAATGGTAATAGGCGTTTCCTTCCCAACATGCGCTGTAAGCGGTAGACCAATCACAACAGACTGAGCCATCTGACCATTAATAGCAGAGTAGGCTCTTAGAAGGGATGGGTTTAGAGAGACTGGATCCTTGTTCGAACCGTTTCAGACACTGTGAGAAAGAGGTGATGTGCAATAGGCCTGTAGCGGCGCGTCGATGACGTCGACGCTTCGACGTCAAAAATTCGTCGACGTCATATTTTTTTGTCGACGCTTCTTTATTTATTTATGTATTTTTTTTTTTTTTGCACCGTTCCCGGCGGTACAGCTCGCCACACACACGTGGGAGACCGAAACATTGCAGAATCGAGGACGAAACAGCAACCTCTTCACAGAATTCACAACAAAGCCATGCAAAAGTCCCAACAAAAGAAAAAGTCCTAAAAAAAACCAGCTCGCACTAAATCATCGAAGGTATGGGAATACTTCAAATTTAGTCCCAAACGTAAAGGTGTCGTTATTTGCGCTCTTTGTCAAATGGAGTTGACATCCCAAGTCTCCCGCATAGTGATAGCGGCTCCCTGATGACCGCAAATTAGTTAAAATCTCCCGGAATCTAGAGCTCGCGAGCTCCAAACCGTGTAGCGCGCGCAGCGAGGGAGAGAGCGAGAGACCTTGCGCGTGTGTGTGCAAATGTGCGTGTGTGCCTTATGAAGCGCATGCAAACCCCACCCCCGTCAACAAAACCGAAAAATCAGTCCGGATGTTTTTTATGAGCACTGAAAACATTAAAATGAGCACCACATCCAAGTGTGATAGGGCTCATTTGAGTAGCCTACCAAACATTTTACAGTGTAGATACTCTGTAAGAACCAGATCAAAATTGTTGTGCATTGAATGTGAACTCCAGCAATTTCCATGTTACAAAAAAGAATCGTTCAATTAGTCGTTAGATTAGTCGACTAATCGATAAAATAATCCACAGACTAATCGTTTAATTAATAATCGTTTACCCCAGCCCTAATGTGCAATGTATATTATTAGAAAATGTCAATGTTTTTTGACCTTGGATGCATGTAAACCTAATGTTGGAGACCTCCAAAACAAAATTTGGAACCTTTCAAATAGCAAAATTGGGGCACTTTAAAAGTTGTCAATTCCACAAACCACACTTTAGAATGTAACTGATGTTACTTTTTTAAATGTTTGTATAGGGACAGTACAAAAACATGAAAAACTAAAGATGCATTGCACATAGAGAGTATAGCACATGCTATACCGATGCACTTGAACTTGAAGACTTGAATTATACAGTACATAACCAGCCTATATTTCGCATAAGTGCTACTTTTTTGTTTTGTTTTTAGCAAAAATGGAGATGTGACAATATTTCTTATATTGTTTTTTATTTTTATTTTTTATCTAAGGGTGCCCACCTCAGTGGAAGAGCTTCAGAGACAAATGTTACTACTTCTCAGCTCCACCAGAAATTCTGAACTTTGATGAAACGAAGGAAAGTTGCAACAACAAGAGTTCATCTATGCTGATAATCAATGATGAAGATGAGCAGGTAAATCTTGGATACTATTCTTGAATATGTAATGTGTCTTAACAGCATTATCTAGGTCCTTCTCAAAAAATTTGCATATTGTGATAAAGTTCATTATTTTCCATAATGTAATGATAAAAATTAAACTTTCATATATTTTAGATTCATTGCACACCAACTGAAATATTTCAGGTCTTTTATTGTTTTAATACTGATGATTTTGGCATACAGCTCATGAAAACCCAAAATTCCTATCTCAAAAAATTAGCATATTTCATCCGACCAATAAAAGAAGTGTTTTTAATACAAAAAAAAAAGTCAACCTTCAAATAATTATGTTCAGTTATGCACTCAATAGTCAATACTTGGTCGGGAATCCTTTTGCAGAAATGACTGCTTCAATGCGGCGTGGCATGGAGGCAATCACCCTGTGGCACTGCTGAGGTGTTATGGAGGCCCAGGATGCTTCGATAGCGGCCTTAAGCTCATCTAGAGTGTTGGGTCTTGCGTCTCTCAACTTTCTCTTCACAATATCCCACAGATTCTCTATGGGGTTCAGGTCAGGAGAGTTGGCAGGCCAATTGAGCACAGTAATACCATGGTCAGTAAACCATTTACCAGTGGTTTTGGCACTGTGAGCAGGTGCCAGGTCGTGCTGAAAAATGAAATCTTCATCTCCATAAAGCTTTTCAGCAGATGGAAGCATGAAGGGCTCCAAAATCTCCTGATAGCTAGCTGCATTGACCCTGCCCTTGATAAAACACAGTGCACCAACACCAGCAGCTGACTTTGCACCCCAGACCATCACTGACTGTGGGTACTTGACACTGGACTTCAGGCATTTTGGCATTTCCTTCTCCCCAGTCTTCCTCCAGACTCTGGCACCTTGATTTCCGAATGACATGCAAAACTGAGCAACAGTCCAGTGCTGCTTCTCTGTAGACCAGGTCAGGCGCTTCTGCCGCTGTTTCTGGTTCAAAAGTGGCTTGACCTGGGGAATGCGGCACCTGTAGCCCATTTCCTGCACACGCCTGTGCACGGTGGCTCTGGATGTTTCTACTCCAGACTCAGTCCACTGCTTCTGCAGGTCCCCCAAGGTCTGGAATCGGTCCTTCTCCACAATCTTCCTCAGGGTCCGGTCACCTCTTCTCGTTGTGCAGCGTTTTTTGCCACACTTTTTCCTTCCCACAGACTTCCCACTGAGGTGCCTTGATACAGCACTCTGGGAACAGCCTATTTGTTCAGAAATTTCTTTCTGTCTTACCCTCTTGCTTGAGGGTGTCAATGATGGCCTTCTGGACAGCAGTCAGGTCGGGAGTCTTACCCATGATTGCGGTTTTGAGTAATGAAACAGGCTGGGAGTTTTTAAAAGCCTCAGGAATCTTTTGCAGGTGTTTACAGTTAATTAGTTGATTCAGATGATTAGGTTAATAGCTTGTTTAGAGACCCTTTTCATGATATGCTAATTTTTTGAGACAGGAATTTTGGGTTTTCATGAGCTGTATGCCAAAATCATCAGTATTAAAACAATAAAAGAACTGAAATATTTCAGTTGGTGTGCAATGAATCTAAAATATATGAAAGTTTAATTTTTATCATTACATTATGGAAAATAATGAACTTTATCACAAAATGCTAATTTTTTTAGAAGGACCTGTATATTACTCTTGAGTTTTAGACCTAATATCACTCTATAAATTTGTGTTACACAATGCACTCTTTATTATCTATCACAGCTATGGATAAAGAGGCAGATTTCTGGAAAGGGGTACTTTTGGCTGGGCCTCACAGACAGTGTAGAGGAAAACATCTGGAGATGGGTGGATGGGAGCCTGCCCAACTATAAGTGAGTACCGGTAGATAACAATGCATGAAATAAAATACCCATGAACTATTATTGTTACTCTAGTGTATATAAGTGTACATAATACATAATGTAATGTGTATCCAGTGAGGATCCACAGTAATATAGAGGGGAGATTACAGTGTTAGGAGGCATTCCCCATTAGTCATGTCTGATTTTAATTGAAAGGAAATGGAAACCTGGGCAGCCTGATAACTGGAGCCATGGTCATGAAGCGGGGGAAGACTGTGCAGGTTTAATACACGAGGGCAGTTGGAACGACTTTTTCTGCACAGATCGCATTGGTTTCATTTGTGAACGAACTAATGAATGTAAGTTCCGATTCTTGTTTCTTGCATATATTTCTAGCTTCTTTTTGTTGAAATGTGTTGTCTGCATGGTGTGCTTGGGTTCATATAGTTCACTGAGGAAATTTCTCCATTATTCACAGCCAAAGTTCCAGTTTTATAGCATCTGTTATGAAGGAACAGAGAGTATTGGATATGACAATCACAGAGACAGTTCAGAAGACTTCTGTCACAGTATCCTCTCACAAAGCACGGACGTTTCGCTTTGCCCAGTGAGCAGCATACAGGATGGACACAAAAGTAAAAGTCATTGACAATCACGAGCAAGTCAAGACTGCAAACTATTTTAAATACACTGATCACCAGTCATGTTAATGTTTAGATAAGTGAAAAAGCTGTAATGTATTGTAATCATATTGTAAATACCTGTTTTACCTGTGTCATTAACAAAGCTGATGCCACATTACTCCAGTGCAATACAATGAAGCTTTGTAGCTGCTTTAATTAAAATTAAGCTTTGAACAGCCAACCATAAAGCTGCAAATTAATATGTTGATATGTTGGAATGACTATAATCCAAAATTTGTTCACACCTGAGTTTTACTTCTTAAGTCTTGGACATCATTGATGTGATTTTGTGAATAAATCTTTAACGCTTCAAATATTTGATTATGCAGTAGCTATGTATAAAATAGTTGTGTATTTGAATACATGTACATGTATGTAATCATCATGAAAGCCCATGTTTTTATCTGAAATAAAATATAGTTGGTATTTTTCAAAAAGCTCTGTTGACATTTTTATTATCCTTATTATTTATGTCTGAATGTGGAATGTATCAATTTCATGTATTGCCTTGTCTGCCAGTGTGTGTGTGTGTGTGTGTATATATAGTTTTTATTGTGTTGGAGGTTTCTCCCTATTGGCCTGGTGGCCAATCTTCACTGATTTTACATTCCATCAGTTGAGCAGAACAAATAAGAGGACAGAATTTGGTGCGGTCATCTCGCTGGCTCATCTGATCAGGACAGCAAGTATTTGTGGTGTATCGATAGCTATGTTATCCAGGGTAAGGTCAGCATACCACCATATAGGACAAAACACATCCAACAGGAGTAACTGTCGACGCAAGAGGAAGCTGTCTGAAAGGGATATTCAGCTACTAACCCAGATTTTATCCAAAAAACATAAAACCACAGCTGCCCAACTCACTGCAGAATTAAATGCACACCTCGACTCTCCCGTTTCCACCAAAACTGTTTGTCAGCAGCTCCACAGAGTCAATATTAATGGTCGGGCTGCAATAGCCAAACCTTTGGTCACTTGTGCCAATGCCAAATGTCGGTTTCAATGGTGCCAACAGTACAAATCTTGGCCTGTGGACAATGTGGAACATGTATTGTTCTCTGATGAGTCCACCTTCGGTGTCCCACATCACGGCATTGTAGCTGTCATTCCCAAGATGAATTGATTCTGTATTGGCTGCAAAAGGAGACCCTACTACACCATACTATTGTGTTTCATTGCATCCCCTGTATATATAAATGCAGAAAGTTTTCTGTGAGGGTTGTGTTTAGGGTTAGGGAAACAGTTTGTAGAGTATGAAAATTATTAAGTCTATGGTAACGTAAAGTCCATTAGACACAATGTGTGTGTGTGTGTGTGTGTGTGTGTGTGTGTGTGTGTGTGTGTGTGTGTGTGTGTGTGTGTGTGTGTAAAATTCAGCCTTACTTTTTAAAATATATTAAAATAGAAAATATTTTAAATTGAAATAATATTTCACAATTTTACTGTTTTAATCAAATAAATGCAGCTGTTGTGAGCATAAGAGACTTTTTTCTATACTTTATAGTATAAATGTATATACTTAAATGTTACGTTTTATGATAAAACATATGGAAAATCCCCGTGTCTAAGGTATGTGTTTACTTAACACATTTTTACACCTTACTCCTTTAGTTACTGAGATAAAGCACTTTTTGTGACCACTTCCACGGTCTCCCCAATCACAAAAGTCCCAAATTATGTGCAAGTGTCTAATAAGACAAACAAACAAAAAATGTGTTTATATTATCTTGACTGCTGCTGAGTCAGAGAGTCTACCATGTGATTAAGTCATATGATTTATCAGCTGTATTTTCCATAACTTGTCCTTCACTAATTCAAAATTTACACGATCCGATTAACAAATTCCAGTGTCAAATAACATACATGTCGTACAGTAACGTTACGTCTAATCCCGCTCATATTTGTTTGGTTATGCCAAACTGTTTGTCTGTGTGTCGTATGTGCTGTGCACACTCCAGCGACACCTCGATTACCCAGTATGCACTGCGGCAGGGCTGCGAGACAGTAAGAGACTGAGGAGGGGATCCCATCAGCAACACTGACTGTAGTTTCTATTTTATTATGTTTATTAATTCACGTTTAACCAAGTGCTGACAGGGAGACGAACAAGAAGAGGATCGAGCTTAGATTCCGTTGTGTATATCTCGGCCATGCCTCTCTTCACGTCAAATCCCTTTGATCAAGATGTTGGTAAGTTTGTCATGCAGTTAGCAGGCGAGCTAACGGGACCTCATCTCTGTCTATTGTTGTTCATGGCAACCCACCGGCTTTCTGTTTCCTTTCGAGCTCACTTTAAATATTTGTGTGTTTTTTTCGCAATGGCATTCCGGTGATTAAATACTTCCCACCAGCGATTTTACCTTGACACTATCAACCTGGGCATTTAATGACAACAGTCTCACAGCTAGACATGTTATTAGCCGGATGGCTAGTCAAGTTTGTAGCTGTAGAAGCTATGATTGTTAGCGAGCAGATCTAATTTTCTCTGTTTGTATGGCGCTGACAATGCACAATTTAGTAAAAACATGTGCTTTGCAGTTTATTTAAGATGATTTGAGCCATCTCACTCTTAATGGTTTAATTCAGCCCCGACTGACTCGAGCTAACGGTTCATACGGTGACGCTGCAAATGCCCCCTTCTGCACCTCTTATATGTTATTATCCGTGTTTGTTTTTCCAAATGATGCTGTTCCTACTGCATGACTGTATCCTTTATAATAGGCTTTTAATAAGATTTCAGTGTGGTAATGTGTATAATTATTATCACTGTATTATGAGCCTGTTGATGAAAGTTTTGCTTGGATCACCGTTAAAGCCAGAATGTGTTGATGTAATATAAGCGCGTTTATATTTAGTTAATGCACTTGTAAGTTAGTTAATACAATCACATATGAGTTGATCAAACATTGCAGATAAAATAATGGTGATGTGGGAAATGTCATGTTTTGGCAGTGACTCGTGTTCTGGTGCTGCAGAATGATGTTTATTGTGAGTGTTTTGTAGTGGTAAGTTATCTCTGTACCTAATCGCAGATACTGACCATGGCAGGTTTATTTTTGTGTAAGTTAACCTCTGTCCTCTATTTGACACCTTGCTAGATTGATCAAGAGAATCTCACAACAAATGTAGGTCACTGGTTAACCTTCTGCTTTCTGTAAGTGTCATAAATTAACCTTTGTTTTATTAAGGGGAATGTTTTCCACCTGCTGGAATTGATTTACATGGGACTTTTTTTTATTTAAATTATGGCTGTTAATTATAAAATAAAATCCACATAAAAGTTGCTGTAAATAATTATTTGTAACAACATATCATAACAATTAACATGGAGATTTTTGAAAGCCGCATTCTTCAATGTCATGTAAATATATCCTACAGATATCTGACATATAAACTACCATTCAAAAGTTCAGTCCGTCAGTAAGATTTTTTTAGAAGAAAATTAATACTTTTATTCAGCAAGGATGTATTAAATTGAAACTGTAATAGGCATAAATAATTTTAAGAATGTTAAAAAGATTTGTTTTAAAATAAATGCTGTTGTTCTATTGAATTGGTCATTAAAGAATCCTTAATTATTATTATTTTTTTTACAAAAATAAGCAACAAATATTTTCAACATTGATAATAATAAGAAATGTTTCTTGAGCACCAGATAGCTAAGCATATTAGAATGATTTCTGAAGGATCATGTGACACACTGAAGTCTGGAGTAAAGTGCTGAAAATTCAGCAATAAATAAATATTTCAAATAAATGCAGCCTTTAGCATAACTAACTAAGTGACTTTCAAAAACATGAATTTTTTTTAAAGGTAGTGTATACTTACAAATAGACCTATAACATAATAATATAATTCATAAAAGGGTGGTATTTCCCTTTCGGTTTCAAAAACTGGTTAATTTCTGACTCTGGTTTCTGTAATGTGTAAAAGCCCGGATAAACTCACGCAAAGTTATTTTTCGTTCTTCGCTTAAAAAGAAGTTCGAAATACTCGACCAGTGGTATACTGTTAGCAAACATCCGACGCCACCCACACTGCTGAAAGCGGCCTTTAAATGAATATGTAAATATGTGCTGCGCGCTTTCCTCTCAATAACAGAATAAACAGAAAACTAATATGACAGCGATGATAAAACGTCAGTAAGCAGCATCTGATCATAGCGATGTGATGTAAACTGCTTGCTTTTAAACAGTATCAAACATGAAGAGAACACAGTGTCAGTGTCTTTCAATTTAGAATTACAACTTCACTTTTTACTATAAAGCAGCTTTCTAGCGTGTTCATGTTTTTGGATTGAACAGAAGAAATTAACTGGAGAAGATTTCCACGTCAAAGAAGGCGGAGCCTCCTCGCACACCTAACCATTACATATGTTTACTTTTCCGGAAAGTTCACTTTGGCTAGCTGTTTCGAATTCTCGAAACAAACCCAAAACAAACTTCATCTTGGCCTGATTTCGTTCGAAAGGACGTCATCAGTTCTTCAATTTTGCTTGAACAATCTGGGGCCTTTTACAGATAGATACACTTTTATTCAGTATGAATATGTATATACATGTTATGCTATTTAATCTGTGGAATCACAGGAAACCTTTGTCAATATGAGGGATAAATATTCGAGTAACTATTGTTTTGCAGAGAAAGCAACAAGTGAGATGAACACAGCTGAGGACTGGGGCCTCATTCTGGACATTTGTGACAAGATCGGACAGTCTCGCACTGGGTTAGTGAACAAGCGTTCAGAATGATTTTGAGTGTCTTTTCGATGAATGAGTGTTTAACAGGTTAAATGTTATTGCTTTTCTTCTGAAGGCCTAAAGAATGCCTGCGATCTATAATGAGGAGAGTGAATCACAAGGATCCCCATGTTGCCATGCAAGCCTTGACGGTAAGGCAAACAATTCTTAATGCTTTCCATCTCAAGTATGCAAACATCAGAGGCCATTAATGAACTGTTGAGAATGAAATAAGTGTTTTCTCTTCCATAGCTACTCGGTGCATGTGTGTCAAACTGTGGAAAAATATTCCATTTAGAGGTCTGCTCCAGGGAATTTGCTAGTGAAGTTAGCAACGTGCTAAATAAGGTACGCACTTTTGTTTGTAGAACTACTATGCTTCAATGTTTTGTCCAGCAGCATAAGACTGATGCTTTGGCCTTTCTTCTCAAGGGCCACCCAAAAGTGTGTGAGAAGCTGAAGGCTCTCATGGTGGAATGGGCTGAGGATTTCCGTAATGACCCCCAGCTCAGCCTCATATCGGCCATGATCAAGAACCTCAGAGAACAGGGCGTCATCTTCCCTGCGGTGGGCTCTCAGGTGAGCAGCTCTACCAGGATCTGCCAGTTCACTGGATTCTGTGAAATGCTGTAGTTACTTGTTATACAAGTATGTAGGGAATTGAATGTGTGTCAACAGGAGGGCAGTTTCACTTTAAAGGGCAAATCTGAATCTTCAGCACACAAAAAAGCATGCTTAACCTGATATTAAAGGAAATAGCGTTCAAAGGTTTGGGGTCAGTAACATTTTTATTTTTAAAGAAAATAATACCTTTATTCAGCAAAGATGTATTAAATGACCGCAAGTGACAGAAAATACATTTATAATGTTACAAAATATTTATATGTCAAATAAATGCTGTCCTTTTAATCTTTTGTTAATCAAAGAAACCTGGATTTTTTTGTTATAATTTTCCACAAAAATATTAATCAGAACAACTGTTTTCAACATTGACAATAATAAGAGATGTTTCTTGAGCAGCAAATCAGCATATTAGAATGATTTCATCCTGCTAAAAAAAAGTCAGTGCTTTCACTATTCCTTAATCCGTCCTTGTTTTAGCTTTTACTATTCTGAATCTGAACAATGTCTGAAACTTTGCATTAGTAGCACTTCTCCTGTTTATTGCCTGTGTTTAATGAATAAATGTCAATTTCGGAAGGATCATGTGACACTCTGAAGACTGGAGTGCTGGCTGCTAAAATAAATCTGCTTTGTCATCACAGGAATAAATTAGACTAAAATATAATCAAATAGAAAATCATTTTAATTTGTAATAATATTTCACAATATTACTGGTTAAACTTTTTCTTTTTTTTACACTGTAAATGCAGTCTTGGTGAGTATATTAGACTTCTTTCAAAAACATAAAAAAAATATCACTTTATATACTGTATATGCATTTTGTATTTTTTTTATTCAAAATTGTATTTTACTATTAATCTTATTTTGTTATTATTATTTATATATATATTTTTCTTTTCTTTTTCTTTTTTTTTCCATATATGTTGGGCTGCTCAAACAAACAGTGTTTATGCACTTCAGGTTTTAGATGTTTTTTTGGTTTGGAGTGTTTAATAATGAGATGTTTAACTATTTGTTCAGGCAGCAGAACAAGCTAAAGCCAGTCCTGCATTGGTAGCTAAAGACCCTGCAACATCAACAAACAAGAAGGAAGAAGAAGACCTTGCTAAAGGTGGGCACAAATCTGTAATGCTGAAGTCAGCAATGAATTTCCTTGAAGAAAGAGAGGTAATCTCTCTGTCTGTGTCTCTCTTTCTCAGCGATCGAACTGTCCCTGAAGGACCAGCGGCAGCAGCCTCAGGTCTCTCTGTCTGGCCTCTACCCGAGCACCAGCAGCCTCCTCACCTCTCACAAGACTGAGGGCAGAAAGGTCAGGGCCATCTATGACTTTGAGGCAGCCGAGGACAATGAGCTCACCTTTAAATCAGGCGAGATCATCACCATCATGGATGACAGGTGAGTCTGGTTCTGTTCATTGATGGTCACAATAGATGGTTCAGGCTGTGTTTGAAATCATTCCCTTTAGCCCTATTTGGATGGGACTAGTTTTTTATATATATATATATATATGGGAAAAATGTGCATTTCACAGACATAATTTTATGGATTTTAACCCTGTCCAAATCTGCCATTTCTGTGTTTTTTTCACACAACATCAGTAAAATTTCCAGGGCTAACAGTGATGTTACTCCTGTCCAAATCTACGCATCAAATCACAGATGTTGGGTGATTAGAAAACTAGTCCCATCCGATTAGGGCTTTTGTATTATTCACTGGTAATTTGTTCATTCAGCGCTCTGTAGAGATGGAGTGAATGATTCTAAACACAGCCAATGAGTTGTTGTTTCTAAATGAAACTTGGTGGGAGGGGGCTTAAGCATCTCTTCTCTATCACAGTGACCCTAACTGGTGGAAGGGCGAGACGTACCAGGGTGTTGGGCTTTTTCCGTCAAACTTTGTGACAGCAGACCTGACAGCAGAGCCTGAGATGAGTGAGTAAAGCTGTCACATCTACTCTTTTGCTGTTAAAAGTCGTTCATTCTAGAAAAATGGAGCGGTATGTTTGGACAGAAGACGAGACAGAGTTCTTTATTAAACTCATAAAAGACAAAAGAATTACGGGAATACTGGATTTTAAACAAAGAAATGCCACAATTTATCAAGACCTTGAAGCAGATAGGAGGGAGAAACACAGAAACACCTCATACGTGGCTGGTCCTTGCCATTAATGCTTGGTTAACACGCTTCTGTGTCCTTCGATTCAAAATAATTGCTAGTGCGGTGGCTGCGATATATACGTAAACTAGGGGTTGGAATCGCAGGGTACCTCATGATACGAATACGATACATGGCTCACGATACCGATAATATCACGATACAGCTATTCTGTGATAATCAAATATTGCTAGACTATCCTATCACGATAGACTATAGACTATACATCACGATATCTGTCTATCTACAGTATGCAAGCAAAATGCCTGTAAAAAGGTTAAGTGCAGGTCTTCTCTCTTTATTAAAGTCTAAACAACACAAAGTGTTTCAGTCTGTCTATAAAATTAAATTTAGCATTTTAAGTAAATTAAATGGACAAATCCATTTGATGAGTAATATTTTACTCACTGCTGTCCGCCATCCCATTAAAAACTAGGGATGTGCGGATCAACTAATTTGACAGTCGTTTAAACGGAAGTTTTGTAACCAACTAGACTAAAAGTAAAAAACCCTCTAAAGACTTGTGTATATATATATATATGATCCATTTGAGCACTTAATCTATTAATCAAACAGTCAAATCCCATAATAAACGCCGCACGTTTGGCGAATAAAACTTATTCTGATTCTGAAGTGCAGTTATTTTTTCTGGAGTTGAAGTGAATATGCGATGGGCATTCATTTGCTTGCTTCGGCGATCACAGCTAAGTACATGTACTGAATGTGGTTATGCATGGCTCTAGTGGAATTATCCCACTTTGAAATGGCACGGCTTACAAAAAACTTTTGCGTTTTAATTCTAATTCAAAATACTGCCGCACCTGTCCTCGTTTGTCTTTTGAGCGGTAATTTTTTGTGCTCTCTGTGACTGACACAAAGAAAACGCATCTGAGGTCAAATAAAAAGATTAGGCCCTACCTCTTTAGGTATTATTATTATTAGGTGTTTTATTTTAATGTGCTATTTAAAATGCTTTTTAATATAAATGTAACAAAGTTCAAGGCGCAGGGAGGAAGGGGGAACCAGTGAAAGGTAAACGGAAGTTTTAAAATAAATAAAACGAAAGTAAACGGCTGGTGCTTCATAGCCGACTGGCGTTCATTAATACAAGCTAATATCCTCTTGGGTTTTGGTTTTCTGTTTATTACATTACATTATTTCTCTGTCCTTAGTGAAAACAGAGAAGAAGACTGTGCAGTTCAGTGAAGACGTCCAGGTAGAGACGATTGAACCGGAACCAGAGCCGGTCTACATTGATGAGGTGAGGCTGCATATACACTCACCGGCCACTTTATTAGGTACACCTGTCCAACTGCTCGTTAACACTTAATTTCTAAGCAGCCAATCACATGGCGGCAACTCAGTGCATTTAGGCATGTAGACATGGTCAAGACAATCTCCTGCAGTTCAAACCGAGCATCAGTATGGGGAAGAAAGTTGATTTGAGTGACTTTGAACGTGGCATGATTGTTGGTGCCAGAAGGGCTGGTCTGAGTATTTCAGAAACTGCTAATCTACTGGGATTTTCACGCACAACCATCTCTAGGGTTTACAGAGAATGGTCCGAAAAAGAAAAAACATCCAGTGAGCGGCAGTTCTGTGGGCGGAAATGCCTTGTTGATGCCAGAGGTCAGAGGAGAATGGCCAGACTGGTTCGAGCTGATAGAAGGGCAACAGTGACTGAAATAACCACTCGTTACAACCGAGGTATGCAGCAAAGCTTTTGTGAAGCCACAACACGCACAACCTTGAGGCGGATGGGCTACAACAGCAGAAGACTCCACCGGGTACCACTCATCTCCACTACAAATAGGAAAAAGAGGCTACAATTTGCAAGAGCTCACCAAAATTGAACAGTTGAAGACTGGAAAAATGTTGCCTGGTCTGATGAGTCTCGATTTCTGTTGAGACATTCAGATGTTAGAGTCAGAATTTGGCGTAAACAGAATGAGAACATGGAACCATCATGCCTTGTTACCACTGTGCAGGCTGGTGGTGGTGGTGTAATGGTGTGGGGGATGTTTTCCTGGCACACTTTAGGCCCCTTAGTGCCAATTGGGCATCGTTTAAATGCCACGGCCTACCTGAGCATTGTTTCTGACCATGTCCATCCCTTTATGGCCACCATGTACCCATCCTCTGATGGCTACTTCCACCATGTCACAAAGCTCTAATCATTTCAAATTGGTTTCTTGAACATGACAATGAGTTCACTGTACTAAAATGGCCTCCACCGTCACCAGATCTCAACCCAATAGAGCATTTTTGGGATGTGGTGGAACGGGAGATTCGCATCATGGATGTGCAGCCGACAAATCTGCGGCAACTGTGTGATGCCATCATGTCAATATGGACCAAACTCCCTGAGGAATGCTTCCAGCACCTTGTTGAATCTATGCCACGAAGAATTGAGGCAGTTCTGAAGGCAAAAGGGGGTCCAACCCGTTACTAGCATGGGGTACCTAATAAAGTGGCCGGTGAGTGTATCTCACAGCATTTGGCTTCATACACACTCCTCACAACCATAGATGCATGGAATTGGACAGTGAAATGAATGATCCACTGTTCACTATTTCCTTTCTAAGATGTCAGATGCTCTCGTTGGAGAACTGTGTTCAGCTCTCATAGAAGTGTCATGCAGTCTGGTTTGAATGTCTTTGTAATGTTTTGCAGGAGAAAATGGACCAGCTGCTTCAGATGATCCAGAGTGCAGACCCAACAGACGACCAGTCGGACTCCTGTGAACTCCTGCAGTTGGAGGGTGAGTCTAAAACCATATCCGTATGCTCTGACAGAGTATGTTGGATCTGTGTTGTAGAGCACATTGATTCAAATTTGTTCCCCCTCCCACAATCAGCTGCTTGCAACCAGATGGGTCCTCTCATTGATCAGAAGTTAGAAGACATTGACAGGTATTCCCATCTAAAAACTAATTTAAATAAAAAAAACATCCATCCTTCCATATATCTAGCAAAGCGTATAAACAATCCATTGAAACCAATGTGATCTCACATGTAGGAAATGTGTCATGCTTTCAGAAAACACTCAGAGCTGTCCGACCTGAACATGAAGGTCATGGAAGCACTGTCTCTCTATGCTAAGCTAATGAATGAAGACCCAGTATACACTATGTATGCTAAACTACAGAGCCAGCAGTACTACATGCAGCAGACCCCAAACGGTTCCCAGCAGGTGAGAATCTGTCAAATTATTAAAGTGTGTATATTATAAGTTTGATATGGTTTAATGCTAAATATAATTTGTTATGATGGCTGTTGTTTGTTTTGGCAGTGGTATATTAGAGAAAGTCTCTGTTTTATTTTCAGGTGTACTCTGGCCAGCCCACTGGAGGGCAGTATGCAATGGGTAGCACAGCAGTACCGGGATACAATGTTCCAATGGAGCAGCTCTCTGCAATGAACCAAACAGGAACACCAATGGCTGGGCAGCCTCCCAGGTAATCACAATTTATTATAATTCACAAATATAAGAATTTTGAAGTTATTAGTATTTAAAAGAAATAAAAACATAAAAGGCTGTATCAATGCATTTATTATGAGGATGGTAATATATTATTATTGTTGTTGTCACAGGTTTTTATTTTATTATTGTACATTTAAAAACTGTATCAATGCATTTATAAAATTATTATTATTATTTTTGTTTTTTATTTATTAGGGGCCAAGCACTGAAGGTGGGTAGGCACCTATTGTAATCATTAGTGTTCTTCCGCTATTGAGTCTATGGCAGCTTATAGAACCGCGCACGGAAACGTTATGAAATTTGGACAGTCTGAACTGTTACCATAGCAGATGTGGAGTCTCTAACTCAATCCCTCTAGCGCCACCAGCTGTCCAAATATTCACTCATGTTTATCCTAATAACTTTTGAACAGTAAGGGCTAGAAACAAACAAAATCTCTATGATTCCTTGGCTTTCATTTTTTATTTGATTGCACCCTATAACGTCATTTTCTGTAATTAAATTATTTTTCATGCCGTGCTGGTATGACTTATCGTACCGCCTTTTGTGCTTGGCTTGTGCCAAAACGACGTTGTTGTGTAAATGAACTGCCAGAACGCATTAAAAGTTTTCTGTTTTCTGTCGAAAACGGTGTTGTGTAAGTGGCCCCCAAGTTACTAACTAATGATTTTTACATCGAAAATGCATCAATTAAAAACTTAATTACAAAAAAGCTAAACAATGACTTTATTCTAGAGCTGCCGTACAGCCAAAACAATCTTTGTTGCATTCACTTCCTATTATCACTGTAAAGCTGCTTTGAAACAATCTGTATTGTGACCTGTAGGTGACTTGACTTGGCCCCTTAATGGCTGCTTGCAGCTATATTGATGGTGCGTTCACGTGCTATGGTAATTATGGTAAATACCAAAAGCCGACATGGAAAATGCACATGAACACCCCCTCATGTGGTGTTTTCCACTGGGCAACTCGTAGAATATTTTGATGCACGAGTTGCCGAGATGATATTACCTTTGACCTTTTCAAAATGGCGGAGAGCAACGCAAGAGTTGTGAATGGTAAAAATATGTACTATTCATGATCTAGAAAATATACAGCATATATTATTTACGTTTGAGTTTTGATAAATCATTTTCTTGCTGTAGCAGATGACTTAAGCAATCTAAAATAGTTTTAGCTAAATAACAGGTCTGGATCTCCATGTTTTTACCACATTACGACAACAAAAGCACTTGAACGCAACACACTGGTAAATACCAGTTCACAAGTGGAAAATACCATATTTTCCATAGCACGTGAACGCACCATTAGGGGCCAAGCGCAGATGGACTTTTGTACCGTAAGGGCTAGAAAAAGTTTTTTTCCTCTGATTCCTTGGCAAAGACGATTTGATTGCACCATCTGACATCATTTTCCATCATGAAAATTTTTCTGCCATTTACAATTTTCAGAAAAAACTTTTTTGATCTCCTCCTAAGCTGTTGCTCCAATTTTCACGAAAGTTTAAGCAGATCATCTTCAGACCAAATGAATTCTGACAAAATGTTATGGAATTCAAGAAAAACACGTGAACAAATTTGACGAACAGCATGCCAATATGAACATGAGGCTTTATCTCAGTAACGCTGTAGCGTATTCTGACCAAACGTGGTTTCTGTTACAACCATGATCCTGAGATATGAAAAATGGTTCTTTTTGCTTATAACTTCTGAACAGTTTGGCAAAAAAACAAAAAAATCACAAAACTGGTCTCTTTAGATTCAGTGCAGCATGCCGATTCGAAACGATATCCAATTTTCCCATATAGGCCATTTTGGGTGTTGGCCATTTTGAATTTTGGCGTAAAATGTTATAATTTACTAACGCATTGGGGTATCGTTACGGAACTCAGTATGTGTCTTCGGCAGCATGCCCTGACGGTACTCAAAACGTTTTGGGGCAAAAATGATAAAGAAATGTCCAATAATGCTAATAACTTTTGATTAAATTAGCTTATTCTATAAAATGTTATATTCATAACTTTTTTTAAGTTACTTGCATAAAAACGTACAATGTTAACTAACTGCTAGTTGGTCTTACTAGTTCTTAAGACACTGTCTTAACATAATGGCTATGTTTATGCAACCGGCCCCTGGTCTTAATAGATTCCTTGGGTCATGCCAAGAACATAGATACCAATTTTGCCATAGTCGACTGAACTTCCTGTGCATTAAAAAAAGAAAATTTGTATTAATACATTGATGAAATTATTATTATTATATTTGTATAATTCTATAAAAGTCTGATTTGTTTTTGTCACATGTGTTTATCAGTGATGCCCATATGTACATGAGCCAGCCTCCAGTCTACAGCCCCTCTCCTGGCAGCCTGGCCCCAGCTGATGTTCAGTACTACCAGACTCAACCCGGCGCTCCGGCGAACATGACCCAGACCCATGGCTACAACGTGCCCTCCTCCCAAAACCACCCTGCTACTGCAGACAACCTACAGACCCCTTACCCTGAGAAAGCCCTCTTATAGGACCCCTAGAGACTCAACCTCTGTGGTTTCATACAGACACACACACTTACAGTTACAAACAAAGAACATTCAGCTCACACACAGATATCTCTTAGATTTTCTTCTCCTCCTCTTCTTTAAGACACACTACGTCATACAAACACTGATTCTGATCATGAGAGGATGTGCCGATTGTTGACTACTAACAGGTGGTGTTCTCACAGAGCGGTTCTGATTGATACTTTTTTTGGTCTCTTCTCTTTTATAAGAACATTTTGCTAAAGGTAATGAGAAACGCTAAGTTATACCATTTATTTGGCATTTTCATTATAGTTATAATTAACTGGACGTTTCTTACAGGAAAACACACAAAGAGAGCATGCTTGTGTTGTACCGGTACATACATTTCCGTACCAATGTCAGTCCCCGATAGTCTAGCATTCGTTACAACAGGTCCTAAAGGGGAGGTTACATCATTTTAATTTGTCATCACTATGTGTCTGTGTGTGTATGCAAGAGAGTGTCCAGGCCCACAGAAGTCATCTCGCATCTCTCCTCCAGAACCATATAGCGAAACACTGCCATTGTCTTGACAGTGGCCCATCACCCCAATGTCTTTAAGCTCACTTCTCAGTGTTAAAAAAGATCAAATGTTTTCTTTTTTTTTGTGTGTGTGTATTTTATTTATATTTTGATTGCCGGTTTGCTGTTTTAATTGACAGTACATTAATAGAAGGATGTAATATTCTGCCTGTGTGCAGATGTGTATATACAAGAGCTCACCTCTGTCTTTAGAGCGTAATGTTCAAAGCAGCTGCTGCTTCTGTAGAAAGGGCACATTGGAAGTTGAGGAGTAATGTTACTCCACATCATGCACTTTTAATTGACCTTTTTCATTACCCTCATTTCAGATGTGTCCATTTAAAACGTACATTTCCTAAGAACCCGAATGGCATTAACCCTGCACTCTAACCCTCCCCTTTTTTCCATAACTGTTTCAAAACAGATGATAGAAATACTCATGCAACTTGTCTTGGATTTTGCAAACTTATCCCCTGGGAATGAATTATCATGTGTAAATGCACTGTAGCGCGTTGAATGATCGATCTAACTTCGTAAAGTCCTGGCGAGGGCTGAGACTGACACTAAAGAGAACAGACTCGGTTCATTGGAATCTCCTACTCTAAACTAAGGCAGTATCCCACATCTGTCTCGATGTAGCTACAGTGAGTTACTGACGTTTCATTGAGAACATTCTGGGAAATTGGGACCACGGGCCAGTTCTAATGTAACACCTTAGCATTTGCACACGGAGATGAAATCCTTACGTCAACCTTATCCACAGGGAAAATGACTGTTTTTGGTGTATCAGTTCTATGTACCCAGTTGTTTATGTACTATTTTAATCATCTTAATTATTAGTATTCACAATAAAACTAGGCCAAATGTACAGCACATGTTGTGTCTCATGTTTATGCGTCCACTAGTGTGTTCTTTGCTCAGGCAGACAGGTGGTTTATTAGTGGCTTATTGGTTAAGGGGCTAGTTTAGGACAGCAAGACATTCCTTGCAATTAGTGTTCACGTGAAAAATATAATAATTTACATTTGATGCTGTAAGTGTGTTAATTTAACAAGACAAAACAGATTCTGTGACTATGATTCACTGATAAGTTACGAAAACATGCTTTAGATGTTAGTTTTCATCGTTTAATGATACATTATTAGAAATGGATATATTTGTAGACAAAGGTCTCAGCTAAGGAATAATGAAAGGGAACAGGTTTTTAGGGAAAACAAATGAACATTTATCCACTTAATATAGCTTAATTTGTGTCAACTCTGTCAGACACACTAAAAAGCATGCTATTGTAATTTGATCCATCCAACAGCAGTGTAAAGTCTTCCGTTGTATAATAATGGTGTTTGGTAAAGGAGCTAAGTGATTAAAAAACATTCTCTACACTTATTTTCTGTTTTCACACTATGATGAAACAATCCAGTTCCTAACTTCCTTAATTCTCTACACTCCTTTGTAATATTAAGCATATATAACCAATGTTTGGTAACACTTTATTTTACAGTGTCCTTGCTACATATGTTACATGTACTTACCATAGTAATAACAGTAAATTATGCATAATTATATGCAACTAACCCTCAACCAAATCCTAATCCTACCCTATCACTATAGTAAGTACATGTAGTTCATTAATATTACTCAGTACTTACATATATAATTACACTGTAACAATGACACCTTAAAATAAAGTGTAACCCAATGTTCTTAGGTAAATCGGACATAAAATAAAAATGTAGTTCAGTTGGTTTAATGTTTTAACACGATAAATTGAAGAAAAAAATTAAACACTTTGTTTGGCAGTTTTCCTGTAGCTCAAACAGTAGAGCGTTGGCGCTTGCAACGCCAAGGTCATGGGGTCAACTCCCAGGGAAAGCAAGAACTGATAAGAATGTAAATGTGTACCTTGAAATGCAATGTAAGTAACTAATGGTGAGGCATGTATTTTCCAAGTATATAGCATGTATTTCAAATAATACTAAATAGATTATTAAAAAATATAAGCAATGAATGCCCTTTATTCAGATGTAACTTTTACGTATTTTTATTTTGATGAATTTATTTATTTTTAATATAAAGAGGCTTTTGTGTGTATGACATGTTTTGTTCCTTGTCTCAAGAATTAGTGTATTATTATTAGGGTCAGATTTAAAAAGAAAAATAAATTAGTACTTTTATTCAGCAAGGATGCATTAAATTGATTAAAAATGCAGTTCTTTTGAACTTTCTATTCATCAGAGAATACGAAAAAACTATCATGGTTTCCACAAAAATATTAAGCAGCACAACTGTTTTCAGTATTGATAATAATAAGAAATGTTTCTTGAGCAGAACATTAGCATATTAGAATGATTTCTGAAGGATCATGTGACATGATGAATTGAGTAATGATGCTGAAAATTCAACTTTGCCATCACAGGAATAAATTAATATCTAGTGTACTTACTATCTAGTGTACGCCCTACCTAGTGTACTTACTATTTAGTGCACTCCCTATCTAGTGTTCTCCCTACCTAATCTACTTACTATCTAGTGTACTTCACCTAGTGTACTTACTATCTAGTGTACTCCTATCTAGTGTACTTACTATCTAGTGTACTCCTAGCTAGTGTACTCCCTACCTAGTGTACTCCCTACCTAGTGTACTTACTATATAGTGTACTCCCTACCTAGTGTACTTACTATCTAGTGTACTTACAATCTATTGTAATCCCTACCTAGTGTACTTACTATCTAGTGTACTCCCTACCTAGTGTACTTACTATTAAGTGTACTCCCTACCTAGTGTACTTACTATCTAGTGTTCTCCCTACCTAATCTACTTATTATCTAGTGTACTTCACCTAGTGTACATCACCTAGTGTACTTCACCTAGTGTACTTACTATCTAGTGTACTTACTATCTAGTGTACTCCCTACCTAGTGTACTTACTATCTAGTGTACTTACTATCTAGTGTCCTCCCTACCTAGTGTACTTACTATCTAGTGTACTCCCTACCTAGTGTACTTACTATCTAGTGTACTTACTATCTAGTGTACTCCCTACCTAGTGTACTTACTATCTAGTGTACTCCCTACCTAGTGTACTTACTATCTAGTTTACTCCTAACTAGTGTACTTACTATCTAGTGTACTCCTACCTAGTGTACTCCCTACCTAGTGTACTTACTATCTAGTGTACTTACTAGTGTACTCCCTACCTAGAATAATTACTATCTAGTGTACTCCCTACCTAGTACACTATCTAGTGCACTCCCTATCTAGTGTACTCCCTACCTAGTGCACTTACTATCTAGTGCACTTACTATCTAGTGTACACTAGAATCAATACTTTTTCAAAAAGAATCGCTACTTTTTAAAAAATGAATCGCTACTTTTTCATAGTTCTATACATAGTTTTTCATAGTTCTAAACATAGTTTTTAAACAATGTATAGTTACATTGCAATTAATATAATTACATTGTAATAAACGTATAATTACATTGTAATAAACGTATAATTACATTGTATTAAACGTATAATTACATTCTATTAAACGTATAATTACATTCTATTAAACGTATAATTACATTCTATTAAACGTATAATTACATTCTATTAAACGTATAATTACATTCTATTAAACGTATAATTACATTCTATTAAACGTATAATTACATTCTATTAAACGTATAATTACATTCTATTAAACGTATAATTACATTCTATTAAACGTATAATTACATTCTATTAAACGTATAATTACATTCTATTAAACGTATAATTACATTCTATTAAACGTATAATTACATTCTATTAAACGTATAATTACATTCTATTAAACGTATAATTACATTCTATTAAACGTATAATTACATTCTATTAAACGTATAATTACATTGTATTAAACGTATAATTACATTGTATTAAACGTATAATTACATTGTATTAAACGTATAATTACATTGTATTAAACGTATAATTACATTGTATTAAACGTATAATTACATTGTATTAAACGTATAATTACATTGTATTAAACGTATAATTACATTGTATTAAACGTATAATTACATTGTATTAAATGTATAATTACATTGTATTAAATGTATAATTACATTGTATTAAATGTATAATTACATTGTATTAAATGTATAATTACATTGTAATAAATGTATAACAACTATAATATTTTACACTACTTTTTTCAAAAAGAATCACTACTTTTTTTTAAAAAGAATCGCAACTTTTTTCAAAAAGAATAATGTAACAAAATAATAATGTAACAAATGTATAATAATAATAATGTAATAAATGTATAATAACTGTAATAAATGTAATTACATTATTTTACACTATTTTCAAAAAGAATCGCTACTTTTTTCAAAAAGAATAATGTAATAAAATAATAATGTAACAAATGTATAATAATAATGAAACAAATGTATAATAACACTGTAATAAATGTATAATTACATTGTAATGTGTAATAAATGTATATTACATTGTAATAAACGTATAATTACATTGTAGTAAATGTATAATTACATTGCAATAAATGTATAATAACACTGTAATAAATGTATATTACATTGTAATAAACGTATAATTACATTGTAATAAATGTATAATAACAACCTTGAAAAGAATCACTACATTTCTCGAAAAGAATCGCTACTTTTTTACTTCAGAAGTAAACAGTGTAGCTGACTTAAAGGGATACTTCACCTCTGGAAAGATGAATGTGTATTTAAAATGGGTCATTTATGTAGAAGAAATGTGAAATTAGTTTTGAATTTGGAGCTTTCTAGACTGAGAAAAGCCAGAAAATGTATTTTTGGCTTATGTGGATGAAAGACAACAACTCCCAGAATGCACTTGCTTCACTGCCCTAAAGTGGCCACGCCTACCGGTAACAGAGCGCAGTAGTTAAACAACAAGTCTAGGCTACTAGCGAGTCTCCGTGATGAGTCTGCCCGAAAATGTGTTTCGAGATCGCCCAAAATGTCCGGGATTCGGCTTTTGCCTTCTACAGTCACCATTAATTATGTTTACTGTGGCGAGCAGGACGAGGCTAGGGCCGCGGGAGAACGGCGCGAGGCCGGTGGCGTGATTACTGATGAGCGACACCTGTGAGACGCACCGGTCTCGTATCTCTCACGGAGGAGCGGGAATCGTCTTAGCAATGTTAAAGCGCACATCAACCGATCACTTGTTTGGCGTTCATGTAAACACTACATTCAGATTCACCAATCGGAATGAATTCAGTTAGATTGAAACAAAAGGTGTGCATGTAAACAATGAATGGCGACTGCAGAAAGCAAAAGCTGAATCCAGGACATTTTGTACGATCTCAACGGCCGGACATGTCCAGGAAAAAGAGGATGGTAATAGAGGGCTGCATTGGGATTGAGTCCCGCCGGGTCCCGCGGGACCCAACGCAAATCTCGCGGGAGCGGGCGGTTTGAACTTTGCTGCGGGCGGGAATGGGCGGACAAATAAAACCCCTGCGGGATTGGGAGGTAGCCTAACGACATGATGGAGATGTCAATGATGTGGAAAAGAACCTTAAACGAGGTATTTACAGTACAAAACCTGAGCAAGGCAAGTCTGACATTTACTATTCATCTTCCTGATCAGTGCGTCAGAATACATGCAGGCCAGGGAAACGAAACCAACAACCCCATGAATCTCTTTAACAATAGCAATACAAATACGCGTTTTTTTTTCCTGCGGGACGGGAGAAGACACAAAGTCAGTGCATCTCTATTATTGTGCGGGAATAAATTCTCCGAGTTTTGCGGGTGCGGGCGGGAGTGGACATACATATTGCGGGAGCGGGCGGGAGTGTAACACATACGTTGCGGGAGCGGGCGGTAATGGTCAAAAATTCGGCGGGCGCGGGCGGGAGCGGGATGAAGAAAACAGACCCGCGCAGGACTCTAGATGGTAACCCCTACTACTCAGCTTTCTCCACAGAACAAGAGCCTGCTAGTTTAGCTTCCAAAAAAAGATGGCTGACACTATGTGTACATTCTGTGAGTGAGATCCCACCCTCTATGGGCGGGTTGAGAACATGCGGGACAGCCCTTACTACTGACTGTAGTCTTGAGCCTCTGGCCAAAAAATCCTCCGATGACGCAAAATTACGATTTTTGTGTCATCGGGGGATTTTTTCCAGACAAAAAAATACTTTAATCTCTCGTCTCAGGGGGATATGAGGGTGGAAAGCACGATAATTTGAAAATACTACAGGTTTCCTACTAATACAAAGCTTAATGCTAAATCCTGAAGTATCCCTTTAATGTTTGGCTGACAGAATGTTTATTTTTAAACCACAACCCTCTCTAATGTCAGAATGTTTATTTTTAAACCACAACTTCAATGTGTGCTTCTTTTACAGATATATTTATCGATATCTTTTGCATTTCTAATCCAAACAACGTCAAACTCTGCACTGCACTTACTCGTGCCCGTAGCAAAACACCTGCCAAGTTTGAAATCTATCGGACTAACAGTTCGAGAGATATTCGATTAACAGACAGACAGACAGACAGACGGACACACGTTCCTGTAATTTATAGATAGATGTATTTAGCCTTGTTGAGAGTTTCAAAAACATTTTTTTTAATCATTTTGAGTATTTCTGACAATTATTGTCAAGTTTTTTTTATATATTTCTGAAGCATTTCTGAAATTTTGTTTTAGGAGAGTTTAGATATTTTTACTGAAAAAATAAAGATACTGTTATGAGAGTTTTTTTTTTTTTTACTGTGCAGACTACAAGTCTCCGCAAAATACTACTTGATAAGTAAAATACAATATACGTCACTTTCATCCTCACTTTTGTTTTGCTTTTACTGTTTTTGTGCTAAGAACACCATTAATACGTTTTTGATATGGGGACATTGCAGCTCGTCATTATGACTGTAATGTTTCAGTTTGCTACTGGAATGACACATTTTTCTTCCCATAACTCCATAAAAAGAAAATGACTGCTTCATTACTATGACAATAAAAGAGCACCTGTAAGAATGCAGTGTAAGCAGTGCCAGTGTACAGAGTCCAGAGCGTTCAGTCATTCAGTGTTGTGGGAGATGCACTGGATGCATTCAGTGACGGCTCAATCGTGGGGATTTACTGAAGACTCATACTGTCAAGATGCCCTCATGGAAGACTGTCAAACTCATCCTTTATGAGCTTCTGCAGTTCACATGTCTCTGTATTCCTGTGTTTGTAGTTATGGAGCGCTTTGCTTCAGTCATTCGACTTGTGAAGTCTAGTGACACTGCCTACTGGCTGGTGGTGGCCGCCTCTGTGGCCTATATGGCGTCTGCAACCCTGTTTGTGTGGGTTCCTTTGAAATACTTCATCCTTAAGACTCAACGGTTCTCAGAAGTGACTAACTGGTGAGTACTAACCGCTGCTTCTCCTTTTTTTTATACGAGGCTAGTTGATCCATGAACTTTTATTATTCAACACTAACTTTTTAGTTTGAATTATCATATAAGTGAAAATGCACACATTATGTCCCCAGACTGATCGTTCCTTTTCAGAATCACCGTTTTTTTTTTTTTTTTTGCCTTCACTGTAAATGGTTCTGCGGTGTAATAACAAATTGTTTTAATATATTCAGTAAAAACTAATGATAGACTTGTGTGGAAAAATATTGAAAAAGTTTAGATGAATTATAGCATGTCACACTACATGTCTAAAAATTTCATGTCAACTGACTATAAACCAAGCTGCATTATAAGTAAGGGCTTATTTTCCCCCAGCCCCCCTCCCCCTTCTCCCTTTTTAATATGGACAATTTTAAATCATGCTCTTCATTTCTAACCTGTCTCTTGGTTTGTGATGCTAATTGTGTTTATTAATGAAAACAATTTTATTTCTTCTGCAGGAGACCTGTTACACTTGCATATGTGATTCTCAGCACTTTACCATGCTTTGCTATTATCATAGCCAACTCAAAGGTAATGCATTATTCAGTCTCATTAAGAAATGGCTATATGAATATGCGGTAACACTTTATTTGAATGTATTTCCTGTATTAATAACGGTTAGGCTAATTATGCATAATTACAAGAAACTAACACTAAACCAAACCCTAAACCTAAAGTAAGTACATGTTGTTAATTACAATTACTTATTTTGTAATTACAATGTAACAATTGTATATTAAAATAAATATTAGAATCCATATTATCAATTACATTAAAAATAAAGGTTCTTCAGGTACACTGAGGGTTTGGAGATTAAAATGTTTCATGTTATATGTTATTAGTTCTTAATAACGTAGGTGGATTTAAACATCACTACATTGGTTTCCGGAGGACTTGAGAATAATTTGGAACTTTAAAAGGTTCTTAATGGAATCAGGCTGTAAAACTTTTATTTTTAAAAGTCTGTATCCATTTGAACGTATACAACAACATATGCTGTTTCTTTGTTCTGAAAGTAAGAAGTAGTAAATACTGTATGTGAGACATTATGGCAGTTTCGGTATGTAATAAAAACCGTAGGGCTCATCAACACGAACTTTCATAAACAGATCCTCTCTGAGGTACTCAGTAACTCACTGTAGAACAGTAGATTTACTATTAACCCAACGATGGGGTATTATAGACTGTGGAATGTGAATGGAGCTGTATTACAGCCAACTTAAGTCTCTGGTTAAAATCACGAGGCCCATATAGTCTTCAGATGTGCATTACCTGTCAATGCATTACCAGTTTCTAAAGGGGTTCTCACGGTTTTTTACTGTTTTTTGTTGATACATCTAAAACTGATTTTGATACATCATAAACTCATTGTCAGTCTTCCATCTCTATTTTCTCTTGGGATGATAAAAGGCTTTTTGCTCCTAACACTTGCTTCTCTCAGCAACCTTCTGGCCTATTTATGGTTGTGCAGGTTCAGGTTGACGCTGGCATTAAGTATGACCGCTTCACTGAGCTCCCTGTCTCTCTGGTCTTGTTCTCCCTCATTTGTGTGGACATAGTGGAGAGAATTCGCCCTCTTCGTCTGACAGGACAGGGTAAGAGATAATAGCCCATAAATACGGCCAATTAAATGATCTGTCTAAGTTGTGCTCTACCTTTATGCTCTTTTTAAAAAGCAAGCGGATTAGAGCTGGATTTTGAGATGCCGGGTCCGGTTCTGACTCACTTGGAGCAGGTGACATCAGTGTCCGCACAGCTGCAGGCTAACGGACGGGACGGCGACACGTCTCCGAGGTCGGCGGTCAGGAACGGGTCACTCTCAGGCCGTTGGGGAGATGCAGATGCACACGGCCCATCTCACACCAGCAGCACGGCATATCTCTACTCCTCTCATTCTCACTCAGGTCCCTTTCGCTTTGTCTGGATACGAGACCCTCGGCATGACCTCTTTGTGGCCACCTTCATGTTCTGGTTTGACACCGTGGAAATGGTGAGGGTGGCCGGCACTGATTCGGTGTATTACTCAGCGTGGGTGTTTCCCATTTATATACTGGCTTATCTGTCCATCCTGCGTGCTGTTATAACTCCAGACAGTCCTCTGCTGGCTTCATCCAGTGTCCTTTCCCAAGATTTGCCCTTTCTGGTGGTGCGCATATGCCTGCTGGGGGTCTTCGGTTACGTGACCCCCGTGCTGTACATACTAAAGAACATTCTTGCTGTGGTATCTTTTGTGTACTTTGTCTTTATGACTAAACTAAAGCTCCTGAACAAAAGAAGCATGTTCTGAGGACATTGTGGTAAAAATAGCAGAAGAAATCCATACAGATTTACCGCAACTTGTAAATATTTTTCAGTCTCCGAATGAAAGTGTATATATTTCATGATTGTTATTTTTTGTTTTACAGATGACCAAAACTATAGACAAACATCTGAAGGTTTAGTCATTCTATTAATATTTATTGAAAAATATATTGGTAAATGCTGTTTGTGTTAATATTTTGAGTACATAACATGTTTTAAAGCTTTCTGTTTTGGTGTTTTTCTATGCATCACAATTCATGCATTTTTTTAAATGAATGTACATTTTAATTCATTATGCCAAATGTCATTCAAATTTGTAGAATATAAAATTTTATTAAGAACATCTGATATTACAAAAGTTTATTGTTGGATTTCATTTCAGCATATGAGTGTAGCTACGGTTCATACTGACTTAAGATAATGCAAGCTCATCTTATGCCAGAACATGTTTTGATCATGTAAAAACTGATTGCTTTTCATAAAAAGCCTGAACAGTAATACTTTGATTCTACTTTGATGCATATCATAAGATGCAGAGAAGCTTTTGAATTTCCATGATGTTCAGAAATCCCCTTGCATCTCATAAATGAATCCTCATATTTCTGCAAACCATAATTCCATCCATCATTTCTTTTTAATTTCATGATACATGAGCACACTTGATTTGTTATTGTTGTTGTCAGATACTAAGTAATGCGTTTGTAACCTTGAGAGCTATGACAGTGTGAGAGAGTTCATACAGTTCTATATTCTTTTTACCAGATCTTAACTCTTATACTATTTATTAAATACATTTTAATATACACTCACGTAAAGGATTATTAGTAACACCATACTAATACTGTGTTTGACCCCCTTTCGCCTTCAGAACTGCCTTAATTCTACGTGGCATTGATTCAACAAGGTGCTGAAAGCATTATTTAGAAATGTTGGCCCATATTGATAGGATAGCATCTTGCAGTTGATGGAGATTTGTGGGATGCACATCCAGGGCACGAAGCTCCCGTTCCACCACATCCCAAAGATGCTCTATTGGGTTGAGATCTGGTGACTGTGGGGGCCATTTTAGTCCAGTGAACTCATTGTCAATTTGAAATGATTCGAGCTTTGTGACATGGTGCATTATCCTGCTGGAAGTAGCCATCAGAGGATGGGTACATAGTGGCCATAAAGGGATGGACATGGTCAGAAACAATGCTCAGGTAGGCCGTGGCATTTAAACAATGCCCAATTGGCACTAAGGGGCCTAAAGTGTGCCAAGAAAACATCCCATTCCACACCATTACACCACCACCACCAGCCTGCACAGTGGTAACAAGGCTTGATGGATCCATGTTCTCATTCTGTTTACGCCAAATTCTGAAATCGAGACTCATCAGACCAGGCAACATTTTTCCAGTCTTCAACTGTCCAATTTTGGTGAGCTCTTGCAAATTGTAGCCTCTTTTTCCTATTTGTAGTGGAGATGAGTGGTACCCGGTGGGGTCTTCTGCTGTTGTAGCCCATCCGCCTCAAGGTTGTGCGTGTTGTGGCTTCACAAATGCTTTGCTGCATACCTCGGTTGTAACGAGTGGTTATTTCAGTCAAAGTTGCTCTTCTATCAGCTTGAATCAGTCGGCCCATTCTCCTCTGACCTCTAGCATCAACAAGGCATTTTCGCCCACAGGACTGCCGCATACTGAATGTTTTTCCCTTTTCACACCATTCTTTGTAAACCCTAGAAATGGTTGTGCATGAATATCCCAGTAACTGAGCAGATTGTGAAATACTCAGACCGGCCCGTCTGGCACCAACAACCATGCCACGCTCAAAATGGCTTAAATCACCTTTCTTTCCCATTCTGACATTCAGTTTGGAGTTCAGGAGATTGTCTTGACCAGGACCACACCCCTAAATGCATTGAAGCAACTGCCATGTGATTGGTTGATTAGATAATTGCATTGATGAGAAATTGAACAGGTGTTCCTAATAATCCTTTAGGTGAGTGTATATATTTATATTAATTTTATTTATGAATTTTAATCATAAGGATAATATGCACGTTAGTCAATTTTACAGAATTTAAAAAAAAAAATAATAATAATTTTTTCAATAATTTTCAAATGATCAAATGATAATATTATTGATATAATTAAAATACATTTATAAAAATAACATAAGCCAATTCTAAGGTAATTATTTCCAAACTTTTTAGTTAAAAAAATTCAACCACAAAAAAATTACTGTAAAGAACATGCATTGTCTTTAGAAGATTTTCACATAAAATTATATATTAAATTATACTTTTTACTTCTAGAAGTACATGTTTCGTCTGTCATAGATTTTCACAGAGAATTATATCAATACTTTTTACTTCTAAAATCAGTTTTATAAAAAAATCATTTTGCAATACAACTACATGAAATGTCCTGTCAAATGTATTTTTTTCACTGCACATTGTGAAAGTAACTTACCAATTTAAAGGTTCTCTAAGCGATCCTGGGTGACGTCACTTCTTGTTGACGTTCGAACTATTGTCAAACAAAACGGAGGCTAGCTAGACCCTCCCTCCTCCTCATCCGCACACTAACCCCCCAAACCACACCCCCAAACCCTTCTTGTCGGTCATTGGCTGGAACAGTTTGTTATGTTTTGGGGAGCGGGTCGCTGCAGTTTGTTTTTGGTGCTGTTTGTGAAGCATGGGCTGTCTACAGAGATCGCGTTTCTTTACAGTGTGTTCAGGGGACAGGCAGCCAGCGGATAGTGAGGAGATGTTTGCTGTATGTGACAAAAAATGTTTTGACCTAAAAAACACATGACATCGCTTAGAGCACCTTTAACTTACAGCTATCCATGACTTTTCTATTAAATGTTCAAACACACACACACACACACACATATATATATACACACATTCAAAAAATTGTTTGGATGTTTAATAAAATATATATTACTATATATATATATATATATATATAGTCAAATACATTTAATTAAACATCCAAACATTTTTGAAGTCTATGACCCCCAGAATATTGCTTTATGTAAGTATTTCTGAAGAAATCTCCAAATATAATATTCTTCTTTCTCTGTCTGATGCTTATTTCAAGCCTATTTTCTCAGCTTGGCATTATTCCCATCTAACCAATGAGGTGTAATTTATTTGCTCGAAAGCAGATGATAAAAACCTATCTCTGAGTGTGACTGGATTGTTCGCCTCAGTGTGCCTCCCACAGATTTCAGAATAGAGCTTTATTTTAATTCATTCCATTTAAACTTGACAGTCAGCATGTGAACAGATGCTGCAAATGATCTTGCATGAGCTCTCGCTCGCCTCCTCAGCAGGGGACAACAGAGGGAGAGGAGACAGCAAGGACAGACACTCAGATACAGTATATAGATAAAGAAGAGGAGTGGATTGACTGATAAAGCCCATGATGCAGACAACGGGCTGAGATTCAATGAGAGGAAGAAGGGAGCGCATTTGAATTCAGTCTGTGTTTCTCCTGCGTTACGAGCATCACTAAGTGCTCAAGCACGCAGTGTAGCAACCGGGAGCGAGGGAAAATGGCAAACTACAGCCACAGAAAGGACACAAGGGGGTAACGCAGGTAATCAGGAGCGCCCCAGACGACACTGAGGGAAAAAGAGACAGAAAGAAGGCGAGAGCCGGGAGCGGTCGTGGAGGTAGAGAAGCAGCAGAAACCAGGGAGGAGAGACAGCAGACGGTGGACTCCAGCCTCCTCTGCCTGTGCGGACTGGAGACAAGGTAACCCAGACGTGGCTCGCTTCTGGATTCTGATTGGCCGGAGTGGGCGGGGAAAAGCTGACGCAGAGAAAGTCAGGCAGGAAAATGACATTTACACCGTGTATCAATTTTAAACTCTGAGCCTGTGTCTGTCTTTGAAACAAGGGGTGCGGTGGGAGGGGTGGGGTGGGGTTGGGTTTGTCTGGGGAGGGTATAAATAAATAAGGCGAGAAACTCAACGGGAGAAGAGCGGATCAAACAAAACTGCACACACCTGGAGCCAGCAGACTGTGAGCCTGTTGGTCTCAAGCATCAGGAGGATGTGAATCACTCACTTTGACTGACTGCATCGCATTCATCACTGTTTGTGGAGGAATGTTCGCTTTTTACACGCTCTGTAAACCAATGGGCTGGAGTAGAGGCTGCGTGGAACGGAGACAGTTACCTGCTGCTGTGTCTCTCCTCAGACTGATGTGATGGCTGTCCCTTACAGAAAGGGAACCAGAGGCTGTGTCTCACAGAAAGAGTGATTTGGCTGCACCATCATCAGGACCCCACTGGATGTTCTCTTGATGTATTGCTGTGGTCTGGGACACTGGCGGAGAGAACAGTCCACCTATGTGAGTAACTGCAGCATGCTCAATGTGATCTTCCACTGTCAGGATGCTCTTGGTTGAAAATACATGAAAATATAACCTGTAAACATACAATTTTGAGTAAATATCACAAAATGCACTTTATGTAGAACTAGAACCTGTGAAATAAGGGTATCCTACATATTGTCATTCTAAGCCTCAAAGTTTCCAGTGAGTGATTCTGCCTATTATGTATTATAAAGCTAAAAACAGGGGTGAAGTTCATAATAATGTCCTGACTGTTTTGTTCTGGACTTTTATTATTTCAAAATGGCAACCTGTTCCCTCAGTAGTATTGAGTAAGAGGTCAGAACTGAACAGATCCCATGATCTACCTACTACTAGTACCACCATCACCACAGTATCTCTCTGAGCTTGTCATTCATAACATTTGACGTACGAGTACGTATTTTCAGCGGGAACTCCTTGGATAAAAATAACCTTGATGCTATTATAAGCCATGTTTTACTGCCACCTGGGCTGCCGCATGGAGAGAAAGTGAACGAGAGTGTGTGTAAAAGAACAGAATGAGAAACGCGTGAGTCACTGTGTCTGTGTGTGTGTGTGTGTGTGTCATGATGAATGCCTTACCTAAATCCCCCAGAGCAGGTGGAAGGGGATCACAGTCACACAGAAGCACACTGAGCTCCAAAGCTGTCAAAGCAAACAGGTAGTAAATAGGCTTATCGTGCCTCAGACCGTATGCAGTGTCAGGCGCAGACCTCAAAGTGCAAAGAAAGGAATCTTAAAAAAGCGCCGTCTTTTACTGTAACCGCTGCGTCAGATGTTTGCAAATCGTCAGAAATGTGCCGTTGGTATTTTCGGCACAGGACGATCAATGTCTTTTGCTATGAGTAGTCAAACTGCCAGCTACATAGTCCGATTTGTAAGTAAAATATATTCCAGCACTGCATAGGATATTAACACTGGTTTTCAAAGAAATTAGCCTACCTTGATTGGTAGTAATTTCTCAAGTAGCCTACCTTGTGTGGAGTCAACATGAAATAAACATCTAAACCCTGTTTACATTCTTAATGCATTGCCTGCTTTTATTGTGTTATTGTATTAGTGCTGATGTCACGGGCGAACATAAAGGATGCATACTGTACTTCCCTACTATAGCCTGTACCTAGTAGCTAGGCTTGGATTAGTACCCCCAGGGGCCCCTGGGCACTGAAGCTCATGGGCCCCCCTCCCCTACCTGACGACCACACCCTCCAAAAAGAACACACAAACACACACACACACACACACACACACACAATACTAAGGCCCACCAGGTGTGGGATTTGACATGCCAAATCACTATTGGTCAAAAGCTGAATGACTATCACAAGACAATGATACTTTTTTTCCCCTGAAAAGTAGGGCTGCACGATTTGGGGGAAATGTCATTGTCGATTATTGAGGTCAATATTGCGATTGCGATATATTAAACAAATGGTTTTATGAGTCAACTTGCTTGGTTCTCAAGAAAAATACACACACAGATTAGTGATAATGCTGAAATGTGTAGGCTATTTCTCAACTCAAACTAGAAACAACAACTAAATGCACTGTTTTCAAATTAAAATAATATTTTTTACAAAATTAAATATTGACATCTTTGCATTACTGCAAACTTGTTATTTGTCTCAAATAATACAATAGTAAAAAATAAATGTCATACCAGTGCCCTTACTGTCTAACAGGTAGGCCTAGGACATATACTGAAATTGAATAAAGTTATCAAACAGTCTGCACTGCATAAATTATAAATTAAATATAGACTAATCCTTATTAAAGCTAAAAAAGTTCTTTAGTCAAGAGCAGCGAGTAATTTTCTCTGTTCTTTTTGTTCTTTGATTAACTGTACTGACAGAAAGCTTTATTGGCTGCTGTCTCTTTCTGACCAGCCGCTCTAAGACTGCTCTTATGTTATGAAGATACTGGACAAAATGGACATTTTGGCATAATTGTGTGTGTTATTGTAAGTTCAAGCACGAAAGAGAACTGTATTCTGCCGTGCTGTCTGTGCACACGATACTGGCGCGTCTTTCTCTCTCTCTGTGTGTGTGTGTGTCACAGTCACACTTTTGTCTTGTCGCACATGAATGGTTTAAAAGCATTTGCATGAATAAGAGCGGGATCATATAATGTAATATAACGTTACACTTTTTAAAAAAATTCTAAATTGGATAATTATCAAGATCGAGGCCAAGCCTTCTGTATATTATTTTTATGTAGCACAAAAAAAAATCCCAAAAAGGAGGGCCCCTCTCTGCGCAAGGGACCCTGGGCACGTGCCCATGATTGCCAATATGGTAGATCCGGGCCAGCCTAGTAGGTGAAAAATTGTATGTGACAAAAGAAGTATGTCCGAATTCACAGTACTCATTAAAGATTAGGCAAAAAGTACCCGGATGACCTTCTTCTTTCAGCGAGATTCTGAAGTGTGCAATGAACACTTTACTATCCCATGAGGCCACGGGAGAGGATTTGTGAATGGGAGTGAAGCAACGTAACTGATGCTGGTAGGTCACATAATAATGGCAACATGGCGAATGTAGTATATCCAGATTACATTATACTACACGCACTCATACTAGAACATACTTTTTTAGCAGGCCTGAAGTAATTATTCAAAATGAGTGCCTAGTATGCCTAGTAGTGCCTAGAGTATGCGATTTCGGACGCAGCATAATATTTGTTACGGGTAATCTGTGTTTATGTTTTTTGTTTGGGTGGGTTTTAGTTCTGTTTCCTAGTTTTCAGTTCGTTTCTATGGTTTTTCATTAATTTGATTATCAATTTTGCACTTGTTGTTCATTTCGTTGATTGGTTTGCTTAAAGATACAATACTATTACGATATATTTTTTTTCCCTGCTAGGGGTCGCTAACCTCTTGCAATAACAAAGGCGTAGGTTGATGATGACGCAAAATTCCAATTGAATTATGGAACTTGTCGTCAAGCTTATGGATCTAATAATGCTTATGGATGAATGCATACATTGATGTTTTTATCATGACTGTGGTATGAAGCAGGGCTCGATTGCTAATGAGAGACAGATATCAGCGCACACACACGAGTCCCGCGATATAAAGGAATAAGGATTTAACTTTAAAGGGGTCATATAATGATACATGCACTTTTACAAGTTGATTGTACTGAAATGTGTGTTGGCAGTGCCTGTACACAAACATCATATAATGATAAAAATCCATCCAGTGTTTTTGTTTTAATCTCCTTATGTTTTCCCGTCTCAAATCAAGCCGTTCGACCGTGTGACGTCACATGGTCGGAAGCCCCTCCCATGATTGTTGATTGACAGCAGCGTTTCAACACAGACCCGCCCTCGCTCGTGAGCGAGCTGTCAATCATAGTCCGCGCGGACCGGCGGGGTCATTGTTGATACGCTGCAGCACTGTCTATGAGCAGAATGGCGTCTAAGCGATTGTGGTGTTCTGTTCTTGGGTGCAATAAGGAACACAGCAGTCATTTTAACCCTCTATGGACGGATTGGGCGGTACCGCCCAAAATGGCATACTTTTACAAATGTGTAATTATCTTAAAAACTATTAATGATAGAGAGGTGCGGTCTTTTTTACCTCTTCCTCAGATTCCGCTGAAAACAGTGATAACTGACCCGGCTTGTAAATATACACACTTCCTTGTTGCGCAATACCACTATGTAAAAGGCCAATGAAATCGATGTTGTTTGGCAGATTCCGCGAACAACAACCAATGGAAAAATTGCCGATGGAGAAATATTTTTCTTACCCAATCAGAGGAAGGTTACCATGACGTTTCTAGCAAATCAGAGGACTCTGTAGCCTTGCAAGGGGTGGTACTATATAGTTAGTGATATGACGCAAACAGCGTTGAATGGAGAGAAGGAGAGAGAGCGAACGGAGGCTTACGGAGCGGATTATCAGAGATGTATATGAGAAAGAGACAGAACAATTATAATATATATATATATATATATATATATATATATATATATATATATATATATATATACACATACAATTATAGCATTATTTATTGTTTTAGCACTTTTATGATGGCAAGCAGTAAACGATTTACGGTGGAACAAGCTCTGGAGAGTGACGAGGAGAAAGCATTGCTTAGAAAATTCTAAGCATTCCTAAGAAAAACGCCTAGGACTATTTGTAAATAAAGTTAAGTTTTTCATTTGTTCTTTACACATTTTATTTAACAATTACAAATTCAAAAACTGTTCACTATTGTTGTGTGATGTGTGATTTTCAGAAATAAATGAAAAAAATCTAATTTTTGTTTTTAACACATTACATGCATGCTTATGTTAGCTTAGGGTCTTCTGAATCCATAGATACCAAACACATTTGTTCCATCTCCATTACATATGGTTTACAAGGCCAAATGTAAAAATAGAGAAAACGGACCAAAAAGGGCTTGGTCCCCAGAGGGTTAATGTTCCTAAATCCGAACCGCTGAAGACTCAGTGGCTGAGTTTTGTTTTCGAAGGGAATATTCCCCACGAGCAACGTCAATGCTTTCATGTTTGCGCAAATCATTTCTCACCAGACTGCTTTATAAAGGAGGGTCAGTATAAAGCTGGTTTTGCTAAGAAGCTGCTCCTGAATAAAGGATCGGTACCAACTATTCGTGTTCCTGCTGAACCTCCAGAAAAACTGAAGTGAGTGTAACGTTTTATTAACCTATATATTAATATTTATATTAATCTTTGCAAATCGCTTGCACACTTCACGATGAATGCACCTAAGGTTTACACTCTGGATGCATTATTATGGCATGTTTTCTATGTACGACGTTCTCAATATAATTCATAATCCCACGTTTATAATGAACAACGCGTTATGGTTATTGTGTTACAAACGGTGTACACAGAACAGAGGGGCGGAGTGAGCAAAGCTCATTATCATTTAAAGTCATATGCACTGAAACGGCGTGCTGAAAACAGAGCTGTTTTTGACCAGGTAAAATAAGTGTTTTCTTACGATACTATAGGGATGCGCGGTATACCGGTACTGCAAAAATACCGGTATATATTAAATTTCAAACGGTACAATATCATAATTTTGTTCAATTCGGTATTTGATGCACTGCTGTTTCGAAGTTCAACGCTAGGCGGCAGTGCGCTACCTAAACTGACGCGGGTCACGCGAAACCGGCAAACGGTGACAACGGAGGAACACGATGGATCAAACGAAGCTCATTCGAATTTCTACACGCCCGAAATTAATAAACAGAGAGAGCAGTATGAGTGAAATAAGGCATTACTTTGCCAACAAAAGTAATGAGAAAAGTAAAGAAACAGATCTCAATGCACCACTCTGCAAACGGGGAGGCTGAACACATCAAATCTGCCGAAGCACTTGACTTATCAGTTGCTCATCTTGACTTGTTCAAAGAGTTCAGAGACCGACAGGTTAGTCCATCATTCAACTGATTTAATTTAGACTTTTATTGAACACTGAACAGCGCACATACATAAGAGCTTATCAATTATATATGATACGGTAAACACGAAGGCTCAAATCTGCTTGCATGACACGCTAGAACCAATTCAGTTTAGGTCTCATCATTTTTGCACTTTCAAACAAACATATTAATTGAATTTGAACGAATAAAGAATAAAAATGTGAATAATATTAATTTTAGTATTAGTGATAGTAAAATGAATGGCATATTAGTGCCGCTGTGGTGACCCCTAGAGGAATACGCCGAGAGAGGGAGAGAGTAACAGTAGTAATATGAATATTACTAATATTACAATTAAGCTACATTTGTCAACATTCATTAGGTAACCTGACCTAACAGTAATATAGCATTTATTAATCTATATCAATCAGTAATTAAAATTACCTAGAAAATTAAATTTACTAATACATGTTTTTAGCATGTTAACATTACTTTATGCAATGCATTAAACTAATATGAACCCAAACAGTAACCAAACCAAGATGAATAAATGCAATAAATGTTGATAAATCTCTGTTGATGCATGACAGCTAATGGTTTACATGTCATTTCATTATTCTATTATTATTATTATATGTGGATCTGTTATTATAGATATTAACCTATTTTAATTGTATAATTTCAGTGATTTTTTTGTCAAAATCAAAATTTAACCTGCTGTATGTTCCCTGACTGAATTTTTTTTATTTATTTTTTTTACAATTTGATACATTTTCTTTTGCACATTTGGTAGTGGAGAATTTCAAGCAGTGTTTAAGTGTCACTTAAATTTTGAGACTGTTTTTTTTAAACCTGTGGTATCGATTTAGTATCGATACCGAGGTATTAGGTTCTGGTATCGTACCGAAGCCAAAATTGTGGTATCGAGCAATTCGTGGTATCGTGGTATCCCTACGATACTAATGAGAATTTTTAACTAAAGTATATTACAAACTTTTAATTTAGACCCTAAAGAATCATATTAGCTTGTACAAAAATGGCATTATATGACCCCTTTAATTCTACCAAACTACCCGCAAGTGCTGAATTACTCACAAAGGTCAGTTTATTTGAAGATTGAAGCTTGTGAGGTAACATTAACTTAACGCACCGCTGTTTCACTTGGTCTAGCTGCTACTAACTTTACACTATCAAACTGCATTGAAAGTTATAATGTTATTCTATGTGTTAGTTTGTTGGCTGTATGAGACTAGCAGTAAGCTAGATCAACATTAGAATAACATACAGATCATATTCTAACATTTCATCAACTTGAACTTTATAAGTTTTATGTACATTTGCTCACCTGTCAAATAAAGTACATGTAAGAGCTCTGTCAAGTCGACGTTTGTCATTAGTACCCTCTCGGCATCTCGAAAACACCACGCTGATATTGATCCTCGCTCCTTTTTTCCCAAAGTCTGCTTGCCATGGTCCATAATGTTTGAACGAAACAACTGCAGCTAACAGTTAGACGTAAGTAAGCTGTTGTCCACGTCTGTCGCATGGTCTGTCGTCATGGTTACTTACTGTCCTCGTACTGCACGAGCGGAAACCAGGGATAACGCGGATATTACGTCAGTGACAAGCGAAAATCGCGGGACGCAATTATAGGCTTGTTTGAGATGAGCAAAATCTGCGCAGAACCGATCACCGGTGATCAGCGCGAGATGCATGCCGGTTAGAAATGTGTCCGAGTGCGGTCCGCCTTGCTCTGATGTCATGCTGACGTGTGTCAAAAAACTCTCGCGACCGCAAGGCGCACGTGTCGGATTCTGCAGTCGCGCGCAGTTGCTCTCCACCGACATGGAGGGAAACGACTTGCTGACGGCACAGCTTAATGCTCATTGGTTTAAACAACCGTGATGTATTGTTCTCTTTTAAAATGTTTGATTTTAAAACTCTGATATCATGTTTTATGTGTATAGATTATGTGTGGATATCCCCAAACTCTCTGACAGTGCGATCTATGTGATGTAATAAAAAAAAATAAAATAAAAAAAAAACACATATCTGTAAAGAAAAAAAATGATTCATAAACATATAGGCCTATTTAAAATGGAATTAAATAAGTACTTTGGGTGTCTTGTTCATTATATTTATTTTCATATTCAAGCAACAAAACTTAAAATACATCCAGTTTATTAGCAACACCGTGCACGAGTGTGAATCCCGCGATATCCGCCTTTGATCTCACAGGTGTCAGATCCACTGCGAGAAGAGCGATCTGTTCGGCTTGCCTGCGCTTTTTTCACTCCTCCTCTCACTGCAGCCGCCTACTCTCTAATCTCGACTACATTTCAGGCGAGGCAAGGCGCATCTCAAACAAGCCTATTTTTCCCCCCAGGATGGTAGGGGAAGGCATAGATATCCATAATAAAGGCCTTTATTATGGATATCTATGTAGATATCCATATCTATACATACAGTCGGCAACTAGTCATAGTTGGGGGCGTGGTCGGCGTGGGGGAAAACGACTTGCTGACGGCACAGCTTAATGCTCATTGGATTAAACAACCGTGATGTATTGTTCTCTTTTAAAATGTTTGATTTTAAAACTCTGATATCATGTTTTATGTGTATAGATTATGTGTGGATATCCCCAAACTCTCTGACAGTGCGATCTATGTGATGTAATAAAAAAATAAAAAAATAAAAAAAAAAAATTATTCATAAACATATAGGCCTATTTAAAATGGAATTAAATAAGTACTTTGATTGTCTTGTTCATTATATTTATTTTCATATTCAAGCAACAAAACTTAAAATACATCCAGTTTATTAGCAACACCGTGCACGAGTGTGAATCCCGCGATATCCGCCTTTGATCTCACAGGTGTCAGATCCACTGCGAGAAGAGCGATCTGTCCGGCTTGCCTGCGCTTTTTTCACTCCTCCTCTCACTGCAGCCGCCTACTCTCGAGTCTCGACTACATTTCAGGCGAGGCAAGGCGCATCTCAAACAAGCCTATTGACGCCTGCCGACCGGCAACGATACATTGCAAAATTAACTGCAATAGGATATGATTGTCCTTATTTAATTAAAAAACTAGGTCAATGACCCAACCAAATGGCCGGAGGTGTCATTTCCAGATATATTCTTTGATTCTTATTGTTATCTGGTTGAATCTCCAGGTAAGACATCGCGGTAGCTAACTTATCGGTAACATTAGCCTATAACTCAATCATATGTTGCAAACTATAACTCCATAAAACCTTGTCACTTACCAATTGTAGGCCTACACTCCAAACTGTAATGCTTTTGTAAAACGGTGATCAGTAGTACGTACGAGGGACTGTGCTGACAGGTTCACGGCGTAGCGTCATTACGTAGCGATTGGCCTATCAAGCCAATCTTCAGCTGATAACGCTAATGTGAATGAGACATCCCTTATGAAAAACAACCATTGGAATCGTGTAGTATTTTAGGATAAAATGCGACAACTTTAAAGGGGGATTTTGAAGAGAGCACAACAAGACAATGTTTTCCTTGCTTTGGTCTTCTCTGAAATAGAAAGCGTTTCAAGCATAGACTGTAAAAAAAATACGTTTCAAGGTATTGGTGAAATTCGTTGAGAAAGACTTTGAATAATGGCTTATGATTTGAAAATTTACACTTATGAATATAAAATTTTGCTAGGAGAAGGAATAGATTTATAAAGTAAGATTCTTTCTCAAAGTTTTTCTCCGTATTAATAAAACCAAATAAAACTTATTTCCAGAATAAAGAAAAATGAGGGTACACAAAATCAGTAATATACCCGCAAAAGCTCTTCCAAAACAATTTGGTATTTACAGTCCCAAAACAAGTGTACAGTAGTTTCATCTTGTTCATTACAAAAATCACATTTTATGTCAATGTCAGGTTTAAACTTTTTTAGGTAGCCTAACTTTTCACTGGATAGAATCTATGAATTAATTAGTTAATATGTGTAACTTCTCATCTGAAGAGATCACGTTTCACGGCCAAAACAAATAACCAAGGGAGGAGAGCCCTTCTAGCCAATCAGAGGCGAAAAAGGCAGTACCTTCCCCTACCATCCTGGGTAAAAAAAATATCGCTCCCGGGACGGCCAATTATTTAAAATTGGAATTTCTCTGAAATTAAAAATCTTTGGGAACTTTTGGGATATTGTAAGTACACAACTGCAGGAAATATATCACACTGTACAAGTAATTTTTGGATATTTTATTACAAAATTCTTACATATTGTACCTTCAAGCTCTGCATTTCTTTCAGTTCATTAAATTGTCTGTTGTTCTGTTCATGGTTTTCTAGTTTTTGTTTTGAGTTTTTAAAAAATCATTACTGCTGTGATTATATCCATTTCTCATCTTAATTTGCAACCAACTCTGACAATATATGAATAACAATAATAATAGCAGTAATAGTAATAAATGTTACAATTAGTTACATAGGTTTTGCTTTAGCAAACACGGGATATGTTCAGAATGGAATGCTAGTATACAACTTTGTGCTGTATACATAGCCTACTGTATACTACAAACTGTAATGGCCTAATATTTTTTTTGATAAACATTTCATAATAAACGTTTCAAGCTGCTTAATTTTTATCACGACCACATGATTGTGGTCATCAGCAAGTGCAGTCAACTTAGTGTCATGGGTAGGCTATAAAACACTATTATTTGTATTTTAAATAGTTTTGTGAAAAAAATATCCTACATTTGGGTGGTCTGATCATACTTTAAAGTAAAGTACATTGCATTGTGGGATGCAGTATTTCAGACAGTAACCTCTGTCGTATAATATTCTATGCATACAGAAAATTTGCAGAGAATACACTACTGCAGCAATAAATGTATGGTAGTAGTATGCAATTATAATTAGCATTGAATGTCCTGTTTCACTCTGACATAGATATGCCTACATCACATTATATGGACAACAGGTTGCAAATGCGTTTTCATGTTTACTGAAATGGTTTTAGATAATTTTTTTATTTAAAAACAAGACTAAAGAGATTATTTGAGGTGGGGGGTTTTTCCCACCAAACTCTATTTTTGCCTTCAGTATAGAGTAGGACAGTGTGGGAGCTTTGTGTGATATATTGATGTGTTGAATATTTTGAACTTTCATGTTAAGCCTCTGAAGTGCACTTGGGAGGTGCGGCCTGTTCCATTTCCCTGCCATGTGTTCTTGGTTTCTGTTGTGTATCTAATCCCCTAACATGGATTATACGGCAAGTATTTGTGTCTAAAAGATACAATTTAGATTTCATCCAGGCTTACATGACATCTCTTGCAGACACATTTACCACTTCTCTTGACAAAAGGCTCTTTGACTTGATAGCACTTATGAACTTGATCAAAGGTTATACCTTGGGTATAGGCTACTGTTTGTTTTTTTATGTGATTTTTTTTTTGTTAGGTGTGATTCACATAAGTGTGATATTGTGAGGAAGAAATGACTTAATCCATTATAGTTTCATGAATAAATAATTAAATGGAATTGCTGTCACTTAGCAGCTGAACTTGACAAGGTGAAGTATTAAGGCTTTAATATGAGTAGAAGGGTTTGAGACACGGCCTAGTTCAGCTTTGACTTTAATGTTCTTCCAATACGACGTTCAACTCTTGTTTTTCTTTGGCAGATATTGATCTTGAATGAACTTGAATTATATTAAGTGTTTATCTGGCTATTGGCAGTGGCTAATGGAAGAGAACCCATCTTTATCATATTCTGCCAGAATACTGGAGACAGGATGGCAGCGGATGAAGGACATGCCTCTGTTAATGCCAATTTCTGGCATTGACATACACTACATAATTTAAATGAAAAGGTTGAGCAAATCCATTCTATTTTGTTTGATAAGCCATTTCCCTCACTCTGAGTGTTTTTTAACAGTTCGCAGAGTTGAGAGACGGCCCCCAAAAACGTTTGATTAATGTACACATGAAACTTTAGCACTGGGCTCATGTATTTCATATCCCTTTGGAACGCTGAGTATTTTATTGTTTTATTTGAAGAATCATGTGTCACATGAGTGGGCAAAGCTGAGGAGGTTTTCAATTAAGGAAATGAGCCAATGTACAAAGTTTTAAGCTTCACCAAGGGTGTAAATTTGGTTTGAACATTGGGGGTTGAAGAGTAAACCGTTTTAGCGGGGTCCCCTTGTTAGAATTATTTATTTACAAAATGTTAGGTTACCTATCATCTACACGTGCAAAGTTGGTTGATAACTGCAACCCTTTGATGCGCAAGCTATGGATACCCCTTCTAATGCACAACATGGGTCTAAAAAGACCCGTATTCATTTCCTATGTTATGCATGGCTTGGCATTTTTTTGTTTCACCTTTTGAAATCACTTTATTTGAGCATTTAATATTTCATGATCTATAAATTTCATGATTTATGAATATTCAAAATATCTGGTTTTCAATTATCACAAATTCATATTTTAATATTTCCTAGGTTTTTTGTTAATCCATCAAGTTTACACACATGGGTCTAAAATGACCCATCTATGCAAGCGTGATAAAACAAAAGAATAAAGAAAACTTTTTGTTAAAATAGCCAATGTCACAGTTGTTTAGATCAACACATTTACTGTAACACTTGAAATATGTTTATTGGCCACTTTATCACACATAACACACATAAAACCGATAACACTGAAATTGAACTGTAGTGTAGTGCAACTGTAGGGGGATCTCCCCACCACCAATGTGCAGCATCCACCCGGATGATGCGCCAGCAGCCATAGTGGACCAGAACGCCACCACACAACTTATGTGGCTTATGTGACCGATAGCATTGATTTATGACCACAAATAAAAATGACTATGGAGGTACAGTGTCTGCCCAACAGCGACAATATATACTTGTGTATATATATAACTTTCTATTGCAACTTTTATTTTGTTGACCTAGCTATTAGATCAAATAGAATATGTCGACCACAAGCTAGCTAATAGTATTGGACATGTTTCTCTTTTGCACTAGTAATGGATTTCAAGGTCAAGGTAACCTTAGCCTAAACGTTCAAATATTAGGCTATATCTAGATGTCTTTCACAAAATATCAAATATTTTCTGTGACAAAAAATGTATTAAATAAAACTTACATGCATGAAATATACAAAAGCAGACGTGTTGAATTGTGAAATGTGTGGCAGGTGAATAGTTTTCTGCAGTAAATATATTTTTATTATATATATAAATATCAAAGGTTCCTATATGGGTCATTTCTGACCCATGTGTGTAAAATTGATGTAGAAATACAAAAACCATGTTTGTTTATAAAGTAAGAAAGTAAAAATAAATATAATGATTTGTGGAAATCAAAAACAAGATATTTAATGAATACCTGGATTAATAAATGATAAAATACATTTCTTTCAAATATTCAGCAAAGAAACATGAATACGGGTCTTTTTAGACCAACTTGCACATTAGAAGGGTAGTGACACAAAAACGATTTTTATTCGAAAAGTAAGAAAGGAAAAATTTAAGAAGAATTTGTAATCCAATTAAAAGTTAATTGAGGAATACCTGGAATGCTGAATGATGAAATTCATTTCTTGCAAAGAAATAGAAAATGAAAACTCAGTCGGGTCTATTTAGACCCATGTTGTGCATCAAAGGGTTAAGTAAATACGTGCAATTAATTTTCTTATACTTAAAATGTTTAGGCCTATTTATTTATTTATTTTGTGGTCAAAATTGACCTCTTGAAACTACAATAAAACGTGAAAAATTCTAGGGTGGTCATGGGAGAAAAAGCCTTCCAATGAATTTTGGTGCAAGACGATATTTTCGCTTTTTCTCTTCAGTCTTTTTAGATTATGTGGCTGTTTGATGTTTCTATAACATTTTAAAGTAGTAAGAAATCAGTTAGGTTGCATATCATTGCAAAAGGAGCGGCTTGTGCAAATATTATCGCACTTTTGGAAACTCCTGCTTTTGGAATTTTTTGTTTTCGTTACATGGTATAAATATTAGAGTTGTATTTGCTAGTTTTGTTCATTGTATTTTACCTGTATATTATCTTAAAAATGATGTGATAAAAAAATAGTCCATTGCAATGTACAAAATAATCCCAATAATCGGCCATTGCAAGATGATACAGTGATGGAGCCTGAGGGGTGTCCCTTGACATCTGATTGGCCACCCCAAAATTTAATTTGCTATACTGACAGTTCGATGCTGATTGAAATGTAATTTTACCTGTTGTTCATGTATATCAACGGTGAGTATTAAGAGAAAAAAATTACATTAGTTGCAAGATACATAAGATTAAGTATATAGAAGGTCGCACCCTGTACTAGAAGTGAAGAGCCGTTCAAAAACCCTGCCGTGCCACAGAGCGCCATTTGCATATTTTTCCATTAAAATACATTAGGCCTATAGTATATTTTCACCATTTGTTTTCAATGTTGGTCAGATCTGTTTGATTTGTTGTTGTTACTACCAAACTAACCTATCATATTTACAGAGAGAAGGCTGGTATTAGTTGATGGTTATATGAAAAGCATACCCTGCTGTTTTGCAGTATGTTTGACCTATTCCAGAGGCAGGACAGGGAGTGTTTGAACAGTGCCGGAGGATTATGAGCATTGCTCATCCTGTTTTAGAGAGACATACAATCTGTCTGACAACACTGGGCAGGACGTGCCCTGTGCTCCACCTTATTCTTTCTATCATTTTAAATCTCCTCTCCCAGCTGTTGGGTGGGCTGGATTGGCCGCTCATGAGTTCCTGCCTCCAGTACTATGGGGCGGAGCATCATCCAGATGTTATGTTGCATATCCATGCAGTATTTTAATGCATTGCCAGGCAGAGGGGCTGAAGAGGGAGAAAATGATAGAGACAAGAAGATCAAACTTTGTAGTTTTCGTTATGTCATGGTCATGTCAGTTGCTCTACACATCATGTAGGGGGTGGCCAATGGCCACTGTGTATCATATCAAAGCCTAACTTCGGTGGGACCAGACACCAGCGCAAATGAGCCACAGATCTCAGAGGTGAATTTCGAAATTGAGGGCATCAGTCACCGGTTCTCCTTCTCCTCTTTGCAGAAATGCCTAGAACTCTTAAGAATAAAAACGTCTCTTGGGTGAGTACTGTCTGAAACTAAGAGGGGCAGCCCTAAGGTTCATTGTAAGTGTGTTTCTAGCTAAATTGTCAATCAAGGCACATGGATTTCGTTGGGACATTTGGCTTTAGATGGAACTGAGCTCTTTATTGACAGTGTGTGAGGGCCAGTTTGTGGTTATAATGATGTGACTGTCAAAAATGTATTTAAAACAAGGTCCTAATTAGCATATAAAGGGAGCAGCCCATCGAATGCCACAACATTAGCCTTTATGTAGAATATAATTTAGTTTGTCATTATTACCACAATGATCTTGTGAAAGTGGTTTGATGTTTGAAAACGCTGCTCAGTGAGACTAAAAATCGATCCATGGTCCCTGAAGACCCTATAAATTTGATTTATAGTGCCATATTCAAACAGATGTGCAGGGAAAGATGCTTTCATGCCAGGACGCATTTCAAACAGGCATAATGAGTGACCTGAATGCTGTTAAGAACAAGGATTACTGAGGGGAAAAACCTCCCAGAAACACAAAATAAGCTCTTCTGGAGTATTGTAAGTAGACAGTCACTATAGCCAATATTTTAGGTACAAAAAAGAGGCAGATATTCTAGTTGGTACTGGACTAAATTTGATGTATCATTAAAGTCAGCAATAATCGAATTGAATCCCTCAGAAGGATCATATAAACTTACGAACTCTGCTTTTTAAAGGGATAGTTCACTTGGTCCTGTATGACACAAAAGAAGATTTTTAGGACCCCCTAATTTCATTGCATGGATATAGTTGAAACATGCATATAGTTGAAAGAAAGAAAGAATATAATCAAACAGGTTTGAGATGACATGAGGGTAAATGATGACAGAATTCTTATATTTGGATGAAGTGTCTTGTCACCAACTAAGGATCAGGGTTAGGGTTTTGCAGTCTCTCACCGAAAGGCTGATCATTTCAGGTGTGATTGTAAGGTCAGACAGATGTTTGTCTTCCAGCTGGATGTGTTTGTGTGTGTGAGGTTGAATGGACCAGAGGAGAAAGGTGCTGAAGCTGGAACTCCAGTAGTGCGTGTGTTTGCCTAGTTGTGCCCTTCTGAGAAGTGTAATACTGAGTGTGGCTTTACACTGCACACACCCCTCTGTAAGAGGCTTATAGATTCACTGTGTGTGTGTGTGTGAAAAGCGTAATCCAACTGCATGTGCTTTCACATGCATATTAATGCATGTTCATTGTGTGTAATATTTATGCACATGTCTAAATGTGCTGGTCTAAAAAAAAAATTTATAAACAGGCAAAGAGCTGTGTCCTTATTTTGATTGCATTGTAGGCTAAGGCCATCTATACTTAGACAATGTAGCAGACATTTTTATGGTCAACAGACACTCCACAGAAATTCAGTTAGTGTGACTGACGTTAAGTGTCTCACGCTAAGATTTGTCTACTAGTAATTTAGTAAATCTGTACTCATGGAATTATCATGACTGCTTATGTGTATGTGTGTGGGTTGATGACATTTAAAAGAGAGAAACATTTAAAAAAGGATAGTTGTATTGTTCATACTCTTGGCTACTACACATTTATTTAAAATTTTTACTAGGTTAGATGATAAAAATGTCATTTTGTAAGAATCTAAAGAAATCAAAAGAACCTCTCAGGTTACGACTGTAACCTATGTTCCCTGAGAACAGGGAACGAGACTCTGCGTCGAATGACGCTTTGGGAAACACCTCAGGCGTGACAGGTGTCTGAAATCACAATCAAATCACGTCAATCACATTGACCGGCGACAGCCCGTGAATCATTAATGTGAATGATTAACATGCGACCTGGAAGTATCAAAGGGCCCCTTGCAAACATGACAATATCTTATGACAATATTCGTCTGAAGGGACTGTTCAGTAGGCAGGCCCCGAGGCATGGCAAGGAGATACAGTGTCTCGTTCCCTGTTCTCAGGGAACATAGGTTACAGTCGTAACCTGAGACGTTCCCTTTCGAAAGGGAACTCGCACTGCGTCGAATGACGCTTTGGGGAACGATATACCCACGCCGCCATGCTGAGGGGAGTGCATGCCCATTGGCAGTGACAACTGTCCGAACCAGCAAATTCAAATGAAATGCTAGAACCACTCACCCTCAGGTCACACTGGGCTGTCAGTGACAGAATTCCCAACGGTCATAGCCCAAGCTATAAGCCTTGCAGGAAAACCTCCATAAACATGGTTAAATGAAAGGCCCGCTCAAAGGCCTAGGACTACAACTTCAATTAGAAGGGGTCCCTTCTAGGGAATGTGGCTAGGGAACCCGAAGGAACCCCAGCCAATCACTATTCAGGGGAACGTACTCACCCCGAAATGGCACCAGGACAGCCTGACCTGGCGTCAGTTACATAGACACTTAGTCAGGCCACTTCCTGTCTGTCCGAAGACAGAGCCTCTGGACACTTGCCTTTAGGTAAGGCATCCAACCCGAGGGACTGCGAAGCTGGCAGTGAACCACTCGGCCCGGATCTCAGAGACGGGATATCCTACAGAGTATGACTCAGCAAGTGCTTTCCAACCCTTGCCAGCGAGGGGAGTTTCTCTACTCGATCCATGGATCTACCCAGTGTTTGTGTTTCAAAACACTGAGGAGGCCTGTGAAGGCCTAAGGGCTGATCTAACTGGGAGGCCTCACAAGAGGCCTATACGACCGTCTGACCAGACTCAGGAGTCCGCGTGCTCATAGTGGAGGGGAGGTCAAACGAAATTTCACACCCTATTTTACAAAATCTGCCGTTTTATTCAGTGCCGCATCTTGTCGAGTAAACTCGACCGTGGCGCCTAGAGGGTTAAAACAAGGGGAGTACAACATACGCCACTCTGCTTCAACGGAGGCCCCAGAGTCAGGGGACTAACATCTGTACACATGGGCGTCAGCTCATGGCAATTCTCTGGCTTCAGGGGAGCGTACTTCGACAAAAGAAGAAGTGAAGCTAGAACTTCCCGCTCGACCCGAGCCATAGTAGTGCGAGGTAGGATAATACAAAATTGAAAATAAAGTACTCAGACCTACCCTGTATCACAGGGGAATACTCCCACCTCACTCTGAGGTTTACCAGGGTGCGGGCCTGCCAGCGGCTCTAGGGGTGACAGAAAATGTATCTGTGCCCAACCTAGGGGAGTGGGGCTTGTTTGTGAGCCAAACCACCTACAACCCAACGCCCGAGTAGTAGCTCAGCGGGGTAAGCGAAGCCTAAACTGGCAGCCCAGATTCCGTATGCTAGTTCTGCATGGCAGCGTCGGGCAGACGACCCAGTCTCTTCGTGAGGCGAAAGACGGCCTAACCCTTCTCAATAAAGACACATTGTACCGGGGAGGCATATTTGAGGCCTAACCCAGGATCTTTATAAACCATGCCTCTGCACCACGCTGCATTACTCTTGTCGCCCCAGAATGCAGAGAAGGGGGCAGGCTTCGGCCTAACGACTCCCATGGGAGGAGGCTGTCATACAGGGATGCTTTCTAGAAACCTACATTCACAAAGTGAAGGGTCAGAGGCAGAAATGCTTAAAGTGAAAATTGCAGGTTACATTTTTCACAAAGATAATGCAATGTGCTTACTAAACATAAAGATAAGAACTGCCCACCATTGTTTTTTGTTTTTTTATACCAAAATGCTGAATATAATATGAAAAGTTGGTACTTTTTACACTCCCCCTCCCTTCCACTAGGCTGGGCGTGACGTCATAAAAGGGACTCCAAGCCTAGAGTTACCGTTAGTCTAACGGCAAGTAGGCTAGCAATTATATAGAAACATTTTTTAGGTTCAGAAGTGATGAATGAAATAACTCAATTGTAAACATACTCGTGTGTGCTGGCTTCAAGAGGACCGTGATCCTGCCTGCAATGAGAGTAAGCTATTCGCAAAACAAACAGGTTCAGGCAGCATGCGAAGTCCCTCTCGAGAAGAGGGACAGGCGAGAGTGGAGCGTTCACAAAGAAAAATTCTCACAATTTGTACAGGCAGTTCCCTCTTCCCAGACAGAAAAATGCACAGTTCGTGTGTGACACCCGGCTTCAGATATCTTGAGCACGGGTCTGCACACTTCTGAAAGCATTTCATAATTACCTTATTTTCAAAGTGGTTACAGACAAAACAGTCCCTTAAGACGAAAAAGGATATTGTCATGTTTGCAAGGCGCCCTTTTATACTTCCAGGTCGCATGTTAATCATTCACATTAATGATTCACGGGCTGTCACCGGTCAATGTGATTGATGTGATTTGATTGTGATTTCAGACACCTGTCACACCTGAGGCGTTCCCCAAAGCGTCATTCGACGCAGTGTGAGATATTGGTTAATAATTAATGTATGTGTATATTTTATAAGAACACAGAATGCATCAACATTAACTCTTGTGGCATTGAACGTTAATTTTAATAAAACAAATTATAATCAAAAGACAAGACAGACTGAATTACTTATGACCAATTCCATTATGATTTTCAGGACTATTTAATTGCCTAATATATTTGATAAATATGCATATAAACAGAAGATAATAAAACTATTATCCTAAATAGCAAACCATTCAAGGTGATCCAAATAAACTATTTATGACAAAATAACAATAACTGGAGGCACAATATTTAGTGTCTTGTATGAATGGTTCTGATCCACTTTCTCACTTTTTTTGTACTTGACTTCTTTATGGATGCTATCTAGAGTTTTTCCTTCTATCAAAACAAGTTTACAAGATACATGCAAACACTGAAGAGAAATGCACATCCTAAAAGAGTCTCTCTCTCTCTCTCTCTCTCTCTCTCTCTCTCTCTCTCTCTCTCTCTCTCTCTCTCTCTCTCTCTCTCTCTCTCTCTCTCACACACACACACACACACACACATACAGGATCACCATCGCTTACTCACAGGTGTACACCTTTAATACTCTGTCATCTGATTAGTGCCATATATAGGTAATCTAGAAAGATGTAGTGGTCTTTACTGGGCTATAATGTTAGTCTATAGTAATTATAATTGATTGTATATAAAAATAATAGTGTCTACAGTATTTCCAAAAGCTGTGTATCCCAGTCAGACTGCAGTATTTTTGTGCAAATTCACCTTTTACTTGGTATAATGGCTATGTAATATTTGGCACAGTGTTTGCTCCATGTGTAATGCTGGTGAATCATACTCCTGCTGTTGTTTATGCATTTAAAATGTCCAATTTTCTGTCATGTTTTGTTGTGTGAATAAAAATATTTGATTTTAAGAACATTTTGATACTTTTGTACAATCAACACAACTGTTAGTTCCGGTCAAATTTGATTGTTCAAGTGGCAATTATTATGCTGATATTACAGTCCATGAACAATGGGCCTTTTCACTGTGGAATTATTATTATTAATATTATTATTATATATTAGTGACTTTTTCTATCGGTTACATCATTTCACCTGTAGGTGGCGACAAGTGACTGTAATATGAGTGAATCATTCCATCATCCGATTTGTTCCAAACACTTTCAGTCAGGCCTGAAAAAAAAAAAAACTTTCATTCCGGAATAATTGGAATAGCATTATGGCAGAAATGGTAAAAGTAGTGTTCTAGTATGCAATATCAAATTCAGTCAATGTCTTCATAATTTAGTAATTGAATCATTTACTCAACCTGATTCGTTTCCTGATTCGAACTCCTGTGTAGCTTGGAGGCGCAAAGCATTTAATTCTGAAGGTTAGTAGCCTTTTGGAACTATTTTATTCTTGAGGACCACATTTGTGTAGCCTACTCCCTATAGTAAAACATGATGAAAATCGACTTATGACATTTGAAGCGGCCCCCAACATTTGAAACTCATATCTGACAAGTCATGATTTAGGAAATTGGGACCTGACTTAAAGGGGCACTTGACAACTATTTCAACTTAGGCCCCGTCCACACTACTGCGTTTTCGTTTAAAAACGGAGACCTTTTGCTACGTTTGCACCTCCCGTCCACACTAAAACGGAAAAAAACGGAGACCCAAAACGGAGAAGTTTAGAAACGCTGCCGACCCGTTTTTCGTTTTGATTCTCCGGAGGGCGTTTTAGTGTAGACGGGTCAAAACGGAGGACTTTAGAAACGATGACGTAGTAGAGGCTCACGCTCGGCT